>NC_138961.1:241027500-242227500 GCF_055761805.1 Camellia sinensis | reverse complement strand
TAAGGGTCATTCTCAGTGTTTTAAAAGCCTTTAAGCATGTCTCATCAAAGATAAAATGCGCGTTCTTAGAAAGTAAACTACATAAAGGACGTGATATTTTACTAAAGTCTTTGATGAACCTAAGGTAAAAACCTGCATGCCCTAAGGAAAGACCTAATTTGACGCACAGAATTGGGTGGAGGAAGGCCTACAATGAGGTTAATCTTAGCTTTGTCAACCTCTATGCCTCGAGGGGACACAAATGTGTCCCAACATTATACCTGCACGAACCATAAAATGGCTCTTTTCCTAACTCAAAATCAGGTTTGTCTCCACACAACGAATAAGGACTTTGGTTAAGTTCTGGAGACATTCCTTAAAAGATGGCCCAAACACGGCGAAGTCATCAATGGAAACCTCCAAAAATTTCTCCACCATGTCAGAGAAAATGGCCATCATACACCGTTAAAAAGTCGCTGGTGCATTACATAACCCAAAGGGCATGCGCCTGTAAGCAAAAGTGCCAAAAGGGCAGGTGAACGTGGTCTTTTCTTGGTCAACGGGGTATACTGGGACTTGATTATACCCTGAGTAGCCATCAAAAAAATAGTAAAAACCCTGCCCCGCTAACCTCTCAAGAATTTGATTAATAAATGGCAAAGGAAAATGATCATTCCTAGTCATGGAATTCAATCTCTTATAATCAATACACACTCGCCATCCTGTAGTGGTTCGCGTGGGACCAATTCTCCTTGCTCATTCTCTACAATAGTGATGTCTGATTTCTTGGGCACCACTTGCGTGGGACTCACCCACTTGCTATTTGAGATGGGGTATATAATACCCGCATTCAACAATTTTAACACCTCATTTTTCACTACCTCCGTCATGTTGGGATTAAGTCTCCTTTGCATTTCACGAGAAGGTTTGGCATCCTTCTCTAAATGTATATGATGCATGCACATGAGGGATCTATCCCTTTCAAATCGGCCACCGACCACCATATAGCACTCTGATATGTCACAAGAATACTCATTAATTGACTTTCTTGCTCTCTAGTTAAGTCAGATGCAATGATGACAGGTAAAGTATCTTGAGGCCTTAAAAATACATACTTAAGTGTGGTCGGAAGCGGTTTCAACTCAAGTGTAGGTGGTGTGACTAAGGATGGTATAGCAGGCTCTCTAGACAGAGGAGGAAGGGGCTCAAACTAGGCTTTCGACGGAGAAAAATCCAGTGTAGAAGAAGAATTAAGCAAGGTATTCACCTCATCAACTGACCCATCAATATCAAAATTTTCAAACCCAAAATGAGCTAGACAAGCCTCTAGAGGGTCCTCTACAAGAATGGAGGGTAAAGCCTCCTCCACAATCTCATCTACAATATCCACAAATAAGCACTTCTCTCTCTTATGGGGTTATTGGGATGTTTGGAAAATATTAAGTTTCACTTGTATATTCCTAAATGAAACTTTCATAGCCCCGGTAAGACAATTTGTGCATGCATTGGCCGTAGCCAAGAAATGTCGACCTAAGATCACTAGGATTTGCTTCTTAGAGCTGGCTACCGGTTCCATATCTAAGACCAAAAAGTCAACAGGAAAATAAAACCTATCGACCTTTACTAGCACATCCTCAATCATGCCACGTGGCACTTTGAGGAATTGGTCAGCCAACTGGAGAGTAACAGTAATGGGTTTTAACTCGCCAAGCCCAAATTCTTCTTACACAGAGTGCGACAACAAATTAACACTAGCCCCTAAATCTAACAAGGCCCTATCAATGAAATGGTCTCTTATAATGCATGTAATGGTTGGGGCACCCGAATCTTTAAGCTTAGGGGGTGTGTCATTCAACAAGATAGAACTACTTGCTCCATGAGTATGACCTTTTGGGACACGTGTGTCCTAGATTTACACTTTTGCGTGCAAAGGTCCTTCAGAAATTTAGCATAGGAGGATACTTGCTTAATCGCCTCCAACAAGGGGAGGTTGATTTTAACTTGTTTAAAAACCTCCATTATTGCTTCCATGGATGTCGCATTCTTATTGAAAGGGGACGGTGTCTTAAGGCATTAGGGAAAGGGTGCCTTAGGCTCATGTGAAGTGCTAGGGGCTAAGTTACCCCCTTAGGTATCTCGCCCTCACCCTTGCTCTCTTTGGGTTGACCACCGTGATCACCTTTCTTAGCCTTAGTTGCATCAGATGTAACCGGGCGAGGCTTTAACTCTCTCCCACTTCTCAAAATAATCATTGCTTGCACTTGCTCATGGTGCTTTCCATTCCGACCCAATCCCTCTGTCCCATATTGACCCGGGTTCGGTCTCGGCAATGGCGCCAAAATTTGATGGGTCGTTACACACACCAAAATTAACAGTAAATTATACCAAATTCTTTTAGAATAATGGCAAGTCCAGGTATCGATCCACATGGACAATTGTGAAATCAGACTAATTTAATTACTAAATTCCTAAATTAATTTTGATTAAAAAGATTGAGAGATTTTATGACTAAACAGGAATTAAATGAAATTGAGAAATTAAATTGACAATTAAAATTAGGGTTTGAGAGATTGATTTTTGGGAAAAAAAATCCTAGGGCAAAGAATTCACCACTAACCATATAAACGAGATTAAACATCGGCCAATAATTGCAATTCGGTTTGAAATACCCAATATTTCACAATTACAAGTTTGAAATATTGATCAAGAGGGTTGTTGCATTTAACGTACAGGCACAAATCATCCTGAGTAGCACGATGCGTTTGCTCTAAACTACGGTAGCAACACGACCCATCTCTCGTAGCATGACTCGTCTCGTACTTTGAATACAAATACAAAGAAAACTAATGTATGGAAAGCATTAAACAATCGCAGAGAGTAAAATACTTAAAGAGATGAAAACAATAATGATTAAAAACTTCTAAATCATCCATACATTAACTCAAACCGATTCACAATCAAAGCTTATGAAAAATCCTATTACATGGCTAGGGTTTCATCAAAATCTTAGAAAAGAAAACTAGCCACTCATGGAGGAGTGGGAAGAGGAAGAAGATGATGAAGAAGCCCCCATGGAAGTTGTCCTTTAAGCTTGAGAAAACATCACCTTTTCAAAACCCTAGCCTCCTTTTCCTTAGAATAAATTTCAGAACCCTAATCTAGCCTCTTTTTTGCTTTTTTATACCTCTGCTGTCTTTTAACTAGATTTAAAACATTGGGCCCATTTTTCGAGAAAAGTCAACGCACATGCGAAAAAGTCAACGCATTTGCGGAAAAAGTCAACACACATACATGAAGCTCTTTTTTCTCAAAATTCTGTATCTTTGCCCATTTTATGCTCTGACTATGTGCAACCTGATTGACATTAAACAAACATAACATAAAATATATAATTTGACAAACAAATAAAGTTAAGAGATCATAATTAACAGCCTCAATGTTGTACAATTCGGCCTTAATCAGAACTTATAAAAATTGACCTAAATAGACTCTTAATCCAATTTCCATGAACTTAAATATTTAGATGCTAAATAGTGATGCCATATTAATATACACAAAATTTTAAATTTTATTGACGTGTCAAAATACTTTATTGTTGTATAGTTAGGGAGATTGATGCATTAGTTTTTAATCAATAGATCTTATCTTACTTGAGAATGCTATCTTATTTGTCAAATAAATTAATTTTTTTTTTTAAAGAAAACAAACTATTTTCATTAATAAAATTGACATTTAAATTACAATCAAATGAAATATAATTTTATAATCTATTTTATTTTAGAATTAGTTAAAAAGGTAGTTTTTGTTTTTTCACTACAACAAAAAGCATTTTTTGCGACGTTTTTTAGCAACAAAATTGAATTTGGTTGCCAATTGTATTTTTTTGGCGACAATATACGTGTTGGTCGCCAAAAAATACACCATTAGCAACAAATATCTCAATTCGTCGCGAAAAATGGTTGGCGCCAATTTAATTTTTCGCGCGGGAGCGCTAAAAAAGTTTTGGCGACGAAATTAATATATGGCGACGAAACTGTTTGTCGCCAATTTGCGACTTTTTGGCGACAGAATTAAACTAGTCGCTGAAAGGTGAGTGATATTTATGGCAACAAAATGATTTTCGTCGCCAATAAATTTCTTGTCAAAACGACGTCGTTTTGAATCTGTCTTTTTTTTTTCTTTTTTTTAAATGACTTTTAAGTGAATAAACAAAAGTGACCTAAAAGGAGACTTCTTCATCTTCTCATTTCAGAACCTGAAGCGGCACAAACAGGTATGTTTTCTCTCCCTCTTCTTCGTCTCTCTTTCCCTCTCCCTCTCATTCTCCCTCTCCCTCTCACTCTCACTCACTCACACTGTGAGAGTTTCTGACTGATATTGTGAGTTTCGGACTGATATTGTGATTTTCGGATTGATATATTCTAATTTTTGGACTGATTTTGAAACTAATTTTCGGGACTGGTATGTTCGGAATTTTTGGACTGATTTTTGTAAGAAACAAAATCTAGAGCTTTTTCAAGAGATGCAAGGATGGTTTATATAAGACTTTATAGAGAATTTATGGTGTCTGTCTCTGTTCTTGTGATTGATTTTGGAGCTGTGATAATCTCTGTTCTTGTGATTGATTTTGGAGCTGTGAGAATTTTGGTGTCTGTCTCTGTCTCTGTTCTTTTTTATTTTTTTATTTTTTTTTATTTCTTGGTGATGTATTATATAGCATTAGAAGGCAAAAAGGTTAATGGATGTTACCAAGAAAACAGAGATCAAACTTAAGCTCGTTTGTTTAAGTGAAAGTTATTTTTTATTTTCTGTATTTTCTATAGTTTTTTATGAAGGAAAACAAAAGTTAACAAAAAAATATATTTTTTATAGTCAATGAAAAATAATTTGTTTGGGTGAAAAATATTTTTCATTGTTAAAAAGTGAAAAAATATTGTTTGGATTAATATTTACCACCGCTGTCAGTGTGTCGATGAGGCCCATCGATTGTGAGCACACAGCATGACATGGCATTAAGAAGCATATGTTAATGGGATATTCAAGAGCATTGGCTGAGATCATCTTTGCCATTGGTTTAGATGGAGTATGCAAAATATGACTCTTGTTTTGTTTTGTTGGGTATGTGAATGAACCAGGGAACTTGCATTTGTTTTGTATTTTTATTCAAGTGGTGTGTCATGAGGGTGGACCACAGTTTTGTGTTGAATATTCTTACAAGTTACAACTATTCATTGCCCAAAAAATTATAGATATTTTGTGTATCGGTGACCCTTTTAATAATTTCATCATATAACATTCATTTCATGTCCACTCTCCGTTAATTTCATGTACAGTGCGATTTTAATTTAAACTTTGATTTACAATTCAAATGTTATAGGTTATTGGCTAATGCGAAGAGATAAAAAAGCTGCAATCATTCGTTGGGGGCAATTACTACATCAAGTAAGCTTTGACTATATTTTAGGGCATTTTAAATTTATTTATCAAGTTAGTCATTTTAGTTTCTACACCTATGATCTTGAAACTATAGATTTTGATTCTTTTGAAATCTGGTTTGAGTTTGGTAGTTTGATCATTTGTTGAACCAATGTTTTGTGCTAGGCATTAAGCTTTGATTTTTGTGAATATTTTGAAATTTTGATGATTTCAGAGACATCAGAGTAATTATAGGTGATCTTGGGTAATTGTTTTTTGGTGTGCATTTTGTAAATGGTTTTTTCACACCCACCACGTGTTTGTGTGTTGGTTTGAAAGAGACAAAAAGTTGCAGTGGACTAGAATTTGTATGAGCAATTTCTTTGACTATGTGACTAATTAGAGTCATTTTCATTGTTTTCTGTTTTTATATTTTCTGGGTTGTGGATGTGAACTAGAATTTGAATTTTTGTACTGGATTCTCGGTTTTTTTTTTTGGTTCTTTTGTTGTATTTAATGGTAAAATGCACTATATGTTTTCGGATGAGATATGAAGAATACTTATTTTATTTATCCACTTGAGCTGATGCATGAAAAAGTTGTGAATCCACTTCTTTTGCTATTAACATTAGAAATTCTGAGTGTGTTTGTGAGTTCCCTTAATAAACATGATAAATTAGAAGTCGATTGGGCAGGTTATACTTGAATATCATTCTCTAATTAAGCAGGACATATAGATCTCCTTTTCCCATGTTGAGATAGCAGTTAGGGGATTATATTCTGATTCACATTAATTTAGAAGTGTTACGCAGCCTGCTTGTATATGAAACTTTATGTTTTGTGATTATTCAGTGGTTGAAGTGTCACTGGAAATTATTTGAGACAAATTTGATGCTAATGTTACCAAATAATTACATTCTAGTTGTGTCATTATAAGGGGGAAAAATATAATGCTAGGCTGGACCGGTTGTCTTTCCTTGTATTTAGTTGATGGTGTTATAGTCTAATACCAACATGACAGATGCCTACTGGTTTGCGCTCATATAATCATGCTCTTAAATTTTGCAATGAATTTAGTACTTTAAGAAAGGGAGATATTTCAAGGAATGAACAGAAGTCCAGGGTGTTGAGGTATTATTGAAATACTTAAATGCTTTTGCAAACTTGATACATATGATACATGTTTTGCATCACAAGTCAGTCATCTTATTTATATATTATTTTTTGAAAAGTACTAATCAATCAGGTTAAATTTATAATAAAGTTACACTGTGGACCCAAATAAGTTCAGATAACATGGATATTATGATTTTCCCCTGATATGCTATGAACGACATTGTTACATGTTGCAGCTGATATATTTCATTTTATTGAATTACAGGCTGGTTCAATTCATTGACTCTTATGATCCGCCATTGAAAGGATTACATGAAGACTTGAATTTTGTCAGCCCTCGTATTGGAGAGGTTATATGTCTTTCCTCTTTCTGAAATAATCTCATAAAAAATTCAATTTTCTTCTAATGAAAAAATTGGCTTGGTCTTTTGCTCAACTGTTGGATTCATAATATACAGATTTTCTTTCAGGATCTTTTCACTATGAGTTTTATTAGTAGTTTGGGGTTTTCTGTACTCTGTTGTTTAGTTTCTTTCCGGTCATGGTATCTATTATTGTTTGCAGGTTACTGTTTGACTCTGTCTTAGTTAGAATGATGTGAATAAATTTGAACATATATACAGTTGCTGTGATAAAGGTGGAAGATCCCATGTCCTGGAATCATGTATGTGCCTGCAAGAAACAATGAAATGGACTTATTTACATATGTGACTATTATAGTTACTTCTTGCTTGCCATTGTTATCTTTTAGTTTTTAGTTTTTTCTTCCAAAAGCGTTAATTTCAACAGTTCTTCACAATTATCATTTTGATTAAACAGCCAATATGCTTTTCCAGGTTTTAGAGGCTGTGGGTCCTATAATATTTCTATCTACAGATACCAGGAAGCTGAGAAATGAAGGTTTTCTGAGTCCATTTCATCCTCGATATCCTGACATTCTTACAAATTCAGCACACCCAATGGTAAATATGTCATTTGCTTGATGCTGAAAAATGTTGGATGTCCTTAACTTATTGAAATCTCCTTGATATCTCTAGTACTGTTAACTAGGACTGTTCTGTCAAAGAAAAGGATTTTCGTTTATAGCCATACTGCAGTCTCATCACTCATCTCATCTTTACTTTTTTATTTTTCAAAACTTTTATTTTATTTTATGCAGAGAGCTCAAGACTTAGCAAATGTTACTTCTTATCAGGAATGGGTATTACTTGGATATCTTGTTTGTCCTGACGAGCTTCTTAGAGTCACCAGCATCGACATTGCTTTAGTAAACTTGAAGCAGTTTTTTTTGTTTCTCTTGTTATTACTCGAAAGAGTTTATTTAAAAGGGAAATTACAATATAGATCCTAGGGTTTGACCCTTGTCACAAGTTAAACCCTAAGTTTTTAATTTTTTTAATAGCAAACCTTGAATTTTTAAAGAATTTGCAATCTTAATCCGTCTATCGCCATTAATTATTCATAACAGAAAACTTTTCTGCTATGAATAATTATTCATAGCAAATGTTCCTTATTTTGTTTATGCTGTAGTTTTTTCCCTTTTGTTTTCGTTACACTTTTTTTGGGGTTGGTTTCAGGTTGTACTGAAGGAAAATTTAGTTCTTACATTGTTTAGAGATGAGGTGAATTCTACAAGTCACTTATTATAAACGTGGTATTTACTGAGTATTCACCCAAAAAAAAGAGAAGATATTTACTGACCTAGTTTATCATTGCTACATATTAAATGTGCTTACCGAGCAAGTTAAATCATTGTTATATACTAAATGTGCAGTATGTACTATTGCATGAGGATTATCAATTATATGTGTTGCCACGGATGTTGGAGTCAAAGAAGATGGCAAAATCTGGACGTACAAAGCAAAAAGAAGCAGATCTGGAGTATATTGTTGCAAAGCAAGTTAAGAAAATGATAAGGTATAACTCAAACAATAGATGTTATATTTGAAAAGCATTGCACTTGGCATAAGATTTACAGGACAATAAAGAAAATTACAATCTATGAAGGGATTTAACTAATTTGGGAGATGTTTTCTTTCTCTTTTTTCCCAAATTGTTGTTTAAGTGCATTTTATATCATACATGCACCAAAGCTCCAGTATTTCCCTTATGTTCTAGGAATGCAGAGATCGTTGCTAACTATCATTTTGAACTAGTACAAAAAGTGTTACTATCAATGATTCCATTTTTATGGATCATATCATTTGTATTTTCACCATAAAAAAATTTCTATAATTCTTGTTACAAAATTATATCAGATTAACTTCATTACATATTACCAATCTGCTTTGTTCCTTCTGATGCTTGTGGAACCATAGCTGTCAAATATTACATTGTTTAGTTTCTTTTGATAATTTCAGCGAAGTGCATGAACAAACATTATTCTCTTGTGATGCCATACACCGAGAAAGGAGAATATTATTAAAGCAAGAGATTGGAAGAATGGTGCTTTTTTTTTACTGATCAGCCAAGTTTGTTGGCTCCTAACATTCAGGTATATTTTATTTTAAAATCTTCAACTATGCGATGCAATTTAATCATTTAAAAGATGTTTCTTCATTATAACTTTCTAGGGTTATTTTTTTGGAAGCTAAATTTTGGCTAAATTTTATTCCATGAGCTCTCTTCTCTTGTTTAGTCAAAGATAAAATTTCCTCAATTTAAAAAAAGAAGAAAAATAATTTTTGAGTCTAAAAAGTTGGGAAGAGAGAAGTGCAAATATTTTGGCAAAGGAAGTGGTAGATGTTTATGAGATTATGGTTAGTGTGTCCTTTCCCCTTTTTAATCACCAAGCTTTGTGTTGCTTCCTGACTGCTGTCTCTAATGTGTGATGTCATTCACTTTTTTACATCAATGACTATTTTTCATGCTGGATGAGGAAAGATGAAAAATCCTGTTGCAGTGAGTCACAATGTTGGAATGACTATTAAATTGCCATCAAATGAGCTAAAAATATATTTCAGGAAGTTTGTCCTAGTTATTTAATGTTCTGAATCAATTAAGATACTAGTTTGATGTTATTTGGTGAATATGATTACTCTTTAAATTATGTATGATGTTTAAGAACCCTATGAATTATTTCTGTACTGACGTGGACACTTCTAGAACAATAATCCTTTCTGTTTTCAGTGATTTATTTCACAAAATTTATATTAACAAATACCTGCTACATCTTGATTGAATTTATCATAATTGATGCTCTGCATTGCATATCTTCATCTAGAATACCAGGACTCTGAGTGGTCTACAGAATGACAGTTGCTTTAATGAGTACAGGTTACTAAAATTGGTCGAGATGCAGTCCTGTATGTCGAGTCTCTTTTCTTGTATAAAAAGCTCAATGCCAATGTATAAGCTAGACAAGATGCAAGGGGAACAACAAAGTAAGGGTTGCAGGTCACTGGAATTGGCGTTTTGCATTCTTTGGGGAGGCAATTGTGATGGTTCCATTTGCTATTCTAGGTTTTGTTATAAAACCTTTACAGTTGAAAGGTATATGTTGTGTTAGTTTTAATTTTTTTTTTTTTTTTTTATGTAATCTATTACCATTTCCTAGCTATTCTTAACAACTTGTGGATACAGGTTTTTACCCTGCTGGATCAAAAAAAGCATTGACTGGTACAGAGATAGCTGTCATAGAACTTAAAGGTGTGACACGTTATGATTACTGTGCATGGGATCTTTTCAGTATAATTGCACTTTTTTCTTCTCTCTTTTCAGTTTACTACATCACTATTATGTAAGAACCAATGTGCAAAAGCCAAGATAATGGGTGCTATTGAGAACATCTACAGTAATCCAATATACATCAAGCACCTGTCACTGAATAGCTTTGACAATCTTGTTCCCACAAAATAATGCCTCAATTTGCCCAGTTTAAATATTTTTATTGATTTCATTTGAATCCATAATAATCAACTTGATTTGAAGAGATTGAGAAGTTTATGAGGAAGACCAAGGATCAAGCAGGCATGCAGGTTGATGAAAATGATTATTCATCAGAGGAATCTTATTGACAAACACTTTTGTAAGTATATTTTTCATAATTTACTTTTCAAATCACTACAAGCATTTCATTTAATATGTTTGGTTGTGTTGAACAAACGGGACCTCGATTGGATCTCCGGTTAGAAAATTAGAAGGAAAATTGTAAAACACAAGACTTAAAAGGCCCGTTAAGGGGGCAAAATTGCGAAATGACCACCGAAACCACGGAAACTTGGCACGGACAGCTTGTTCAAGCCTAAATAGACTTGTAGGAAAAAATGGGACCTCTATTGGATCTCCGGTTAGAAAATTAGAAGGAAAATTGTAAAACACAATACTTAAAAGGCCCGTTCGGAGGTCGAAATTGTGAAATGACCACCGAAACCACTGAAACTTGGCACGGACAGTTTGTTCAAGCCTAAATAGACTTGTAGGAACAAACGGGATCTCGATTGGATCTCCGGTTAGAAAATTAAATGGAAAATTGTAAAATACAAGACTTAAAAGGCCCGTTCGGGGGCCGAAATTGCGAAATGACCACTGAAACCACCGAAACTTGGCACGGACAGCTTGTTCAAGCCTAAATAGACTTGTAGGAACAAACGGGACCTCGATTGGATCTCCGGTTAAAAAATTAGAAGGAAAATTGTAAAACACAAGACTTAAAAGGCCCGTTCGGGGGCCAAAATTGCGACATGACCACCGGAACCACCAAAACTTGGCATGGACGGATTTTTCAAGCCTAAATAGACTTGTAGGAAAAAACGGGACCTCGATTGGATTTCCGGTTAAAAAATTAGAAGGAAAAATGTAAAACACAAGACTTAAAACGCCCGTTCGAGGGCCGAAATTTCGAAATGACTACCGAAACCACCGAAACTTGGCACGGACAGCTTGTTCAAGCCTAAGTAGACTTGTAGGAACAAACGGGACCTCAATTGGATCTCCGGTTAGAAAGTTAGAAGGAAAATTGTAAAACACAAGACTTAAAAGGCCCGTTCGGGGGCTGAAATTGCGAAATGACCACTGAAACCACCGAAACTTGGCACGGACAGCTTGTTCAAGCCTAAATAGACTTGTTGGAACAAACGGGACATCGATTGGATTTCCGGTTAAAAAATTAGAAGGAAAAATGTAAAACACAAGACTTAAAAGGCCCGTTCGGGGGCCGAAATTTCAAAATGACCACCGAAACCACCAAAACTTGGCACGGATAGCCTTTTCAAGCCTAAATAGACTTGTAGGAACAAACGGGACCTCTATTGGATCTTCGGTTAGAAAATTAGAAGGAAAATTGTAATACACAAAACTTAAAAGGCTCGTTCAGGAGCCGAAATTGCAAAATGACCACCGAAACCACCAAAACTTGGCACGGACAGCTTGCTCAAACCTAAATAGACTTGTAGGAACAAACGGGACCTCGATTGGATTTCTGGTTAGAAAATTAGAAGGAAAAATGTAAAACACAAGACTTAAAAGGCCCGTTCGGATGCCAAAATTGCAAAATGACCACTGAAACCACCGAAACTTGGCACGGGTAGCTTGTTCAAGCCTAAATAGAGTTGTATGAGCAAATAGCACCCGATTAGACTTCCTGTTACAAAATTAAAATCAAAATTGTGAAGTTCATATCGAGTTTTTTTTTTTTTTTTTGTCAATCTAGTATTGTTTTTTCTTTTTTCATGTGACAGATTAGCAATGGTGGAAAATAGTTTGGGCTGCATCAGAAGATTTGATTTTGTGTTTTTGGAAATATTTTGACATAGGATTTTGGTAAATGATTTATGGATTAAATGTTTAGGATCAAAATATTTGGTGTTGTGTTTTTGCAAATATTTTGATATAGGATTTTAGTAAATGACTTGTTGGTTAGATGTTTAACATCAAAATATTTGGTTGTAATTTTGAAAATATTTTGACATAGGATTTGGTAATGTATTTATGGGTTTGATATTAGTAGTTTGTAAGTACTTTGGTATGCATGTTTTAGATTGTCAGAGAATTATAATTATGTTTATTGGGATTTTTCATAGTTATTAATTTTGAATTAGTATGAATGTCTTGTACAGGTGTATTATTATTTACATTACATTTGTGTATATATTGTGCATAGGAAAATAGGTGTTTTGGATTATTTTGAACAGAAAAATTATTAAAATTAAAAATTTGTGTAGTGAATTTTTAGTAGCAGGTGGTGTTTTTGTCGCTGTTAATATATTTGGCGACAACATATTGTTTTTGTCGCTAAAAGTTGGTGGTTATTCCAGGAACTTTTAGCAACCAAAACTTACTCGTCACTAAAAACGTGATTTTTAGCGACCAAATTAATTTTGTCGTTAAATAGTACTTTTGGCGACGCATTTATTTGTCGCTAAAAGTACATAGCCTATCCAAATTTTAACCTTTTAGCAACAAATTGTAATTTTATAGCGACAAAATATATGATTTTTGGCGACCAATTTTGCTTGTCGCTAAATGTCTACATACGGTGACAATTTCTGATTTCGTCGCCAATACTTTTAGTGACAGGGCTTTGGTGACAAGTTGTGTATTGTAACGCCCTCAAAATAATAACATTAAACCCATCAATATAAACATACATTTATATACAAAAGATCCACATTTCCTCAATTCATCAGAGTACTTCATTACAAAAGTATTACACGTTAACAACAAAAGTAAATGCCCTACGGGCTTACAGCTTTCCAAGTTAACACTTGGTTACAAAAGAGAGTATTGACTCGGTTACACATTAAGCCCTTGGCTTGAATTTTACATGTAATACATCAAAAGGAAAATAAGGCAACAAAAGTATGTTTGCCCCTAGCCTCCCAAGCTATGTCCTCAGAGGTGGCATGCTACCTGTACCTGAAATGATGTTCCCATATAGGGTGAGCCACAGCCCAGCAGAGATATACTAAACCAATTATAAACAATGCCTAAAAGATTAGCAACTGAAAGATGGTCGATACTTACACCTCCATTTACATCTTATTTCAATTCCATGACAACCAAGCCTACGTTACAATTCACTTTTCATTTCTTATTCAACTTTGAGTTTGAAAAAAAAACAGGGCTCAGTACTCTGGCCAAAACATTTTGATGAGATTATAGTTCATCACTAGAACACTTTCAAAATTCACGGTGGATGCACATTTTGGTGTTGTATTAATAACACATAAACTACTTCCATACTTCACAAACGATGATGATATACATTTTAGCGCTATATCAAATCAAACAAACTTTTCAATAGATAAGCATATGAGCTACATCACTACTACAACAGATAAGCATATAAGCTACATCAATACTACAATCCGATAAGCATATGAGCTACATCACTACTACAACAGATAAGCATATAAGCTACATCAATACTACAATCCGATAAGCATATTACACATCAACAGATGGGCATATTAGCTATATCCACACTTCACTAGACAAGCATATGAGCTGTATCTACACTTCACTAGACAAGCATATGAGCTGTATCTACACTTCACAAAGATAAGCATATGAGCTGTATCTTCACTTCTCTAGACAAGCATATGAGCTGTGTCTACGGAGTTCATCCCCCATCTCCTCCCAATCCTATCCGGTTTAGAGGTACATCCCCCATCTTCCCCTAAACCGCGGAGTACATCCCCCATCTCCTCCTCTATACACAATGCATATAAACACAAAGGTTCTATACACAATCAATCAATACATAAGATTAATGTATTCTACCAACCGTCTACACATAATGCATATAAACACATTGGTCATATACACAATCACTCAATACATAAAGTTAATGTATTCTATCAACCGTCATACTCTATGACACATCCGATTGATTAGTTTTAGTTTGCCTAATCATCATGCATTGTCTACAACAATCAACACTACCCTCCACCGGTAGCCCAAAGCAATTATTTCTAAACAGGAAATAAATGCACAAATGGATAATATATCAACATTCTAATTAGGTGAGCAACAAATGATTTGTCAACACTCTTTAATCCCATACATTCCCAATTTCAACATTCTCAATTCAATTCCTCGCTTTCTTCAATTAATTATATGCATTAATTAATTAAACCAATTAGGGCAAATTACCATAATTTACAAAACAACCCTAAGGTTCCATTTCCATCAATGTCCCAACATTAATCTCATTTCTCTATGCCTAACATGCATATAGGTTTATATATTTAAAATCCCAACTTTTGTGAAATTATACAAAGGCCTAAACTTTCTCAAAAATTACTCAACAACCACCAACATAACAAAATGCTAAAATTTAAAGACAAAGCTCATAAGATGGAGTAGGTTATCCCTACCTCGAATGATGGGGCTCAACGAAGGAGATGAAGAAACTGAAATGCTCCAAATCCCGAAATTTTCAGATTAAAAGATAGCCCTCTACGATCAACACAACTTTTGTAAAGGCCCAAGGTGAGAAAACAACTCCTACTAGATCAATCCTAAGAGAGAAGTTAGGGTTTTAGAGTGAGGTGCTCTCCAATGGAGGTTTTGAAAAAGTAAGAGAGAGAAAGGAAATCAAAAAGTGATCAAAAAAGTGATTTCACGGATTGATATAAAAACAGGTCCGCTCGAGCGTAAAACACCCCGCTCGAGCGTCAGACACAGGTTCACGCTCGAGCGTCCCAAGATCCGCTCGAGCGCCGGATGCACTCTCCCAGAATTTTCTGCAGATGTCCAAAATGCTGAGAGAAGGAAATTCACGCTCGAGCGTCCAAACTGCCGCTCGAGCGGAAAGACAGCAACAAAATCCCGCTCGAGCGTCAAATCGCCGCTCGAGCGGAGAGACCAAAACCTGGGCAAAATTTCTAAGTTTTAGAACACGACCAACTTATTCCCAACTTGCCCAACACAACCCAAAACTCTAATTAAAAGAGAAGGGGATAGAAATGAGGATAAGACAACAACGAATCTACGGAACCGAGTCCGGATTACAGTTAAACAACAACAGGAAAACCGGGATCGCTATATGTATTTTGTCGTCGATTCTTTTGGCGACGAAATTTGTACTTTTGGCGACGAAATTTGTGGGTCGCCAAATGTGTTTTTTGTTGTAGTGTTTAGGATAAAAATTAACTAATAAAAACACTAATGTTAAAAAAAAAAGTTGGTTTTTTTCTTCTTTTTTTCTTTGGGATATATTTAACTTTTTGGCCTTTTTAAAGACATTTTCAAGTGATTAAAAACATTAATAAATGTATAAAACAATGACCTAAATAGATTCTTGATCCAGTTTACATGAGCTTAAATATTTAGATGTTAAATAATGATGGCATACTAATAAATACAAAATTTGAAATTTTATTGACCCGGCAAAGTGCTTTATTGTTGTATATTTATACGTATAAGTCTTAATAAATGAATTTATTGTCTAATAAGTTTTGTGATAATTGATGGCATTTTTTATCAAATAATATTAAAAATGTCATTAATTGTTAATTTTAAGTGATAGTTTGAAAATTTGTCACAAAAATGTGATTAATTCTAAGTTTTACCGACAATTAAAAATAAATCACAAAAAAGGTTATTAATTTTTAACTTTCAATGATAGTTTAAAAAATTTGTCACAAAAAATGTTACAAATTGTAAATTTTAGCAACAATTTATAAAAATTGTGACAAAAAAAAATACTGATTGTCAAGTTTTAGCAACACATGTAAAAAAATCGTCACAGGAAAACATCACTAATTATAAGTTTTATTGACAATTTATAGAAAATCGTGACAAAAAAATTACTAATTGTCAAATTTTGGTGACATATACAAAAAATAGTCACAAAAAATTATTTTTAGTGACGATTTTATGAGAATTTTTATTTTTAATAAAACTTGATGAGAATTAAATCGAATATTAAGATATATATTGGTAGTTCAAACCTAGTTTTTAATCAATAGATCTTATCCTTCCTAAGAATGCATTGATAAGATAATTATGTGATAATCAACTGGCCCATTACTTGTTATTATCATAATTGGTAAGAGAGTTTGCTTATCTTCTTATTGATTAGGGTTAGAATCCCTTATTACTTAAGTGAAAATTTGACGGTTTAGAGGGAAATTCTATTTCCACACACTTAATTAGCTCGAGACACATCTTTTCTCAATGCACATACTTATTAATTTGATTATCAATTAATTTTCTCAATCCACATACTTATAATTACAATTACACTCTTCATTTATAACCATTGTATACACACCACTTATCCTCTTTCCACACACTTTTGATTGACTCTCCTTCCATATCGACCCATCTACGCCCTTGAAAAAGACTTTGGTCTAAAGTGAAATTTCTTTCATTGAAGACTTGCATGGAAGACCTCCATTAAAGATTATTGTAAATCTTCTAAAATAGTGTTGAAGGTAAGACTGTATATGTTAATTTATTCTTGAGTGTGTTGGTGTAGACGCGCCCGCGGAGGGGGGGGGGCTGGGGGGCTCATGCTTCTACAGTTCGGACTCGCGATTTTGTTGTCGCGGTTCTTAATCTGAACCAAAGAGTCCAAATCTGGCAAATCGTTTTGAGAAACAAATTTTTTTTAAAAAAAGTAGTGCCAAACATGGACTGCTTTGCCAGATACAGAGTCGCCACCTAAATATTTTTAAAATGGGGAAATTTAGGAAACCCTGACCCGGTGCCGAAGGCCACATGTCCGTCATCATCGGAGTTGTCTCGGCTCGGGAGCTTGGGTACGATCGGGGAAGGTCAGCTATGAGCACCCCCTTTCGCCCGGTCCGAAGACCGGCCTCTACTAACCATGATATCCGATTTTGAAAACATTACATGTTTTTATTCCATTTATTAGCCTAGAATTACTATGTTATGCGCGCAGCAAACAAGTATAAACTAGATTGCCTAACTTGGAAATAAGCATTGCATATCCGTTTGTTTTGGAAAATGTTTTGGATTTGCTACTCGCAAGTAGGCTAAAATGCAGATTTCAACGAGTCTTTCCAACTCAAACAATCCAACCTTCACCCACAGGCATTCAAACAATTTAACACATAAGCACTTAGCCGCATGGAAGGCATACTGTCATGGCAACACTCACACGCATGCGGGATGCTAAAGCATAAATACTTACATCGTACTCCGTGCCAAAACAGTAAACTAGTTAGCAAACATGCATGTCCTAGTTCATGTTAAAAATGGCTAATGCATCACATGCAAAAATGCAATCTAGGCAGGCTCGGCTAACCCTAAACATGGCATGTGAAATGCGATCAACTACCACATATTCAATTTGGGAATTGAAGTACAGATGCAGTTAGCGTGATGTACCGAGCCTAATGTATATAATACAAATGTATGAATGCACACATGCATAGCATAAGGTATGCTAAATTAAACGTGCCCTAATACTAACCATCAAAGCAGGTAAGTAAAAGGGAAGAAAGAAGTGGGGATTGGAAGACATACACACCACTCACACACACTTATTACAGATTTGCCCTCACTCGGAGGGACCGAATAAATATTACAAATTAATTAACTACGCAAGCTAATTAAATATTACAAATTGCTTAATCAACTAAGTAAATTTAATTAAACTAAGAAAACAGTAAATCGCCTCAGGAAATGCGCTGCCATGCATGAACTGCCTCTGTTTTCCTTCCTTCACCCCTCTGGAGGTTGCCAAAACCTCAGGACTGCTTCCTTGGATGCTGGGAGACATCACCGGCTGCATGGAATTGCCACCGGCAGTGGGATGTGGCCACCGGCACAAAGTTAAGCTATCGGCAGAGAAATTATTGCCGGTCGGCACTTTACACTGCCGGTCGGCAGAGTGTTCCTGCAGAATCTGCAAATGACAGCAACATAGGGCAAGGCAAAGCATGGCAGCACAATTCAAGGCATATATGCACCAACCATGTCCCTTATCATGGTAATGACTCAAAGGGGCATGTGTCTCGATTCTCGGACCACCAATCACACATTCTCATGCATGATGGCCCAAGTGATCAAGTATGCAACTTTGATTTCAAATGCATGCAAACCAAATCAAACCAAAGTCCTAATCCCTTTCACCAAATCAAGGGGCAAGGAATGCATGTTGATGCAATGCAACCTAAGCATGTTATCATGCATGCAACATGAACAATGCAATGTACTTATGCAAAGCATACAAGCAAACATGCAAGGCAAGCATGCAAACCAAATAGAGGATGGACTAAAGCATGAATTAGGCAGCCCTAAATGGTCCTAAAACAGTGGCCAAAATGCCCAAAAATGGAGGCTAAACACACATGCACACATACACATGTTATGGTCCAAACCTCAAGCATTAAGCAAGCAACATTCAAGCGCACTTGACAAGGGATTTCATGGACAATTAGCATGCAACATGAGCCCTAAAATCATGCTAAAACATGATGCCAAACCAAACAATAAATCAAGCCAAGCATGCAACAAATGGCCTAAGTGCTCAAAACAAACCAATGGAGTATTGAACTACACTTAGTAAGACCAAACATGGCATGAACTTATTGACCAAAAACAGAGTTTTGGGACATTAATACAAGGCCTAAAAATCACTTAGATGGCATCCAAATGACTCAAAAACAAAGGCATGCATAATCACCAAAACATGGAGCATTGCTACACAAGCATATGAGGCATTAAAGATGCATCCAAGGTAAACATATAGGCATGCAAATAGGACTGAAATGACATGGTGGATGATTCCAAAACACCAAATCAATGCAAAAATGTCATGCTATACATGCACATACTTAAGGCCAACAAGCCAAAATGCAAAGAGGCTATATGATGCATGCCAAAATCAACCCAAACACCTATGGACAGACCTAAAACATGTCAAGATAAGCACAAAATCTTCACAAATGTAAGCCTAAAACATGCTAGAAACAAAGGCACACGACCTAAGACATGTTAAGGAATCACAAGGCATTACATGGCAACTATGCTAAGCATGCATGGAGTACCAAAACCAATTTAAAATCATGTTATATTATGGAAAAATAAGCATGAAAAACAGCCTATACATGCTCAACACACACTCAAACATAGGCTCCCTTTAGAGGCCAAAACATGACCTTTTCAAGGACAACAAGGAGAGGGGGTGGCCCTCTCCTTTTAGAGACTTCAAGGCACCATCTCCACCACTGAAATCCCTCAAGATTTCAGTGGTGAAGAGGCCCAAACACCAAAGTCCCGAAACTAGCACAAAATAGCACAAAATAAGGCCTTTCAAGGCCTAAGAAGGGGTCAAACACCCTCAAATCACAAAACACCCTTAATAAACAATCAAGAGGGTCTAAAAACAGAACTTTTTTGTATTATACACCAAGCTCAAAAACGAATTTAAGACAGGTAGAAATTAGGTGCAAAAATGGGGAATAAAGGGGTGAGATTCTTACCCTTGAAGCCTTCTTCAACAATGATGCTCCAATGACCCTCCTTGGCTTGAATCCAACACCAAAACTTCAAAATCAGTCCTTTAGAACCTCAGTTCCAAGAGGAAGGTGAAACACTAGGTGCTTGTGTGCAATAGTATGGACTAAAACACACACAAGAGCACAAAAGAGAGGGAAAGAGAGATAGGATGTGTATCTAACCCTAACCCTAGAACTCAAACCCTAACAATGGCTGTCTAAACTCTCAAAATATCTCAAGTCTCTAACCTCTCCAGCCAAGAGACCAACCCCTCCCTTTATGGAACTTCTTGTCTTGTAAAGCTTACAAGACAAGCTTCATAAGAGGGAGATCCCTCCATACACGTGTATGGAGGGGAGCAAAAAGCAAGACAGCTGTCTTAAAATATCTGCAAAAGCAGATGCACAGTAGTCGGCCGGCCAAAAATGCCATCTTGGCAAAAAAGAGTGCCGGCCGGCACTAAATAGTGCTGACCGGCAACAAATAATGCCGGTCGGCAATATACATTGCCGGTGGCAGCAAAAACCAGCCGGTGGCCTCTAGCCACTGCCGGTGGTGGGTTGGGATGGTCTACAAGCCCTACCCTGCCTCTCAAAGGCAAGATGTCAGTGTTTGGTGCAAAACCAGACACTAAACGGTCAGGTTCGGAGATCCTGAGGCAAGGCGCGTGAGCCGAGGCCTCCGGGAACTCCAAACGAACACAAACATGCATAATCACCGAGTGTTCAAATGGTGACGTCCAAGTCTTGAGGACGGTCAAAAATGGGGTGTCTACAGTTGCCCCTCTTTGACAGAACTCGTAAGTCATAACAATGACGGGAGTGAATGTCAAAACCCAGAGACGACCCATTTTTGACAAGGCCGAAGACTTAGACAAACATGCAAGACAATCAAGATATGCGCCCGAAGGCAGGGGCAAAATGCAAGACAATGCACGAAGCCGAGCATAACTTATGATCATGCAAAGAAAGCTGTAACGAAGCATACATGCGACAGTTTTAAGCTAGCATACATCAAACTACACTACAATGCAGAAAGGATGTAAGAGAATTATGCAATTCTCAATACGTCTCACTCGGAGGATACAATACCTGTGCGGCTCGTCTGGTCGCACCAACCTCAAATGAACCGTACATACAATATCGTGCCTGAAAAGAAAACAAACTTAACAGGTACAATATCGTTAGCAACATGCATAGTAGTATACTCGAAATGCGTGACAGCGCAAAGCAAGTGGGGAGCATAACAATGCTGTGGAAATACAAACATGTAAGTGGAGCATGCGGTCTACGGCGGTAACGAAATTGATCATAAGCATGCGGTCTATGCAGGTAATGAAATCAACAAATTATGCGGTCTACGCAAGCAAAACGTGCGGTCTACGCAAGCAATGAAATTAATATGGGGTCTACCCAAACAAAACATGCGGTCTACGCAAGTAATGATATTAAACAATCATGCGGTCTACGCAAGCAAAACATGCGGTCTACGCAAGTAATGAAATTGAACAATGATGCGGTCTACGCAATCAAAGCATGCGGTCTACGCAGGTAAAGAAATAATGTGGTCTACGCAATCAAAACATGCGGTCTACGCAGGTAATGAAAATAATAATGCGGTGTACGCAAGCAATACATGCGGTCTACGCAAGTAAAGAAATTGAACAATGATGCGGTCTACGCAATCAAAGCATGCGGTCTACGCAGGTAAAGAAATAATGCGGTCTACGCAATCAAAACATGCGGTCTACGCAGGTAATGAAAATAATAATGCGGTCTACGCAAGCAATACATGCGGTCTACGCAAGTAAAGAAATTGATCAATTATGCGGTCTACGCAAGCAATACATGCGGTCTACGCAGGTAATAAAAATAGTAATGCGGTCTACGCAATCAAAACATGCGGTCTACGCAGGTAATGAAATTGAACAATTATGCGGTCTACACAAGCAATACATGCGGTCTACGCAGGTAAAGAAATTAATATGCGGTCTACGCAATCAAAACATGCGGTCTACGCAAGGAAAGAAATTGAGCAATTATGCGGTCTACGCAAGCAATACATGCGGTCTACGCAGGTAAAGAAATTGAACAATAAATATGCGGTCTACGCAAGGAAAGAAATTGAACAATTATGCGGTCTACGCAAGCAATACATGCGGTCTACGTAGGTAAAGAAATTGAACAATAAATATGCGGTCTACGCAAGGAAAGAAATTGAACAATTATGCGGTCTACGCAAGTAATACATGCGGTCTACGCAGGTAAAGAAATTGAACAATAAATATGCGGTCTACGCAAGGAAAGAAATGATTACAAACATGCGGTCTACGCAGGTAATGTAATGAACATGCGGTCTACGCAAGTAAAGAAATGATTACAAACATGCGGTCTACGCAGGTAATGTAATTAACATGCGGTCTACGCAAGTAATAGAAGTGATTACAAACATGCGGTCTACGCAGGTAATGTAATTAACATGCGGTCTACGCAAGTAAAGAATGATTACAAACATGCGGTCTACGCAGGCAATGTAATTAACATGCGGTCTACGCAAGTAATAAAATGATTACAAACATGCGGTCTACGCAGGTAATGTAATTAACATGCGGTCTACGCAAGTAATAAAATGATTACAAACATGCGGTCTACGCAGGTAATGTAATTAACATGCGGTCTACGCAAGTAAAGAATGATTACAAACATGCGGTCTACGCAGGTAATGTAATGAACATGCGGTCTACGCAAGTAAAGAAATGATTACAAACATGCGGTCTACGCAGGTAATGTAATGAACATGCGGTCTACGCAAGTAAAGAAATGATTACAAACATGCGGTCTACACAGGTAATGTAATTAACATGCGGTCTACGCAAGTAAAGAAATGATTACAAACATGCGGTCTACGCAGGTAATGTAATTAACATGCGGTCTACGCAAGTAAAGAAATGATTACAAACATGCGGTCTACGCAGGTAATGTAATTAACATGCGGTCTACGCAAGTAAAGAATGATTACAAATATGTGGTCTACGCAGGTAATGTAATTAACATGCGGTCTACGCAAGTAAAGAAATGATTACAAACATGCGGTCTACGCAGGTAATGTAATTAACATGCGGTCTACGCAAGTAATAAAATGATTACAAACATGCGGTCTACGTAGGTAATGTAATGAGATGCGCAAAACCGCGCAACGGAATGCAATGCATAAAACAGCGTGACGGTTTGAAATGCACAAAACAGTGCGACGGTTTGAAATGCACAAAACAGTGCGACGATTTGAAATGCACAAAACAGTGCGACGGTTTGAAATGCACAAAACAGTGCAACGATTTGAAATGCACAAAACAGTGCGATTGATATGCGATATACATGGGGCAACTCTTGGATCTTGTAAAAGTCAAAAGGATACGAAAAGGATACACCTTGTATGAATTGGAGTGCCACGCACGGAAGCCGCAATCCGAGGTCAAAACGGAGGCCGGTTGAGCATCGGAGATGCACTTTCTTGCACTTTCTTGAGCTATGAAGGCCAAAAACTTCTCACATGGCCTAAACAAGGCTGTGGGAACACCACCGGCCGGAAGGGGAGGCCACCGGCTGTCCACCGGCTGCAAAATAACTCCATCGGCACAAAATACTGCCGGCTGGCACAAAATATTGCCGACCGGCAGTTGCTGATTCGGGGCAGTTTCGACTTTTCACTTCGGGTGTTTTAAAATAGGGCTTCAAACCCTATTTCCTCACTTCCCCACCGCCGAAAACTCTAACCCTCTCTCTCTAGAGTGTTTTTCTCTCATTTTTCGCCCGTTTCTTCGCGTTCTACGCCCGTTTCGTCGTCGGATTCGCGATTTTCTTCGCGTTTCGGACATTTTCAACCGATCACATTTTTGTTTCGGTGCCTCGTTTGGCGTTCTCGCCTTTTCGGGGTTTGTTCCCCTCGTTTTCCTCTTCATTCCCGTGCCTTTTCACATTCCGGCCTTCCCGGCCATTTTTTACCTTCTCGGGAGTTGACTTTTCGGTTGACTCTTCGTATTCCGGCCCGGTTTTCCTTCCTTCGGCCATTTTCTCATCATTTTCGATATGGCGGACGACATTCCACGTGGTAGGACTCCCCCGGACCACGAGATGGATCCCAGGGTCGAGCTCTTACCGTTGAGCGAGCGCCCGTTCGACCCGGCGACCTACCGACCGGCGATCCATGTTCTGCCCCCCGAAGGCCTGCGTTAGTTCCGGAGCTTCGAGAGGCACGTGGCACCTGAGCTACTACTGCGCGAGTCTACCTCCCACCTTTCCTTCAGCGTTTCCGAGGTAACTTTCTTTCTTCTGCTTTACTTTCCGCAATGTAGGATACAAAACTGTCATAGTTAGCTGTACTCTTTAACTGCTTGAATCTGATATACCGTAGACTGTAGTTGACTGTAAACATACATACAACTGACATCTACTCGAGACTGACACGTGCACACACACTGCACTAGCCCTGAATCACTCAAACACACTGCACTCACTGTATTTCACTGCATACACACTGGCACCCAGTATTTGTCTGAATTTGTTAAATTTGCACGCATACTATATCTGTTCTGAAACACCCAAGCACGCTGACACATCACACGTTGTAGTTCACTGTAAACACACCGGCGCCCGGTATTTGTCTGAATCTGACAAACTTGCACACATGCTTTATCTGCTCGGAACCACCCAAACACGCTAACACATCACACGTTGTAGTTCACTGTAAACACAACGGCACCCGGTATTTGTCTGAATCTAACAAACTTGCACACATGCTTTATCTTCTTTTTCAAAACTGCATTTTGAATGTTGTCTTGCAATTGTTATTTTCTGTTTACAGGAGGGTTCCCATACCATTCGTGGGTATGGGAATACTGGCGCTCGAGAGTGGTACGATGAGCTCCCTGACGCGGTTCGACGCATCGTGGATCGAGCGGGTTTCGGCGCCTTCTGCCGAGGACTCTCCAGGCTCTCCACATGCAGACCTCTCCTTGCTGCTCTGGCGAAGAGGTGGTGGGACACTACGGATTCTTTTCACTTTTCCGCTGCAGGGGACATGACGATGACCCCTTACGATTTCTCGATGCTCACTGGCATCGGGGTAGGGGGTGATCCGATCCCATTCGATATCGACATAGATGAGTGGACCGCTGCTCAGGTCCATCTACTGGGGGAGGCCCCACCTCTTGCTCGTCCAGGCTTCATGCGGTACTCCTAGTTCGAGGTACAGTTTCGGGTTCAGCCCGTGTTGGAGGAGGAGGCGCAGATGACCTAGGAGGACGTGGAGAGGTATGCTCGCGGCTTCCTCATGTTCCTGTTCGGGACTACCATCTTCGCCGATCGGGCGAACACCGTGCCTCTCTGTCTTCTCAGCGCACTGGTGGACGTCCGGGACATCCTGCATTATGATTGGGGTGGCGCTGCTCTAGCCACCCTTTATGGATATATGAGCTCGGCTTCGCGCGGCAGCGGCCAGTTGCTCGGAGGCTATTGGAGGGCTTGGGAGGTACACTTCTTCTCCGCTTTTCACTTCTGTCCGATATTTTCTGTACTCTGTACACTGCACACACGGTAGTCTGCTCTATACTTGCTGTATACTGTACACATGGCACACACATACATTTTGCTTCACACTGACTGCTCACACTGTACACTGCACACAATACACTGCACAACACACGGCTCTGCCATTTCTGCTTTATTTTGTATATTCTGCTTTTTCTGGTAGTCATACTGACATCTGTTTTGCAGTTGTGGGTTTACGCCTACTTTCCTAGGCTTGCCCCCGTACCGGTCACAGAGACTCCCCTGGTCATCCCCTTCTCACGGCGCTTTGACGGGAGATGCACCCGGCGGCCGCGAGAGACTTTCGGCTTTTTCCGCCGATACTTCGACACCATTACCCCGACCGAGGTATGTTTTACTTGCAGTTCATTTAAGCTTCGCTTTCCCACTGCATATTTCAATAACAGTAGATAACAAACTGTCTGTCACTTTCAGATCACTTGGCGGCCGTGGGCTCCGTTGCCAGCTGTGACTCGAGATCGGTTTGCCGGTGCCGATGAGACCTCACGTTTCCGGATCTTGGTAGAGGGCCCGGTCTGCCGGGCTTGGTACCTGGGTGAGCGTTTCCTACGCCAGACCCTGGGGTTACCTGAGCAGATAGTCCCGGTTCACCCTCCTGCAGATATGAGGGAGACCGAGAGGCTCACCAGCGAGCAGATGGACGACTACACCATTGGCTGGGAGGAGGCCGGCTTCAGAGGTATCGGAGACTATCGGGAGTACGTGCAGACGTACCTGATGCGACCTCTGAGCGGCGGCCGTCGAGCAGAGGGGGCCAGGCCTGTGGCATCGGCGGCTGGGGCCGGAGCGGGAGTTGGAGTAGGGGCTGCGAGGAGGGCCCGAGTCCGTGGCAGGGGCGGAGCTCAGGGAGGACGGGGGACTGGCTGGCCTGCCCTGCCTGCTGTACTGACTTTCCAGGGGCAGGGTGGGGCGACCTATCAGATCCCCTTCGCCCCTCCGCCAGCTGATCACGAGTTCGTCGGTGTCCCCGACTTACCTCCGGTATGTATTACTGTATTTCTGTACAGCCATTTCATTTTAGTTTATTTGATATTCCACAGAATACTGATGCATCTAATACTTTTGCAGGCTTCTTCTGAGTACACCCGTCAGTCGTTGGCGATGAATGCCTCGATGATGGGGATGCTTCAGCGGACATTTGACCTCCTAGCCCTCTACAGCATACTGGTATGTTCTTCTGACACTGGCCTCAACCATTCATACACTGTTTCACATAATCTGATGCACGGC
Source organism: Camellia sinensis (assembly GCF_055761805.1). NCBI lineage: Eukaryota > Viridiplantae > Streptophyta > Magnoliopsida > Ericales > Theaceae > Camellia > Camellia sinensis. The sequence continues at coordinate 242,200,738 of NC_138961.1, read as the reverse complement.
ACAACACCTGATACACTGATCTCACAGTATCTGATACACTGCATACACTGCATTCTGCATCGTACTCTGCGATAATAAACTGCTCACGGCATTCTCATACTGTACTCATACACTACATTCTGCACTGATAGACTGCTCATGGCATTCATACACTGTACTCTGCATTGCATTCTGCACTGATAAACTGCTCACGGCATTCATACACTGTACTCTGCATTGCATTGCATTCTGCATTGATAAACTGCTCACGGCATTCATACACTGTACTCTGCATTGCATTCTGCACTGATAAATTGTCTACAGTATACTGATGCACTTCCCTTTTATGTACTTTTTCAGCCTCCTTTCCAAATTCCCATGGCAGGAGGTGCTCCAGCTGGACCTTCCGTCCCTGCCCGGGGGAGAGATGAGGAGGGCCGAGTATTCCCCCGCTCCAAGGCGGGGCGCGTTCATGTCGGGAGCAGCTCGCGAGCTCCAGTCCCGGATGATGATGATGACGAGGAGTCAGAGGCAGAGGCAGAGGCGGAGTCCGAGTCATCGGAGGAGGAGACCGGAGGCGGTTCTAGCTCGGGCTCTGACGACGATGCTGATGATGCTCCTGGACCCTCGTCCAGGAAGAGGACCAGGACAGACTGACGGCCCTTGGAGTGCTCGACATAGATGCGGACTTTTGTTATTTTTCTTCTTTCTTGTACTTTTCCTTTTTTCTTTGGTAGTTAGATTACCTTGTACTGCCGCAGGCAGATTTTGTTTTCTTCGAAACTTTGTACTCGAGAAAAATTATGAAATGAACAGATTTTTGCTTAAAAAGTGTTACATTTACATATCTCATGCATCGCATCGCATTCCATCATGTTACATCTCAATGTAAATGAAATTGATTGGTTGTCTGAAAATTGAACACTTGCACTGTAATAACCAGATAATTAAATAGCCAACAGCAAAATAACCCAAGCAGCCCATTGCCTGATTCCGGATACACAGCCCTTACTCTGTTGGGGATTAATCTGCATACAGCCCATAACGCAGCATTCGGTTCATCCTGCATACAGCAAATTCTGAACAAACGGCCCAATCTGACAAGACGGACCGCAGCGGTGAAACCAGCCGGAGTCGAAATACAATCGGATATAGAGAATGGCACAACATTCTGAGCATAAACGATTAACTTTCGGAAAAGGGGTTTTCTTAACCGGGGTATCGAGCCTACAACTGAACACAGCGGGGAGGACTCAAACAAAGAGGTACACGACCTAAACACAACGAGACACGCTCGGGAAAGACTAAAAACAAAAGACGAGACCGTCAAATGAAAGAGACACGACACACAGACGCGTTAGCGAAGATGGGGGACCTCGGACCACGAGGAGCCAGTTCAATCTGGGTGTTGTTTCCCACCTCCTTCTGATTTGTGATTCTCACATCACTCGACTCTCGAGCTCGGATTTTCTCTCAAAACCCTTTTCCTCACTTTTCTCTCAACTTACACCTCTCTATTCTTCATTCTCTCATTTTTCATCCCTCCCCGGGGTGATTGATGGATAAATAGAAAGATGTGGGTTCATGCTCAATACCGTTAGCTCACAGCTATTTCTTCTGACGGGTAGAGAGCTCTTCTGGCAAGTATGTTGATAACGGGGGAAAGACAGAACGCCTGGCTCAACTGTGCCCCTAGTTCATCATTTTAACCATTTTTTGTTTTTGCTTTCTACTAAAACAGTTTTGATCAAAATGGGAGTCGGATTAACGTACTTGTTCGATTTTTGATTTGAAAACCATGCGAGTCAGGCTGTAAGCACTGAAAATTTTCCTTTTTGGGTCCAAGACAATGGTCCAGTTTTGGAAAATGAAATAGTTTTCGAGAAAATAGTCAACCTCAGTAAAAAAATTTCAAAAACTAATCTTCAAACAGTCAATGCTTAACGAGCATGGAACTTACTCTTTGAGATGCGCAACCTTGGATCGGAGGCAATGGAAAATTGCCCCTGGTTTGAATGGCGTCTCATGGCAACGGAAAGTTGCCCCTTGTTTGGATGGTGCCGCAGCAGTCTGTAAACAGTCTTCATTGGCGGTGGTCGAGCTCTTGGACACAGCGATAACGAAGACGGTCACAACAAATATATGGACACAGTCGCCTTGGAAGCGTTGGCGACTAGACTTTGGGATGAAATCGAAACCATTGCATGGACTGAGACGCTATGAAAGCGTTGGGGGCTGGACTTCATGATGAAGTTGCCTACGTATCCCAAACATGGGAATCAAGCCTCACGTAGTTCCGGTTAAGGTACACTCGGGTATTTTAACCTTCACTTTTTTAGGCTCTCACTTTTGCCAAGGTGCCCGATGCGGGTTTTCGACCTTGCGAGCTTCTTTTCATTTTCTATTTCTTTTTCATTTCTTTTTCTTTTCTTTTTTTCTCTTCTTTTTTCATCTTTTCTTTTTTTCATTTCATTTCTTTTCTTCTTTTTTTTTGTATTTTTGCTTCTTTTTTTTTCTTTTTCTTGTATTTTTCTCTTGCTCTAACTTTTGCCTGGGTCGCCTTCTTGAGTTTTCGGCCCAGCGAGCCTCTCAAAGGGTAAAAGTGTAACAAGTCCATGCCGAATGATTTTTGAAGTTGAAGCTTCTCTGTGTCTAGGAGAACGGCTGTTGCAATGATTTATAGGAGAATCCATCATGGCTGCCCCACGAGCTTCTTCCGGCGAGATCTACTCCTTCTGATTCGGCTTTGGTGCCTCTTGCTCGAGGGCTGTTTCGAAACTGGCCATACAGACCTTTCATGGCGTTTGTCCGTTGAACTTTCTGAACGGATTCAAGGTTTGAAACGGATGGGTCGAATTTTGAGGCTGAGAGCGATCCTAGGCTGCGCAATCTCAATAGCGGTTCCACACAGGTCTTCACAGGGTCGTGTAAAATATTTGTTTTTGAAAGTTTTTAAGAAAGCGACGAATCGCTCGTGTCGAAGATAGTTTGGAACCAATCTGGATCAAGCCAGGATCCTCCTCAGTACTCACGCCGACAAGCATGATTTCATTCATTAAAAGGCTTAGCACGCCTCTCTTTCTCTCAAAATGATCAAAATTTTGCAAAACCCGAGGAATTTCTTCCTCTTCGTTTTTATCACCGCAGTGTTCAAAAGGGTTTGTTTTTTTTGAAAAACTTAGGTTAATACAATGAGTTTGGCGCGCAGGAGGACAGGCGAGATGTACTGTCAACCCAATCAAATTCTCTGGCACTTATGCTGAAAGCAAGCATGAAGTTGAGATAGCAACAGCTGTTTCATTCGGATTTGTTGGTGCAACTGGCCCCTCGGCAGAAACAGACTCAAAACAAAAACAGATAATTACAAGACAAAACGGTGTTCGGGACAACAACCCCAGAATCACCTGGTATTATATACAAAGGGGACTGACTCGATACAACAAGACAAACCCTTAAGCAAAAAGACTGACTCAAGACAAAGAGACAGACTCAAAACAAAAGACTGACTCGACACCCAAGCCAGGATTTACAAAACTCGGTTTCACCGATGCTCAAAAATGCGTGCCAGACGCTACATCCAAAATATACCAAATGTCGCCCACAGGCGGTTCACTTTACATACTCGCAGTATCTGAGCCCTCGAAATCCAACAACTGAGTGGTAACGGACTTGGCTGAGGTGGGTGGGAGGATAACCTTGTTGTCGATCAAATCTTGCACTTCATGACGAAGGCGGAAACAACCATCGGTACTGTGGCTGGACTGTTGGTGGTACGCGCAGTACAAGGTAGCATCATGCGTGGCGGGGAGATTCTTCGGGAGTGGCCGAGGCTCCAAAGGTTTAAGATGCCCATTCTTCGCCAATATTAGTAATGCCCTAGACAAAGGCATGTAGAGGTCGTGAAAGACCCTGCGCCCTCGGGGCAGGTACTTTGAAGTTTGAGGATTCTTGCCAGATGCGCTAGCAAAAGGGTCGGCTGACACTGCTTTGGCTTTTTGACCCTTTCCCGGTGCAGGGTTGGGAACGACAGGAATTGTCTGGGCATGACGAGGCCCATCCCGATTTTCTGCCTGGCTTGAACTGCCTTTGATTGGAGTGGGGAAAGCATCATCCACAGCCTTGGTCACGATCGCAGATGTTTGTTGCTTGTTCATCCCTCTGACTTTCAGAGCCTCGACTGCCCACAGCAGTTGTTCGATAGGATCGGCATCTGCCTTCATTTTGTCTTTTCCTCCGGCCTCAGCCTGGTCAAGGGTTTGGGTTGCTACTTCAGAGCGAAGCCCAGTTGTTGCTGACATGTCGCGGTTGTAGCTGGAAGCCACCTCTGGCTGGCTGAGCTCTATCACAATCCACCCCAGTAGCGGGGGTTCCTGTGGTGTGAAATTCCCGGCATATGGCGCCGCTGGCGGTGAAGCCGACATTCCATAGGCCAGATCGGCCACGGACCTCTAGAGGTCACCTATCATCCCCATCAATTCAAAGGTAGTGGGCTCACGAGCCTGGTATAACTGGGGAGCCCAGACCGGGTGCACAACGGGCGACCTGGGTGGATGCGACATATCGATGCTGGCCTCACTCTGCGGAGCGGTCCCCTGCTCCAATGCAGCCGTCATAACCACAATTTCTTCTGAATTTTGTGCCGCCATAAATCCTGCCTCGGCAAGGGGAGACACTGGCTATTCTGTATCAACTCTGCGACTCTCTGAACTGAAAGGAAAAACAGCAACATTTCAGCCCAAACTGATCAAACACGGGTGTAGCCAAACAACTGTACCCTACTGCTAATCACTGTTCCCAGAAATCACTGTTCCCGAAAACTGAACCCTGATACCCGCAGATAACTGATTCTCATAACTGATACTGATACTGGTGTCCTCAGGTCTGATACTCAAACTTGCAAACTGACATGTACTTTCCCTGTAGAAATACATTCTAGAAGCACATAGCAAGTAAAGAGAACAAAAACACCCCTATGTTGGGGTAGGGTTTCCCTGTCCTATTTTTTCAGGAGCTAGGGTTTCACTACGCACACAGCGGTTCTCAAACAACCTAACATCGGGTAAGCAACCTGTCCTAACTTGGAATGGTCACTATGGATCCGAATATGCACTAGGTCGAATGGTCGAAAAGGGTGCCTCGGTAAAAATCGGGGTTTGTGTTCCCATACTGTCAGAGCCCATAACCGGTCAGCCTTACGGACATACCTTGACAAGACAAGCCTCCGGCAAACCATTCAGGAATGGCAGATGGCAAACATTGTGTTCCTAGGCGCACCAATGCACATGCAATGCAAAGAAACACATAAATGAAATCAAAACAGGATATCATGAGTTCGAGTCAAGCTCTCTAAAGTCCCCAGCGGAGTCGCCAGAAACTGTAGACGCGCCCGCGGAGGCGGGGGCTGGGGGGCTCATGCTTCTACAGTTCGGACTCGCGATTTTGTTGTCGCGGTTCTTAATCTGAACCAAAGAGTCCAAATCTGGCAAATCGTTTTGAGAAACAGATTTTTTTAAAAAAAGTAGTGCCAAACATGGACTGCTTTGCCAGATACAGAGTCGCCACCTAAATATTTTTAAAATGGGGAAATTTAGGAAACCCTGACTCGGTGTCGAAGGCCACATGTCCGTCATCACCGGAGTTGTCTCGGCTCGGGAGCTTGGGTACGATCGGGGAAGGTCAGCTATGAGCACCCCCTTTCGCCCGGTCCGAAGACCGGCCTCTACTAACCATGATATCCGATTTTGAAAACATTACATGTTCTTATTCCATTTATTAGCCTAGAATTACTATGTTATGCGCGCAGCAAACAAGTATAGACTAGATTGCCTAACTTGGAAATAAGCATTGCATATCCGTTTGTTTTGGAAAATGTTTTGGATTTGCTACTCGCAAGTAGGCTAAAATGCGGATTTCAACGAGTCTTTCCAACTCAAACAATCCAACCTTCACCCACAGGCATTCAAACAATTTAACACATAAGCACTTAGCCGCATGGCAGGCATACTGTCATGGCAACACTCACACGCATGCGGGATGCTAAAGCATAAATACTTACATCGTACTCCGTGCCAAAACAGTAAACTAGTTAGCAAACATGCATGTCCTAGTTCATGTTAAAAATGGCTAATGCATCACATGCAAAAATGCAATCTAGGCAGGCTCGGCTAACCCTAAACATGGCATGTGAAATGCGATCAACTACCACATATTCAATTTGGGAATTGAAGTACAGATGCAGTTAGCGTGATGTACCGAGACTAATGTATATAATACAAATGTATGAATGCACACATGCATAGCATAAGGTATGCTAAATTAAACGTGCCCTAATACTAACCATCAAAGCAGGTAAGTAAAAGGGAAGAAAGAAGTGGGGATTGGAAGACATACACACCACTCACACACACTTATTACAGATTTGCCCTCACTCGGAGGGACCGAATAAATATTACAAATTAATTAACTACGCAAGCTAATTAAATATTACAAATTGTTTAATCAACTAAGTAAATTTAATTAAACTAAGAAAACAGTAAATCGCCTCGGGAAATGCGCCGCCATGCATGAACTGCCTCTGTTTTCCTTCCTTCACCCCTCTGGAGGTTGCCAAAACCTCAGGACTGCTTCCTTGGATGCTGGGAGACATCACCGGCTGCATGGAATTGCCACCGGCAGTGGAATGTGGCCACCGGCACAAAGTTAAGCTATCGGCAGAGAAATTATTGTCGGTCGGCACTTTACACTGCCGGTCGGCAGAGTGTTCCTGCAGAATCTGCAAATGACAGCAACAGAGGGCAAGGCAAAGCATGGCAGCACAATTCAAGGCATATATGCACCAACCATGTCCCTTATCATGGTAATGACTCAAAGGGGCATGTGTCTCGATTCTCGGACCACCAATCACACATTCTCATGCATGATGGCCCAAGTGATCAAGTATGCAACTTTGATTTCAAATGCATGCAAACCAAATCAAACCAAAGTCCTAATCCCTTTCACCAAATCAAGGGGCAAGGAATGCATGTTGATGCAATGCAACCTAAGCATGTTATCATGCATGCAACATGAACAATGCAATGTACTTATGCAAAGCATACAAGGAAACATGCAAGGCAAGCATGCAAACCAAATAGAGGATGGACTAAAGCATGAATTAGGCAGCCCTAAATGGTCCTAAAACAGTGGCCAAAATGCCCAAAAATGGAGGCTAAACACAACATGCACACATACACATGTTATGGTCCAAACCTCAAGCATTAAGCAAGCAACATTCAAGCGCACTTGACAAGGGATTTCATGGACAATTAGCATGCAACATGAGCCCTAAAATCATGCTAAAACATGATGCCAAACCAAACAATAAATCAAGCCAAGCATGCAACAAATGGCCTAAGTGCTCAAAACAAACCAATGGAGTATTGAACTACACTTAGTAAGACCAAACATGGCATGAACTTATTGACCAAAAACAGAGTTTTGGGACATTAATACAAGGCCTAAGAATCACTTAGATGGCATCCAAATGACTCAAAAACAAAGGCATACATAATCACCAAAACATGGAGCATTGCTACACAAGCATATGAGGCATTAAAGATGCATCCAAGGTAAACATATAGGCATGCAAATAGGACTGAAATGACATGGTGGATGATTCCAAAACACCAAATCAATGCAAAAATGTCATGCTATACATGCACATACTTAAGGCCAACAAGCCAAAATGCAAAGAGGCTATATGATGCATGCCAAAATCAACCCAAACACCTATGGACAGACCTAAAACATGTCAAGATAAGCACAAAATCTTCACAAATGTAAGCCTAAAACATGCTAGAAACAAAGGCACACGACCTAAGACATGTTAAGGAATCACAAGGCATTACATGGCAACTATGCTAAGCATGCATGGAGTACCAAAACCAATTTAAAATCATGTTATATTATGGAAAAATAAGCATGAAAAATAGCCTATACATGCTCAACACAAACTCAAACATAGGCTCCCTTTAGAGGCCAAAACATGACCTTTTCAAGGACAACAAGGAGAGGGGGTGGCCCTCTCCTTTTAGAGACTTCAAGGCACCATCTCCACCACTGAAATCCCTCAAGATTTCAGTGGTGAAGAGGCCGAAACACCAAAGTCCCGAAACTAGCACAAAATAGCACAAAATAAGGCCTTTCAAGGCCTAAGAAGGGGTCAAACACCCTCAAATCACAAAACACCCTTAATAAACAATCAAGAGGGTCTAAAAACAGAACTTTTTTGTATTATACACCAAGCTCAAAAACGAATTTAAGACAGGTAGAAATTAGGTGCAAAAATGGGGAATAAAGGGGTGAGATTCTTACCCTTGAAGCCTTCTTCAACAATGATGCTCCAATGACCCTCCTTGGCTTGAATCCAACACCAAAACTTCAAAATCAGTCCTTTAGAACCTCAGTTCCAAGAGGAAGGTGAAACACTAGGTGCTTGTGTGCAATAGTATGGACTAAAACACACACAAGAGCACAAAAGAGAGGGAAAGAGAGATAGGATGTGTATCTAACCCTAACCCTAGAACTCAAACCCTAACAATGGCTGTCTAAACTCTCAAAATATCTCAAGTCTCTAACCTCTCCAACCAAGAGACCAACCCCTCCCTTTATGGAACTTCTTGTCTTGTAAAGCTTACAAGACAAGCTTCATAAGAGGGAGATCCCTCCATACACGTGTATGGAGGGGAGCAAAAAGCAAGACAGCTGTCTTAAAATATCTGCAAGAGCAGATGCACAGTAGTCGGCCGGCCAAAAATGCCATCTTGGCAAAAAAGAGTGCCGGCCGGCACTAAATAGTGCTGACCGGCAACAAATAGTGCCAGTCGGCAATATACATTGCCGGTGGCAGCAAAAACCAGCCGGTGGCCTCCAGCCACTGCCGGTGGTGGGTGGGGATGGTCTACAAGCCCTACCCTGCCTCTCAAAGGCAAGATGTCAGTGTTTGGTGCAAAACCAGACACTAAACGGTCGGGTTCGGAGATCTTGAGGCAAGGTGCGTGAGCCGAGGCCTCCGGGAACTCCAAACGAACACAAACATGGATAATCACCGAGTGTTCAAATGGTGACGTCCAAGTCTTGAGGACGGTCAAAAATGGGGTGTCTACAGTTGGCAAGGTTTTGGTACGTAACCAATCAGTTTCCACTGCTCTACGTGATGACACAGATGGTTATTCCCCGCATTGCTATCTGGTTAGAGAAGTACAACAAAACGATCGGGGAATTGTCTTCCAAGATTATACTGGCTTCAGCTACTTTTCTCAAGCTCCTGTAGATGAGATAGCCAAGGCATATAAGCAAGTTGAAGCAAAGAAAAGTCTAGCTTGTGCACCATGTGCTGGCATAAAAGAAACAGATATGGAATAGAGAGCAAGTGAACTATATTTGGTTTGGTTGGCTTTGAATGGTAGTAGCTTGGTATGAGAGTTTCCTAGTAATGTGATGTGTGGAAAAAGTTTGCCCGGTGGTAATTATGTGATATCGACTATTGTTGGACCTTGAAGAGGACAAATGGAGCATGATTTTCAACTAGATTGCTTGTTCATGTAAAGTGATAACAATAAAAAAATTAAAATTTAATTTTTTTAAAAATCAACAGGTGTATATTAAAAAAAATTTATTCTTAAAAGATCTGTATATATAGAGAATTTTTTCATATTATATTATTGGTGTTGCTGAATGTTTATTATGATCATTTTCATTTAAGATATAATTGTTATTAAATTAATGTTTCATTAAGTATGTGTCTTGAGTTAATTGGGTGTGTGGAAATAAAGGCCTTGTTTGGTTTGTTTTTGAGAAACAAATTGTGGAGAGATTTTTTCAAAATCTTGTTTGGTTTAGTGATTTTGGGAAAAAATTTCCAAAATCACATTCTCTCTCTCCTACAAATCAATCAATTACTTTTTCTCCCTTCTCTTTCCTTCTCAATCACTTTTTTCTCTCTCACACATCTACTCAATTACAATAAAATATCAAATCATCTCAAACTCTCATACTCCAAAACTATTTTCAAAATATACAACCAAACAAACCAAAAAAATTTCTAAACTCTCTTCCCAAAATCTTTTTTGAAAACTTATCTCTCAAAATCAAACCAAATACACCCAGAATTTTTTCAGTTTAAATGGATTGACTAGCTTATCCTAGTTTGACTCTTAAGAGAATCTTAAGGATCCTGTCTTTGAGTTATTTTGAACATAAAAAATAAAAAAAGAAAAAGAAAAATAGTCGAGAGTACTAAAAATGGTGTTATAATAGTATCACTAATGATGTAGTAATAGGTCCCGATGCCCTTTTTTTTTTTTTTTTTTTGACATTTTCAATATATTAGCATTATTAATGATTTTTTTTTTTTTTTTTTTTTTTATGATATGAATAATTGTTGAAATAAAAAACTCACCATCATTCCGTGGACGGAGTACACGGTCAAACCTGGCTGCCAAATGGGCCCCGCCCACCACCTTCATGGTAACATCAACGTCAGTCAATGTCGTAACACACTTGTTAACAAATTTAATACACACCACTCAATAAAACAGTTTCATTGGATAAAAATAAAATAATTTTATATTTTTTTAGGAGAAAATATAAAAATACTTTTAAAAATTTTACTTAAAACACGATTTGTTTTATATAGTATTAGAAATTATATTTTGTCTTTTTAGATTTTAAAGGTAAATTATACTGACACCTCTTGAGATTTATGTTTATTACAGTTTCTTTCTAATTTTTTAGAAATCACATCTCCTCCCTGAGGTTTAAAATTTCATTACAGATTTCTGTCCTCAGCAATTTAATTTTTTAAATACAAATTTTGCCCTCACTAGGTAAATTACATTGACATCCCGCACATTTTAAAAATTACAATCTCCTCCCTAAGATTTAAAGTAGAATTACTAATTGCCTACTTGGTTGGTATTAGTTGGAAAAAAAATTCATTGAAAAAAAAAATTAATTGCAAAAAAAATTATTTGAAAAACAAAATTAATTGAGAAAAAATTTTGTTAGTAAAATTTTTAAATTTCTGTTTAAAAATCAACGTAAGCACATTTTTTGAATTTACATTTTTTTCTCAAATTTACAAACTGAGACAATCATTTATAAATCAAAAAAATTATCAAACAAGTTTTTATGACAATTTTTAAAATTTTTGTAAATATAAATTAAAATCTGAAAATGAAATGGTTACGAAACAGGCTTCAGATGGTAAAAATGTCGTAAAATTAATAATTAATTAAATAAGTTACCAACGTAAAAAATGACTTATCAAAAGATTCTTAGGCTATGTATGGTATGATTTTTAGAATTTTTTTTTAAAATTAAAAATTAATTTGGTTAGGAAATAAAAAATAAAAAAATAATTATCATTTTTATATAATTTTTATCTATCGAGTGGTTAGAAATAATTTTTTACAAATTAAATTAAAACAGTCATACGTATGTATATAACCTGCCCAAAAGTTAAAATGATAATTATTTTTTACCCTTAAAATATAATTATTTTTTATTTTTTTATTTCTTAACCAAATTAATTTTTAATTTTTAAAAAAAAATTCTAAAAATCAAACCATACATAGCCAAAGAATCTTTTGATAAGTCATTTCTTACGTTGATAACTTATTTAATTATTTGTTAATTTTACGACATTTTTACCATCTGAGACCTGTTTGGTAACTATTTCATTTTCAGTTTTCAATTTATATTTAGAAAAATTTTAAAAATTATTATAAAAACTTGTTTGATAATTTTTTTAGTTTATAAATGATTGTCTCAGTTTGTAAATTTGAGGAAAAAACGTAAATTCAAAAAATGAGATTACGTTGATTTTTAAGCAAAAAATTAAAAATTTTACTAACAATTTTTTTTTTTCAATTAATTTTTTTTCCAATTAATTTTTTTTTTCAATAAATTTTTTTTCCAACTAATACTAATCGAGGGGGCAATTGGTAATACTAATTTAAACCTTAGGGAGGGGATTGTAATTTCTAAAACGTGAGGGGTGTTAATGTAATTTACCTAATGAGAGTAAAATTGGTATTTAAAATGAAACTTTAAACCTCAGGGGAAAGATGTAATTTTCAAAAAGTGAGGGGGAACTGTAATAAACATAAACCTCAAGAGGTGTCAGTGTAATTTACCCTAAATTGAAACTGTCATACATATGTATATAAGCTGCCCAAAAGTTAAAATGATAATTATTTTTTATCCCTAAATGATAATTATTTTTTATTTTTTTTATTTCTTAATCAAATTAATTTTTAAATTTTAAAAAAAAAAATTCTAAAAATCAAACTATACATAGCCTAAGAATCTTTTGATAAGTCATTTCTTACATTGGTAACTTATTTAATTATTTGTTAATTTTACGATATTTTTACCATCTGAAACTTGTTTTGTCACGACCCGCTCCCTGTAACCAAGTGTTAAGCATCGTGATGGCCAGTAACTAAGGTTACCTCCGGCCAATTCTTAAACAAATTAATAAACGTGAGCGGAAGTAATATTTAAGTAAGGATACTAGAATAATCATCAGAGTTTCTATTTTTATTACAAAATTTGCTAACCAAAAAGGCCGATATTTATTTATAAACATATCATAAAAATGTTGTGTGTGTCTATTCCACAGCCCCGCGTCTAAGACTTTCTAAAAGCTATTTCCGAATTGCATTGTTTCCTAAAAATTGGTAAACAGTTATAAGCACATGGTAGAGTGATAAATATTATACCAAGAGTATAAGGAACACAAAATAACCATGGATAGTTATGTACTAAAATATTTAAGATCACTTAGTTTGAACAAATAATCATTAAAGTAGCAAACTGAAATTATGTAAATAAATAACCATAACCACGGTACCGTACAAAACAGAACAGAGGTCACAGGAGTAACAGTCAGAACAGATGTACGGATTCAAGAGGTGGCTCCCACAACAGTGTATCACTTAGCTCCGTACACCACTATGCGCCGCACAGAACAGAGGTCAATGGATCCATGACAATAGAGGGCCACAAAGTGACCAAACAGAAGTCGATGGTTATTTAAGTCACCAAAGGCGTGAGACTCCGTGGTGGTACTTACAAAACATAATTGTATATAAAGTCATAGTCAAATATTCTTTAAAATATAAACAAACGTATCCACGAGTTTCATTTTAACAAATAGGGTTCAAAAAATAATCCACGTAATTGAAATATTAATATAATTAATAATAATTTATAAAACATAATTTATATAAATAAATGTGGTAAGTCAAAACTTACATAAAATATATTACGGTAATTCAAGACATAATATAACTCATCTTAAAAATAATACCTTATTTTTTCTTTCTACTAGCAAAGACCCTCTCACCTCCCATTATTTTTTTCTTGATTTTCTTCAGTTCTTTCCTTCCTTTCTCTCTTCTTTATTTCCTTTTCTTTCTTTCCTTCCTTCCCTAGGTGAACACCAAGGATCTTCTAGAGTAAAATTTCTCTAAAATTTCTTAAAGTGTTACATTATGTGGTTGAGATTTACTGGCAAGTCACATCAGAAAAACTGATGTGACTTGCCAGTAAATCTCAACCACACAATGTAGCACTCTAGGAAACTTTAGGAAAAAATCACTCTAGAGGATCCTTGCTCCTAGGTGAAAGCCTCTGAATCCAACGTGGCAGTTCAATTCCCTCTCATATTTGATTACAGATTCGCTCTTATCCTTAATAAATATCTAAAATAATTATATTTTGACCTAATTTTTTAATGGGTGGTGATTCATCCCACTAATTTTTGGACCACTAATAGCTCTAATGAGCTTAAAAAAAAAAAAAAAAAACAAACTCAAGCCAAAACATCACATCACTTTGGTGGGGGCCACTGTGCCACATCATTAGTGATGCTCTAGAGCTCCCAATTTAGTGCTCTAAAACATTATTCTTTTTTAATATAATTAAATAAATTAATTAATTTCTAATTAAATTATATTTTATTATATACCAATAGTAAATTAATTATTTATTTTACTACCACACCTATTATTATTATTATTATTATTATTATTATTAATATTATTTATTTACTCTTACTTTTATATTTATTTATTTATTATCTTTAACTTTAATTTGACCCAACTAATATTATAATTTCATATTTCTATTAATTTGATCCCAAATAATAATCCCTAATTAATCTCATATTTGATAATCTAATGCCAAATTAGATTTTATATTTATTATTATTTATTAAATAATATATTATCACATACAACCATAATACTAGTATAAAATTTAAGGAATGACTTAAATTTTCGGGTTGTTACAATCTTCCCTCCTTTTAAAAATTTTGTCCTCGAAATTTGTCATAAATATAAATTAACCGCTGCGCACTCTGATAAATATATATTAGATGATTAATCTGATAGGAAAAATGTTACCTCAAAAAAAAATTTTTACCAAAAACAACTCACTGTCTAGTTATCAAAAATTAGTTTGGGTCAAAATGAGAAATAATGGGTGATTTTAAAAACTTTTCATTAGTTTTATTTCCAAAATAAAATAAAATAAAATAAAATGATAATGCAATTAAACAAGCGACTGGAAATGAAATGACAGAATCACATGCAAGAGTTGAAGGAATTTGAGATGAGCTTTCATTCCTTTTATCCGTGAATAGTTTCAAAATTAATATTTTTAAAATTTGAACCCATTTTTAAAAAGTCGAAATGAATTTTTTTTTTGAATACCGAACTGAAAATTATATGCATTTAATTATATTATAATTTTGGTGGGTGCTTGAGCCTGACACCCTCTATTTCTTTTTCTTCTTTTGCTATAACAAATATAAATTATATCTATTATCCTTCACACATTATGCACACACACAAAAAAAAAATAATATATATATATATATAAAATAATATAAAATTATAATATAATTAAATAGACTAACAAAATATAATATTTAGGTACTAATTACTCGCTATCCTACTTCTTAAATGTGCGTGTGTCATATACTCCAATGATAATTTGTTTTATTATTTTATTTATTATTTTGTAAACCATTGATCTGATACCATTTGTCACGACCCACTCCCCGTACCCAAGGGTTAAGTATCGTGATGGCCAGTAACCGAGGTTACCTCCAGCCAATTCTTAAACAAATTAATAAACGTGAGCGGAAGTAATATTTAAGTAAGGGTACCAAAATAATCATCGGAACTTCTATTTTTATTACAAAATTTACTAACCAAAAATGCCGATATTTACATATAAACATATCATAAAAGTGTTGTGTATATCTATTCCACAACCCCGCGTTTAAGACTTTCCAAAAGCTATTTCTGAATTGCATTGTTTCTTGAAAATTGGTAAACAGTTATAAGCACATGGAAGAGTAAAAAATATTATACCAAGAGTATAAGGGGCACAAAATAACTAAAATATATAAGTAGCAAAACTAAAATATTTAAGATTAGGGAGATTTTTTTTAAGGTCCCTGATATTAAGAATTTATAGCATAAAGGACACTCGATATTTTCATAATGTCCAAGGTCCCTCAACATCAATCCAGAGAAAATTCGATCCAGAGAATTTCTCTGGACTTTCCAGAGAAATTCTCTCCAAACATCCAGAGAAATTCTCTTTATCCAGAGAAAATTCAGATAGTCCAGAGAAAATTTAAACATCCAGAGAAAATTCAGATAGTTCAGAGAAAATTCATACAATCCAGGAAACTCTGCATTATCGTGCATTTTATATGTTCTCTTACAAATATCTTTTCATGAAGGGTTGCTATCAAAATTTTGTTTGCTAATCCTAGTGCTCTTTGTAGATCAAGTCCAATAAGATGAGGTGGTTGACAGTAAGATCTTGCCATACCTTAGCATAGACAAGAAAGAGAAGAAGTCATTCCCTAGACTTCTAGAGAAAATTCAACTTCAAAGATAAAATTAGTCCAGAAAAATTCTGGAAAGAATTTCTCTGGACTTTCCAATTTCTCTAACATTCCCTAGAATTCCCACTGTAAATTTCTTTGGCCTTCCATTCTCTCCAGAGAAATTTCCCTTATCTCTAGAGAAATTGTAATGTGCTTCATCTTGTTTGAATATGCTATATTGTTGATATTGATTCAGAATTTCTACAATTGTTTGGGAAATTCCTATAATTTTCTTTGAATGAATTCAATAAATTTTTGTTGTACTTATCTACAAATTTTCCAGGGTATATTTATCCTTACCTAATTCCAAATTTCTCTGGACTTCTTTTCAAATTTATCTGGACTTCCCACTGTCCAGAGAAATTCTCGCCAAATTTCTCTGGACTTCTCTCCAAATTTCTCTGGACTTCCCACTGTCCAGAGAAATTCTCGCCAAATTTCTCTGGATTTCCCACTCTAATTTCTTTGGACAAAGTAAGTTCAAGTCTCATCTTAGCCTAAGCTCTCTCTCACTCTCTAATATTTTTTCTTTGGATATATGGTTGCAGAAGAAGCTTCTGATTCTTCAAATTTCTCATAGCCATTATTGGTCATTCAAAATCAAAGAATTTCTCTAGTTACCTACCAGGAAATATTTCTTAGTTATCTAAACTTCTTTATTATTGGTCATTCAAAATCAAACCAAACCAGAGAAATTTGGGCTACCTAGAAACAAAAAAATAATCATAATTTTTTCTGTGTTTTGAACAAACTAGAGAAAATTGTAATTGTTTTTTTCTATGATTATTTTTCTAAGAAACATTTTATCAAACAAGTTAGCTTCAAAGCTCATAGCTATATGTTTTACAGTTCTAAAAAGAGTTTTGTCAAACCAAATCTCACAGTTATGTGTTTTGGAGTTCTAAAAAGCATTTTGTCAAACAGTTTAACTTCATACTATATACATGGATGTTTATATGTGTATGAGTTGTGAGAGAGAGAGAGAGAGAGAGAGAAAGAGAGAGAGAGAGAGAGAGCAATCTCCTCTTGACCAGTCAAGAAGAGGAGGATATCACGCTCAGATTCTGTCAAGTGGATCTTTATAACAGTGATTAGAGATATATCTAGGTAGTCACTTTCTGGCTATTTGGTGCAGAGTATCTCCATCAGATAAGTTCTTCCAAGAATTGTAAGGATATTGTAGTTAAAGGAATAACTTGAAAATTTCTCTACATCTAATGTGACAGATGTGACAATCAATCGAAGGTCAAGTCTCCTCTTTACAAGCTGCTTCAACAATCCAAAAAGGACATCAATGTGGATTGTCCTCTCATGAGCTTCATCAAGCATTATAACTGAATACTGAGATAAATTCTCGTCAATCAAAATCTCTCTCAGAAGCATACCATCTGTCATATACTTGATTACTGTATCCGGTCCGGTCCAGTACAAATGACGACGATGAACTCCGATGATGGAGGTAGAGTTCGTCGGAGAGAGAAGAGCAAAGAGAAAAGAAGAGAGGGAGAGGCAGTTTGATTTAAGGGAATCAAATTTCTCTGTGATATATGGGTGTTGGGGATTGAGGGACCTTAGACATCATAAAATAATATTGTGGATCTCTTCCATTATTAAAAATAGGAGAGGGACCTTAAACTAATTTTTCCTTAGGATTACTTAGTTTGAACAAATAATCATTTAAGTAACAAAACTGAGATTATGTAAATAAATAACCATAACCACGGTACCGAATAGAACAGAACAGAGGTCATAGGAGTGACAGTCAGAATAGAGGTACGGATTCAAGAGGTGGCTCGTACGAACTCTAGAAGTGGCTTCCACAACAGTGTAACACTTAGCTCCGTACAGCACTTTGCTCCGCACCGAACAGAAGTCAATGGATCCATGACAATAGAGAGCCACAAAGTGACCAAACAGAAGCCAATGATTATTTAAGTCACCCAAGGCGTGGGACTCCCGTGGAGGTACTTACAAAACATAATTGTATATAAGGTCATAGTCAAATATTCTTTAAAATATAAACAAACATATCCATGGGTTTCATTTTAACAAATAGAGTTCAGAAAATAATCCACGTAATTGAAATATTAATATAATTAATAATAATTTATAAAACATAACTTGTATAAAACAAATATAGTAAATCAAAACATACGTAAAATATATTATGGTAATTCAAGATATAATATAACTCACCTTAAAAGTAATACCTTACTCTTTCTTTCTACTACTAAAAACCTTCTCAATACCATTATTTTTTTCTTCATTTTCTTCTTTTCTCTCCTTCCTTTCTCTTTTCTTTGTTTCCTTCCTTCCTTCCTTCTTTCCCTCACAGCACCTCCTCCTTATTTATAACGAGGTGAAAGCCGTTAAATCCAACGTCGCAGTTCAAATCCCTCTCCCATTTGATCACAGATTCGTTCTTATTTTTAATAAATATTTAAAATAATTACATTTTAATTTAATTTTTTAATATAATTATATAAATAAATTAATCATTAATTAAATTATACTTTATCGTATACTAACAGTAAATTCATTATTTATTTTACTATCACACCTATTATTATTATTATTTATTTACTATCTTTAACTTTAATTTGGCCCAACTAGTATTATAATTTCATATTTTTGTTGATTTGGCCCGAAATAATAATCCCTAATTAATCTCATATTTGATAATTCAATGGCAAATTAGATTCTGTATTTATTATTGTTTATTTAATAATATATTATCACATACAACCATAATACTAGTATAAAATTTAAGGGACGACTTAAATTTTCAGGTTATTACATGTTTGGTAACCATTTCGTTTTCAGTTTCAATTTATATTTACAAAATTTTAAAAATTATTATAAAAACTTGTTTGATAATTTTTTTGGTTTATAAATGATAGTCTCAATTTGTAAATTTGAGGAAAAAACGTAAATTCAAAAAATGAATTTACGTTGGTTTTTAAACAAAAATTTAAAAATTTTACTAACAATTTTTTTTTTCAATTAATTTTTTTTCAATGAATTTTTTTTCCAACTAATACTAACCGCGGAGATAATTGGTAATGCTACTTTAATCCTTAGGGAGGGGATTGTAATTTCTAAAATGTAAGGGGTGTCAATGTAATTAACCCAATGAGGGCAAAATTGGTATTTAAAAAAATTAAATTCTTGAGAGGGAAATTTGTAGTGAAATTTTAAACCTCACGGAGGAGATGTAATTTTCAAAAAATGAGAGGAGAACTATAATAAACATAAATTTTAGGGAGTGTCAGTATAATTTACCCAAATTTTAAATTTCAAAATAAATTACTCATTTTATTAATATATTATCAAATCAATTAACAATTTTTAATGATAGCAGAAATGTATTTTAATTAATAATTTAGATGATTTTATTATTGAATGCAAGAACAGTTAGGAATTTTACTTTTTAGTTAATTTTGTTAAATAAAAAATTTTTATAATGAGACATTTGTAATTTTTTAAACTATAGAGGGTAATCCAAGGGTGTATTTGTAATTTATCTACTTTTTTTTTTTATAATTATGATAAAAAGATGTCATAAAAAATTTACAATAATCTTAACAACATTATTATGATGTGATTTATATATATTTATTTTAAATTTTATATCAAGCGTTGGGTACAATATTTTATTATAGAAATAAATAACTTAAAATTTTTTTAAAAAAATCTAATTATTAAGAAATAGTGAAGTGTTTTTTAACTTTTAATTTTTTATTATAAATTTTCAACTTAGAAGTTGTACCAAATAAATTTGAAGTCCCAACTATAATTGTTAAATGAGATTCAATTCATTAACATTAAATATATAAATTTTATTTGTTTTTATGAGATTAATTTCACATTTTGTATTGAGAAAAAAACGAAGGAAAACAGAGTGTATGTTAAATTGGGAAATTCACACTCTCACTGTCTTGATGAGCAAGGAAAACACTCCATTCCATTTTTCTCTTCTCACCTCTATATAAGCACCATTCCATTCCATCCAATTCTAACAAAATCATTTCAACCTATACTGCCTACATACACCACTGGTTCCTCTCTTGTAAGAAGAAAAAGAAGACAAAAATGGCGGGTGGAGAGATGTTGACTCAACTGGGGTCGACCATGGCTGGCCTAATGTTTATCTGCGCCATGTTCAAGCAGTACTTCCCCTTTGATCTCCAAAACCATATTGAACAATATGCTCACAAATTGATCGGCCTTGTCTACCCATACATCCAAATCACTTTCCATGAGTACTCTGGCGATGGGTTCGAGCGCAGCAAAGCCTATGCCGCCATTGAAAGGTACCTCAGCACCAACTCCTCATCCCGAGCTAAGCGGCTCAAAGCAGATATGGTGAGAGATTCCAAATCTCTTATCCTGAGCATGGACGATCACGAGGAGATCACTGATGAGTTCAGAGGGATCAAACTCAAGTGGGCTTCAAGGAAAAACACCCCCAACAGACAAGTAATCTCTTTCTACGGAGACAACGACGAGAAGTTGTACTACAAGCTCACTTTCCATCGGCGGCACAGAGAAATCGTCACCGGGACTTACTTGAATCACGTAATGGAAGAAGGGAAAGCGATTGGGGTGAAGTCTCGGCAGAGGAAGATCTTCACCAACAACAGAGGCGAGCAATGGGTCGGGTCTAGAAGAACGATGTGGAGCCATGTGGTGTTCGAGCATCCAGCGACATTCGATACTCTTGCTATGGAGCCCAAAAAGAAGCAGGAAATTATCAACGATCTGATCACCTTCACGAAGTCGAAGGATTACTATAAAAAGATCGGCAAGGCGTGGAAGCGAGGGTATCTCCTCTTCGGTCCACCGGGGACTGGGAAATCTACCATGATCGCGGCCATGGCTAATCTGATAGAGTACGATATTTACGATCTTGAATTGACAGCGGTGAAGGACAACTCGGAGCTGAGGAAGTTGTTGATCGACACATCAGGCAAGTCGATTATAGTGATTGAGGACATTGATTGTTCGCTGGATCTAACGGGGCAGAGGAAGAAGAAGGAAAAGGAGAAGGGTGAGAAGAAAGATGGAGATAAAGCTAATCCAATTGAGGAGGAGAAGAAGAAGAAGGATGCTGAAGATAGCAAGGATAGTAAGGTTACTCTGTCTGGGCTTTTGAACTTCATCGATGGGTTGTGGTCGGCTTGTGGCGGCGAAAAAATCATCGTCTTCACTACAAACTACGTGGAGAAACTCGATCCTGCTCTGATTCGAAGAGGAAGAATGGATAAACATATAGAAATGTCGTATTGTAGTTTCGAAGCATTCAAGGTGCTCGCGAGGAATTACTTGGATCTTGAATCGCACGATTCGTTTGAGACGATTCGTGGGTTGTTGGAGGAAAACAAAATCACTCCGGCTGATGTTGCTGAGAATTTGATGCCTAAGTCGTCTGAAGAGGATGCCGACACATGTTTGAAGAATCTGATGGAAGCGATTGAGAGATTGAAGGAGGAAGCGAGGTTGAAAGCAGAGGAGGAAGAGAAGGCCAAGGCAGAGGAAGAAGAAGAGAGACTCAAGGCTGAGAAAGAGAAAGAGAAAGAGAAAGAACAAAAATCTGCTGAAGAAGAGAAAGAGAAGAAAACATCAGTTGCAGAAGTGAAAGAAAATGGAGTAATCACTTAAAAAAAACACAGGATGTTTGGGCAAGAAAAGAATAAACGTAGTTACTAGTTAGGGTGCTGCTGGGGACTCCATTCACGGCGGGTATCGTTCAAGTCAATCATGCTGTTTGGTGTAGCTTAAAAGCTGCTTATTTTAGCTTTTAACTTAATTTAAGTTATTTTGATGTGTTTGATTTAGCTTAACAATGCAACTTATAACTTTTTGTAAGTCAGAAATCAACTTATTCTTTAAGTGAGGCAGGAGATGCTTAATTTATAAGTTAGAAATCAGCTTATATTCATAGTTATAAAATATAAGTTATTAAGCCATAAGCCATACGCTATAAGCACTTTCCCACAGCTCTACCAAACAGGGCCAATATTGTGTCAATTAGGTTCCTTTTGGCTGAAATTTCAATTATGACCTATTTTGAAAAGAGAAATGTTAGAGATCATGAAAAATTTGTCATGAAAAGGATCATGAAAAATTTGTGACCCTTAGATTACCTTAATTAGTGTGTGGTGCTTTATTATAAGTGTAATCCAAAGGTCACAAATCTTTCATGACCATTTTCATGAAAGACTTTTCATGATACCTACAATTACTGTTTTGAAAATTATGTGCTTGTTTGGTTTTGATTTTTAGACGACAGTTTTTAAAAAAAATTATTTTTTTTATTTTTTGTATTTTAATATTTTTAATGAATTTTTTTAATATTATAAGTAATTTTTTTTTTAAATTAGTAGACACGGTTAACTTAAATACATTTAAAAAAAATATTATTTGTAATTTTTTTTTAAAAATGCACTAAATACAAAAAAAAAAAACCAAAATTCATTATATTTTTTGTATTTTGTGTATTTATTAATTTTAAATTTTTTTAAAAAATATTTTACTATTTAGATATATCTAAGTAAGCTATATTTAAAAAAGTAAAAAAATTACTTAAAATTTTAAAAAAAATCATTAAAAATAAAAAATACGAAAAATAAAAAATTTAATTTTTAAAAAATTAAAATCAAACACATTGATATATATATATATATATTGAAAGAATATGAAAAAAAAATAAAAAGATAATATGGCAAAAAAAAATTAAAAAAATAATTTTTAATTATGTTATCAAAATAAGCCTAGGTGTATGTTATAAAAATGAGTAAGATTTCTGAGTGATGTATAGAGCTCTAACAGTAAAATTTTAAAGAAAGTTCTACTTAATTATGTTATCAAAATAAGCCTAGGTGTATGTTATAAAAATGAGTAAGATTTCTGAGTGATGTATAGAGCTCTAACAGTAAAATTTTAAAGAAAGTTCTACTTGCGTTAAAAAAAAAAAAAAAAAAAAAAAAAAAAAAAAAAAAAAAAACACAAACATCACATCACAACACAATTAGAACTTCCTAAAACTCTTTTTTTTTGGAACTCTCAATTATTTTTGAAGATTCCTCCAACCTACAATGAAGAAGCTCTTGTAACCCAAACCATGTGACAGTCTAGTAATCCGGATCACCCGTCGCCTTCCCCTGTCGCCCCCAAAACGACGTCGTTTTGGGGGCAATTTTCAGAAAAAAAAAAACGCAGAGAAGAGGGAGGAAGGAGAGGGAGAGGGAGAGGGAGAGGGAGGGTAGGGAGGAGGAGGAGGCTGCGAGCTCGTCGTCCGTCCTCGTCCCTCGCCGCCGTCGCAGCCGCCGTCGCTGCCGTCGCAGCAGCTCCACCTCGTCGCAGCCGCCGTCGCTGCCGTCCGTCCTCGTCCCTCGCTGCCGTCCGTCCTCGTCCCTCGCCGCCGTCGCCTCCTCCTCCTCCTCCTCCTCCCCTGTATTTAAGGCCCCCTCCCCCTCCCTCTCCCTCTCCCTCTCCCTCTCCCTCTCCCTCTCCTTCCTCCCTCTCCCTCTTCCTCTTCCTCTCCTTCCTCCCTCTTCTCTGCGTTTTTTTTTTTTGAAAATTCGTCCCCAAAACGACGTCGTTTTGGGGGCGACAGGGGATGGCTACAGGGAATGGCGACCGAAGATCCGGATTCAGTAACCCAAACCATGTGACAGTCTATAATTGGTCCTTATGACAAAAGCTAAAATCTATTCAATTTCTAATAACATTTTTTTTTTTCTTTTTCCCCGTCAACCTCAAATATCAATGTACTCTTTTGGCAACTGGCCTCGTTTGAGAAATGTTATTTTAGTAATTTTTTAATTTTTTAGTTAAAATATAAAATAAAAAAATTAATATATTTGAGGTGATTTTTTAATTTTTTATAAAAAGATGTGTAAAAAATAAAGAGAAAAGAAAATCTTTGATTTTTTGATATAAATTATAAGTTTTTTTTATTTTTTTAATAATTTTTTTGACTTTTTAACTAAGATGTTAACATGCCAAACGAATAGTAAAAAGATACGTTTGTAACTTATTTACTTTTTTAACAAGGAGTCATTTGACAAGTCCAAAAAAGCCATATATAAAATACAATTATAACATTTATGTTTTTTTATATTTACATGAGTGAAAATATAAATTTTCTACATTGAGTGGGGGTAATTTAATTATTTTATTGTGATGTGACATCTTAAACAAATATTAATTAAAAAAGTCAAAATAATTTTTTATTAACTTTTCAAATCACTTTTATAAAAAAGTTAAAAGCTTGATTAAAAGTAAAATTGACTTCTAATCATCTTCCTAAAACTAATAAGAAATATATCTACAATAATCTAATATAATTTAGGAAAGTTTTTTTTTTTAACGTAATTAAATTTTCAATAAACTAATTTACTTTAATATTGGCTCAAGATACTTTGAAGTTCAAAGTGAAAATTTTAAATGAAACTTTTTATTTTTTTTAATATTGTTGTAATTATGTGTTTTCAAGTTTATTTTCTTTATTTTTGCGATGCAAAATAACAAATAATTAAAATCTTATATTCAAATTTGTTAACATATATTGTACACTTAATAATATGATTAATTCACTAAAATTTTTCTTCTGCTAAGAAATATGCAATGTAAAGACTCAAAATTGCAGATTTTTCAATCATTGTTAAAATAAAAGATTAAAAGGGAGCACATTTAAATAGTATTTTGTTCATTAAAATAAACTTAAAATAGAACATAATAGTCATTCCTTAATTTTTCTATAGAATAACCATTCACTTGCAATGGGGATTGATAATTTTATTGGTAATTCAATTTTCACAATATTTTTAGTGAACTAAACATGAGAATAGACATTACTTCAATTCTAAAAAACCAAACACCATCTAAGGTTAAGAATATTTGGGGCCTTCAGGGTGAATTTAATGCTATTGATATCAGCTGTAATTACTTTCTTTTAAAATTCTCTGAACAAAAAGACTGTACCCGAGTCTTCACAGGAGGCCATGGACCATTATCTTACTGTGCGAAGATAGGAACCAAATTTTAAACCATTGGAAGCTTTTGAAACCACAACTGCTGTCTAGGTTTGGTTTCTCGAGCTTCCGATTGAATACTATCAAGAAAAAGTCCTCTTTGTGATTGCTAAATCCATTGGCCAACCTCTCAAAATTGATTGGACCACGGCTATGGTGACGAGGGGAAAATTTGCAAGAGTATGTATAGAAATGGATCTCAGCAAACCCCTTACACCAAAGTTCATTTTGGAGGATAAGGTTTATAATATAGAGTATGAGTCTCTCCATTCCTTTTGTTTCCTTTATGGACGCATTGATCATAGAAAGGAGGCTTGCAGATTCCAAACATCAAGAGCCCCACCGGCGACGGAAACACTAGCCGTTTCCGACAACAGAAGCACTGGAAATCAAACAGTTGAACATAACGGTAACCTGCATTCAGAGAACAAAGAGGATGAAGCATTTGGCCTATGGATGCTTGTAACCAAGAGGTTCAGAAGAATAGACCAGCCCAAAAGGGCACGAGATACAAATGGCCCAAATCCCAAACCCAACTCTTTTAAATATTTGGAAGAGAACCCAGCCAACCAAGGTTATATTCTTCAAGGTAAGGAAAATATAAGAACGGGAGAGGATAAGGCCCAAAATGAGCCCAGTCTACCAGCAGGCCCTACTCAAGCTCAAATCACCAAAGGAAAATACAAAATAGGTCCACAACCCAAAGCTACGAATACAGCTCCCTAGGTGCAGATGCAATCAAGTTGGAAAAAAGTAGGAGAAAGTTCTTCTGTTCAAGGCAAGGATCCTTACTCAGGGAATCTAGTCTGTGTGCAAGCAACAGAGGGAACTCCCTCAAATGGCAATCCAGTGTCCCAGATTTCATCTGACATGATCTTTTCAATAGAAAATAACCCAGGCCAAGCAGACTCAACCATGGTTAAGGTTAACCCACCTCCTACCTCTGGCAGTATAGCAACAACCAACCCCATTCCCAAAGCCCTAGAACTACGCTTCCTAGATAAAGAACCACCAGATCCTGGCGAAGGCAACAATGGCGGAAGGAGACAACTAGAGTCCAGAGGATCTGATGAATGAAGTGATAGAGCATTGCAATCAGACCAGCAATGTGAGCTTATTGTTAGAACCAGGGAAAGAAGTAACTCACCTAGTCACTTTTGCCTGGTGGATAGAACAACTCCGAATGATGATCGTGCCAAATTGAGGGGGATCCTCATCTGAAGCCTCTCCACTCATTCCAGCTTGCTTCCATGAGATCCAAGGAGGACAACCTTCGGAGGACACGAGGCATTGTTAAAGATTTGGTAACTGATTCGCCCTTTCATTACCCTTCTATGGATTTGCTACGACTTCTATTTTGAAATTGCCGCGGTGCCAATAATAACATTTTTAAAATGAATCTTGTGGAAATTATCAGGACTCATAAACCTGAAATACTTATCCTCATGGAGACTAAAGTTCCACTCAGTAGAATGAGTAATTTCTTCAATAGGTTGGGCTTCACAGCTTTATCCATAGTCGACCCCATTGTTAGAGTAGGTGGGATATGGATCATTTGGGACACAAGCCAGGTTAATGTTAGGGTCTCCTCTGTCAGCTCTCAGGCTATCCATGCTACTATCCATAAAGAAGACTATGAAGAGTGGGTTCTTGCCGCTGTGTATGCAAGCCCAAATCCAGCCTTGAGGGACTCTCTGTGGAATGATCTAGAGGGAGTGACAGAGAACATGGATAAACCTTGGCTTGTAGCAGGTGATTTCAATGACCACGCAAATCAGGGAGAAAGAAGAAGCTTTACCACAAGTTAGCGATTCACTCGAACTCAGAAACTTTGGGACAGAATCAACAATTGTAACTTAATTGACTTGGGGAGCTCTGGACCCAAGATGACCTGGACCAACAATCGGCAAGGCTTGGCGAATACAATGAAAAGACTCGACAGAGCTTTGTGCAATGCAAAATGGGGAACCAGGTTTCCTGAAGCTGCTGTGAAAACTCTGCTCGCACTTATTCAGATCATTCACCTCTTGTTGTTTTCACTCAAGGTATGCACACTCTTACTCCTTCTAAAAGACCTTTTAGGTTTGAGGCAGCCTTGATGACCCATCTTGGTCTCATTGACATTATTAAGTCCACCTGGGCTGACATGCATAACAATCTCCTTGAGGCTACTGCTGTTTTCACTATTAGAGTTAAAGAATGGAAAAAAGAAGTTTTTGGTAATATCTTTAAGAGAAAGAGATATCTTCTTGCTAGGATAGAGAGGACTCAAAGGAATTTAGTAGTCAGGTTCACTTATAATCTTCACCTCCTTGAAAAAGACCTTATCAAACAATATAATGCTGTTTTGGCTTAGGAGAAGATTCTATGGTTCCAAAAATCTAGGGCTAACCAGATTACTCTTGGTGATAGGAACACTAAATACTTCCATGTTTCCACTATTACTAAGAGAAAGAAAATTAAAATTAATGCCATCAAAGATAATGCTGGTTTTTGGATCACTGACACTGACAATATTAAGGCTGTTATCCTTGATTACTTTCAAAATCTTTTTAATAGTGAAGATATCATTCACCTTGACCATTGGTCTCATCTGAATCCAATCCATTTTACTTAGGAAGATAATCATGAGTTCTTCAAACCCATCTCCAATGCTGAAATTCTTAGAGCTGTAAAAGACATTGGGCCTTTTAAAGCCCTTGGTAAGGATGGTGTTTAGGCCATTTTCTATCAGAACTATTGGCATTCTATAGGTCACTTCGTGTGCGATTTTGTCAAAAATCGTTTCCACAACTTCTATGTGCCTCCTAAGATTAATGAAACTCTTATTGTTTTGATGCCCAAAGTAGATCATCCTGAAACCATTAAACAGTTTCATCCCATAAGTTTGTGTAATGTCACTTATAAGATTATATCTAAGATCATTATGGGAAGACTCAGACCTTTGTTAGATAGCCTTATTTCCCCAAATCAGAGCAGCTTTATCCCTGGAAGAACCACTACTGACAACATTATCATTACCTAAGAGATTCTGCACACCTTAAGATATAAAAAAGGTAAATGGGATGGTATGATTTTTAAGATTGACCTTGAAAAAGCCTATGACAGAGTTTCCTGGGACATCATTAAAGAAACACTTAGAGAATTCAATCTGAATGATGCTTGGATTGATTTGATCATGAGCTGTGTCACTAATAAACTTTCTTCTATCCTGTGGAATGGAGAAATCATTAATGGAATTCATAACAAGAGAGGCCTTAGACAAGGGGACCCCCTTTCTCCTTATCTTTTTGTGCTTTGCATGGAAAGATTATTTAATATGATCAATAGAAAAGTGTAGGAGGGCTGTTGGAAAGGGATTAAAGTATCTAGAAATAGTCCATCCTTATCTCATTGTTCTTTGCAGATGATTTTATCCTTTTTGCCCAAGCCAATCATACCAATTGTGATATAGTTATGGAGGTCCTCTCGGAGTTTTGTGAAGTGTCTGGCCAAAAAGTCAATCTCCAGAAATCAAAACTTTTTGTTTCTCCCAATCTCTCCACTAGATTTGCCAAATCTCTCCACTAGATTTGCCAAATCTCTCCACTAGATTTGCCAAATCTCTTAGCTTACAAAGTGGTATTCCCCTTACTCATAACCTTGGAAAATACCTAGGTTCCCTCTTACTCCATCATAAAGTTAATAAGAACCTATTCTCTGATATTCTCGAGAAGTTGAAATCTAGACTCTCCAGTTGGAAAGCTAAAACCCTTAATTTGGCTAAAAGAACCACTCTTATCCAATCTGCCACTGCTGTAATTCCCTCCTACAACATGCAAACCATGGAGCTTCCTAGAACACTTTCTGACGAAATTGATAAAATCAATAGTAATTTTCTGTGAGGTGACACTGATACTCAGAAAAAGGTGCATTTAGTTAATTGGGATAATGTCTGTAAAAGAAAAATTGAGGGAGGTCTTGGAATCAGAAAGGCGAGGGATCAAAACACTGCCCTCCTCACCAAACTAGGCTGGAAAATAATTAGTGATAAGGACAAACTCTGGTGTAAAGTGTTACATTCTAAATATTTGCAACATCATACTTTGTACACTTGGCCTATGAAGAAAAAATCTTCTCACTGCTTGAGGAGTATTTGTAAAAACAAGGATATTCTTAGAAAGGGTATTAAATGGACTGTTGGAGATAGGGATCCCTTTGGCATGACTGGTGGTATAGCACACAACCACTAGCCCAATTAAATAACTGCTATCAATCTAATGCTCTTGATAAGTTCAGCTCCATTATTGATGATGAGGGTAAATGGGACATTGATTTGCTATCCACTATTGTTAACCAGTAAGACCTCACTGAGATTCTAAAAGTGTATAGGCCCAGATATGTTACATTCACTGATGCTTCAACCTAGGTCCCCTCTTCTTCTGGTAACTACATTACAGCTTCTGCTTTTAATTTCATTACTAATTTTGAGCTGAATAACAGGGACTAGAAGTGGGTCTGGAAACTCAAGATCCCTCAAAAGTTGAAATACTTTCTTTGGTTGGTCTTAAAGGGTTGTTTGTTGACCAATCAATTGCGGGTTATTAGGCACTTAACTGATACTGATACATGCCCCAGATGTGGCCAATATATTGAAGATATGGCACATTTACTTAGAGGCTGTGCTACCTCCAGAGAGATCTGGTTTTCCATCCAAAGCCAGTCGTGGTGGGAAGAAGGAAATGAACAACCCTTTACTGATTGAGTTACTCTTAATATGAAAAATAAATCACTTTGTTATGATAAAAACTGGTTCCTTCTTTTCATTGTCACTCTCTGGCAAATCTGGAAAGACCGTAACAAATTGGTTTTTGATAATTCTATAAACCCAACTCACATCAGTCTTCAGAACATCTTCAATTATGTTCAAGAGATTGATGAGGCTTATCATTCCCCTCTCTGTCCACAATCTGCACTACCAAGATTAATTCATTGGCATTGTCCATCTGCAGGTACGCTAAAAATGAACACTGATGGCTGCTCAAAGGGAGACCCAGGCCAAGTTGGTTATGGGGGTTTGCTGAGAAATGAGACAGGAGCTTGGATATGGGGTTACTTTGGAAAGCTAGGCCATTGCACCAGCTTGGAGGCCGAGCTATGGGGCATCTACAGAGGGCTCACCATCCTCTTCCAAAAAGGCACTAAAGATGTAGTTATTGAATCAGACTCCGTACAGGCGATCGATCACCTTCTTCATGGTCCAAACCAAAATTCACCATACAAGGCCCTCATTGAAGATGCCAAGTTTTTACTTAGAAGGTGTAGCTGTTCTGTGGTTCACACCTTGAGAGAGGAAAACAAAGTTGCTGATCAACTTACTAATCTAGGAGTGGCGCAAACAGAACATGTTGTATTTCTTGAAGACCCTCCAGATGAAGTTAGAGCTTCACTGGTAGACGACATAACTGGTGTGAGATTTGAGAGGGACTAACCCTCTGGTTTGTAATTTGTATTTTGAGCTCATTTTTAACTTCTTCTGAATATAAAAAAAAAAAGAAAAGATTCCATTGTTCAAGAAAAACAAGGGAGAAAAATTTGAGGGGGAAAAAAAAAACACTTCGCCTCCGTTTGGGAAGTGGGTTGGCTTTTTGGCTTTTTGGCTTTTTTGACTATTTTAGCCTGGGCTTAAAAGCTTGGTTTGGGAAGGGCTTTTTGGCTTTTTGGTTTTTTTGAGTTTTTTTGTGAGAGAAGAATGTAATGATTATGGGTTGGATGTGATGTTTTGTTTGTTATGGCTAAAATAGCCTATTTTGTTTTTTGTGGCTAAAATAGCTAAAAAAGCCCAAATCATGACCCGAACCCGCCCCTATGGGTTAAGGACATAACCGGCCAGTAATCCTGAGATTACCTACGGCCTCAGACCAAAACAGACATAATTTGTCAGAGTAAAGGGGCCAAATGGAAGCAACAAATAAAAACTTTGTCCATAGAGCCGTGCTTATATGCACATCAACAGACCATATTCAGTTACGTTAATAACCCACAGTTCAAAAGTACAGTTTTCACAAAATTCATTACAGACAGGATCATCCAAAACAAGTCAACCTATGACCACTATTTACATAGATACATAAAGTCCCCGCCGGCAAGACAAAATGTAATTACATAGCAAAGGCGAGGATAGGTCTCCAGAGTGAGACGCAAGGCTGACTTCCTCAAAACTCAGATTTTTCCTAGCAGACTTCACTGGGGCTGGGTTTGGACTTCCCTTGGCTCACCTACAAATACATGAATGAGCGTGAGTGATAGCCCAGTGAATAATATCAAATATGACAGTTGCATAACAATATGTAGATCAACATGCTCCAAACGGCCTTGGGCCCAATTCATACTTCTATTTAACGAATATATATAACTATACAAAATTCAGATCAAGTAGTTCCAAACATTCTGGCCTTTGGCCCATTCGGGTTTCCATTCATGGCAAAACGGCCTTCGGCCCATTCACTTATGTCGAAACGGCCTTCGGCCCAATGATTCATGTCAAAACGGCCTTTGGCCCACTCTTTCATGTCAAAACGGCCTTCGGCCCACTCTTTCATGTCAAAACGGCCTTTGGCCCGCTCTTTCATGTCAAAACGGCCTTCGGCCCACTCTTTCATGTCAAAACGGCCTTCGGCCCACTTATTTATTCCTGTCAGACTTTTGTCCACAATCCCAATTAACAACTCGTAAAGTTTATAAGGGAGTAACAATTGGACATTGACAAGCTTTCAAATATTGATATTACTCACAGTGATCGGTTTGTGGATGCGCCCTGGTGCTTGACCCTAGACATTTCACGAATACAAAAGGGTCATTAACAGTTCAATCCGTTCTTTAATGCACATATTCCTCTTTAGGCTTTATTTCTATCTCATTAACTCATTTACAACATTTAGCATATGCCTAAGAGTGCTTACAAGTGAAAGAGAACGGAAAACGAAACACAGAACGCATGAACAAAATTCCAGGAAACAGGGTCCCCGCTCGAGCGTAAATTTCTCCGCTCGAGCGGACCCTTAAGGCCTGCGAAAGTACTGGTTGCACGAAAGATGCGCTCAAGCGTGGAATAGAGCGCTCGAGCTGAAGGCCTGTCTACAAAACTCCACGCTCGAGCGTGATGTGTCCCGCTCGAGCGGGTCTACAAAACTCCACGCTCGAGCGTGATGTGTCCCGCTCGAGCGGACATCCAACTCTGCAAAAATGTTGGGAGCACGATTTTCCCGCTCGAGCGGCCATTACCCCGCTCGAGCGGACCTCAAAAATCTGGGTTTCCCAGATCGTGTTCTTGAGCTCCAAATCGGTTTTCCATCTACATTTCTTGCATGCAATGGCTCAAATTACACATTTACACATACTAACATGCTACTAATACAAGATTACAACATTAGGAAGCTCAATTTCATGATTTATCTACATGCATGTCCCAAAATATCTCAAACCCGTCATCAACATGCTCAAATTCAAACATTCAAGACTCATACTCCCATGATTTGTACATGCATGTGGGAGATGCTCATCATTCTCAACTTAGATGGTACAAATGGTGATTACAACATGAGCTTCAACCAAAACTCTACATGAATCATGTGTTTCAAGCTCAAACATGCAAATTCAAAGTAATTTCTTACATGCATGAGTTCTAAGACTTCAAACTCAACAAAAATCAACTTATTACATGCTCTTGATCACAAACAACTCTTGAACTCACAATATTACAAGTTCAATTCATAATTTCAAGAGTCAATGGCTTACCTAGAAGTCCAATTCTTCAATCTATGGTCCAATTTGAGTTGGACTTCAAGATTCCAAGCCCTCAAGATCAAACACAGATTTTTCTCTCTTCTCTCTCTCTAATGGTCGGCCCTCTCCTCTCCTTAGAGTGTATATCAGCCAAGTGAGAATTAGAGAGGGAGTTTAATTGAGTAGTGCTCATCTACAACAAGCCCCACTAAGTCACAATATAATAATAGAGAGTAATTGGGCACCTATTTTACCAGCTTAATCAACTTAATCTGGTCCAAATCAATTTTTCAATTAGATTTCATCGTAGGCTCTAAAAATTATGCCAAACACAATGGCATAATAAATTTCGGGTTCTGTGGCCGATAAGGCCCTCAATTTAATTTCCAAAGCAGGCTATTCAAACAGATATTCCTATGATGAACAGATAAAACTTCAAAATCATATATATATATATTCACATAATGGCACACAAAACCATGCTAAACACACACCCATAAACAAATTAAGGGCCAATTAGCATAATACAGAACAGGGGTATCACAGTCTCCCCCCCTTTAGGAAGTTTGGTCCTCCAAACTTAGGTTACCTTCGTCGGGAAACAAATGTGGATAGCGTAGACGCATTTCCTCCTCTTTTTCCCATGTAGCCTCTGTCCCATAGTGTTCCTTCCATTCCACTTTCACCATTGGAATGGATTTGTTTCTCAATTCTCTCACTTGTCGGTCAACAATTCTTTCTGGCCATTCCGCATATTCCATATTCTCACCAATAGCTACCCGATGATAATCAATCACATGTAACGGGTCTCGGAGGTAACCCCTCAGCATCGACACATGAAACACGTTATGGATTTGCTCGAATCCCGGTGGCAAAGCAACTCTATAAGCAACTGGACCAAGTTTCTCCAAAATTTGAAACGGCCCAATGTAACGGGGCGACAACTTGCCCTTTTTCCCAAACCTGACTTGGCCTTTCATCGGAGAAACACGGATGAACACATGGTTGCCGACCTCATATTCAAGAGGTCTTCTCCGAACATCTGCATAATTCTTCTGTTGGTCTTGAGCTGTTCTGAGCCTTTGTCGAATAGTTTTGATCTTTTCAGAGGTGTCTTGTACAATTTCAGGCCCAAGCAAAGCTCTGTCTCCGACCTCTGTCCAACAAATAGGTGATCTACACCTCCTACCATACAAAGCCTCGTATGGTGCCATACCGATGCGGGAGTGGAAGCTGTTATTATAAGCAAACTCTGCAAGTGATAAGTAATCTTCCCAACTCCCCTGGAAATCCAAGGCACACATGCGAAGCATATCTTCCAAAGTTTGTATCGTTCGTTCTGACTGCCCATCTGTCTGTGGGTGGAATGCAGTGCTGAACCTTAGTTCTGTTCCCATAGCTTCCTGTAAACTTTTCCACAATCTGGATACAAATTTCGGATCCCTATCCGACACAATGGACACCGGGACTCCGTGTAATCGGACAATTTCGTCAACATAAATAGTAGCCAATATGTAAGCAGTAAATGTAGTTTTAACAGGCAAAAAATGTGCAGATTTAGTCAGTCTATCAACTACAACCCAAACAGAATCCATACTTCGGGAAGTCCGAGGTAGGCCAACAACAAAATCCATAGTCACATGTTCCCACTTCCATTCAGGAATAGGGAGAGGTTGAAGTAGACCGCCTGGTTTCTGATGTTCAGCCTTAACTTGCTGACACTGAAGACACTTGGACACATATTCTGCAATCTCTTTCTTCATTTTAGGCCACCAATAGGTTTGTTTCAAATCCCGATACATTTTATTGTTACCCGGATGCATAGCAAATACGGATCTGTGGGCTTCATCTAAAACCCTCTTTTTTAGCTCCGGAATATCAGGAACACATATTCGGTTTCGAAATTTCAACATTCCATTCTCGACACTGTACTCTGCTTTTGGGCTTACTTCAAATTCATCAATTACCTTTCTGAGGAGCTCATCTTCTTTCTGTTTCTGCTTGATCTCATCAACAATTGCCGGTTCGGCTGTAATAGCGGCTATCAATCCGCCCTGTTCACATACCACCACTTCAATTTCAGACTTTTCAAAGTCTCGCAAAATCTCCCTTTGTTCAGTAAGCAAACAAGCCATACTCCCTGTTGATTTTCTGCTCAAAGCATCAGCCACTGTATTAGCTTTCCCGGGATGGTACTGAATTTCTAGGTCATAGTCTTTTATCAGCTCTAGCCATTTTCTCTGATGCATATTCAACTCTTTCTGCGTGAAGAAGTATTTCAGGCTCTTATGATCCGTGTAAACTTCACACTTTGCCCCATATAAGTAATGCCGCCAGATTTTCAAAGCAAAGACAACTGCAGCCAATTCTAGGTCATGTGTTGGATAATTCTTCTCATGTGGCCTCAACTGTCGGGAGGCGTAAGCAATAACCTTTCCGTTCTGCATTAACACACAACCCAAACCCTTATAAGATGCGTCACTGAAAATCACAAAGTTTTCCGTACCTGAAGGTAGTGTTAAAATTGGTGCGGTGGTCAATCTTGTCTTCAATTCATGAAAGGCTGATTCTCTTTCACTATTCCACTCAAATGGTTGTCCCTTACGCGTCAATTGGGTGAGAGGCACAGCTAATTTCGAAAAGTCCTTTACAAATCTCCTGTAGTACCCAGCCAAGCCCATGAAACTGCGAACTTCTGTCACGTTAGTTGGTGTAGGCCAATTCACAATTGCTTCTATTTTCTGCGGGTCCACTGAAATTCCTTCCTTGTTGATTACATGCCCTAAGAAAACGACCTCGTCCAACCAAAACTCACATTTCTTTAGTTTAGCAAATAATTTCCTTTCCCGAAGTATTTGTAAAACGGTTCTCAAATGATGTTCATGTTCAAGTTTATCTTTAGAGTATATCAAAATATCATCGATGAAGACTACAACAAACTCATCAAGGTAGGTTTTAAAAATTCTATTCATTAGGTCCATAAATGCTGCCGGAGCATTAGTCACTCCAAATGGCATAACAAGAAATTCAAAATGACCATACCTCGTTCTGAATGCGGTTTTCTCAACATCCTCTGCTTTAACCTTCAGCTGATGATACCCAGATCTCAAATCAATCTTAGAAAACACCTGTGATCCCTGCAACTGATCAAATAAGTCATCAATACGGGGTAAGGGATATTTGTTCTTTATCGTTACCTTGTTCAATTCCCGGTAATCAATGCACAGGCATAAGGTACCATCATTTTTCTTTACAAATAACACTGGTGCGCCCCAAGGCGAAGTGCTAGGCCGGATAAACCCTTTATCAAGAAGGTCTTGCAACTGTTCTTTTAATTCTTTCATTTCGGCGGTAGCCATCCTGTAGGGAGTTTTAGAAATAGGCTGGGTGCCTGGCACAGTTTCAATAGTAAACTCTATCTCCCTGTCTACCAATTCCCCTGGTAATTCATTTGGAAACACATCTGGGAATTCTCTAACAATGGGAATATCATTCAATTCAACATTCACGGATTGTTCAGTCAATACATAACACAAATAACCCTGGCATCCCTTCCTGATCAGTTTACATGCTTTCATTGCAGATATCAAATATGGTGGAGGCACTACCCCATTTCCCACAAACACAATTTCTTTCTGTTCCGGTGGTTTAAACACAACCCTCTTTGTCACACAATCTATAGTGGCACAATATTTGGTCAACCAATCCATGCCCAAAATTACATCGAAGTGTCTAAAGTTTAAGGGTAACAAATCTACATATAGGGTAGCATCCTCAATATGCATGTCACAAAACCGATATATATAGTCACATAACACAGATTCCCCCGATGGAGCAGACACACATAACAAATATGACAACAATTCTAGGGGTCTTTTCAATCTAGATGCAAATGCATATGTCACAAATGAGTGCGTCGATCCAGAATCAATTAATACAAAGGCATCCTGATTACATATTGAAATAGTACCTGAGACAACGGCATTGGCATTCCGTGTATCACCCGGAACGAGTGCAAAGACTCTCCCTTGTCTCACTGTATCCCCAGTAGTAGCAGATCTCAAAGTGTTTCCCGGCTTGGGGATCGATGCAGTGGAGCTAGCAGCTATCTTCCCACTGTTCTGATTACAATCTCGGGCTATATGCCCTTGTTTCCCACACTTAAAACAGGCTCCTGATGTACGGTAACAGACTCCACGGTGCTTTTTGCCACAAGTGTTGCACATGGGAGCTGGGTCTCGGGAAGAACTGGAAGTAGTTGAGGAGCCCGTGTTTTGCTTTTTCAAAAATTTCTTCTTCGAAAAGAAGCCTTGTCTTTTGTTGCTTTTCCATTCGGTTGTTGGCTTAGCTTGTCTAGCTATGTTAGCCTCTGATATGATGGCCCGGTCAAGCACCCCGATGTAGGTCTCCAACTTCAGGACATTCACTCGCTCTAGGATGTCACTTCGGAGCCCACCTTCAAAATGCCTTGCCTTCTTATAATCAGTGTCAATTACGTGTGGTGCAAACCTGGCCAATTCAGTAAATTTGGCCTCATACTCAGCTACAGTCATGCTGTCTTGCTTGAGTTCCATGAACTCTGCCACTTTCCTGTCCCGGACACACTGCAGGAAGTACTTGTCATAGAAGATTTCCAAAAATTTCACCCAGTCAACATCCCTGTGGTTTTCTCGCATCAACATCCACCATCTTCTCGCTTCGTCTTCTAGCATGAAAGTGGCTAGAAGTACCTTCTGTGTATCCGAGCACGGAAATACTTCAAACAGTTTTTCGATCCCAAGAACCCAAGCTTCCGCTTTCAAAGGATCCAGTCCACCATGAAACTGTGGTGGTTTCATTTTCTTGAACTCCTTGGTGAGAGCGATTATCCGATCATCATTTTGATTATCTGGTACGAGCGGTGCCGGAGGTGGAGGTGGCGGGTGTGGTTGCTGCCACTGTTGTTGCCACTCCTGTTGCTGTCTCAAAGCTTCTGCCATTTCCTGAATCAGTCTTTCCATTCTGTCCAGTCTGGCAGTAGAGGATTCCTCTAACTCATCACCTCTGGTTCTCACCATCTGATTGAACTTGCATTATATTCCATACCATAGGTACACAAGTACACATACACTAAGGAGCACATATTTCCAAATAATTTGTAATGCAAGTAGTTCACAACTTACACATATAATTATTCATAACAAAGCATTTAAGCATATAATCAATGCTTCCAAACTCGTACTTATCACATGAATGCATCCTAGATCTTATCTAGACGCTTATTGCTCTTTTTGGACAAGTGTGTGAGTTATTAACTCGTGCTCTGATACCACTCTGTCATGACCCGAGCCCGCCCCTATGGGTTAAGGACATAACCGGCCAGTAATCCTGAGATTACCTACGGCCTCAGACCAAAACAGACATAATTTGTCAGAGTAAAGGGGCCAAATGGAAGCAACAAATAAAAACTTTGTCCATAGAGCCGTGCTTATATGCACATCAACAGACCATATTCAGTTACGTTAATAACCCACAGTTCAAAAGTACTGTTTTCACAAAATTCATTACAGACAGGATCATCCAAAACAAGTCAACCTATGACCACTATTTACATAGATACATAAAGTCCCCGCCGGCAAGACAAAATGTAATTACATAGCAAAGGCGAGGATAGGTCTCCAGAGTGAGACGCAAGGCTGACTTCCTCAAAACTCGGATTTTTCCTAGCAGACTTCACTGGGGCTGGGTTTGGACTTCCCTTGGCTCACCTACAAATACATGAATGAGCGTGAGCGATAGCCCAGTGAATAATATCAAATATGACAGTTGCATAACAATATGTAGATCAACATGCTCCAAACGGCCTTGGGCCCAATTCATACTTCTATTTAACGAATATATATAACTATACAAAATTCAGATCAAGTAGTTCCAAACATTCTGGCCTTTGGCCCATTCGGGTTTCCATTCATGGCAAAACGGCCTTCGGCCCATTCACTTATGTCGAAACGGCCTTCGGCCCAATGATTCATGTCAAAACGGCCTTCGGCCCACTCTTTCATGTCAAAACAGCCTTTGGCCCGCTCTTTCATGTCAAAACGGCCTTCGGCCCACTCTTTCATGTCAAAACGGCCTTCGGCCCACTTATTTATTCCTGTCAGACTTTTGTCCACAATCCCAATTAACAACTCGTAAAGTTTATAAGGGAGTAACAATTGGACATTGACAAGCTTTCAAATATTGATATTACTCACAGTGATCGGTTTGTGGATGCGCCCTGGTGCTTGACCCTAGACATTTCACGAATACAAAAGGGTCATTAACAGTTCAATCCGTTCTTTAATGCACATATTCCTCTTTAGGCTTTATTTCTATCTCATTAACTCATTTACAACATTTAGCATATGCCTAAGAGTGCTTACAAGTGAAAGAGAACGGAAAACGAAACATAGAACGCATGAACAAAATTCCAGGAAACAGGGTCCCCGCTCGAGCGTAAATTTCTCCGCTCGAGCAGACCCTTAAGGCCTGCGAAAGTACTGGTTGCACGAAAGATGCGCTCAAGCGTGGAATAGAGCGCTCGAGCTGAAGGCCTGTCTACAAAACTCCACGCTCGAGCGTGATGTGTCCCGCTCGAGCGGGTCTACAAAACTCCACGCTCGAGCGTGATGTGTCCCGCTCGAGCGGACATCCAACTCTGCAAAAATGCTGGGAGCACGATTTTCCCGCTCGAGCGGCCATTACCCCGCTCGAGCGGACCTAAAAAATCTGGGTTTCCCAGATCGTGTTCTTGAGCTCCAAATCGGTTTTCCATCTACATTTCTTGCATGCAATGGCTCAAATTACACATTTACACATGCTAACATGCTACTAATACAAGATTACAACATTATGAAGCTCAATTTCATGATTTATCTACATGCATGTCCCAAAATATCTCAAACCCGTCATCAACATGCTCAAATTCAAACATTCAAGACTCATACTCCCATGATTTGTACGTGCATGTGGGAGATGCTCATCATTCTCAACTTAGATGGTACAAATGGTGATTACAACATGAGCTTCAACCAAAACTCTACATGAATCATGTGTTTCAAGCTCAAACATGCAAATTCAAAGTAATTTCTTACATGCATGAGTTCTAAGACTTCAAACTCAACAAAAATCAACTTATTACATGCTCTTGATCACAAACAACTCTTGAACTCACAATATTACAAGTTCAATTCATAATTTCAAGAGTCAATGGCTTACCTAGAAGTCCAATTCTTCAATCTATGGTCCAATTTGAGTTGGACTTCAAGATTCCAAGCTCTCAAGATCAAACACAGATTTTTCTCTCTTCTCTCTCTCTAATGGTCGCCCCTCTCCTCTCCTTAGAGTGTATATCAGCCAAGTGAGAATTAGAGAGGGAGTTTAATTGAGTAGTGCTCATCTACAACAAGCCCCACTAAGTCACAATATAATAATAGAGAGTAATTGGGCACCCATTTTACCAACTTAATCAACTTAATCTGGTCCAAATCAATTTTTCAATTAGATTTCATCGTAGGCTCTAAAAATTATGCCAAACACAATGGCGTAATAAATTTCGGGTTCTGTGGCCGATAAGGCCCTCAATTTAATTTCCAAAGCAGGCTATTCAAACAGATATTCCTATGATGAACAGATAAAACTTCAAAATCATATATATATATATATATATATATATTCACATAATGGCACACAAAACCATGCTAAACACACACCCATAAACAAATTAAGGGCCAATTAGCATAATACAGAACAGGGGTATCACATGTAATGAATCACGGGTAAGTTCTTCAAGATCAAGATCAAACAACTGATAAATATTGTTGATACACTGCTCTAATTTTGTAAGAGACATTACGGTTTTTAGAGACCCAAATATAATAGAATTCTTTTAGAAAGTTAGAAAATATATTTTTGGATAAAAATTTGATTTTAAGAAAAAACATAAAGTTACCTAAATAACTAAGATTCCTAAATGCTTGTTTCCTAGTATTTGAGAAAATCTTAACGGTTAGACATTTGAGCAAGAATTAGTGAATTTTTTAATTGTTTAATTTATGTAATAAGTGACCAATTATAGGCTGTTACATCACTTGAGATGGAGGAGCTTCTATTGGAGGAAAATCTTGTCCTTTTTGATTTATATTACGAAATAATTATGATTAATTCATGTAATGCCTACAATTATCAGAGTACAATGATTTCTTTATGTACAAAATAAATCAAGTTGGTTGAATTAATTGTTGGTTTCAATTTTTTTATAAATTGAATTTTTTAATTTTTGTGTTTTTTATTTTTAGTGAATATTTTTAAAATTTTAAATATTTTTTATTTTTTATTTTTTAGATGCACCTCACGTAGATATATCTAAAAAATAAATATTTATAAAATAATATTTTAAAAAATCAATAAATACACAAGAATACGAAAATATATTGAATTTTCATTTTTTTTTTGTATTTTTCATATTTAGTGAATTTTTAAATTTTTTTTTACAAATATTATATTTTTTAAGTGTATTTACGTTAGATATATCTAATTTTTTTTTTAACAAAAAGCTTAAACTATTAAAAAAAAATTAGCGAAAAAAAAATCTAATTTTCTGAAAATTGATTCTAAAAAATTGAAATCAAACAAAATATTTTGTCACAGGGAAAAATGTTATATGGCCTGACCAGAATAGAAGAAACAATTCTTATTGAAAGATTAAAACTAAAACCTTAAAAACAGTACAAATAGGTAGATAACCAACATAATAAAACCATACAATAATCTTGGCCACCATTAATGGAGTGTCTATTCTTCTCTAGCCCAAAACTTCCTCTTTTTTATTTTTTATTTTTTTATTTCTTCAAGTGATTACTCCATTTTCTTTCACTTCTGCAACTGATGATTTCTTCTCTTTCTCTTCTTCAGCAGATTTTTGTTCTTTCTCTTTCTCTTTCTCTTTCTCAGCCTTGAGTCTCTCTTCTTGTTCCTCAGACTTGGCCTTCTCTTCCTCCTCTGCTTTCAACCTCGCTTCCTCCTTCAATCTCTCAATCGCTTCCATCAGATTCTTCAAACATGTGTCGGCATCCTCTTCAGACGACTTAGGCATCAAATTCTCAGCAACATCAGCCGGAGTGATTTTGTTTTCCTCCAACAACCCTCGAATCGTCTCAAACGAATCGTTCGATTCTACATCCAAGTAATTCCTCGCG
This sequence comes from Camellia sinensis, assembly GCF_055761805.1. NCBI lineage: Eukaryota > Viridiplantae > Streptophyta > Magnoliopsida > Ericales > Theaceae > Camellia > Camellia sinensis. The sequence continues at coordinate 242,158,790 of NC_138961.1, read as the reverse complement.
AGCACCTTGAATGCTTCGAAACTACAATACGACATTTCTATATGTTTATCCATTCTTCCTCTTCGAATCAGAGCAGGATCGAGTTTCTCCACGTAGTTTGTAGTGAAGACGATGATTCTTTCGCCGCCACAAGCCGACCACAACCCATCAATGAAGTTCAAAAGCCCAGACAGAGTAACCTTGCTATCTTCAGTATCTTTCTTCTTCTTCTCCTCCTCCTCAATTGGATTAGCTTTATCTCCTTCTTTCTTTTCACCCTTCTCCTTTTCCTTCTTCTTCCTCTGCCCCGTTAGATCCAGCGAACAATCAATGTCCTCAATCACTATAATCGACTTGCCTGATGTGTCGATCAACAACTTCCTCAGCTCCGAGTTGTCCTTCACCGCTGTCAATTCAAGATCGTAAATATCGTACTCTATCAGATTAGCCATGGCTGCGATCATAGTAGATTTCCCAGTACCCGGTGGACCGAAGAGGAGATACCCTCGCTTCCACGCCTTGCCGATCTTTTTATAGTAATCCTTCGACTTTGTGAAAGTGATTAGATCGTTGACAATTTCCTGCTTCTTTTTGGGATCCATAGCCAAAGTATCGAATGTCGCCGGGTGCTCGAACACCACATGGCTCCATATCTTCCTTCTGTACCCGACCCATTGCTCACTCTTGTTGTTGGTGTAGAGCTTCCTCTGCCGAGTCCTCACCTCAATCGCCTTCCCTTCCTCCATCACATGATTCAAGTAAGTATTGGTGACGATGTCCCTGTGCCGCCTGTGGAAGGTGAGCTTGTAGAACATCCTCTCGTCGTTGTCTCTATAGAAAGAGATTACTTGTCTGTTGGGGGTTGTTTTCCTTGAAGCCCACTTGAGTTTGATCCCTCTGAACTCATCAATGATCTCCTCGTGATCGTCCATGCTCAGGATAAGAGATTGGGAATCGCTCACCATATCTGCTTTGAGCCGCTTAGCTCGGGTTGAAGAGTTGGTGCTGAGGTACCGTTCAATGGCAGTGTAGGCTTTGCTGCGCTCGAACCACCCATCGGTAGAGTATTCATGGAAAGTGATTTGGATGTATGGGTAGACAAGGGCAATCAATTTGTGAGTGTATTTTTCAATATGGGTTTGGACATCAAAGGGGACGTATTGCTTAAACATGGCCCAGATAAACATAAGGCCAGCCATCGCAGACCCCAATTGAGTCAACATCTCTCCACCCGGCATCATCGTCATCTTCTTCTTTTTCAAAGAGAGCAATGTTTTGAAATGATTTTATAAGAACTGGTTGAAATGGTATGGTGTTTATAGAGGTGAAGAGAAATGGAATGTAGTGCTTTCCTTGCTGATCAAGTTTGTGAGTATGACATGCTGTATTTCTACCAAGTTTCCAATTAAAAATTCTACAGTAACAGGCACGCCTACTGACAACATTAGAGTTTGTTTTCCAATGACAAATGAGAAACAGTAATCGTACACCCCCAGTTTAGACCCTAATTTTGAATTTTCAATGACACGACAAATATTTATGAAATAATTTTTTTGCTTTAGTAAAATTTTCAAGTGATGTGACTTATGACATATCACGTGAGGTTGATTTGAAAGTCTAAAATTAGAGGTGTAAAACATTTACTTACAAAAAGAGGTAAGACTGAGTCTTGATCTAGTCATTGTGAGAAGGACACATAACAAGTTGAGTCTTAAATGACGAATTTTTTTTTATCTCGAAAGAGTTAATTTTGTCACTATAGATATTTGTGACGAAATATTTTCGTCACCAGCTTTGTCATTGAATATTTGTCAATAAAAACTACCATGACGAAAAATAATTTCGTCACTAATGAAACTGGTTCAGTGACGAAATTTTTTGTCACCAATAAAACAAGATTTTGTCGCAAAAAATTCTCATTTTTGTCACCAAATAATTATTCAATACCATATTTATAATTTTAGTTGACGAATAAATTTTTCACAAATGTTGATCATTGATGAGGAAATAATTTCGTCACAGTAAGATGTAAAGGTGACGAAATTTTTCGTTTCCAAAAGTCATATATGGATGACGAAATATATTTCGCCGCAAATATATTTATATAAACTTATATACGTGACGAAATATATTTCGTCGCCAAACAACAAAACCAATGAAAACTTCCATATTTGCGCTGCAATAAATTTTGTTACAAAAAATGTTTATTAATGACGAATAATCACTTTGTCATAATAACAAGTACAAATGACGAAACAAATTCGTCACTAAACCTGTTTCATATTTTATATTTCAATTTCAATTTCAATTATTATTTCACAAATATCCCTACTCATATCCCAATAGTCTTTTAATTGTACTAAGAAATCACTAGCTATTATACATCACTCCACAAAAAAAATCAATAAACAATTTATATTATAAATCAAAATATATCCATCAAACAACTTTAATAATATAAACCATTAAGTATAACAAAAAAACCACCAAAGCAAATCCCAAAATGAACTAACGTGGAATCCACAAAAAAAATCAACACTCAATCTTAATTTTCAACTACAACTAAGTATCAGTTCACGAAACAAAATTCAACAGTTGATCTTCATTTGCAAGTATACTTCCAAACGTCATCAAAAACCAATCTGCAAAGAAAATAGACAAAGAAAACATTAATATATTATCAATTACATCTAAACTCATATATAAATAATTTTGTTTTATAAACCAATTTAGTAGAAATGCATCTAACAAATCAGAACTTCAAAGAGTTGAGGCGATCCTTGATGATAAAGCAACATGAATAACATAAGATGCCAAAAGATTGCAAGAATACCATATATCACTATCACTAATGGCAGAATATATATATATATATATAATAGCACCAAAATATAACGTAGCATTGAGGTACATTTGATCCACCACAATGGGTTTTTCTTGCATGTTGGGTTCTAATCTTTGAAAACAACCACCAAATCTAATTCTCTCTCACAAGTTAAAAATCAACAATCAAACTTTTGCATGCCAATCATAATAAATCATAGTCAAAAAATAAATTATGCATATTTTTCTTAAAGTGTAAAGTGGCCTTTCCTATAAAGCAAAAGCCTCTTAACAATTGATCCAACAAAAATCTCTAACTTATCAGATCAAATTAACAACTTTTCTGCACAATGTGTCAACCATAAAATTCCCTTCGCTCTTATTTACATTGTTCGAAACCAGTGATCAATATATTGCACCAAAAGCAACAATTCGGTCGAGAGTAATTGCAAAATTTCTGCAAAAATAGGTGTATCTTCACAAAATAAGTCAAAACACATATTTCATTTAGTGAAAAAAAAAAAATGTTTCCTATAGTTGCTCACTCCCAGAAGAATCTATAAATAGTTTGTCAGCAATTTACATACAAAAACTTACAACTTCTCTCAAAATATTTTGATCAGTGGAATTCAACACAAGAACCTTGTAAGACTTTTGGGTTGTACCATTGAAGCCCCTCAATGCCTTCTTGTTTATGAATTTGTACCCAACAAAAGCATTGATCAAATCGTCTTTGGTAAGGAATCATTGTGATTTTTTATTTTTTATTTATAAACATGCTCATGATTTTTTTGACTCTTTGGTTTTTAATTTTGGCTGCTTTTGGCTAATATTATTTATATATTTCTTTGTATACATTTTAAAGAACAGGAATCTTACACAAATGAGGTGCAAATAAATTTATCTGAGGCAAAATGACAACAGCAAGTCCTGGAAACTGAATTACAAAGATTAGTTCTTTTCTGATAGAGTGGCTCCTATCAGTGAGTTGAATTCTGCACCACCCTTTTTGTGGGTGTCAGGATATGCAACTCTAGCTAACACCAGGTAAAAATAAAGTTTGCTAAATATTCCTCCTTTGCTTCTTATATAGTCCAATAGAGCACAATGAAGACAATATATGATTGGTTGGCTAACACGAATTGAATGTTTGTGTCAAATAACAAGGACAACAAAAAGTTGAGAATTAGAAGGTGAAGCGATAAATAATCAATCGTAAAAAAATAGAGGCAAAAAGTTATTTTTCTAGTAGTGATATATATATATATATATATATATATATATTTTAACAGATGAAGCTTACCTTCCTACAGAATTATCTCCATTTGGATGAAGCTTCCTTAGTCACTGTCTCTAAAGTATACTCAATTTGTCATTGTTCTGAATTGGAAATTCGTCAAACACCTCTCATCTGAAATAAAAGAGAAAACACTATGCTTCTCTGAGTAATGGCTTAATGAAAAACAAAAAGAAAATAATTAATTAGTTCAAGCATCTAGAGAATGCCTAAGAAATTACTTAGAACCCTAAAGACATTAACCTGCTAATGCCGAAATAGATGTTTTTCATGGTGATCACCTGCTAGCCATTAATGCAAAATGGACAAACCTTTGAAAAGAAGTTGAGTTCTTTCACAAAAATCATAAACTAAACTATGTAGCAAGCTGAATACCTTGATGTAACGCAACTACATGCCAACTTCATTTTATTCCCTTTTCTCCACATTTTCCCCATCCCTTTATATAATATAGACTTTTTTTCTTCTCTTTTTTGGATCGTTTTTTGATTGGAAACAAAGAAAATTTCATTAAAAAGGGGAAAAAAAAGAAAAAAAAGAAAGAAAAGAGGATCAAGTACAAGAGGAGGGGGACAAGAAGTACATTGAGAAAAAAGAAAAGGAAAAGAAAATAGACCTTTGCCATTATCACAATACTGATTGCTCAAAAGACAAAGGTTTTCTTCATTTCTTCCAATATATCCCCACTTCCTCTTTCCTGAAAAATTAGTTGAAAAAGCTGTCACCATCAGGCAAAGGTATTCAATTGATTACCGAGAATGGAATTAATCCCACTAGGCACATCTAGAAGTAAACAAAGTGCCTCCATTGATGTCGGAATTGATCAATTGATTACCGAGAATGGAATTAATCCCACTAGCAGCGATCTTGAGCTCATTGATGTCGAAATTGATCAATTTGGCCGTGGTCAGATCAGTCTTCATGGCCAAATACCCCATCATCATCCTCTCCATTTTCATCTCCCACAGATATATCCTATCAAAAAAATAAAAACCAAACAAAGTAGAACAAGCATAGAGAGAAGACAAAAACAAAAGCATTAGAGATGAGAAACATTATAAATGAGAAGGCAAAAGCATGAATGAGAATTCAATCCAGTTACCAATATCAGAAACATTATATATGAGAAAACTATTTTTTTCTGAAAACAAAAAATAAGAGCATACAAAACAAAGAGCACAAAGTTGATTGATAGCTTGAAATCAATAAGGAAAAAAAAAAGAAAAGGAAATAGCTGAGAAAAAGCTAACTTGAGGAGATGATTTCTAGATTGCTTGGACTCAATTCAACGTCGACAAGAATTGGCTAAGAACAAAGCATATAACAAAAGAGACATCTCAAATCAGTTATCCTGCTAATGCTGCACAAAGAGATTGACATGTTGTACATACAAAAGCAACTAGATCTAGAGAGCTGTATATATATATCCATATGTTAATAAAAGATGAATTGCACATGTTAATAAGTGGAGGTCCTATCCACAAACTAGCCTTCAAGATTTTTGAGACATTTTAAGTGCATCTACAATGTAAAGACACACTTTTGTGTCTTTTTTATAAACCTTGAGCAATGACTTTCAGACCAATTAAAAGGTACTATGACAAAGAAGGCCCTATGAGTGACATGGAATAATTGTCTAATAGGCAACTAAATAATCTTCTATAGCTATTTTAAATTTTAGAGTGGAAAAAAAAAAAAAAACAGAAATTGAGATTTCAAAAAAGAAAAACAAGATTTAGATGAATTTGCTAAACTGAAATCTTGATGACATTTAAAAAAAGACGCAATAAGGAGAGGGCTCCACTGGGATGGCAGCAACCTGAAACCACCTCCATGATTGTTAATTATTTCAGCTCCCAGCCTCCCTTAGTGAACAGAAAGTTTTCCTTCACCTCCAGGATCCATGATAACCAATTTCTTTTCAGTTCCTTTACATGCTCCTTTGCCATCTGATTTCCCAGTTTCAGTAGAGTTTCCTTAATTCTCAATTTTTTTGTGTGCATCAATTGTGAATTCATGCCTGATTGTAATTCATTTCTTATAATGCTATATTTTTTTAATTAAATTTGATTTATTCATTTCTAATAGTTAGCTGAAGAAAATAAATGCAAGTAGCAGACCCAAAATAACTGACACAAAGGCTTGTTGTATTGTGTATATATATATTGTTTCTAGAATTATATACAAAAAAAAACTCATTTTTCATGTACTAGAATATTCAAGACAGAGGCACGTCAGATGAGAAGCCCGAGCGCATGGCATTGACATCACATTCCCCCTAACACTATGGAGCCACTAGCCCAGTAAGCCTCAAAATTTCAGTGTTGAAAACCCTTGAGCTACAAGATCAAATATAAGACTATTTTAATTCACGCCAAGAATTCTGTTATAATCTGTGAACACAAAGGCGCCAAGGTAAAAAAGAAACAAGTAAGTTCATATAAGATTAAAGTTAATTTGGTAAGAAATAACATAAGTGAACTTTATGTTGTTAGGACTTTTTCTTGAGAATAATCATCCTATGTTGATACAAGAAATAGATGAGAAAGAATATCTATGCCTTCGCTTCAAATAATACTTAGGACTGATAAGAATTCACAAAACAAAATACCTCCCAGAGATCTTCTTTCCAGGAAACTCTGTAACATTAATGCCCTTCTATAGTAAATCATGCCAAACACTGTAATTCCAACCATGATAGTGGACACTATTAGAATATGAAGTAAATATCTATGTCGTGTAAACTATCCAAAGGATGCTAAAATTGAAAATAAACAAAGTTTTCACATAAGATTCAGGGAGTAATATGAATAAGCATCAACTAAATCTAACTTGTCCTAGCTAAAGTCTGGCCTCAATACAATGGCCAAAACCGAAGCTCCAAGGAAGCAAACACAAACCCACTTATCCCGAGCCCAATGCCTACAACCAACATCGCATTTTTTTAAGAAAAAAATTAAGGATTCTAATGTTCTTCCTTCAAGACAAAAAGGAATAACGTAGTCTAATTATCTATATTCATTAGAAATACATAAAATTATGTTCTGCCAATATACAAACATAGATTGAAAAAATTGAAAATAGTGAGGTTGAAAAACAAAAAGATCAAAGTGAATGAGATTCTATTAAAAAGAAAGCATACCAATCATTATTTGGAAGAAAATAAAGATAAATGTTGATAAGATAATCATTGATTTAGATAAATAGGATTTCATCCAGAATGTAAGCCATGCCAGGTCATTAAGCATAGAACAGGTAAAGGTTAACCCACGTAGTAATTCACATAGTTTAACATAAGAAAATGATAAGGAAGAAATTGAATATGGAGAATGGTCAGCAGGGCACAAAAATGTGATGAACTTTAATATCTTCCTTTTATATTGAGAAGAACAAAGCCAATTGGAAATTAACATAATCAAACCTACTTGAGTTTCTATATTAAGTGAGAGGGCATTCACACCAGAAATGCTGATCTTAATTCAAGACAGTAACAATTTTTTTAAAAATGTCTAAGGCAGGCCTTTAATTTTCATAATTCGGACTTCAAGTAGGACAAACTATTGTTTATGCCAAGAAATTGGATGGATAAGCAGAAGATGGGAAAAAACAAAACAATCAACAGATCTACCTCAAAAACTTACCAATTTCAAGCTTTCCATTGTTTCATTAAAGAAGAAGAAGAAGAAGAAGAAGAAGAAGAAGATGGACCGAAAACAATTATCAAACATCAAAACAACCATAACCCTTCAATTTGGATGCAGAGAAAAGCAATAACAAGATGGAAAAATTCAAAAAAAATTATTTTCCTTCACCAAGAACCTAATTTCACATTCAGGTTTTAATTTTTTTAATTCAGATTCAAACATTTTCCCCAACTCACATTCAAGAAAAAAAAAATAAAAAAAAAAATAAAAATTCACAACCTAAAACACAATTGTAATTTTTGATTTGCTCAATCAAAACCCTAATTTTTCAATGAGAGAGAGAGAGAGAGAGACCTGAAACAGAGTGATAGCATAAATAATTTAGTTCCTCATCCTCCCCTGAGTGGTTATACCAATCTCATTCTCGTTAATCGGCGTCTCTGGCCTCGGTTTCTCTACCCTCTTATACCGATCCATCTAAACACAAAAAACCCAAAGTCAAAAACACAATTTTTTCTCCAAAAAATAAAAAACCCAACAAGAAAACAGCAAAAGAGTACATAGAAATTAGATCTGAAGAAGGGAATAGGAAGAGGGTTAACCATGGTGAGTGTTGAGCGAGTTCAGAACGGGTAAAAGGTAATGGAAGTCTCTAAAAACCCGCTCTCGCCTTTTGCTAGTCTCCAAGGCAGCTCTAGATCGATGAATTTGGTGAGAGGCATGGCCGTTGTGGGTTTTAGAGAGAGAAATTGGAAGGAGAGAGAGAGAGAGAGAGAGAGAGAGAGAGAGAGAAATTGGTGAGAATATGATTTAGGGTTTGAAATGAAAGGGTGTGGTAGAGGAGCTTCTGCAGATCACTAGTTGAGTTTTTAGCATTTGCAGAGAGAGAGAGAGAGAGAGAGGCAGGGAGAACTATGCCCAATTTCATTTTAGTATTTAGCGTGAGTATTTTGTTTTGGCGCTTACTTTTATTTTGGTTATATTATTTATGATAGAAATTGTATGTTGCGAAAAGTAAAATATTTTTAATGACTAGCATATGTGTGTCATGGAAAGTTTACTTTTTAATGGCTGACTTGTTGTGCGTCGTAAAAAGTACAATATTTTTAATGGCTGACTTTTAGTGCGCCGTGAAATGTTTAATATTTTTAACGGCTGGTGTACGCGTGTCGTGTATAATTGATGTATTAACGGCATGTCATATGCACGTCGTAGAAAGTTTTATTATTTACGGCTAACATTGCAAGCCGTAAAAAAATCTTCAGTATTAGCATTTACGGCCTACGCAATAGACACGCCGTGGTTGGGACATTGTTTACGATATGCAAAAACAGTAAGTCGTAAAAATGAGAAATCACGCCTTGCATTTACTGTATGTCGTTAATGTGGAGCCATAAAAACTCAGTTTTGTTGTAGTAGAGAGAAAGAGAGAGAGAGAGAGAGAGAGAGAGAGAGGAGCCATACCTTTGTGTGTTTTGCAAGAGAGGGATGAGAGAAAAACTGGAGCACCAAAAAAAAGGAAAAAAGGGGTGGAGGAGAATTAGTAGGGTTTCTTTTTTTCATTACCGCCAAATCTCAAAATTCTCCTTTAAGATTGGTTGGTGCCAAAATAATTTTGTCATTAAAAACTTTAAAATATTAAAATTATTGACGATAAAAATATATTTCTCATTAAATAGTTTTAAAATATTTAAATATAATTTTTTTTAAAAATATTTTAAATTATTGGTGGCAAAAATATATTCCTCACTAATAATTTTATAATTTGTGACAAATTTCTTTCTCACTAAAAGTCTCAAAATTTTGGCGCCACCCAAAAAAAATTAGAGGAAAAATCTTTGGTGACAAAATTTAATTTTCCTCACCTAAAAATAAGTATTTATTGACGAAAATAAATTTCGTCACCTATTATTTTTACTTTTTATTATATGTGACAGAATTTTATAATTCGTCACGGATTATACTTATTTAGTGACAAAATATTTTCTTCATTACTTTTTGTCACCATAGGTTTAGAGAGTTAATTAACTTGTGTTTTGTTTTGAGAGAGAGAGAGAGAGAGAGAGAGAGAGAAATTGATATACAAAAATAAAAAGGGGAAATTGATAAACAAAAATAAAAAGGGGAAAAAAGTTAGTTGTCTATTTTTTCCATCACCGCCCAATATGTCAAAATTTTTCCTCCAAAATTAGCGACAAAATAATTTTTTCACTAAAAAGTCTCAAAATATTAAAAATTATTAGTGACAAAAATATATTTATCACTAAATGGTCTTAAAATATTTAAAATCAAGTTTCTAAAAAAATATATATACAAAATTATTGGTGACGAAAATATATTCCTCACTAATAATTTTATAATTGGTGACAAAAAAAAATTCTCACCAAAAGTCTCAAATTTTGGCGCCAACCAAAAAAAAAATTAGCGGGAAAACCTTCGGTGACAAAACTTAATTTTTCCTCACCTAAAAAAAGTATTTGTTGACAAAAATAAATTTCGTCACCTATTATTTTTATTTTTTATTATACGTGACAAAATTTAATAATTCGTCACGAATTATTCTTATTTAGTGACGAAATTTATTTTCTTTACTACTTTTTGTCATCATAGATTACTTTTGTTGTAATGGGAGTTTAATAGATTTGTGGTTCCCTTTTCTTTTAGTGACAACTAACATCTAACAACTAACAATTATTAATGTACGTGCGTGATAAGATTTGTTTAGGAAGCCCACATCTAAAAAATATTTATCCATTCATTTTCTAATATTTTGTTTTGTTTATGTTTTTCTAAACTTATGGAATGAGAAAAGAAAAAAATATATAGATCTAACGAATTTTTATATAGGAAAACTTATGAAATATGATAATGAAATTTGGGGGGAAATGTGACAACGAAACAATTATATATAAAAAATAAAAACATTAATGAGGATATGTGAACTCATTTTTTCAAATGGGTTTCTGAATTCTAATAAAGAAATATTCAAATATGGGTGTATGATTTTATATAACAATTTTTTAATATTTATTTGTACAATACTCCAATATTTTATTACTCGTGGATATTATTATATAAAGGTGCTCGACACGTGCCATTGGGCCGCCGGTTTTGACCACGGTCGAAAGCAACGGAAAATGTAACATTCAATAATTAACAAATGTTATAATGTGATACACTTAAAAAAAATAAAATAGCACAAGTTATACTTACCGTAAATTTGATTAGCATATTTTAAATGTTAATTTTTCTTAATAATTAATATTATTTTTAAACTAATTGGTATCAAATTTCAATTTTAAATTTAATTATGATTTTTTAAAATTTTTAAATTTGATTTAAGAATAATATTAGATATCATGAAAAAAAGTTTGTGAAGATTTTTCACCTTTAAATTACACACACAGTAGAACACCACATACTAATTAAAGAATGAAAATCTTCTTCAATCATTTTATGATATGTTTTTTATGATACTTAACACTATTTCGTGATTTAATTATGATTGTTTAACATGTGAGTACTTGGTTTTCATGTAAGATAGATTCACAAAGAGTTTCATTAAAAATTGTATTTAATTGATTTTATAAATTTATGTTAATCATCTAGGTAAAATTTTATTTAATTGATAACTATAATTATATAATTTTATAAAAATTAAATTTTAAGAATAAATTAATAAATATAATAAAAAAATATCACGATTGATTATTACCCAATGAATCAATTTTTTCTATTAAATAACAGTAAAAGATAAATAATTTCAATTATCTAAATAAGAAAAATTATTATATAAGTTTATCCTATATCTTACATGATATATTTTTACAATTCTATTGATTATATATCTATTATTTTTTATTTTTTATTTTTTATTCTATATATTATATAAAACAATAGAATTAGAAAATTTAAATTTCGAAAAAACAGTATAATTACTCCCAAAATAGATGTTTTGCGTGTGTTCGGTTCATTCATTTTTTTTTTCCTGTGGGGTATGACATCAACTGCTTTTGCGTCACGTGGGCCAGTGTTTAATGACGACATTAGGTCTATATCATGTTTTATCATTAATTAATAATTAATTAAGTTTAAAGTACTATAAGCTTTAAATTATTTATTAAATTTTTTTATTAAACCTCTAGTTTCATAATAGATGTTAGACCATCTCCAACGGTTCAACAAAGTTGACATCAAATTCAAATTTTGATGAAAAATTTATTATTTTGTGCTCCAACGGTTGCACCAAATCGATATCAAATTGATTTGGTGCAACCGTTGGAGGAGGACCCGGTCGACCAACCGGTTGCTCGGCCGGTTGACCAACCGGTCGACCAATTTCCTTTACAATTGGTGGGTTCAAACCGGTCAAAAAAAGTTCAAACAAATAAATATATATATATATATATATATATATATATATATTTTGCCTTACTAGTTGACCGGCCGGTCAACCAACCGGTCAACCACTCCTGGTTCTTGACAATGAGGCTTTGTATGACATTTGCTTCCATACCTTGAAGCTCACCACTCCTGGTTGTAAGTTTTTCTTTCAAACTTTAAGCCGTGAATTGTGGGCTTGTTCTCTGATTTGACTCAAATTGCTTACTAATATTTATATGTTTTAGATTAGTGATTTCATCTAAATTAATTAGGTATGAATGAAAGTTGATCTTTATATATCCAGAAAAAGTTTTGTTGCTCTCAGTCAGCATCATCCGATCTGGGTACTCTGCAAAACAAAAAAAAAATATTTACGCTTACCGGTCGACTCACCGGTCGGCCAACCGGTTGACTCACGGGATTTGATACGGGATTTGATGCACCGTTGGAGCTAGTGATATTAAATTTGGTGAAACGAGTCATTTTTTACTCAAATTTAATGAAAAAAAGAAGTTCACCGTTGGAGATGCTTTTTTACGTGTGTTCAATTCATTCATATTTTTTTCCCCCTGTGGGGACAATATGACATCAACTGCTTTTGTGTCACGTGGGCCATGTTTATGACATATTTCATCATTAATTAATAATAAATTTTAAAAAACGCTAGGCACTCTAAATTATTTATCAATTTTTTATTAAACTTCATACATGTAAAGGTGAAATTAGGAGAAGATTATAAGAGGCTATGATCCTTCTGTTTTGTGAATAATACTATTTGCCATAGAATTTTAAAAAAATATATATTATTTTATACATAAAATGGCCACCAGTATAAAAATATATATATATCTCATTCTTCTTCCATCTTCCATTTTCTTTTTATTTTGCACAAAAAAAAATTTCTTCTCCTTATTAGAAATTACTTTTACGGTATTTAATTTTGTTTTCTATGTATATATAATTATATATCATATTGTATATATATGTATGTTTGTGTATATGGTGAAAAAAAATAATTTTCTTTTGGTCCATTAGGTAATGAAATCCTGATTCCGTCCATGCTCACATGGATATGAGATTCACACAAACTCATATGTATCCCACACAAACTCACATATGTGTATCTTACACTCATGTAAGAAGTTTAGTAAAAATTTTAATAAATTATTTAAAATTCTTAACATAACTCGTAAATTTTTTAATGAGAGAGTAAATTCTATTATTTGGATATAACTATTTATTTTAAGATGACTAAAAATGTTAAGAATTTAAAATTTAGATTTTACAATTTATTCATAATGATATAATAAAAGAGTTAGTTCTTTTATGATTAAAATTACAACAAATTAAAAGTTAATATCTAACACGTTATGTTATTGTCAATCAAATTATAATTTTTTTTAAAAAAAAAAAAATTCAAACATTTTACTAAAAGATTTTAGTAAATTACAATATAGCAATATTACATCTACATAATTCTCTCTCCTCAAACTCCAAATATGATTCAGACTCATATACAGGGTGATTTGAAAGATAGTTAAAAGTTAATTTTGTAATTTTTTTTAAACTTTTTTCAAAAAAATATATAAAATATGTGAAAGATAATATAACTTAACATAAATTAAAAACTATAAAGTATTTTTTAACCCACTACTTAAAAGAGGTCACACTGTTGTTAAATAGAGAGTAAATTACACACGATGCTTCCGTAAAATTCCAATTTTACGGTCAACTAATTAGGATATGTCATGTAAGGGTAAGATTTAAATTAAAAAAAATAAAATAAAAATAATAATAATAATTAAAAAAAGAAAGGGAATTAATTAAAGAGATTATACTTTACGGACAAACGGTAAAGTATGGTTTTACGTCATCCAATATTTAATTGCACGTCCTTCCAAATTAGTGAAAAAGGCAACATAATGCCTCTCGGGAAAATGTTTGAGGGCCACAATTTTTGTGGCTCAAATGGCTCAAAATTGCCAAAACGACGTCGTTTTGACAATTTTGAAGTTGTTTTGTACTCAAAACGACGTCGTTTTAGCAATTTTGAGCCATTTGAGCCACAAAAATTGTGGCCCTCAATCATTGCTGTGCCTCTCGCTCTTGAGTTTTCCCTGCATCTGGCCTCACCTTCTCACTATGCAACCAAACAACAACAATGATTCATCCCACTAAAAACATCACCACTAATAGCACTAATGCATTAAAAAAAAAAATAAAAAAATTACAACTCCAAGACCAAAACATCACATCATTCATGACGGGACCCACTGCCACCTAATTAGTGGGAGCACTAATTAATGATCCCAAGCATTTTTCAACAAACAATGAGAACACCGGACCCGCTTCGAAAAATTATTTGGTAGCGGAGGTACATCACATGACAATGTTTCACACTAATCACTATATTTATTGTTTATTATTACCTAATACAAAATCAGAAACTTCAACCTTTTCACTAATCATACAATATTGATTTAGAGCTCTAAATAAGGAGCTCTAAATCCATCACTAATGAGATGAAAAAAAAAAAACCAAGGCACAATACACATGTGGCAGTGGATGGGACCCACTGTCACATCATTAGAGACACCACTAATTAGTGGTCTAAACCATTTTTGCTAATCATAACATTTCTGACTATTATATGACCATGTCAGGATGATCAAATAATTTCCCAACCTAGTTTAGATTACCCCATTACTCAATTCCATCCATAACACTGTTGCTTATACAATCAGAACTTGTTTAATCGAGTGGACTATAACATATGATTCTAATTATTAATCTATGGAATTTACATTACTTTATTTGATTATAAATTTTATTATTCAAATTAGATTTTAATGGTCATTCTATTTAACAAAATTGAAAGATTTTTTTAATTCTACAACTAATATAACACAGAATATATATATATATATATAGCTTAGAATGAAAATGTAATTGAATATAAAATTATTGGGTTAAAATGTAAATATAAATAGATGATCTGTATAGCTTTGGACTTTCAAATGAATTTTATAATTAGATTTTTTAAAAGAGTTTGTCAAACTTAAAATTTTGTTTGGTTGTATATATTAAAAATAATTTTTTCAAATTTAAAATTCAAAACTTACTTGGTTTTGGAGTTTCCAAAAATAGTTTTTAAATTTTTAATTTGTATTTTATTATTTTTAGTGAACTTTTTAATATTTTAATCAATATTTTTCACTTTTTAGATCCACTCAATTTAAATATTTTGCATTATAAAATTTAGAGAGATGCAGAAATTAAAAAAAATTAGACCCTTCTTGCTACAAACTTAACGATAAACATATAAAAACTGTCCAATTGAATTTAACAATAAGTTTTGCTATAAATCTTTATTTTTAACAATAAATAAGTTTCAATAATATCATTGTAATTGATATAGTATTTGAACTCAAATTCTCAATGCAAAAGTCACTACAACAAAATAGTTCTTTAATGACAAAATCATTTCGTAGTGAAATTTTCGTTACCAAATTGATCTGTGATGAAATAATTTCATCACCTTGTTCGTCATCACTAAAAGCACCTGATGACGAAAATTTATTTTGTCGCCTATTACTGGTATTTGGTGACGAAATATTTCGTCACTAAATGTTAAATATTTTGTCACATATAACGTCCATTTCGTCACTAGAATTAAATAAAATTTTATTATATTTGTTTTGAGTGACAAAATATTTTGTCATTAAAAATAGTGATAGAATTTTTAGTGACGAAAATATCGTCACCAAAAGATGGAAAAAAAGATAAACTTTTGTCAACTAATATTTTAATTTAGTGATGAAATAGTGAATATGTGTGACAAAATTATTTGTTGGGATTAGAAAGTTTTAGTGTCAATTTTTTTTCATCGCCAATAATAAATAAATTTTAAAAATTAGGGGTGGAGGGTTATATTTGCAATTTATATATTTTTTTTCAATAAACAATAACTGTACATTTTAATAATCTATTAAATAAAATATCTAATACAAATCAATATAAAATTAAACTGTTCATTATCATAAAACAACCCAAGCAAAATACATGTCTCATAGTATCAAGAAATTAATATATAACATCCAAACTACAATATCTATTCTAGTAAAATAAAAAACTACAACACCATCAAAATAACTTGTGCATTTTAATGACCTGCCGAATATAATATCCATTACAAATCATTACAAAAACCTTCTCATTTGGTAATATCAACAAAAACCTGTTCATTTTAATCTATTCAATAAAATATCAACAAAAAGATACGGTCCATCACAATATAATCATAACCCACAACAACATAGTCAAAATACATGTTTGGTAATATCAACAAAAAGTACAACTGCACTGTGATGGATGTGTTTTGTAATATCAACAAAAAACTCTTGCTATGCAGGTTACCAAATTCGTTCATCTCCAATTTGCCATTTAAAAAAGAAAAAAAAAAAGAAAAAAAAGACAACAACAATAAAAGGTTAAGATAACCATTCACTAAATATATTAATATGCAACCTAGAAGAGAAAAAATAAAAATTTCAAAGTAAATTTAAAACCAAATTTTACCGTGCTTGTTCTATAAATTTTTACAACTTACATTAGTTCCTCCCAAGGTGTTCATGATATTTCTGGGCTTTTTAACGACTGTTTCAAGATTTTACTCCCTAACGGCCTATTTTCAAGCCTAAATGTTTTCCAACCGAGAGTCCTATGATTGTTTTGTAAGTTTTCACAACTTATGTTGATCCCTCCCAAAGTGTTCATGATAATTTCTGATAATCTCAAGGTGTTTGTGATGTTTTTCGGGCCTTTAGATGCATATTTCACTATTTTCCCAAGACCTTGTGCCTAAATGTCAAAAGTAGTTTTTTATTCTACCTTATTTGAAGAAGAAATGTTCTACTAAATTAACATATAAACATAATATACTAACCAAGAAGCTTGTCCATCAGAATCTGAACTTTCCCCACTCTCAAAATTTCCCGTGATACCTTTCTGAGTCAAACACTCTATGATACTTTGTTTCTTCTCTGACTTTTGATACCTTGCAGTTTGTTCATTTTGTTGTGCTATTTGCATCTCAAGGCGTTGAACATAGTCACTATTTTTAGCAGGTGCAACAGTAGTCTTTATAGAAGAAGAAGGCCTTAAGCCGAGTCTTTTCACATAACCTGACCTTGGCTTAAGCACCTTGATTGACAACTCCTTCGGGCTCAAGGGGATCACACCAGTCTACGAGAGGTGTTCTGCTTGCGTCTGTATCATGTTAATTTAAAATAAATCGAACAATTATTAGTTATTCTACCCTACAAAGCAAAATAAATAATTTTATCAAAATTAATATGCATTGCCTTGTACATACATAATTAGCTTGGCTCTCTGACGAAATCCATTCATGCGTGTTCGAATTATAGTGGATGGACTTGTAAAATTCTGCCAAATCAGGCACTCCTCCATTTGCAATTATCTGATTCATTTGTTTTGAATGTTATTTCAAATATTTAAATAACAAAGCCCACAAATTGATAAAATAAAATAGCAGAACACACCGAGCTGTGCACCCTAACCGGGATTGATTTTGATCCACATCTATGTTTTGTTTTCATTTGCATCCTATTATTCACATTAGTTAGTGATTGTTCCTACACGATTGAAACACCAATAAAAACAACAAAACTTAACATTAGTAAGAAGAAAATTAATTTTTGACAATTAACATAAAACATTATACCATGAATTCTTTGCTATTCCACTTCTTGTCAATTAGAGATGTCCATTGATTAAGAGTAACACTTGCAAGTGGGTGGCTTCTCGCGTACTCCTCCCCTCTTGCATCCTTAAGTTGCTTGTATTGTTTGTGCAACCTATAGGTGAAGATCGCCGACCAAACTGTGTGTTTAAAGTCCTTGCTACATCACTCGGATTGCCTTGTAGATCAAACTGATCTTGCAAAATCAAATCATTTTTTTTATAAGTTAAATAACCTAAATTTTGTTCACATACACAATTAGATGTAGCAGCAACCAACTGTGATATATACATTTTATTTTGTTGGCTTCACTAGCTATATTAGAATTTCGTGGAAGCTCTCAAATCTAATTTCACATTGACCAGAAATTCTATATTTAGATGTTCATTTTATTTTATTTTATTTTCCTATAAATGTGAAATTGCTCTTTCATTACTAAGAACAACCAACTTAGTAATTCAATTTCCAAGCACCTCTGTTAACAAAACTAATCCTATATTTGCTAAGAAACCCACTATTATATAAATATTCTGGTTATGAAAGCAAAAATCATCCCAATAACAAATTGCAAGTTGAAAGCCTAGAGAACGTATTAGCTAACCCTAAACTTTGCAACACTATCGAACTTTCAACAGAACAGAGGACACTGCAACATTCAAGCAATAGTTGTTTTGTCCAGTACTAGTATAGTTTCAAATACTCTTTTTGTACTATTTTTGATTCAATGGCAGTTGACTGTTTTATGGTATATATAATAAGTAAATATGGTAGTCAATAAAAGAGTTGAGGAACCATTTGTTCAACATGGTTTCAATTCAACTAAGATCATTTACATAAACTATAGGATACTATTACTAACCAGAAAGAGCCATATCCAAAATAAATGGTTTTAGAAGCAGAAAATTAGAATTCAATAAAAGCCACACGTTAAATTAGCAAACATGAATAACATACAGAAGCTGAATGTGTCCTGATACCAAAAACATAAAACATTCGTAAATTAAATGAAAAAAAGAAACTTCAAAATACAAAATAGCAAAATTTAGATACAACACCTTTTTATCAAAATCCAGAACAAAACTTCACTCTAACCTCCACTCTTCCTTAGAATTGAGAGCTTCCACGAGTGAAATTGTTTTGTTGGCATCTAATTTAGAATTTCTTTTAGTTTGTTGGCATCACTAGTTATATTAGTGTTTACAGATATATGCATGAGATAGCTCCAATATATGTTATTAGCTTTTCCATGATTTGATTAGTACTAACAAGAATACTTCCCTGTTTATTTGTTGGCATCACTAGTTATATTAGTGTTTACTAATATATGCATCACTAGTTAAATTTTTAGATTTTCTATTGTGTTTCACTATGCAAGGATGCAAACTGGAATACATAGTTATAGTTGCATTCTTACTAATCTTTAAATTCTTTCCAAAACTAGAAGTTTTTGATATGCTACCATGTAATATTTTGTTTAGCAGCAAGTTCTTGTAAATCACCCTAACAAAGAGAGTAGCTCTCTCACACAAGAAGCAAAAACTTGAGCATAGCCGAGCAACAAACTGAAATAAACCCCTATGCTACACCATTTTTCTCTAATCTTTTCCATCTATCACCTCAATTTTAGTTTCCAAAAATATAGAAGGCAATGGTGAAGGGTTTCAATTTCAATTTTCATGTGTCATGCCTCTTTTACTTGACAATAATTACCTCCAAGTGTTGGATCATCGGCTTCTTATCAGCATTGTGAACCTTCTTCCACCTACGAACGCTCAAGTCTGGTAATTGCGTTCGAACCTCTATACCAATCTTGGAGGCCAACTTAGAGGCTTGATCTCCTACTGGCGCACGTAATTGTTTAGGTACAGGAACCAACATCTTTCCATCTTTCTCGACAATGCGTTGGGTTTGTATGCCGCGTGTTGGACCACGACCATGTCTGTCATGTGAAGCTATAAGGACATAATATTAACTGAGTTAGTAAGTAAACAAATGCAAGTTAGACCTTAAATTGAATATAAACAACTTTGGAAACTTACCAACATTGCTAGATGCAGCCATCTCATGCTCAGGTTGCACATTATGAGGTGGCAAGGGTTGGGTACCAATCTCTTGACCTGGGGAATCCATCCATTCTTTTGGAGTGGGAGTTAATGGCCCCGAATGAGACTGTAAACGAAACCCCGATGGCATCTCTTGTACCTGAAATAACATAATTGAATAGTAAAGAAGATATTTAACACAGTTAAAATATATTTTAAAAAAGATATGATGCTTAAGATATGTGAAGAAGATATTTAAATAGTAAAAGACATGTTCACATACAAATATAAAATAATGTATATAATACCTTGCGGTAAAAGGAACCCAATGACTCATTATCACTATCGTTCTCACTCTCTGATGGTTTATACTCATCATCATCATCTAACTCAACCCTAATTCCCTTTTCCTTTGCATTTGCACATTTGGGCTGAACCGCACTCATCAAAGAATTTGTAATATTCTTCACTCCAAGATTGTTCATTACCTCATAGGTCTTCATGATTCGCTTATTTCTTTGTTTCTCATATTCTGTTAGCTTCTTAGTTCTCAAATCACTTGGTTTCAGCCATTTCTTTTTCCTTTGACCATTTTCTACAACTATATAACATAATTCAACTTTAATTGGAAAATATAGACAATATAATTATGCACCATTAAATAAAAGAAGAAAAACATAATCCCAAAATATCCAAAACACCTTAATTGAAAGGTACTTTACGTAAGCTTGTCATACCAAAATAGATCAAATGTTTCTAGCAAACTTGTCGCCAAACCATAATCCAAAAGGTACAAAATATAAACTTGGCACATGACAAAAGTACTCAAAAACATTACTCATCATGTGAACCATTTATTTTTGGAAAGCAACATCGTGAAAAGTTTCCAGTGGGTAAATCTTGGTGAGCTACAAAGCATCTAATGCTGGTGCATGCTGATGTATGTGGTTCAAAGGTGAAATAGAGGCTTTGGCAAGGGAACAACCAGGTGAAATAGAGCTGCAGCATTGCAACACAGAGGAAATATATTTTCTTTTTCTTTTTTGTTGTTGTTGTTGAGCATTTAGACATATTACTTAAAAGTTTGGGGCATTTGGTGAGGGTCTTAATTACCTAAAGGTTGGGCCAGTTCGGCTTACAAGTGTTACAAAAATTCAACTGAAGTCATTTTTCAATTTGAGGGTTGGCAGCTTTTCTCTTCAAGTCAGTGTTAAAGGTTGTAGTATTATCCTTTTAAAACCACATTCTTTCTTATGGGTAACATATTTAGACCAGACTTTGCACATCAGAACTTGAAGGGTTGGACCGATGAAGGAAAGAAGTTGTGCATGTTTTAACAATCTCTTCTTCTCAAAAGTTTTGATGGCTAGAAGAGTCTCCTATATAGGTTCATGGTTTTCTCTTTGTAAGAATTTCACAGGAATCTTCTTTCTTTCTTTTTCCTGGTGGAGCTCTAATTTCTGTCTCATTCTCTTTGTCACTTTATAACTTTTATGTTTAGGAAAATTACTTAACATGCATCAAACCTGGCTATAGATTCTCAAAAGCTACATTCAGCAAGTTGCAAAGGCAGAACAAATTTTATAGTTCAATTTGTATGAGCTCAAAATTTGTGATGTGTATTGCCACTTAAACCTTTGACAGTTTAACATCCAAATTAGATTTATAAGGTTGTAATAGACTTTGATTTACCACAAGTAAAATGAAGTTAAATATGGTACCCAAATGCAACATTTAAGTAAGGAAAGAAATGCGAACAGAAAAAAGACGAATGTAATAGTTATATATGTTAGGAAAAGTTGTAAGATTTATGGTCCAAAGGAATTTTTTTTTTTTTTTTTTGTTGGTTCCACCTTTGACATTAACTAGGAATAGCACTTTTATGAGGCTAGATTCGAATTTGTATATAAACATAGCATTCTGATTAAGAAAACAGTACAACTACCATAAACTGTTACTCAAGGAACCGCTTGTCCTTAACTTCATCAAAAAATTTCAATTAATGCAATCTTTTCTTCTGTCAACTCATAGATCACTTGTCATGCTATTAGTAAGCATGAATAAAGATGACTGAAGTAAAATGGCATAGGAGTGATATTAGTTAAAAGGTAAATGAATCCTACTAAAACGAAGACCTTGTAGGTAATTAGAGAACAACCAAATGAAGAAACCAATAAAAAGAAAACCACCTATTAAAAATGTAAAATAAACCAGCACACTGAAAGCAACTACCAAAAATCATTACTTTAGCATATGGATGAGGAAGATAGTGGCAAAATATTTGGAGTGACAATGGATTTGGAAATCACTTGTTTCTAATCTTTTGTTTGCTTTGGCAGGGAAATGGATATCCAGGATCCCAGAGAAATGGATTTCTAGATCCTCAGTCAATTGAAAGGAGGATTTCAAGGTGTCAACTCTTTAGTCCAAAATTCCTTAGGAGGGAAGTTATAAATCCTCATATATAATTAGCCAAACATAAATTCAGCATTTCCACCACAAGCATACCATGTAGCTCTCATTACTACCACAATAACAGCCACTACCACCACCCCAATTTTTCGAATTGTAATGCATATATTTTAACTCCAAATATTTCATAACAAGGAAGTTTCAATCCCTTGAATTAATATTTCACGCAAAAATTTTAAATCATATTGTAGAGTAGTGAAGGTTTCCATGGAAAAAAAAATTGAGACAAGAGATCCTCTTCTTAAAAGAGGTGATGTTCATGTATTAACTTCCCTTCTCAGAACTTCCTGAGATGTACTTTAAAAAAAGTCATCCAAAGTTCAAAACTAAACAGATTACAAGTATAATGCCAAATTCAATATTCTAATCAACATCATATAACAATAACATCCTCATCTATTTTACTATCATGATGTAAGTAACAAATAATGCAGTAGTAGTAGATAAACAAGACAAATATACACATAAGCAACAACAAAACGCGGGGTGGGTGATCAAGGTCTTACCTTTAGCAAGAAATTTACAAAACTCATTACAGAATTACTGACAATGTTGCTTAAATTTTCTTAAGGGAGGAGTTGACTACATGTGGGAGATGCAAGATAATGCATTAAAATACTAGAGATCTAACAAAAGAAAGGGAATTTCTATTACTTAGCAAATTAGCAATTCTGGCATGAATTTAGACCATGTCTAGTAGGGACATCATTATCACTTATCATTCATTACAAGAACCAAGGATGTGAAATGCAAAACAAGGAGATCATTGTCATTTATCAGTCATTATCATTACAATAACTTTGTGATTGGAGGGGGGGGGGAAGATGAATTAGATTTTATAATTATCCAATCCTGCTGCTCCTTAAAAAAATAAAAAATAAAATAAACAAAACAATAAAGAAAAAACTAGCCATTGTGGCATTTTATCAAACACCTAGCAGACCCATAATCAGAAGCATGAGACTTTACTGTGTGTAGAATCACCAACAATTCATTCACTTCAATGATTATATTGGGTAGAATATGAATATCATAATCAGAATACATAACATGTTAATCATTCTATTTTCTATTTTTTCTTCCCAAATTAAAATCATTCAAGTTGTTCATAGAACCCTTTAACGTAGAGAAGTTTTGGAGATGTTAGAAGTGATGAATGGAATGATTTTAATCTCAACTTAATAATGAATTTCATTCATTTATGCAAACATGTCCGAAGACAGAGTGAGTGTAGAGAATGAGAAACCCAGAGACCTGAACAGAGAAAGAGGGGTAAACAGAGATAACAAACTGACCTGGAACTCACAGTGGTGCTGTAACTCGATGTCGGTGCAGGATGAACTCATGGTGTAGAGGACGAACCGTCCTCACGATGGAGGATGAACTCACGGTGGTGGATAAATCGTCCTCACGGTGGAGTATAAACTCACGATGGTTCTCTGTTACAGCTTTGTGAAGGAACTATAGATAGATTAGGGCACAAAGTTCTAATCAAGGAGATGAAAAGTTATTTTGGACTGAAATTTTGATATTATTCAATTTAGGCGCTAAATCAGAATTTTTTTGGCGCTTTAATTTTGGGTGTATGTAAAGACAGAGAAAAATATGAAAAAAAATAAAAATAAATCATAATTCATAAGTTGGGTAGTAATGTGAAAGTATTCCCACCAAAAAATAAATCTAGGTATTTTATGAAATTTTTTAGTCACCAAATTTGCAATTTATTTTAGTGAGAGAGAGAGATATGAAAGGAAAACTGATAAACACACACACACACACAAAAAAAAGGAGGAAAAAATTAGTAGTCTATTTTTTTTCATCACAACCCAATTTGTCAAAATTTTCCCTCCAAAATTAGTGACAAAATAATTTCCTCACTAAAAGGTCTCAAAATATTAAAAATTATTAGTAACGAAAATATATTTATCACCAAATAATCTTAAAATATTTAAAATCAAGTTTTTTTTTAAAAGAAAATGTAAAATTATTGGTGACGAAAATATATTCCTCACTAATAATTTTATAATTAGTGACATATTTTTTTCTCACCAAAAGTTTTAAAATTTTGGCGCCACCAAAAAAAATTAGTGGGAAAACCTTCGATGACGAGACATAATTTTTCCTCACTTAAAAAGAAGTATTTATTGACGAAAATAAATTTTGTCACCTATTATTTTTATTTTTTATTATATGTGACAAAATTTTATAATTCGTCACGCGTTGTTCATATTTAGAGATGAAATTTATTTTTTTCACTATTTTTCGTCACCATAGGTTACTTTTATTGTAGTGAATAGTTGTGTTTTTGTTTGTCGAATAGAAATTTAAAGGGCAAAAAATGGTATGGTCCTTGATTAGTAGTGGTGGAGGCAATGTGATGGAAATTGCTACAATTCATCAAGAAACTGTGAAAATAGTGATGACACAATTATTACTTTGGCCAAGAAAATGTGAAAATAGTGATGACACAAATGCAAACAAAAGTATAAGATTTACTATTGTAGTATTTTTGTTTATGTAGCCCACTTGCAATTTGCAACAGAAAATAAGCATTTTATTTTCCTAGCCAATAACAGTACCCAAATAAATTTCTATATTCCACATTTTTTTAGATAGTGAGTTTTGGTTGAAATAAAGAAGAGAGATCTCATGGCTATAGTTTGCATCAATTTTAATCTAATGGTTGAAATCTACCAATTTTTATGGTTTGGTTGTCAGTTTACTGTGCAGAAAATTAAATAAATGAAAAATAAATAAATTGTATGCTACTTGGTGAATAAATCAATTTAAACATAAATTTTCCAAATTTATAGGTAATCGAAATTGTGAAAAGTAAACACATAAATGCTATGTAAAATTCAAGCACAACAAAAGTATACGATTTTAAACAAACAACAAAATGTAAGTCCCACAACACAAAAATATATAATAAAGATCAGATGGAAATACGACAGCCAATGCTCTGCAATACCAAAAAAAAAAAAATGCCAAATAACAAATTAAGCACACCAACCAGTGTTCTGCAATACAAAAAAAAAAAAATGCAACACCCTTCCTGATAAAAATGTATATGGAGGCAAAAATTCAAATTCAACCAAATAAAAATATGATTTGTGTTCTTTAACCTAATTCAAAAGCATATTAGGAAGAAAAAAACAAAAAACAAAAAACAAAAAAGACTATATCACCCCAAAAAATCCTAAAAAAAACTAAAACTCTAAAACCCTAAACCCTAAATCCTAAAACCACATTTACAAAAACAAACTCATAGCGTAAGTCAATAATTCAAATGAACATTATCTAACATACATCTAAATTTAGTTACAAATTTCACATAGATAAAAGGCTTTGCAAAACTATTGTAAGTAATAAAATTCACATCGATAGGAAACTTTACAAAATTTGGATCGTAGCTAGCATATGTACGCTTTTTACAAAAATAAATATGATCTTCAAACTTGTTATTTCTTAGAAATCCGAGGAGTGCCTCATCACTTTCCAAAAAGTCTTTGTATCAACTTGTATGTATCCCCAGCGAGGAGCATGCACGACAGTCTACTAATTTATGAAAATAAAAAAAAGTTAGTATATTAGTAAAAGAAAATCTATATATATATATATCAAAATACTTTCAAATTGAAATTACCTTGTTACATCCCTATCGAAGCAATCTAGTTATATTATCTTTTTGAATTCCATATATTTTTTAACCCAATCCTACAAAAGTCGACATATATAGTAAAATATTTTAAAAATAACAATTTGTAATCAATAGAAACAAATTTATCAATAAATAAATTGTACCTTTTGACAAAAGTGGTTTGATCCAGAAGTAACGCTATAACAAAATTTCAGGATAAACAATGTTTGTAGTAGAATCTGGCTCATCATTGGGAAGAAGGACATTTATACGGTCAAAAGATGTGCCTCTAGTTAGGGCCACGTATAGTTGCCCATAACTAAACACTGGTGTGCGCAAATAAACTCCAACAAATTTCACAGATTGCCCTTGAGATTTATTAATGGTCAGGGCATATGCCAATCGAACTGGAATTTGATGTCTTGTCATTTGGAAAGGCATTTATGAAGAAGACGGTGTCAATGATGTTGAAACAATCTTCTGTGTACAATAAATAAATTGAAACTAAATCAAACAAATAAAATAAATAACTTACATAATTTAATTTACCGAACCGAATGAATAATAAAAAGATCAAGTCGCGTGTGTGACACTCTGTCCTTAAGACAGATTCGTCCCGCTATGGTGCTTACGAACTTATGGCGTCTATCTCCCAGGATACAATGATCTTCACAAATTGTAGTAGCACTCCAAATAATTTGTTCGGCAAATTAGAACCTGTGTTCTATATTCTCTTTGATTTTCCTAAAAACTAATATGAAGAATACGTGCAACAGAGCAGAAAATTGGACATCAAAAAAAATAATTTTCAGACTGTTTTTCGGATAAGAATGACTGCTAGAATGATCTGAATTTATACGCAACACAAACTGCCCGAACAGGTATGAAATCAAACCTGAAAAGGTATGTTTCAAACTGAATAGGTGCAAAAACTGTTTGAACCCAATTTTGAACCTGTTGAAAAACCCGAACCTATTTGGACTGGTAATAAATCTGTCCGGTCCAACTTGGTAGTTTTAAAATTGTTTTAGAGTCGTTTAAACTGTTGGAATATTGGACTGGAGAGGGTTTGTTTAGACAGAAATTTTGAATTCAAATTTGAATTAATTTCCCGCAATAATTTTTGGAAAAAATTCAAATGAATTTTGTCCAAAAAATTAATATAAGAATCGACCCGATCCATAACCTACACCCGGCACGGCTCGGCCGGCCGGTCGGACGGGCGGCGACATGCGCGTGTGGTGGTTTGGGCTAACGTTCATTTTATCCATAACTCCTCCCTTCTACAAACTTGGGGTGCCCCTTGGGGCCCAACCCAAGTTAGTACACTAAGAGCTTATATATTCACAAAAGCTCTCTTAAAGTTTCAATGTGGGACAACCCATTTCAAGGAAACCCACATTTAATTCTTTAAATGTACATTCCACGAACTCGAAAACCACGTCAAGTTCCCGTTCACTCATAAATGATTTTGATGAACCGTCTTCACCGTATGACTTGTCATGCGGCAAGGAACAAGTCACCTATTCTAACCCATCCCAAAAAACGTTTGGGACCTACTCAATTTTGGGCTCAAAGTTGGCCCAAAATAAGCCTTACAAAACCAAATTTTCCAACAATCCCCCACATGAATAGAATTTGATAGAGAGAAAATGCAACAACATGATATAATTATAGAGAGTATAGAAATTGAAAATATTCTGCAAAGGATAAGTAGTTTTTGGCTTTGAACCTTCTCTTTTGAGACACTATCGGATTTACTACCTAACCAGTGAACATGATGTCTTGAACTGTTCAGTCGCTTGTGTAAACCAAGACAATAGAACTCACACAGTATATCACTAGACACAATTTAGTTCTCACTATTGTGTTTATTTTGCCCCTGAACAACCTGGTCTTTCATGAGTGCTCTAGAGAATTGTAACCCTTCACAAATCTCATAGAACCGGCCCAGTTCACACTCACATAGGTGATTCTTGTGAAGAGTATCCTGTCATACTCCACTAGGTTTACCTAGATATAAGAATCATTAAAAGTATTACTTAACCTAAAATGTTGCAGACATCACTATTTCATCATAGAAATGGGTAGGAGTTTGACTTCCCAGTGATCCTTTTGAGTCATACACAAGTCGGTTGTCCCTTTAAACCTAGATCTTGGGATCTCCAGCCAACTAAGTTGGGTTGCCGTTGTGATAACTCTTATTTAATAGGCTTAAGTCCCATTCCCTTCGATGAGTTTTCAACTAACTCTCTTGCTAACCCTTTGGTTAGTGGAACCGCTATGTTGTCTTTAGACTTCACATATTCAATGGAAATAATTCCATTAGAGAGTAGTTGTCTTACGGTGCTATGTTGACGACGAATGTGTCGCGACTTACCGTTATACATATGACTATGTGCTCTACCTATTGCTGATTGACTATCGCAATGTATGCATATAGCAGGCACTGATTTTGGCCACATTCGAATATCTTCAAAGAAGTGGCGAAGCTATTCTGTTTCTTCTCCAGCTTTATCTAAAGCTATGAATTCTGATTCCATAGTAGACCTAGCTATGCAAGTCTGTTTGGAAGATTTCCAGGATACAGCTGCCCCACCAAAAGTAAAAACATACCCACTAGTGGATTTTGAGTCCCTATTATCCGATATCCAGTTTGCATCACAGTAACCTTCAAGTACTGCTGAATATCTAGTATAATTAAGCCCAATGTTACGAGTAAATCAAAGATATCTTAGAACCCTTATAATTGCTTTCCAGTGTTCTACTCTTGGGTTACTTAATTTACTTATTGCATAAGCTATATCGGGGCGAGTGCAGTTCATCAAGTACATTAAGTTTCCAATAATTTGGGCATACTCTAATTGAGAAATACTTTCCTGTACATCTTTAGAAAGAAACAAATTAACATCCATAGGTGTTCTAGCAAGATGATCATCATCTTTGCTGAATTTGTCAAGTATTTTCTCAATGTAATGAAATTGTGACAAAGCATAACCTTCTGATGTTTTGGTAATTTTCATGCCAAAAATTACATCAGCAATGCCTATGTCCTTCATGTCAAAATGTTTATTCAATATTTTCTTGGTAGTTTTTATCATTTCATTATTACTACCTATGATGAGCATATCATCCACATAAAGACATACAATGATATAATTTGAATATGTCTTAAGATTCTTTAAACAATCTTTTGTGTACAATAAATAAATTGAAACTAAATCAAACAAATAAAATAAATAACTTACATAATTTAATTTACCGAACCGAATGAATAATAAAAAGATCAAGCCGAGTGAGTGACACTCTGTCCTTAACACAGATTCGCCCCGTTATGGTGCTTACGGACTTATGACGTCTATCTCCCAAGATACAATGATCTTCACAAATTGTAGTAGCACTCCAAACAATTTGTTTGGCGAACTAGAACCTGTGTTTTATACTCTCTTTGATTTTTCTAAAAACTAATATGAAGAATATATGCAACAGAGCAGAAAATTGGACATCAAAAAAATAATTGTCAGACTGTTTTTCGGATGAGAATGACTGCTGGAATGATTTGAATTTATAGGCAACACAAACTACCCAAACAGGTATGAAATCAAACCTGAAAAGGTATGTTTCAAACTGAACAGGTGCAAAAACTATTTGAACCCAGTTTTGAACCTGTTGAAAAACCCGAACCTGTTTGGACTGGTAATAAATTTGTCCGGTTCAACTTGGCAGTTTTAAAACTGTTTTAGAGCAGTTTAAACTGTTGGAATATTGGACTGGAAAAGGTTTGTTTGGACAGAAATTTGGAATTCAAATTTGAATTAATTTCTCGCAATAATTTTTGGAAAATATTCAAATGAATTTTGTCCAAAAAATTAATATAAGAACCGACCCGACCCACAACCCATACCTACGCCCGGCTCGACTTGGCTGGCTGGCCAGTCAGACGAGCAGTAGCGGCGCGTGCGTGTGGTGGTTTGGGCTAAGGTTCATTTTGTCCATAACTCCTCCCTTCTACAAACTTGGGGTGCCCGTTGGGGCTCAACCCAAGTTAGTACACTAAGAGCTTATATACTCACAAAAGCTCTCTTAAAGTTTCAATGTGGGACAACCTATTTCAAGGAAACCCACATTTAATTCTTTAAATGTCCATTTCACGAACCCGAAAATGACGTCAAGTTCCCATTTACTCATAAATGGTTTTGACGAACCGTCTTCACCGTGTAACTTGCCATGCGACAAGGAACACGTCACCTATTCGGACCCACCCCAAAAGACGTTTGGGGCCCACTTAATTTTGGGCTCAAAGTTGGCCCAAAATAAGCCTTATAAAACCAAATTTTCCAACAAAGGATGTCCTTGGTATGAATACCAAATTGCCAATTTTTTCTCCAATTAAAATTTGAGCTTCAATTATGCGAGTATTGCATTTAGAAACCATCAATCTTGTGCCATTGCACAGTCCATCTTTTGGTGCAATATTTCTTAACATCATTATATGACAACCCACTTTCAACTCTACCTTAAAAGTCGGTAGCCCAGGAGGATCTAATGAATTTAAATATTCATTAAGATATCTATTTATTATAGTACGATCAATTTCATCATCTTCAGACATCTTGTCTGCTGCCCGATAACCAGGAAAAATATTCAATGCGGCAGTATTGATAGCACTAACATCATCATTCCGTGCAGAAAGAATTGTACGTTCAATTAAAAATGTTGCAGTCGATGTCATTGCCACATCCAGTTACGGATAAACTACTGAGATTATGTTATTTAGATCTTGGCATTTGTGTATTGTTGATGGAAGTTTAACAATTTCTTGATGATTGGTCCCAATCTATTTATAAAAATAAATAAAAAAATAGTAAGTAAAATCAATTAAAGTACATAAACGTAAATGTATTTCGTCAATTTAAAAGAACCATATAATAGAGAAAAAGTTTGAAGAAATATTACCTCCATCAAGAATTTTGCAAAATTAGCAATTCCAAGATTTGCATGATTCAAGCGCATGTTCAAATTTAAAGACAGAACATGTATATCATTCCATAGAAAAGAGTGTCTTAATCATGCATTCACAATTTGCTCATGGACTCCTTTGGTTATAACTGGTAAGATTTGTCGACAATCTCCACCAAGAACAACAGTGATACCCCAAAATGGCTTTTCACTATCATAAGTGTCCCGAAGTATGCGATCAACTGCCTCAACACATTGTCTATGCTGCATAGGAACTTCATCACAGATTATAAGTTTTGTTTTTCTAAACAATTCTACTTGTAATGATTGCTTGCTAAATCCACAAATTGAATTTTCCAATACATCCAACCGAATGGAAAATGTTGAATGAGCAGTACGACCTCCTACCAATAACAATGATGCAATTCCAGATGAAGCCACAGTAATAACAATATGGCCAAGGCTGCGACACTTTAAAGCAATCGCATTGTACAGAAAAGTTTTCCCTGTTCTGGCACCTCCATTCAAAAAGAAAATAATTCCTTTATTTTCAAAGACTGAGGAAGTGATTGCATCATAAGCTATTCATTGATCATTGTTGAGGCGATCAATAATAATTTTTGCATCTGCCTGTTGTGCCTCATTCTGCAGTTGCTGATGTTCGAATATCAACCTGTTACTAACTATTACACTCTAATTTCTAGAAGGTTGTGGCATTGGCGGGAAGTCAATTAAACTTTTTTCTGATTCTTGGAGCATTTGATTCAAAAGATATAGACCATAGTTTTCAATTTGAGCCTCAGTTGGTTTAGAAATGGCAAACAATGTTCAAATCTTATGTGCAAGATCATCACATATATGCATTAAAAATTGATTCCATAACGCATATGGTTGTAGTGGAGAGCATTGAGTAAGAACAATAGTAAACAATCTCCTCAATTGATAACCAGTTTTCATAACTGTAGCCTGTTTAAGGCATTGTATCCATTTTTCATCATCTTCTAAAAGTCCTCTTGCAACACACACCGATTTAAACGTATCATGCAAAACATTGTTGACCGTGCATAAGTATTGAAACGATTTTGGTCCTTTGACAACAGTTAATAGCAAACGCAAATAAAATCTCTCACAACAATTAGGGCTAGCAACGTATATTCTACTGATTTTATATCCCTGCTATCTTGGTTTCCATCTCTTTTCTGAATTAAGCCAAACAAAATGTTGTAGAAATTCTTGGTAAGTGAATGGACATTCATCTTCCATAGAAGCGCAACATGTAAAAAAACCAGTAAGAGTTGACATTTGTTGCCTAGCTCTAGAAACAATTGCTTCTAATGATTCATCAGGATTAAAAAGAACGCGATGCATTCTAGGTAAATAAAGTGCTAAGCGTACAACTGTTGGTATCTCTGTGTGCAATGGATGACCAAATATTCGCCAAGCAACTTCTAGAGGTCCAATAAACCTCGCATCGAGATATTGTTGGATCTCATTTATTAATCCCAACGCCATCGTTATACAATCATAACCCTTGTAAATGTACTTGTGTTATACTTGACAGATCTCATTCCGGTACAAACTTCCACATTTATGTGACAGTTGAAACGTTTAGAAAGATATGCATTGCATGGTACGATGTCTCTATTATAAAATTCTTTCCCTCTCACAATATGAACTTGGCCATTATTGCGATGACGATAGATAAGATATCCATCTTGATCCATAGTAGTTGTTTCTGCGAACGCTCGAGGGTATCTCTTAGTGCATTTACCATTTTCCATACATGGTGCTTGTGGATTTTGAGCTCCACATGGTCCATGTACCATACAACACTTGATAGTTTCAAAAAGTATAGGTTCATCTTTTGGATCTGGAAATTCTGCACAAACCAATTTGTCTACTTGAGCACATGTCCGAATTTTGTTTGGACCCTTAAGAAATAGAAGTGCATGCATATGAGAAAGGCCTCGTTTTTGGAATTCAATTGTAAAAACATGCGCAACTTTATTACCAAACACTCGGTTTGTTTCTATCTCCTTCATCAAGCATTTTCTCTTTAACTCAAAAACACAGGCAATTAAATTAG
This sequence comes from Camellia sinensis, assembly GCF_055761805.1. NCBI lineage: Eukaryota > Viridiplantae > Streptophyta > Magnoliopsida > Ericales > Theaceae > Camellia > Camellia sinensis. Next base: position 242,125,704 of record NC_138961.1, on the reverse strand, counting down.
GACGATTAATAGGTTTTTGGTGAGGTAATAATGCCGAAGTAATTTCTGGCCAATTAGGATTCGCAGCCATGGTGAGAAAAATGTCTAGATATTGGTTGTATCGTGTGATAACCATTGAATCTTGAAAGATTTCAAACATGTGTCTAGGACCTCCAGGAAATAAAGATGGCAAAACAAACCTTTGACCAATTTGATTGGGTTGCAGGTCATTTGGATCAATATCTGTCAAATCTTGGTAAAGTTTAACACGGATTTTTCCTTGATTAAGCTTGTAGTAAGTCAACTTATTTTGTTCAGTTGTGGCCCAAGCATCTACCAAAAACTCTTGGAAAATTTTTCCAACTCTCAAAATTGTTGTATACTCTGTGAGTCGTTCAAACAAACGATAACTATAAAAATCCATTTGAGTAAGCCGATCAGTTGAAGGCCGATCATGTTGAACATCCCATAGTTTCATCTCAGGTTCCCATCTAAGCTCACCATGTGGAAATAATAAAACATAATGTAATGGCGAATATGCTGAGTGACATTCATTGATTTGCATTAGCTCATTATTCCCTTGTAGATGTAAGATGACATCTCTCATTCCACTAACCTTGGTTCCATCACCTGGTATTACAACTGCAATCTCATTTGTGGTTGGTAGGTTATACCATCGTCGATCTGTCGATGAACTGTAGTGGAGGTGAGCAGGTAAATTTCGTCCTGTCAAGATTAATTGATTTAAAATTGCATGAGCCTGGTGAAATTTAGCAACGAATGCATTAACATGTAATAAACTATCTTGAATAGTTTTTAGAACATCTTTTCTTAATTGAGGATTTCTACGATTGCGAACTTCTAAAGCTGAATCAGAGTCATAAATGTACAATTGCGCATAAGCTGCATCATGCCCTGATTGTGGTGGTAGTGATCCTGTTCGATGGTGCAATTCTCCATGGATAGTGAATGATGCATGGCCTCTTCCATTAAGTACTCTTAGATCTAATGTAACACTGAGACTTGTAAAAGCATTGGTTGCATTGTACACTCGAGTATAACATCGAAACAATTTTGATTTATTATCATTCCCATCATATAATGCTTGAAGAAGTGAAGGGGGTGTAATAAGCAGAGGAAGCTTAACCTTTCCTTTTGAATAACATGTTCCGAATAGAGGACGGTTTGGAGATAATTTTACTATTTTTTCACCTATCCAATGTAATGCTGAACAGAAATGACATAATACATCCATCTTGCCAAGAGAATGATGACATGAATTTATATGTGCTCGAGTACCAACCATTGGACTCATAGGCGTATCCTTTAATTCCTCATCAATACATAGATCCTCTTCAAGGGAAGGAGTTGTAAGAGTAGGCCTACAAATATTGGTTCTGTCTAAATTAAAATAGAATGGTAATAGTAGGAGTATGTATTTGAAGAATTAACACAGTCTTTTACCAATTCCTTTGTGGAGCTAAAGATGTGCTTGGCATTGAGAACAAACATGTAGAAGGATGTGCAATGATTGTTCGCTTTTGCGCCGACTGAGTATCCTCAGTTGCCTTTGTTCCTAGTTCCAAGCAAGCATGACTACGACAACACGGTATTAAAGAAGTTTGTCTCGGTTGAATACATTCTCTTGATTTCTCCTGTCCTCGTCGTGCACGTTGGGCCAATGTAGCTTTTGATATAACATTATTATTGTGTGCCTAAAATGTGAACATTATATCATTGATATGTAAAATACAAATATTATCGTATACTATTTCATTTCTTGATTCAATAATTTTGTTATTTTAGTTATATTTTACTTTTTCTTCCTACCTTGTGATAATTTTAAGAATATTTTTACATTTTCTTTGTCCTGCTTCCTTTTTCATTTTGCTTCATTTTCCCTCTTCATGCCTTGTGATATAACAGTTTGTTTTTTTAATTATTGTTTTCTCTTTCTTCTTGCCTCATGATAGTTTTAAGAAAATTAAAAATATTTTCTATGCCTATGTTCCTCTGTTCCTTTGCTTAGATGTTGTAAGGTTTTCCTTGGAGTTGATAAAGGTTACAATTATTTTAGGAAATGTTAAAGAGAGCTAAAAATACTTTGTTTGAGTGTACAGAAAACAAAGAGCACACAAAATAAATTGACAACGCAGTTTACATTTTTAAAAATATATATGATCGATGTTCACTTCAACAATATGATTGGCTTTGTTTTACTCGGTAATTATTTTTAAAAAAATGTTGAATATATACCATTGGACATGCGTTTTCCTTTCCTTTGTCAAAAGAAGTTGCCTTTTCTTTTCCTTTAGACATTGCCTTGGCCTTGGCCTTGGCCTTTTCCCTTTCCTTTGCCTACCAAAAATAAATAAAATTTATTCAGAATACGAAAAAAGAATATGTATTTATAGAATTTATTAAGGTTACGAAAATTTATTTAGAATACAATGTTGAACTTGATTTTTCTACTTACCTTAGAAATGCGGATAATATTAAGATTGCAGTCATCGCGAATAACAACACCAATATTCCTAGTCTCATGGAGGAATGGGCTTGCATGAGTAGGCCTACAAATATTTGTTGTGTACAAAATAAAATTTATAAAATAAAATCTCAACAATAAGAATATGTATTTATAGAATTAAATACAATGTTTTACCAATTCCTTTGTGAAGCTAAAGATGTGCTTGGCGAAGTAAGATATGTAAACATTACTCCTTTCTGAGCCGGTGGAGTATTAGTTGTGCTTGGTGGAATCAATTCTCTCGATCTCTCTCATTCACATTGCAAACATTATCCCAATTGATATGCAGAGCTTGCCTTATCATTTCTTTCGCATTCTCGCCGTGCACGTTGAGCCAATGCAGCTTTCGATATAACATTATTATTATGTGCCTAAAACATGAAGATTAATTTCATAAGATGCCTAAAATATGAATATTATCATCTACTGTTTTATACTTTTCTCTTCATTTTTCATTTCTATTAATTTACTTTATCTTAATTCCCTTTCCTTCTGATATTTTGTAAAAAAAAAATTAAAAACCTTTTCATTCTGTATCCCTCCCCCCCTCATTCCTTTTTTATTCTATTCTTTTTTTCTTCTCTTGTAGATGTTCATGCCAATAGCAAAAAGCCAAAAAATGAATAATAATAATTTAAAACACATAATGTTTTTGTACAAATGCTATTTTTAGCATGCTTGAAAAAAAACATTTCACAAATTTACATGAAACTGTTTACTATAAAAACAGTATATGACACTATGCAAGTAGTATGTCAATTTTACATTAAAAAAAAAAAAAAACATGATCGAGGTTCATGGTCCAAAATAAATATTTCAAAAAAAAAAAGAACTTAAAATAGAAATGTTGAAGAGCCATACTACTAAACATGCATTTTCCTTTCCTTTGCCATAAACGGTGGTCTTTTCATTTTTCTTCAACAATGCCTTGGCAATTTCCTTTTCCTTTGTCTACAAAAAATAAAGTTTTTAATATTTTACTACATGTAGAAAGTTTTTTTAAAAAAATGTAAATAAGAATATACGGTGTATACGGTGTTTTGAATAAAAAAAAATCTATATAATTAAATTGGAATTATTATCTATATAAAAAGCTCATCCTCAACAGCAACATTTAATAGATTATAGGAATTATTATCACCAAAAACAGGGTGCAAAATTAAATGGGCTTTTGATTATGCCTTTTTGATTTCTGTAAACAGGCAAACAGCCTTATAATGCAACAAAATCAAACCAAAAATAGAATGCTAATGTTTCAATCCCAAAATAGAAACCCATGTCATTAGCACCCATTTACTCATAGAAATCTTATTCAATAATTTTCTGAAATCCTCATAGGTTTAGTTGATGAAACCCACAAATATGAACCCAAAATCGAAACTCATTTCATAGAAATCCAAAATCGAAATATAAACCCATTTCAAAATACAAAACCAAAATACAATTTTATAGAAATCAAAATCAAAATCAAAACCCATTATAATCATAGGTTAGTTGATAAAACCCATCAATTAAATAGAAATATATAAACCCATCATATTTGCAACTAATTTCAAACGTACAAAAAGAAAATGTAAATTTTCAACCCATCATATTTTCTAAATACATACAAAAACAGAAACCCACTTCAATGAAAACAAAATCCATCATATTTGTAACCCATTTCAATAGTTATAGAAATAGAAACCCATTTCATAGGTTAGAAGAGTGAAAGAACAGAGAAGAATATGAGTGTCACCTATGAAGAGTTGCTGGAGATTGCAGAACCGAAACTGAGAGAAAAATTTGAACTAAAACCAGAGAGGAAAATGGAGAGTGGATGGAGTATGTAAGAAGAGAGATAGAGAGATGAATCTATCTCTTAACATGGGAAAGAGAGACAAAGTAAGTGAAAAGACACATTTTGGAGGAAAAAAGCTAAAACAAACAAATCATCTTGACCCATAAATGTTTGATAAGTATAATCTCAACCCTTCGTTCAAAATGTATCTCTAATACATTTTGAAACGTTTTCAAAAAACCTCAAGCCTTATTAGAGGAAGACACCCTTTAATGTTTCAATTTTAGTGTGGTTCGAATGTGAGATAAAAAATTTTGCTTTAGAATTTTGTTTTTTTTTGCTTCAAAAAAAAAAAAAAAAAAAAACAATGGGTGAAGCCAGGGAAGAGCAAAATAAATCTGAGCCATTGTTTAGCATTCAAACTGAAGGTAAAAAAAAAAATTTGTTCTTTTCTTCCATTGTTTAGTATTCAAACTGAAGGTAAAAAAATCTAAGCCATTGTTTAGCATTCAAACTGAAGGGGTGGGGATTACGGGATGATGAAAAAAAAAAAAAAACAGAGGTAAAAAAATGAAAGAAGAGTGCCTTACTTGGTGATGGTGGAGAAGAGAGCTTTCGATTGAGCTTTGTTCTTCCTTCTTCAAAGCTTTCTCAGAGCTTTGTTCAAAGATACAAATGATGTAAAGAGTGCCTTACCTGGTAAAGTGCAGTGGGTTGGTGAGAGTTGATAGGTAAACAAATCTGGACCATTGAATATTAGCCATTGATAAATCTAGACCATTGAAACTCTTTTCAATCTCAGCCATTGTTTTTAAATTAGACAAATCTAAACCATTAAACATAGTTTGTGAGATAGATATTTTTAAAAATAAATCTGAGATATTGTTTTTTAAATTAGATAGATCTGAACCATTAATTTGAAAGACATTTTCAAATGAACCCTTCCATTGTTATATAGATAATAGGAATTATATATTTTTCATATATATTGCAAAACAAATATGGATAAGAGAAAATTATATATCTAATTAATTCAACTGAATAACTAATTTTACACTAATTTCGTGAATTATTAATTATTTCATTATTAAACCTGCTAATTAAACAAGCTCTTAAGTCAATCAAGTTGCCGACAACAAGAGCTTCGAAACATGGGACAGAAGCAGGGGTAACTGATCTCTCGCCGGCTTGCATTTTGATTGTTTAGCCTTACCTCTCTTCTGATCGTCCTTGTAACGCCCTCAAAATAAACCCATAATATATAACATTAACATGCATTAATAAATTAAAACAAGTCATTAAATTATCCATCAGAGTACTTTTATTGAAAGACATCACATGTAACATCAAAAGTAAATGCCCTAAGGGCTTACATCTTTCCAAGCCAACACTTGGACACAAAAGAATGAGTACTAACTCAATTACAATTTTAGCCCTTGGCTTGAATGTTTACATGTAATCTCAAATAAAAACAAATAACTAAAGACAAGTCCTCAAAGTCCAAATCCTACCAAGCTAAGTCCTTGGAGGTAGCATATCACCTGGACCTGAAAATGATGTTCCCGTATAGGGTGAGCCACAGCCCAGTAGAAATATACTAAACCAAACATAAGCATTGAATAAAGTAATAGCATTCAATAGATGGTTGAAACACAATATCAGTTTCACTTTCCATTATTTACTCAACTTCCCATTTTTATCAATATGGCTCAGAACCTGGCCAACTATAACGGTGAACTACATATCACATTAACATTATTTCCAATATCAACAAAACAAATGAGACTAAGGCTCATATCAAAACACTTCCATACTTCTCATTTGATACACATTTTAGTGCTGTATCAACAACATGTAAAAACACTTCCATAAATCAATAAGCACACATAATAGTGATGCTAATGGAGTCCATCCCCTATCTCCTCCCAAACAATATCCGGTTTAGAGGTCCATCCCCTATCTTCCCCTAAACCGTGGAGTACATCCCCTATCTCCTCCCAAACAAAAATGCATATACAATGTATTAAACACTTGTCATATACAACACACAATCAATACATGTATTTTCTGTATTAATTCAACAGTCTAAATCAATGACTTAACCAATGTGATTAGTTTCAGTTTTCCCTAATCCACATGCAATGTCTACAACAATCACGACTATCCTCCACCGATAGCCCAAAACAGTTATTTCTAAACAGGAAATAAATGTATCAACTAACATAATTCCAACATTTTCATAGGTGAGTGATTAAACTAACCAACTACACCATTTAATCAATAAATTCATTAATTCCATGAATTCAACTAAATTCCCCAATTTTCCCTAAATTGATTATATAAATTAATTTATTACAACAACTAGGGTTTTTCCCAAAATTACCAAACAACCCCCAACATATCAAAATACCAAAACTTAGAACAAAACCTATAATATGGAGTAGGAAATCCCTACCTCAAATGATGAGACTCAAAGAAGATGATGAAAATACTCGGATGTGTTCCAACCCACAATTTTTCAGATCAAAATGAAGATTAAGGGAAGCTCCACACTCAATACAAAGGAACTAGGAACTAGATGTATTTATAGAGAGAAGATGTAGTCTAGAGAGAGAAACTTTCAAGTTATTCATTCAATGAACTTCATTAAATTGATTAATGTATCTCATACATTCATGATACATAATACATCTTCTATATTAATGAATTCATTAGATTACATATTCATAATAGATACATAATGTATCTCTAAGATCCATTCATAATAAATCCATCACATTCAATGTATTAGCATTAGTCTTCTATACATTGCATAAATAGATATCAATGATTAGTCACCATCTAATTGATGTACATGTATCCTACTAATGAGATGAATCTAGTATAATCATGCAAAATCTTTGAAAAGTTGTCATATATTACAATTAAACAATGAAGGTAAAAAAATCGGGATCGCTATAGTCCTACCACCAACCACACACAAGACCCACAATCACACAAAATCTATACACTGTTGCTTTTGAAAATTGGCAAAATCTAACAAGGTTGTTTTTGAAATTGGTTCGGTGTTGAGATGCCTATGGTATTTGGTAAGCATTATTGCATGAGAAGGATGATATTTTTTAACCTTTTTCCGGTGATTGCGTAGTGGCAAGGTTGATGATGATGGTTTACTGATGTGCCCCTTTGCGCGTTGTTAATAGAAGAATGGAAATATGTTTAATGACCTCATTGTATTTCGTAAGTCAACTTGATTGACCTAAAGAACGATAATTGATACGATTAAAAATCACATTATAAAGTCATGCGATTTTTAATCACCCTTCGACGTTCGAAAGTTTGGCAAGCGAGCCCAAACTCTAGCAAGAAATTGTTTATGACCTCATTACATTTAGTAAGGCGAGAGAGTATTATGGAAAGTTGGCAAAGCTTGGAGCGAGGTTATCTTCTATACAGTCCCCCTGGAACTAGCAAGTTTTCCATGGCTAATTTCTTGAATTATGATGTATTCAACCTTGAATTTGTCAAAAAAATAAAAATAAAAATAAATGATTTTCCACAAGTAAATCAATTAATGGGAATAAAAATTAATACGAAAAAATTAAATCAACAGCGACACAAGAATTTTACGTGGTTCCCTCAATGTGAAGTACGTCCACGAGATTGAAATTCGATTCCACTATCAAACAAAAAGTTTTCAAACGATTACAAACGAGACATGAATGGTCTCACAAAACCACCCTTAGGTGAATTCCAAATTATTAAGAAGAAATATCTCACCAAATAGATGAACAACGATCTTCGAAACAGAGTTGAAGAAGACCCAAAATAATAACGCAAGTCAACTTTGAATCAAATATAGCAACATCATCACCAAATCAAGTCCACAGCATTGATCAAACACCAAATTGAAAAGCATTTTGCACGGCCACCGAGTGAAAGCAGAATATTCATATGAGAAGAAACAGAAGAGAGAAAAGAGATTTTATTCAATTGATGTCATTACAATACAAAGCTATGGGTATATATGTAGGACTATGAGGAGTGTTGTACAAGGGAAAGATAAGAAAATGAAAGAATAAGATAGGGAGAGAATAAGGCAAGATTCGAACATACCTAATAGGAAGGTGCCTATAATCTAAATATAGAATACAAAGAATAATATATATATATATATATATATATAATATCATATATTAACATCCCCCCTCAAACTCAAGGTGACAAGGTAGAAATCAACTTGAGTTTGGAAACGAAATCTTGGAAACGTCCAGATTAAAGGGTCTTGGTGAAGATGTCAACAATCTGATCAACAGTAGAAATAGAAAGAAGATGAATAGTGCCTTGAATAACATGTTGGCGAACAAAATGACAATCAATCTCAATGTGTTTGGTTCAATCATGGAAAACATCATTATGCGCAATTTGTACAGCACTACAATTGTCACAGTATAGAGGAGTGACAATAGAAGAAGTAACAACACTACGATTGTCATAGTATAGAGGAGTGGCAATGGAAGAAGTAACAGCACTACTATTGTCACAGTATAGAGGAGTGGTAATTGAAGAAGTAACACTCATATTTGAAAGTAACCAATGAAGCAAAAGGAGCTCCTGAGCGGTATCAACAAGAGTATGACATTCGGTTTTGGTATTGGAGCTAGAGACCAAGGTTTTTTTTTTACTACACCAATATATAAGAGAATCACCCAAGAAGAAACAGAATCCTATGGTAGAGCGATGATCAATCGGATCACCAGCCTAATCAGCATCAGAATATACACATAATAAAAGTGCAGAACTAGAGGAGTAGTGAAGACCATGAAATAAAGTGCCTTTAACATAGTGAAGAATGCGAAGCATAGCAGCATAATGTGTAGATCGAGGAGCTGACAAAAATTGGCTAACAAGGTGAACAACATGTGCAATGTCAGGTCGAGTAATAGTGAGATAAACAAGACTGCCAACTAATTGTCGATACAAGGTGGCATTGGGAAGAGATGTGTCTTCCAGGGGTGTGAGGTGTACATTAGGCTCGATAAGAGTAGAGACGGTTTTGCTGTCAGTGAGGTTGGCCTTTGCTAGAAGATTAGAAAGATATTTTGCTTGAGAGAGATAATAGCCATCGAGGCTAGAGGAGATCTCAAGGCCCAAGAAATATGTGAGAGTACCCAAACCCTTCATCTCAAAGTGTTCACTAAGGGACTTTTTGAGTGCAGAAATTTCGTGAACATCATCACCAGTAAGAATCATATCGTCCACATAAAGAAGAAGAAGAACAAGGCCATGTTGAGATTTACAGATAAAGAGAGCAGAATCATAAGAGCTCGAAGAGAAACCAAGGGCCTGGACAGTGGAACTAAACTTTGAAAATCAGGCGCGAGGAGCTTGTTTGAGTCCATAAAGTGCCTTTCGAAGTTTACAGACCTGATTAGATGAGTGAGAATATCCAAGAGGTGGTTGCATATAGACTTCTTCTTGAAGATCACCATTCAAGAATGCACTTTTGACATCCATTTGAAATAATTTTTATTTTTGAATGGCAGCAACAACAATTAAACTTTGAACAGAGGTGAGATGAGCCACATGTGCAATTGTTTCTTCATAGTCAATTCCATATTCATGTGTAAGCCCTTAGTAACCAGACAGGCTTTATAACATTCAACAGTCTCATCAGAGTGTGTCTTAATCTTGTAGACCCATTTGCAACCAACCAAAGGCTTATTAGGAGGAAGGTCAACCAACTCCCATGTGCCAATGTGGTCCAAGGCTTGTAATTCTTCTGTCATTGCTTGTTGCCAAAGGGGGTATGTACTAGCCTCATGATAAGAATGAGGTTTATGTTGAGAGAAAATAGTAGAATAACAATGATAGTCACGAAGCAAAACAAAAGGTTCTTTTACTCGGGTAGATTGATGAAGAGATGTATTAGAAAGCACAAAGGATTCAGTGGGAGGCTCTGGAGGATCAGTGGATGTAGGGACTTCAAGAGAAGCAGGAGGACTAAGAATAGAAGATGGATATGCAGGACCGTCAAGAGAGCCAGACTCTGTAGAGGAGAGTGGACCTGTAGTAAGATCATTAGTAGTATCTGTGTCAAACTCATCATCAGAAAATAGAGGAATGGAGGGATCTGTGAAAAAAGGTTTAGTGGGAGAATCAGAGGGGTGGAATGGAGACATGGAAGAGAACATTTTATGTTCCCAAAAGGCAACATGTCTAGAGACACGAAGGCATTTAGAGATGGGATCCCAACAGCAATGACCTTTTTGTTCAATGCCATATCCCAAGAAGTAACAAAGATGAGCCCGAGGTTCTAATTTGTTACGTTTTTGTGGCTGTAATAAAACAAAACATGCACAACCAAAAACGCGAAGATGATTATAAGCTCATATGGAGCTTGATTGTTGATGATGGGAGAGGGAACACGATTAATAGTGTAAGCAACAATGAGGACGACCTCTCTCCAAAAACGATCAGGACAAGAGGTAGATAGTAAAAGAGCACGAACAGTGTCAAGAAGGTGACGATGTTTGTGTTTAACACAACCATTCTGTTGAGAGGTGCCAGGACAAGAGGAGTGAGAGAGTGTACCATGGTGACGGAGAAATTTTAAAAAACTAGTTTCTTTATATTCTTAGGCATTGTCAGCACGAAAAATTTTGATGGTGCGGGAAAATTGTGTCTAGACCATATTAGCAAAATCATAATAGCATTGTTGTAATTCAGAATGATGTTTCATTAGAAACAACCATGTAAAGTGAGTAAAATCATCCACAAAAATTACAAAATACTGAGATCCCCCCATGGTAGGATGTGGTGAAGGCCCCCAGACATCAGAATTTATGAGATCAAAAGGTACGTGAGACATAGAAATACTTTTATTAAATGGTAAAGATGGTTATTTGGCAAGCTGACAAGATAAACAATCCGTTGAATTATTTATAACATGACCTAACTGACTACTGGACACTAAACTACGTAAACGATTAAATGACACATGGCCGAGACGGGAATGCCAAGGGTCGAGAGTACAACTAGTGGAGGCGGTGACTGTAGAAGGAGAGAGTTGAGATGGAATGTGAAGACGAATGAGCTTGTATAAACGCCCAGTTTTATGGCCGATCCCAAGAGTCTGTCCTGTTCGAGAGTCCTGCATAACACAACCAGAGGAAGAGAAAAAAACAGTAAGACCAAGATCACAAAGTTGCCCAACAGATATTATATTGAGAGTAAGGTGAGAAATTAAATAAGTGCTAAGAAGGGAAACAGTAGAAGTAGAAACATGGCCTATATGGCTAACACACATGGGAGAGCCATCAATAGTGTAAATGGCAGGAATATTAGAAATAGGCAGGGTAGAAGAGAAAATAGTAGAATCAGATGTCATATGATTGCAACAAGCAGAATCAAAGAACCATAAGGAGGTACCTGAGATGACTGAAAGAGCAGTAGAAGGTGTACCAGAAGTAAAAAGAACCTGTTTGACTATGGATTCAATGTCATAAAGTCTGAAGGTTTGGTTGGACTCAGGAGGAGCAACATCGGAGAAAGATGTGGTAGTAGTAGTAGTAGCAGCAGTAGAATGAGAATGACAAGTGGATCGATAGCAGTAATGGGGTCGAGATTGACCTCATTTGGAACGACTGTCACGAGGTTGGTGATTGGGATTTTGGAAGCAGTCACTCTAATAATGGCCAGGACAAGTCTTGTTGCACCACTTACAAATTCGGATTGGACATATAAGTAAACCATGATTAGAGTTATGGCAAAAAGTACAGGATTGAGCAACGGACGACTTGCTAGACTAATGAGAAGTTGCAAGAACATTATGAATTTGTGGAGACTTGAAAGAGCCAAGACGAGTTTCTTTAGAAATGAGCTCGGAAATGGCATGTTCTAAAGTTGGAAGCAGATGGTGGTGGAGAAGAGAAGCTGAAACTAGTTCAAAATTGTACTGAAGAGCCATCAGAAAGGATATCAAGCATTGTTCATCTCGATATGTGGAGAACTGACTAGCATCGGCCTTGCAGTTCCATTCAGGTTCAGACAGAGACAATTGATCCCAAACAACATACATCTGGGATAGAAAAACATTGACAGATTTAACTGAACTCTTGGCGCATGTAATGAAGTTGGCTAAGCAGTTGATATTGGTGAGCAAGAGCAGTGGTGCTATAACGAGTCTTTAGAAAATCCCAGATTTCCTTTGCTGTGTCAAAGCGCCCAAATTGAAGATTAATGGAGACAATGGAAGTATTACGGCACCTGTAGACACCCCATTTTTGACCGTCCTCAAGACTCGGTTGTGCTTGCAGGTACATCGAACCACAAGTTCGTTTGCTCGTAGGGTACTCGACTTTCGCGGCGGAACGTCACAGGTTTGAGCTATCCAAACCCTGTTTCCTTTCTGCCCTATTTTTGGACTATGTGTTGGTCCTTCCATCATGATTCTCATGGGCCACTGTCGGCCACTGTTTGGCACTGCCGGCCATGCACTTTCCCCTGCCTGCTATTGATGATGCCTACCAGCCATCAGTGAGGCACTGCCAGCCACAACTGATGGCCGACAGAACCCTTTGTCTCAGCAGATTTCACGCTAGATCTTTTGAGCCAACTGGTTTTCACTCATCTCTCCTCCATACACGTGTATGGAGGGATGAGCCTCTTTTCAAGCTTGTTGAACAAGCTTTGCATTGCCTCTCTTCTATATAAGGAGAGACTCCTCCTCCATTTCAAAGGTTGAGAATTTGGAGCTTTGAAAGATAGATATAGCTTTGTATCTATATCTCCTTGTTTCTTCATCTTTGTGCCTTAAAAGTGTAGTTTTGTCTCACTTTTGTACACAAACACACACTCAAACACCTTGCTTGTGTTGCTGAGGCTTCTTGAGGTTATTTTTGGCGTTCTTGGGCTGGTTTGAGCTCAAAGAACTTGCTGGAGTTGCAGTAGTAAAGAAGGTCTTCAAGGGTGAGTTTTTAACCTTTAGATCCCCCATTTTTGCTTAAGCTTTTAGCCTTTCTTGCATACGTTTTTAAGCTTAACTCTTAACTGGAAAAAGTTCTTTTTTTGTATGCTTGAGAAGTTTGTTTAAGGTCACTTTTTCGTTTGGGGTGATCTGTCCCCTCTTAGGCCTTGTTAGGCCTTGTTTCGAGCCATCCCTTTAGGCTCTTGTTGCAACCTTTGCATGACCTTTCTACCACTAAAATCTAGAGGATTTTCAGTGGTGGAAAGGTGGTTTTGGAGTCTTAAATAGGAGAGGGTCATCCCCTCTCCTTGTGTTGTGTTTACTTGCTTTGAATGCCTCATGTGTGAGCATGTTTGTTAAGCTTATGTTGGCCATATCTTAGCTTGTATTTGTGGTTATCTTCCTGTGACATGCCACTATTTTTGCTTGGTTTGGTTACACCATGCATGCTAAATACACTTGTAGTGTAAATCACACAAACTAGTATTATATGCTTCATGAACTAGCATGTCATTCTAGCTTGTTTTCTTTCCATTTCAGCGTATCCTTGGGCTTGTTTTACCATGTCATGCCTCTGTTAGGGTTTGGTTTGGTTAGCCTTTGCATGTTCCATGCAATTGTAGTGCAATTCCATGAAATAGCCTTACATGAATTATGCTTAAACATGTCATTTTAGCATGCTTTTGGCTTAGCTCTGAGAAGATTTTGTTCATGTTTTACCATGTTTAAGGTCTGATTTTGGTTGTTTTGGTCATGCATGACTTGCTTTGTATAGCCTTGGTTCAATCTAGCTTGTTAGCTTTGTGTATTGAGTCTTCTAGCATGCATTACTTGGACTATTTTAATGATTTGACATCATTCATAATGTGATTTCAGTTCATGTTTCATGTCCATGTATTCACATTTGTCACTCATTCAATGCGTTGAAGGGTTTGCCCCTTTATGCCTTAACATAAACCATTGCGTATGCCTTCATGCTTTAGCTTGCGAGCCATCGTTTCAGTGCTTATTTGGGATTATTTTGCCATGATATAACTCTACTTTTTATTGGTTAAGTCATCCCATGCTTGGTCTTAATAGGTGTAGTGTAAACCACCTTATTTTCCTTGCATTCATCATGCCTTATGCCCTTCATGCTAGCACATTTTGGCTTCCTTTCATGCATGTTTTAGACTCATTTTAACATGTTCTAGGACTGTTTTGGGTTGCCTTGATCACATGCTTCATGTTTTGCATAATTGTAGTACAAGTGTATATGCTAGCTTCAAGCTTCGGCCACTATAGCATACTTCTTTTGTGTTGTGTACATGATTTGGCATCACTTAACATGACATTTCAGAGCTTTTAGCATTGCCATGCTCCTACTTCTTTCATGCTTTGAATGCCTTTAAGTGTTGTGCATTGTTGCCTAGCTTAGGGCCTAACATGTATGCCATCTTGCCTAGGTATTCAAGCCCTCATCTTAGCATATGTTGGTCTTTGTTAAGACCTACTTGAGCTCTGTCCATGCTTAGTTCATGCATTTGTGCCATGTATTGCATGCCTCCTTTGTAGTCCTCTTTACTAGCTTCATGCTTTAGGACCTTCGCATGCTATACTTGTGTTTGATTGAATGATTTGGCATCATTTCTTACCTCATTTCAGTGCACTTAGTGTTGTTACACTTTTGCATTTATCACTCTGTGAGCCTTCTTGAGGGTTGTGCTCTTAGGCCTAGTTGATTGGCCAATGCATTGTGCATGCATGCCTTGTCTTTTGGTGCCTTTGTTTTGATGTTATGGCCACTGATTTGGGGCATGACTGAGGTCTACCCTTTTGGTTTAAGTCCATCGAGTATGCTATGTATATTGCATTGAGTGTGCAATATTGTTCATTGCATGTAGTATGCCATCTTACATTACATTGTGTATGTCACATGGTTATATGCATTGTGTATGCCAAGTTATTTTGCTTTGCATTGAGTATGCATGTCCCTAACATTGCTAATTTGTCCTTGTAGTATTGCATTGTGCATGCATGCATTAGCATTGTTCGCATATCATTAGCTTTGTTAAATTAATCATGTCACATTACATTGAGTATGCCATGTAGTTGCATGTTTGCAAGCTTAAGTCATATTGCATGTTTGCCATGCTTGTGTTGCATTGTTGAGAAACGAGGGACGTTTCATACTTCAAGTGATGAAACGCGCCTCAATTCTCGGTCGCCGACGCTCTTGACGATGCATGATAGAGTTCTAGGCATTTATGTGTTTCTTGTGCATTCATTTTATATTGATTTGCACAAGTTGGATCTTTGGCCATCATGCATCGAGATGCGTGATTGATGGTCTTAGATCCGATTATGCCTCTCCCTTGATGTTTTGAGGTGATATGGAGTGGCATAGTGCGGACATACCCTTGGGGGACCCTTTATTTTCTCTATTTTGTGCTCTGTTGTAGCTTGGTGTCATAGCACACCAGTGGCCGACACTTTCTTGTTGTTGGCCGACAGCTCTTCACCAATGGCCGGCAGTGTACACTTTTGGTCGGCAACAGCCCCTCATGGCGGGCAGGCCACTGGTGCAGTCCTCAGCACTGTTTTGGTAAGATCCAGCAGCTAATTCTCAAGGACACCCGTAGACAGAGCCTCAAGAGAGCAACCGGAAGGTGTTCCGAGGCGAGAAACCGAGTGCGAGCATGCATCCTTTTCTTCTTCAAACAAAGCTGAGGCAACCTGATTTACTGCTTTATTTGTTAATTAGCATTTGGTTTTGTAACTTAATTAATTTGTTAATTAGTTAATTATTGTAATGATTAGTTGTAGCTAGTTATTCAATTTGGTTGTGTAATAATTAGTCTAATTAGATTAGTAGATTAGCTTAGCATAGCTAGCTTAGCGTATTCTTTTGGACCCTCCGTCGAGAGGGCATATGTTGTAATAAGGGTGCGTGTGTGTGTGTGTGCATGTTCCTAACCCCCATTTCTTTCTCCCTTTTACTTAATTGCTTTCGAGGGTTAGTTTTAGGGCATTTTCAATTAGCATACCTTATGCTCGCATGCGTGCATCCATTCATGTGTATTGCATTTACCGGGTTCGACGCATCATACTAACTGCATTGTATTTCAATTCCTATTTGAATACATGTACCGAATGTTGCATTTCATATGCCATCTTAGAATAGCCGAGCCTATTTCTAGTTGCATTTTGCATGTGTTGCATTAGCCATTTTAAACATGAACTAGGATCATGCATGATTTCTAACTAGTTCTTTGTTTTGGCTCGGAGTACACTGTGAGTGTTTACGCTTTTGCATACTGCATGTGTGTTATTGATTGCCATGTATAGCATGCTTGCCATGAGGCTAATTGCTTAAGTGTTTAACTTCCTGAATGCCTGTGGGTGAAGGTTGGATTGCTTGAATTGGAATAATTCATTGAAATCCCTAATTTAGCCTACTTGCGAGTAGCATTTTCAAACCATTTTCAAACAAACATACAATGTTTTGTTCCAAATTAGGCGATCTAGTCTATACTTGTATGCTGTGCGCATCACGTAGTAAGATTAGCTAATTAACCGGAATAAGAGCACAAATGTTTTCAAAAACAAGATATCATGCTAGTACAGGCCGATCTTTGATCGGGCAAGCGGGGGTGCTCATTGCATGACCTTCCCTCTCGTACCCAAGTTCCCGAGCTGAGGCAACTTTGGTGATGACGGACACGTGGCCTTAGGCATGAGTCAGGGTTTCCTAAATTCCCCCAACATAAAATATTTAGGTGGCGACTCTGTATCTGGCAAAGCAGTCCATGTTTGGCACTTCTTTACAAAAAATCAATTTTCTAAAATAATTTGCTGGATTTGGACTCTTTGGTGATTTATCGGTCTTGCATTGCACTTTGCGAGATTAGATTCAGAACCGTGACATTAAGTCCGAACTGTAGTAGTAGCTCAGAACAAAACGAGATTCGCGCCCCCCTCGTGAGCGCGGATATCGGAGAGTTCCCAGGAGCGCGTCTACAGTATCATGTGATGACCTGATGGTTTTTACTATCCCAATCATCAAGTCGGTCTTCATATTTAGAGGCAAGTTCATCTGTATTTTTAACAGGTTTGACCGTATCACCAGTAACAAGACGCCATAACTTCCTCCCTTTAGAAAACTAGACATGGCTTGAGCCCAATTGGTGTAATTAGAACCATCAAGAATGATGGAAATTGGTTGGGCCATGTTAGAACGATCCATAGAAAGCAATAGAAAAATAATAATTTTTTTTAAAGAGAAAATTAAATTGAACAGTAGCAAATAAATAAGAGAGTGCAAGGCACGACTTAAAGTTCTGGTTGATGCGCGGTGCGCGGTGCACGTTAGCGTAGTGAAGCGCAGCGCACGTCAGTAGGAGTGGCAGAGTTTTGGCTGATGCGGAAGCTGAGGCACTGATGTCAGAGCAGGAGGCTGACGCGTAGGGCTGACATCAGCGAAAGGACAGAGGTGCGCAGAGAAGTGCGTGCGGCACGTGGAATTACACGCAGAAGTTGAGACGGCACATGGAAGCGCGTGAAGGGTCGATTGGCCTTGATTTTTGCATCGTTGCACTCCTAGTAATGAGAGGAAGAGTTTAACATATTCAAAAGTTGATTTCTACAACTTTGGTTACTAGGCAGGTTGAGAAGAATAAACTGTGTGTAGTGGAGGAGCAGTATTTTGTGTATTTCAGGAATTAAGAGGATCAAGGATTTTGACCTAGCTCTGATACCATGAAAGCAGAATATTCATATGAGAAGAAACAGAAGAGAGAAAAGAGATTGTATTCAATTAATGTCATTACAATACAAAGCTATGGGTATATATATAGGACTATGAGGAGTGTTGTACAAGGGAAAGAATAAGGTAAGGAGAGAATAAGGCAAGATTTGAACATAGCTAATAGGGAGGAGCCTATAATCTAAATATGGAATACAAAGAATAATATCTATATATATATATCATTTAGTAACAGGGTGAATCACCCAGCACACACACCAACAATCACTGCCTTCTTTGGAGAATACAAAACAATCCTCAAGCAATATTGTTGATTCTTGGGTATTATCTCAAAACCCTAATTGCTACCAAATTGATTATAAAATACCCATTGGGCCTCTAAAAAAGTTAGATATAGTATATTTAAAATATATTATAACCAATACCAAACCAAATTAAATTCTTTTAATGAACTAATTGGGTCCCATACTCCAATAAGGAGGTATACCCAACAATTCTCCCCCTATCGACTTAGGTGGAGACATCAACCATACCCGCCAAAGTTCAACACTTCAAATGTTTATCCCTAGACAAAGTCTTAGTCAACATATCCGAAATATTATCATCCGTGTGAGCCTTTTCGAGTTGTAACAATTTCGAATCTAACATATCACGAATCCAATGGTATCTCACATCAAAGTATTTCGATCTTAAATGAACAGTAGAATTTTTACTCAAATGAATTGCACTTTGACTACCACAATAAAGAACATATCTTTCTTGCTTCAAACCCAATTCTTGCAAAAATTTCTTCAACCATAACTCTTCCTTGCAAGCTTCCGTAATGGCAATAAATTCAGCTTCGGTAGTTGAGAAAGTAACACATTTTTGTAATTTAGATTGCCATGCCACAGCTCCCTCTACAATAGTCATCAAATACCCCAAAGTAGATTTTCTAAAATCAATATCACCGGTCATGTTAGAATCTGTGAACCCATCAAGCATCGGCTTATCATCTCCAAAACACAAACACACCTTCGAAGTTCCTCGAAGATACCTTAGAATCCATTTTACCGCTTTCCAATGTTCTTTACCCGAATTCGAGAGCAAATGACTCACCGCACCAACGGAGTGAACAATATCCAGCCTTATACAAACCATGGCGTACATCAAATAACCAACCGCTGAAGCATAAGGAATTTTCTGCATCTCTTCCTTGTCTTTCGCATTTGTAGGACATTGATTCGAAGTAAGCTTAAAGTGACCTGTAAGTAGACAACCAACCGACTTTGCTTTATTTATGTTGAACCTCTCAAGAACTTTTTCGATGTAGCTTTCTTGAGACAACCAAATTAGCCCATTTTTGCGATAACGAATAATTTTCATACCAAGTATTTGTTTTGCCAGCCTCAAGTCTTTCATAGCAAAAGACTTGCTCAACTCCAATTTCAACCTGTTAATCATAGTGTAATCTTGACCCACAATTAACATGTCATCAGCATAAAGCAAAAGAACAATAAATTTACCATTCGAAATTTTTTTCGCAAACACACAATGATCCGAAGTGGTTTTAGAAAAACCATTATTCATTATAAAAGAGTCAATTTTTTTGTGCCATTGCTGCGGGGCTTGCTTGAGGCCATACAAACTTTTCTTCAATTTGCAAACAAATTTCTTTTTCTCTTTCCATTTCTCCACAAAACCTTTTGGTTGCTCCATGTAAATTTCTTCTTCAACACCATGAAGAAACACGGTCTTCACATCAAGTTGCTCAACTTCAAAGTTGATACTTGAGACCATACCAAGTACAACCCAAATAGAAGATATCTTCACAACCGGCGAAAAAATCTCATCAAAGTCAATACCTTTCTTTTGCCCAAAGCCTTTCACAACAAGACGTGCTTTGTATCTCAGATTTTTTCCATCATTCTTCAATTTGAAAACCCACTTATTTTTTAGAATTTTCCTCCCCTTAGACAACTTCACTAAATCATAAGTGTGATTTTCAAAGTAAGGAATTCATCTATTCTTCTATGGCTTTTTTCCAATCATCTTTCTTTGCATGCTCAATTGCTTCTTGGTAGCTCTTAAGCTCCCCTTGATCGGAAGTCAACACAAATTCATTGGGAGGATACTTTCTCGAAGGTTACCGGTCCCTTGTAGATTTTCTCAACTCAAATTGTGGTGGCGGTTCTTGAGTTGGATGCTCTTCCTCAATTTTGGATTCAACTTCATTTGGAGTAGCATCATTATCTACATCTTCAAGAGGTGGCTGCACATCTTCCCCATTTTCATTATCCACCAAAGACGAAGGAAATGGATCAATGCCAATGAGATCACTAGTTTTTGGCCCCAGTTGATCACCTTTGCCAAAGTTTTCAATTGTTTGGTCTTCAAGAAACATAACATCACAACTTCGAATGACTTTCTTGTCGACCGGATCCCATAATCTATAACCAAATTCATCACGCCCGTAGCTAAGAAAAATACATTGTCTTGACTTACTATCAAGCTTGGACCTTTCATCTTGTGGAATGTGAACAAAGGCTCGACAACCAAACACTCTCAAGTGCTCATAAGACACATCTTTGCCGGTCCTAACTCTTTCAGGAACATCATCATTCAAAGGATAGGAAGGAGACAAATTGATCACGTCAACCGCTATCCTCATTACCTCACACCAAAAAGATCTCGGCAATTTAGCATGTGAAAGCGAACACCTTGTTCTTTCCACAATGGTGCGGTTCATCCTCTCGACAACGCCATTTTGTTGAGAAGTCTTCTTAACTGTCTTTTGGTACCGAATACCTTGGCTGCGACAATACTCATTAAATGGCCCAATGTATTCACCACCATTGTCTGATCGGATGCACTTCAATTTTTGCCTTGTTTCTCTTTCAACCATGGCCTGAAAATGCTTAAATACATCTAGAACTTGATCTTTAGTTTTTAGTATAAAAGTCCAAACTTTTCTTGAATAATCATCAATGAAAGTAACAAAATAAAGTGTACCACTACGTATTATAACTTTTAAAGGACCACAAACATCCGAATGAATCATCTCCAAAACATTTTCTTTTCTAGAAGCAACATTTTTATGAAAAAAAAACTCTATGTTGTTTACTCGCCAAATAATGAACACAAGTTTTAAGGCGTGTACCTTTCAAATCGGGTAGAAGCTCTTTCTTGAACAAAACTTGTAGCCCCTTTTCACTCATATAGCCAAGCCGTTTGTGCCACAATTGTGCCACAATTTGGTAGAAGTATCATCTTCAAGCGTATTGACAACACCTTTACAAATTTTTCCTTATATCGAATAAAGTGTATGAGTCTTCTTGCACTTAGTCACCATCAAATAAAGTGTAAGCTTCCATATTCCATCACCAAATTTGTTGTTGAAGCCTTCATCATCTAGCTTCTCGGTAGAGATCAAATTGAGGCGAATGTCAAAAACATGCCTCACATCTTTAAGCAACAACTTGTAGCCCAAATTTTTTCCAAGCAAACATCACCCATGCCAATAATCTTGGACAAACCTTCACTACCCATTCGAACACAACCATAATCTCCTTTGGTGTAGGTAGTGAAGAAATCAACTCGAGAAGTCACATGAAAAGAAGCACCATAATCAATCACGCAATTGCTCTCTTGGCCCACAAAATTGATACAATCATCTTCAAAAATGACCATGGGATCATCAGTAGTAACCGCCGTTATGTCTTCTTGCTTCTTATCCATACTTTTGTCACGCCTTTTCTTCTCGTTCTTGAGCTTTCGGCATTCCCGCTTCTTGTGCCTTTTCTCATGGCAATAATGGCACTCAATGTTTTTCTTTGAAAAAGAACCATCTCTTGGTTTGCCACGGTTTTGATCACGACCATGAGGACTTTTACTCCTCCCCCTTGTTTTGCTTTGACCTCTTACAACAAATGCTTCTGAATAAGAGGAATCCACTGATTTTCTTCTAGTTTCTTCATTCAATAAGCTACTAGTGACTTGGCTCATTGTGACAACTCTGTCGAGCTTCGAATTATTAACTGTCACAACCAAAGTCTCCTAACTTTCGGGCAAAGAAATAAGTAACATCAAATCCTGCAACTCATCATTAAAAATAATTTTCATAGAAGCAAGTTGATTAACAATACTTTTTATTTCATTCAAATGTTCCGGAATATGGCTGCCATCTTTGTATTTTAAATTAACCAACTTACGAAACAAAAAAGCTTTATTGGTGGCTGATTTTCTGTCATAAATGCCTTCTAATTTTTTTCATAAATCATATGCTGAAGTTTCAGTAGCAACATGAGGAAAAACACTGTCATCAATCCATTGACGGATAAACCAACGGCTTTTTCGATTAAGCCTATTCCATTCATAATCTTTTATACCATTGGGTTTGCCACTGTCACCCTCGATAGGCCCATACAAATCTTTACAAAATAATAGGTCCTCCATTTTAGTTTTCCAAGTTACCAAATTACTTTCACTGAAGCTAGACATACGACCCACATTCCCCTCCATTGATTTACACAAATAAATAAACCCAAATAAGCCGTAAGCTCTGATACCAGTTGCCAAGGAAAATAGGTGATTTTTCACAAGTAAATCAATCAATGGGAATAAAAACTAATGCGAAAAAATTAAATCAACAGTGACACAAGAATTTTATGTGGTTCCCTCAATGTGAGATACACCCACGGGATCGAAATCCGATTTCACTATCAACCAAAGAGTTTCTAAACGATTACAAATGAGACATAAATGATCTCACAAAACCACCCTTGGGTGAATTCCAAATAATCACAAATAATCAATAGGAAAGACTTCACCAAATAGATCAACGACGATCTTCAAAACAGAGTTGAAGAAGACACAAAATAATAACTCAAATCAACTATGAATCAAATATAGCAATAGCATCACCAAATCAAGTCCACAACATTGATCAAACACCAAATTGAAAAGCATCCCGCACGGTCACCGAGGATGAATCACCTAGCATACACACACCAACATCCGCTGCCTTCTTCGAAAAATACAAAACAATCCTCAAGCAATATTGTTGATTCTTAGGTATTATCTTAAAACCCTAATTGCTGCTAAATTGATTATAAAATACTCATTGGGCCTCTAAAAAAGTTAGATATAATATATTGAAAATATATTATAACCAATACCAAATCAAATTAAATTCTTTTAATGAACTAATTAGGTCCCATACTCCAATAAGGAGGTATACTAAATAGAATTGACAGTGGTTAGGGATAACACAGAGTTGAGTAAGCTTTCTGGTGGCATACCAAGCAAGTCCATCATTGTAATTAAAGATATCGATTGCTCTATCAATATAAGCGGTGAAAGCGAGAAGAAAAAATTGAATGGGGTTCAAGATAGTGACCCTATATATTGTTAGAAAACTAAAGCAACATGGAGATGGCGAAAGTGAAGAAAGCAAGGTCACGCTTTCTGGGCTTTTGAATTTTATGGACGTGTTGTGCATGGGAGAGGATTGTGATTGTTACTCCTAACGATTTGGAGAAACTTGACCGGGCCCTTATTTGGAGAGGAAGAATGGATATGCATATTGAATTGTCCTATTGTGGGTTCAAAGCGTTTAATGTTTGGGCCAAGAAATATTTGGGCATAGATTTGCTTTGTTTGTTTGAAACAATTGAAAAATTGTTGGAAGAGAGTAATGTAACTCCTGCTGATGTTGTTGAGAATTTGATGCCGAAGACTTTGACAAGAGATGTAGAGACTTGTTTGGAAAACCTTATTCAAGCTCTCAAGAAGACTGATTGCTAAGGAAGATGGAACCAAGTTTGAAGGGTAAGAAGGAGGAAGAGCGAAAGAATGCTAGTTAGTAATAGGCCAAGTAAGATAAGAGCAAGTAGTACATAATTTAGAGAAGAAAGCATGGTAGTCTTCTTGGGAAACACTTGATAGATATTACTATTAGAAATGGTTAGAAAATTTGGGTAAAACCAGAATTTTCTGCTAAGTTTGGCCTACTTTTTAGGTAGGACCCCAGTGTCGATTTTCGCGGGTCAAAGTGGTAATGCGTTCTATGCCCGATGTGATTCACGTGGTATATTTGGTTACTCAAAACCATTACCGAGTGAATGGAAAATTGAAGCCAAAGTATGCTCCATGGAAATGGAGTTTTGGTGAAAAATCCTTAAAGGTTTGAATAAGGCTTGTCCCACATTGATTTGGTGGGAAGTTTTGAATGGGTTTATAAGGCATGGGATTGGAATTTGGGGTGTGCCCCAAGGGGTACCCAAGTGTTTTAAAAATGGAGGTTATGGCAAAATGGGCTAGACCCATTGGACCCAAAAATCACCACACACGCGTGTGTACGCTGCCGTCCGTCCGGGCTGGGCTGGGCGTGAGTGCGTGGTGTGAGGTTGGGTTGGGCTTGTCTGGCCCAATACCTATCTTTTTGAGCCAAAAACATTTGAATTTAATTTTATTTTCTGGTAAAAAAAAATCCAAAATTCAAATTAAAATTAAACCGGAAATAAACTGGTTCGGTTTTTTCTGTACACCCAAACAGGTCCCTTCCGTTTTTGAACCCAACAGATTTAAATCTGTTTAAATTGAAAACCGAACAGTTTTCAACTTGTCCAAACAGTGCTTACCTGTTTAAATTGAACAGGTTTTGCACCTGTTTAATTCAAAACTAACAGCCACAATTTTGCCTATAAATAGACTAGTCCCCTACTTGGATTTCTACTCCAATTTTCGTACTCCATCTTTTGCTATAAATCTCTGCATTTTGCTGCATTTAATTTCTGAAAGAAAGAGTGTAAACACTTAGTGTGTTCGTTAGGCAAACAATTTGTTGTGCTGCTATTGTTTGTAGTTGATCATTTCATCCTAGGAGATAGACGTCCACAATCTGAAAGCACCGTGGAGATGACGAATCTGTCTTAAGGACACAGTGTCAAACACTAGACTTGATCAGATATTTATTAGAAGAAATTAATCAAGTAAGTTGTTTAATTTATTATTCTGTTTCATTTGTTTATTTAAATCAGATTTTAATTTTATTTTTGTAACAAAATAAAATTTATTTTTATTTATTTATTTTTATTTCTAGTTTGATTTTTGTAATCAAATAAATTCTCTCATTTCCTTCATTTCTTTTATATTCTAGTTGTTGTTAAGTACACAACATAATTAATTATTTTAAATATAGTGAAGATTGTCCAACAATCTTAAGACAGATTATTTGTGGTATCTTCATTGTATTTGATTTTCTGTGATTTCATAAGACATATTTTGGTTGGAAAAACAAATAGTGGTTTATTCTATTTGACAGATAGTAGTAATATACTGTATCTTTTCTTTGACAACTAGAAATAATATACTGGTGTCATTAACAATTGCAGAATATTAATTTGTGTTACAGAAAATTATTGTGGTATTTTATTTTTCTAGTTTTAGTAACAAGGAAAATAAAATTATTTTATGTTATAATTTATTTTCTGGTTTTAGAAACTAGAAAATTAATTTGTGTTTTAATTTTTTTTGATTTTTGTAATTAGAGGTTATGGCTACTGCTACTGAAACTGCAACTGGAAGTGGTACACCGATTGTTACACCAACACCGGTCCTTATCTAGAACCATGTTCATGTAACCAATAAATCATGGAGAAAAGCCGGAAAAATTTAACGGTACTGAGTTTAAGAGATGGCAGCAGAAGATGCTGTTCTATCTTACGACTCTTAATTTGGCCCGGTTTCTCCATGAAAAGGCTCCAGCACTTAAAGAGGGTGAAAGTGATCGGCAAGTTGTTGCCGCTGTAGATGCTTGGAAACATTCAGATTTCCTGTGCAGAAACTACATCCTCAATGGCCTTGATAATATACTGTATAATGTATACAGTCCTCTGAAAACAGCAAAAGAATTGTGGGATTCTTTGGAGAAGAAATACAAGACAGAGGATGCCGTCACGGAGAAATTTGTTGTCGGTAAATTTCTGGACTTTGTTATGGTAGAAACGGTAATTTCTTAAGTTCAAAGTTTTCAATTAATTTTACATGATATTCATTCTGAGGATATGTCTCTAAGCGAGTCTTTCCAAGTCACTGCTTTAGTGGAAAAATTACCACCGGCTTGGAAAGATTTCAAAAATTATTTAAAACATAAACGCAAAGAGATGACCATGGATGAACTTATTGTAAGACTGAGAATTGAGGAAGATAACCGAAAGGCTGAAAAGGGGAATGGGAAAAATCCGATTGAGTCCAAGGCTAATGTGGTTGAACAAGTTCATAAACCACATAACAAAAAGAGGTAGTTTACTAGAGATGGTTCTAAACAAGGCGATAGCAGCAACAAGTTCAAAGGAAAATGCTATAACTGTGGCAAGACTGGACATCGAGCTTCTGATTGCCGCCGCCCTAAGAAGGATCATGGAAGTACAAGCAAGAAGACTACCAATCAGGCCAATGTAACTGAACTATATTACATCTCTGACGGGGTGAATGACATCAATCTCTCTGCTGTGGTGTCTGAGGCTAATTTGGTTGGAAATCCCAAGGAGTGATGGGTTGACACTGGAGCAACTCGTCACATTTGTGTGGACAAGAAGATGGTCACACCTACAATGAGGCTGCAATTGGTGAACAACTTTTCGTGGGAAATTCTTCTACTTCTACTGTGGCTGGACAAAGGAAAGTGATCTTGAAGATGACATCAGGGAAAGAACTGACCCTTAACAACGTACTGCATGTACCTGACATCTAGAAGAATTTAGTTTCTGGTTCTTTGTTAAGTAAAAATGGTTTTAGGCTTATTTTTTAGTCTGATAAATTTGTATTAACAAAGAGTGGTATGTATGTTGGTAAGAAATACATGAGTGATGGTCTCTTTAAGTTGAATGTAATGACAGTTGTACCAAAAGTTGCTATGAATAAGAATAACACATATTTTGCTTATATTCTTGAGTCGAATTTATGGCATGGTAGATTAGGACATGTGAATTTTGATGCTTTGCATAGATTAATTGGTTTAGATTATATACCAAATTTTGAAATTAATCCTAATCACAAATGTGAAATTTGTATAGAAGCGAAACTAACTAAGGCTCCATTTAAATCGGTTGAAAGGAATACCGAACCTCTAGAATTAATTCATACTGATGTATGTGATCTAAAATTTGTTCAAACTAGAGGAGGCAAAAAGTATTTCATAATATTTATCGATGACTGCACAAGATATTGTTATGTTTATTTACTTAGAAGTAAAGATGAAGTCTTAGAAATGTTTAAACTCTAAAAAACAGAAGTTGAAAATCAACTTGGTAAAACCATTAAAATGGTTAGAAGTGATAGGGGTGGTGAATATGATGCACCATTAAATGAATTTTGTGCACAACATGGCATTATTCACCAAACTACAGCACCCTATACTCCTCAGCAAAATAGAATTGCTGAAAGAAAGAATAGAACCCTAAAAGAAATGATGAATGCCACGTTACTAAGTTTAGGCTTACCACAGAACTTGTGGGGGGAAGTAATATTGTCTGCTAATTATGTTCTTAACAGAATACCCCACAAGAAAACCAACAGCACTCCTTATGAATTGTGGAAAGGTCGACCACCTTCCTACAAATACTTAAAAGTGTGGGGGTGTTTGGCAAAAGTTGAAGTTCCTATTCCTAAAAAGACAAAGATTGGACCAAAAACAATAGATTGTGTGTTTATTGGTTATGCTCAGAATAGTAGTGCATATCGTTTCTGACTTATAAATCAGAAACACTTGATATAAATGTGAACACTATTATAGAGTCAAGGAATGCTGTGTTTTTTGAACATATCTTTCCTTACAAGAAAGGACAGGAATTAAGTTCACAGAAAAGAACTTATGATTGTACTCAGAGTCAAAAGACTAATGACAATCAAACACAAGAGACTAGTAATGGTCTCGACCAACAGGATTTAACTGATGATGAACCAAGAAGAAGTAAGAGAGCGAGAATATCAAAATCCTTTGGTCCAGATTTTCTAGCATACCTGTTAGAAAATGAACCTCAAAGCTTTAAGGAAGCAATGACAAATCCTGAAGCATCTTTGTGGAAAGAGGCTGTTAATAATGAAATTGAATCTATTATGCAAAATCATACTTGGGAATTGGTGGATCTTCCACCAGGTTCTAAACCTCTTGAATATAAATGGATATTTAAGAGAAAAATGAAAGCAGATGGTTCAATTGACAAGTGTAAAGCAAGACTTGTAGTTAAAGGTTATAGATAAAAGGAAGGTCTGGACTATTTTGACATATATTCCCCTGTGACAAGAATAACATCCATTCGCATGCTTATGTCTATAGTAGCGTTGTTTAATTTAGAAATACATCAAATGGATGTTAAGACAGTTTTCTTAAACGGTGATCTAAATAAAGAGATCTATATGGAGGAACCTGAAAGGTTTGTAGTGTCGGGGCAAAAAAAGAAAGTTTGTCGGCTTGTAAAGTCTCTTTATGGATTAAAACAAGCACCTAAGCAATGGCATAAAAAATTTGATCATGCAATGCTTACTAATGGGTTTAAGATAAACAAATGCGTCAAATGCGTCTATGTTAAAAACACTGACCAAGGATATGTCATAGTTTGTCTTTATGTGGATGACATGCTTATCATTGGAAGTAGTCAAAACATGATCAAATCAACTAAGCAAATGCTTAACAAAAGATTTGATATGAAAGATATGGGGGTCGCAGATGTTATATTAGGAATGAAAATTACTAAAACA
Organism: Camellia sinensis; assembly: GCF_055761805.1. Classification (NCBI taxonomy): domain Eukaryota; kingdom Viridiplantae; phylum Streptophyta; class Magnoliopsida; order Ericales; family Theaceae; genus Camellia; species Camellia sinensis. The sequence goes on along the minus strand of NC_138961.1, from coordinate 242,096,966 downwards.
TCTGACGGATATGCATTATCTCAATCACATTATATTGAGAAAATTCTTGATAAAGTTATCAAGGATGATATGAATTTAGCTAGAACACCTGTAGACGTCAATCTTTATTTATCAAAAAATAAAGGTGATGCAGTGTCTCAGTTAAAATACTCCCAAATCATTGGAAGCCTAATGTACCTAATGAATTGTACTCGTCCTGATATAGCTTATGCTATCAGTAAATTGAGTAGCTACACTAGTAACCCCGGAGAAGACCATTGGAAAGCGATCATTCGGGTTCTTAGATATCTAAGATTTACTCGTGATCATGGTTTGAACTTTACTCGATATCCAGCAGTACTCGAAGGTTATTGTGATGCCAATTGGATATCGGATACTAAAGATTCAAAATCCACTAGTGGATATGTCTTTACTCTAGGAGGCGCTACTGTTTCTTGGAAGTCCACGAAACAAACATGTATCGCACGATCCACAATGGAATCCGAGTTTATTGCTTTAGACAAAGCAAGAGAAGAAGCAGAATGGCTTCGTCACTTCTTAGAAGACATTCCAATGTGGCCAAAACCTGTACCAGCTATTTGCATTCATTGTGATAGTCAATCTGCAATAGGCAGGGCACAGAATCATATGTATAACGGTAAGTCACGACATATTCATCATCGACATAATATCGTAAGGCAATTATTGTCAAATGGAATAATCTCAATAGATTATATAAAATCTAAAGAGAATATTGCGGATCCGTTAACAAAAGGTTTGACAAAAGAGCTCGTGTATAGTTCATCGAAGGGGATGAGATTAAAGCCTATTACATAAGAGTCGTCATAATGGTAACCCTACTTATATGACTGGAGATCCCAAGAACTAAGTTCAAAGGGACAACTAAGTTATGTATGGCTCGCTAGAAATCCCCAAGGGATTAAAATTCCTTACCCATTCTTACGGTGAGAGTGATATCTGCAACATGTGTTGTCTGCAGGGGTATAAGGATAAGCTTAGCTTTTAATGATTACTTATATCTTGATTTTGGCATGAAAATCAAGACGAGTATAAGCAGATACTCACAATAAGAATCACCTATATGAGTGTCGAACTGGGGCCAGTTCTATGAGAATGAAGAGGCTAAATTCTCTAGAAACACTCATGAAAACCAGGAGCGTTCAAGGCCAAAATGAACACAACAGTGAGAACCACGATGTGTTAGAAGATATTTTGTGTGTGAAATCTATTGTTTTGGCTTACACAAATAGCTGAACAATTCAAGGCATCGCGTCCATTGGTTAGCCAGTAAGTCCGATAGGTTATCACTAGGGAAGATTCAAGGCCGAAAGCTACCTATCCTGATCCAAGATATTTTTGACTTATACTCTTTTGATAAAGTCTGCATATTGTTGCATTTCTGTTGTCATCAAATTCCATTCAAGTAGGGGATTGTTAGAAATGGTTAGAAAATCTGGGTAAAACCAGAATTTTCTGCTAAGTTTGGTCTACTTTTAGATGGGACCCAAGCGTCGATTTTCGCGGGTCAAAATGGTAACGTGTTTTATGCCGCGTTGTGATTCGCGTGGTATATTTGGTTGCTCAAAACCATTACCGAGTGAACGGGAAATTGAAGCCAAAGTATGCTCCATGGAAATGGAGTTTTGGTGGAAAATCCTTAAAGGTTTGAATAAGGCTTGTCCTACATTGATTTGGTGGGAAGTTTTGAATGGGTTTATAAGGCATGGGATTGGAACTTAGGGTGTGCCCCAAGGGGTACCCAAGTGTTTTAAAGAGGGAGGTTATGGGCAAAATGGGCTAGACCCATTGGAACCAAAAATCACCACGCGAGCGCGCGCCGCCGCCGCTCGTCCGATCGGATGGGCTGCGCTTGGGCGCGGGTGCGTGGTGTGAGGTTGGGTTGGGCTTGTCTAGCCCAATACCTATCTTTTTGAGCCAAAAACATTTGAATTTAATTTTGTTTTTTGGTAAAATAAAATCCAGAATTCAAATTAAACCGAAAATAAACTGGTTTGGTTTTTTCTGTACACTCAAACAGGTCCCTTCCGTTTTTGAACCCAACAGATTTAAATCTGTTTAAATTCAAAACCGAACAGTTTTCAACTTGTCCAAATAGTGCCTATCTGTTTAAATTGAGCAGGTTTTGCACCTGTTTAATTCAAAACTAACGGCCACTATCTTGCCTATAAATAGACTAGCCTCCCATTTGGATTTCTACTCCAATTTTCGTACTCCGTCTTCTGCTATAAATCTCTGTATTTTGCTGCATTTAATTTCTGAAAGAAAGAGTGTAAACACTTAGTTTGTACGTTAAGCAAGCAATTTGTTGTGCTGCTATTGTTTGTAATTGATCATTTCATCTTGAGCGATAGACGTCCACAATCTGAAAGTACCATGGAGAGGACGAATCTGTCTTAAGGACACAGTGTCAAATACTGGACTTGATCAAATATTAATTAGAAGAAATTAATTAAGTAAGTTGTTTAAATTATTATTCTGTTTCATTTGTTTATTTAAATCAGATTTTATTCAGATTTTAATTTTATTTTTGTAACAAAATAAAATCTGTTTTTATTTATTTATTTTTATTTCTAGTTTGATTTTTGCAATCAAACAAATTCTCTCATTTCCTTCATTTATTTTATATTCTAGTTGTTGTTAAATACACAACATAATTAATTATTTTAAATACAGTGAAAATTGTCCAACAAGTATTTGTTGGAGGTAGTAGGAACTCTGATAGTAGGCTTTGGATTGCAGTGGCTAATGTTCTTTTGAATGTTTTTGTCTTAAATTCTACCCAGTTTACAGTGATTTTGACTTTATTTGTTTCTTCATAATAAATCATACAATAATAAACAAAATCAAATTTTTTGTTGGATCTGAAAGAAAATCAAGTTCAAGGCTCATAAATTAGAAAATTCATTGCACAGTAATATCAAGAATAACGATATTAATATAAATTTTTTGTATAGAATTTTTATATTTATGATTCTTTTATTTTTAATCAAAATATCTATCATTATCCTTATAATTTTAAAAATATATTGAACACATAATTTTTATGCATTTTTTCGTACAATCTTTCAATTTGCCAATCATTTTTTTAATAATAATATTGTTTCAAGTAACTTTTTGGGTTTTTTTTTTTGAAACTCCGTAGTTGATAAATGAAATTGTTGTAGTTAATTTTTGAGTTAATGTAAATCTTTAGGCCTTTCCTTAAGTGTGCCTTGCATATGGTATGCAAGGCATTTACGACCTTTCTATTTTGCATTTACACCTTCTATGTATTGGGTTATACGACATTTTCTTGAAAGTTTACACATTGGTGACCTGCTAAACGGGTCCCTTGCAGGTAAATTAATTAAATAATGTGAAAATATAACTTTCAGTAAAAGGTGTAAACCTTCAGAAAATGGTGCAAGGGTTTAAAAAAAATTTCAGAAAAGATATATTGTTTCAGAAAAAGTGTAACATTTAACTTAGTGTAAATTTTATCGACAAATAAGAGTTTAGTCGCTAAAGGTCTGAAATTTTATTACCATTGGCCCCCCTCTTCTCACCAACACCTTCTCTGTTCTCTCTGACATGTACACAGAATATTCACCATCAATCCTGACCCCCGCTGACCACCCAAGCGTCGGTGGCCTCCGGTGCTCACTGCCGTCTGATATCGCCACCTCCACGGCCACCACTGCCGCAAATGAAAGGTTTTTTTCTCTCTCGCTATCGATCTTGGTCTCTCTCTGTCGATGTCGGCCTATTCTCCGTCGATGTCGGTCTCTCTCTATCGATCCCTGTCTATCTCGGTCTGTCTCCAGCGATCTTGGTCTGTCTGTGTCCATGTCGGTCTCTTCTCTGTCGATTTTGGTCCCTGTTTGTCGATCTCGGTCTGGCTGTCTTTGTCGATCACTGTCCATCTAGGTCTCTATGTCTGTCGATCTCAGTCCATCTCTCTCTCTCTCTCTCTCTGTGTCCCTTGCTCTATATTAAAAACGGTTTTCTTTCACATTGACATACTTAGTTGGATTTGGACTTGGAGTCGTTATTCCAAGCCCTCCTAAACTCGTCTTCTCTGAAACGGACTTCTACTGAGAGAAAGACCAAGCCCTCCGAAACGCCCTTCTCTCTTATATTGCCATTATTTGAACAAGACAAATACAGTTTGATTGGATTTTAGAAACTTACATGTTTTGTGAAAAAACGAAACTTACACGTTATGCGAAGTTACTTACATCTCTTGTGAAAACACCTACACTATTTGTGGAAGATTATACATTTGTGTAATAATTTATTTTGTAAAATTGACACCTTTTCGTTGAAATACTTACACCTTTTTTGAGAAGTTACTACTTTTGTAAAGAATGTTATTAAAAGAATTTACACCTTTTCTGAGAACCGAACTTACACTTTTTGTCAAATAATTTACATCTTGTGTGAAAAAATTTATACCTACGGAAAATATGTTTTCATAAAGTTTACACCTTTTGTTAAAAACTTAAATGTTTTCTGAAAGTTTACACCTTTTGTTAAAAACTTAAATGTTTTCTGAAAGTTTGCACCTTTTATGAGAAGTTACTATGTTTGTGAAACAATTTTTTCGAGAAAATATACACCTTTCATTAGAACTTACACCTTTTGTGAAATAACTTACATATTTTCTTATGGAAATCTGAATTATATTTTCCATAAAATCTACACCTTTAATGGGAAGTTACACCATTTGTGACATAACTTCGATCTTTTGTGAAAAACACATACAAGTTTTTGAAAATATACACCTTTTAGGGAAAGAATATTTGCATAAAATTTATACCTTTTGTTAAAAACAAAAACCTTTTCTGAATGGTTACACCTTTTTTTTGGGAATACTTACACCTTTTCTGAATGTTTACTGCTTTTGTGAATAACTTTTTCCATAAAATTTACACTTTTTTATGGGATATTACACATTTTCTGCCAGCAACACTTAAACCTTTTTCAAAAATTTACACCTTCTATGGAAAATATGTTTTCATCATGTTCACACCTTATTTTAAAAACTTACGCCTCTTCTAAAAAGATACTCCTTTTGTGAAACAAATTTTTTTTAAAAATTTACACCTTTTAAATAGGAGTTACATCTTTGGTGAAGACAATTAGACATTTTTTGAAAATTTACACGTTTTATGGAAAATATGCTTTCATAAAGTTGTTAAAAGAAATTATTTGACAAAAGGTATAACCTTTTCAAATATGGTGTATGTTTTTCCGAAGAAGGTGTAAATGACCTTAGAAAAGATGTAAGTTTTGTTTTTCACTAAAGGTGTAACTTCAAATAATAAGTGTAAATTTTATGAAAAAGGTTTTGCCACAAAATGTGTAATTTTTCAAAAAAGTTGTAAATATTTCCACGACAAGGTGTAAACTTTTAGAAAATGTGTAAAATTTAGGAATAGGTGTAAACTTTGTGATACAATGAAGCTAAATGTTTCGTTTTTACAAAAGATATAAGTTCCCAAAAAAGCTCTAAATTTTATGGACGACTTATACGTTGAAAATTTTATCACCACCGACCAGCCAACCGTCGCAGCCCACCGTTGCCCACCGTCAACTGACATTGCCACTGCCGCAGTTGCAAATCAAATGATTTTTCTGTCTCTATCCATCTTGGTCTCTCTTTGTGCATCTCTGGCTCCTCTTTGTCGATGTTGGTCTTTCTCTCTCTGTCTGCCAATCTCCGTCTGTATCGATCTTGGTTTGTCTGTGTCGATCTGGGTCCGTCTCTCTCTGTCGAAGCATGTCTATCTTGGCTCTCTCTGTCTGCCGATCTCTGTCTGTATCGATCTTCGTTTGTCTGTGTCGATCTGGGTCCGTCTCTCTCTGTCGAAGCATTTCTATCTGGGCTCTCTCTGTCTGCCGATCTCTGTCTGTATCGATCTTGGTTTGTCTGTGTCGATCTGGGTTCGTCTCTCTCTGTCCAACCATGCCTATCTTGGTCTCTGTCTGTCGATATCGGTCCGTCTCTCTCCCTCCCTTCGTCTCTGTCTGTCTATATCGATATCGAACCATGAACAACACAAATACAGTTTGATTGCGTTGTAGCAACTTACTCGTTCTGCGAAAATCGGAACTTACACCTTTTTTGAAGTTAATTTCATCTTTTATGAAAACACTTACAGTAATTCTGGAAGGTTACAGTTTTTTTGTGAAATAATTTATTTTGGAAATTTACACATTTTCGTTCAAATACTTACACCTTTTCGGAAAAGTTACCGCTTTTGTAAAATAATTTCAATACAAAAATTTACACCTTTTATTTGAAGTTACACCATTCTGAAAACAGAACATACACCTTTTGTCAAATAACATACATCTTTTGTGGAATTTTTTTTACAGCTTTTATAGAAAACTACATTTCATAAAATATACACCTTTTGTTAACAAAAACTTACACATTTTCTTAAAATTTACACCTTTTGTTGGAAATACTTACACGTTATCTAAAAAGTTACTCCATTTGTGAAATAATTTTTTGAATAAAATTTACACCTCTTATTAGAACTTACACCTTTTTTGAAAACAAAAGTTACACTTTGTGGGACATAACTTACATCCTTTATGAAAACAGTTACATCTTTTTTTAAAATTTCCACCATTTCTTAAAAACTTACACCCATTCTGAGAAGTTACTCCTGTTGTGAAATACCTTTTATATGACTTACACCTTTTCCAAAATCAAAAGTTACACATTTTGGGACATAACTTAAATCTTTTGTGAAAATAGTTACACGGTTTTTGAAAATTTACACTTTCTTATGAAAATATGTTTTCATAAAGTTTACACCTTTTGTTAAAAACTTACATTTTTTCTAAAAGTGTACACCTTTTGGGGAAAATATTTACAAAACTTTTCAGAAATGGTGTAAGTACATCCACTAAAAGGTTTAAACTTAGTGTAAGGATTCACAAAGGTATAAATTTTATGAAACCAAATTTTCCATAAAAGGTGTAAATTTTATGGAAAATATTAACTTACAAATGAAGTAACTTTTCAGAAAAATGTGTAAGTATTTGCACGAAAGGGTGTATGTTTTTAGCAAAAGGTATAATTGTATGAAAAAAATTATTTCACAAAAGGTGTAACTTTTCAAAAAAGGTTTATGTTTTTCACAGAAGGTGGAAATGATTTCAAAAATAGTCTAAGTCTTCGATTCACAAAATGTGTAACTTTTATGCAAAGTTTATTTTACAAAAGAAGTAACGTTTTAGAGAAGGTGTAACCATTTTCAGAAAAAGGTGTAAGATTTAAGAAAAGGAGTATGTTTGAACAAAAAATGTATATTTTTGGAAAGAAAGTATTTCACAGAAGGTATAATTTTTGAGAAATGGTGTATGTTTTTCCACAAAAGATGTAAGTAAATTGGCAAAAGGTGTAAGATTCTTTTTCAGAAAATGTGTAAGTTTGAACAAAATGTGTAAAGTTTTTTGAATAAAAATATTTACAAAAGGTATAACTTTTGAGGAATGGTGTAAGTAATTTCACTACAACATATAAGTTTTCAGAAAAGGTGAATGTTTTAAAAATGTGTAAATTGTATGAAAAAATTTATTTCACAAAAGGTGTAAATTTTCTGAAAAGGTGTATGTTTTTTCACAAAAGGTGTAAGTCGCTTCATAAAACGTGTAATTCAAGTTTTCACGGAAGGAGTATGTTTTTCCACAAAATCTTTAAGGGACATCAGAAAATGTGTAAGTTTTGTTTTTAAAAAAAGCGTAAGTTCCAAGGTGTAACTTTTATGAATAAAATTAATTTATAAATGAAGTTTGGTTTTTACAAAAAAGTGTAAGTTCCAAGGTGTAACTTTTATGAACAAAATTAATTTATAAATGATGTAACTTTTCATAAAAAGGTGTAAGTAGTCAGAAAAGTATAAAATTTTAAAAAATGCGAAGTGTTCAGAAAAGGTGTAAGTTCCCTCAGCCCGTCCATCTCTCTTCCATCTCGGACCCTCTCTCTTTGTTTGTCTTTCTCTCTCCTCGTCTCTCCGTTGTTCCATTTCCCCGTAGCTGTAGGGTTTTACAGAGAAAAATATTTTAGGGCAAAAATCATATTGTAAGAACAAAGCTTATTTACTTGAGTTTGGTGAATATCAATCGTTTAAGTTCTTGCGAAGGCTAGCCATGGAAGTGGATGCATAAATTCTTGTTTGAAGTTGATTTTTGTCGCTGGAGCACAACCGCAAGGGTTAATCGAGCACCACCGTCGGTTTGTCTGCTCCGGTTGGTATTTCCTTTATTTCGTGCTGGTTCATTCTCTGTCTCCGTGTTTGTCTTCTTTCATTCGCATATACCTTCACACCCAACCCGAAATCGACCCAATAGGAACTATTCTGTACTCCATTTTCATATTTTGTGCTATTCGAATAGGAACTCTTCCCTTTGGTACCCGAAATGGACCCAATAGGAACTGTTCTGTACTCCATTTTTGTATTTTCTCCCTTTCGAATAGGAAGTCTTCCCTCTGTTATCAGTGCTGCAAGTTGAACATAGGTATCATAGTAGTTAGCAACAAGCATGAAAGGTGTTCTGCATTTACATGGCGAACTTGTTAGGTTAGGTTATATATAACCAAAGAAGACTTAACAAAAAAATTGTGTAATGTTGGCACCGGAAAAACAAATTTTTTTTAGAGTACCGAAAAAAGAAAAAATAAGAAACTCGATAAACAAACAATGACTAATCTTGATTCCGCAACGGCTAGCACACTCAGTTGAATTCTGCTTTCAATTTTGTACTACTCAGTGATTTTATATTGCCGGAACTTATGTTTAGAAACAATCTGTGTTACACGGAGTCCTCAAAATAGATCAAATACCCGTGTCGGACACCTGAGAGTCGGACAAGGGTATGGGATACGTGTCGGATACTTTTCAACGGACACTTCTTATATAATTGTATATAACACAATTATTATATGTGCAAATTATTGTCAAATTACTATAAATGCCATTTTGACACTGTAAGTTACATATAGTACCATTTTATGTCACATATTAGATTAAAAATATGATATTTTTTCCCTAGACCGTGTACCGTTGAATGTAAGATTTAATGAGTTGGACCTGTACATACATACTCGCACCCGGCACCCGTACCTGAGTCCGTGTAACACAGGAAACAACTGTTTGATTCAGTGCTGAAGTTCATGCATAGTTGACAGTATTGAACTTAAAACATAGGAAAGCCAATTGAAAGAGTTGAAATGAGGATGACGATTTTCAAATTTTGTAGAGAGCTATTCGTTCCCCACACCTAATTCTTCTTTCAGAGTCGAACCCTTCACTTTCATGGCTAGCCTTACCAACAACTTAAGCGGTTGGAGACGATGGCTGAAAACCAATACTTTCTCCCCACCTGATTCGAACAAGCCTAACATATTAAGGAAGAAGTTTGCCTTCAGTCTTTCTCTAATATCCAACTTTTCTAAGATGTGGTCCATCCAGGCATCGTCAATGCCCTCTATTTCTGTGGTTGACGTGTCTGTAGGTGAACTCTTTAGGAGAGATGTCAACTGTGCGTGCACATAGAGTGTGCTCCCATCCCAGCTGATGTTCAACTTCTTAAGTAAGTTGTTCAGTTCTTCAACTTCACGAACTGTTGTAGGGCTGAGGTGAAGAAATGCAGAAAAGTCAATAAGCCCAGGCAATTCATGAAGAAAATCTCATTCGTAGAAATGGACAGCCTTGCCTATCATTGCACCCAACTCTTGAATGACGGTTACCTTTCTCTTGAAATTATCATCTTTCTGTTGAATAGCAGTTACATTTCAAGAGAAAGGTAGCTGCCATTCATGAGTTGTGGGCTGTCTCGACTTTATTGAGCGAGATCATGAAATGCGTACTTTCATTTGTGGGAGTATGACCTTCGCCCAGAATGAGAATGGATGGGTACGTTAGTAATATTTGTTGGCAGGCAGCGGCTGTCTTGCTTGTTTCATTGTCACATATAACTGAAAAAACTTGCTTGTACGCCTGGAAAAGTATTCTTCTCTGATCTGCCCACTGTCTGAGCACCTGAAGGTAATGGAGCGTGGGCCAGGATGCAGCCACCTCGATTCTCTGCAACCAAGTTGCTCAGTAGGAAATTGAAGCCCTCAACTTGATGGGGTTTCATCTGGTTTTTGTGCCTGGGATGAGCACCAATTTCAGTGACAGCAGAATCTTGTCCAGATTGTTTAACCCCGTCATGAAATAGTTCAGTTGCTTCTTTGTCCTTTGTAGTCGGGCCTTCATAAAAGTATGTGCGTGTAGTCTTTCAGCCCTAAATGAAAAATAAAATGTAGTCCTTCCTCTTCAATTTTTGGAAAATTATGCATTTATTGCTTGTATACATAATTATTTCAATTGTAAGCTGTGTGAACTAAATGCAAAATTTTGATGTGTGTCCTTTCTTTTGTCCATTTCAAAATCTGTATATGTGTTGGGAAATTCTGCGTTTTGTTGTCTGTGTTTACGTAAAATTTTCAGGTTAACAGCGACATGTTGCAGCTATTTGTTTGTGTTCTTGTAAATATAGATTGGAATACTTTGTAGGAATCGTCATCATTGCATCTGATGGATATTGGTCACCTCGCACCAACAATGTTAGTTTTCCCCTTCAAGACTTGCTACCAGTTGGTTTCGTACATATGTTTGTAAACAAACAAAATCCATCACCAAGGAATACGTTGAATGTTTTTTTGGGATCAATTCTAACAGCAGCCCAGCTACTTTTGTGTTTGTGTTATTTGTTTTGCACAAATTTTGAATGGCCTCGCTTTGCATCATCTGCATGTGAACTTTTGTTTCAATTACGTCCATTTGATTACAACTCTTCCCTGTTTTCTATCAAAAAATATGCATATACGTGGCAACTGTACTTTTTGTTGTAGTTAACTTATAACTTTACTGAACTTACATAATCTCAATCAATTGACATCACAAACGACATTAGCAATTTGACAAAAATTGTCCAGGAAATTTAAAATAGAGTGTCAAAATTGAGGGAGTTTAAAGTACATTGATTCAAATTAGACAACGGACAAAATGTGTTCACCACCCCTGTAATTTTTCCTTCAATCTAATTTGTATGATTTGCTCTTTCATAAACGGGAAGGAAAAGATTGAAGACAATTGCCGAACAACATATCCAAATGTCTGACACTATCGCTGGGTCTTGTCGAAAGCGGCCAGTTGCACCATTCATTTGTTATAGGTACTGGTTGTTCATTTTGACAATCTAGAATTACATTTTTTGTAGTGAAACTACATGCCTTGGCGAAGTTCAGTTTGTGATGTTTGAAATTGGTTTCGTTCTGCATGTCTGAAAATGTTTAAATTGCTGTCGACTCAGTCACAGATGTACGAAAGGTGTCTTATGCGGATTTCGGGGCCAGCTTGACATAAGTACTTGCATATATATATGTATTCATATTTAAGATTCAGTGATGATAAGCTTCACGATGCTTGCATGCAGCCGACAACAATTCAAGGAAATGTAAGGGCCAGACAACACTCAACGAAAAATGGTGAGTGTTGAAATCTGTATTCTCTATAATACGCTATGATGGAAACACATGGCTGGGTTGCTATCCACACGTTGTATTCAATGGTCGTAGTGGGCTTGTGATTGTTTCACGTTTGTAGGATTGTAGCATGTAATAATGTCACCTTCCTATTGTTTTCGTAAATTTCAATTCGTTGTAAAAGTCGAGCTACGTTTTGTCGCCGACTTTTTCCTGCAACTGTTATTTGTATTTGCAATCTTATTTAATTACCAACAATGCACGCGGATTGCGTTTCGCATAAAGTTCTAGTTATAGTTATTTTGGACTCATAGTTGTTACTTGTCTTGTACGTCTGTCACTTTCGTGGTTAAAGAGTAGAAAGGAGATTGGGGAAAGGTGGAAGGCACTCCCCTCTGATGACAAAAAGAGGTTTACGGAATTGGCTAAGGCGAGCGCCGAGGAACACGCCAAAGTAGTACCATGTGCACCGAAGTCTAAAAAGGTCATTACGTACTTCATGTTTTCGTAAATGCATTTGGCTAGGTCCTGCTTTGCTGACATTGTTGGTTGTATTTTTGTATTAATTTAAGGGTAAAAGCCAACTCCGCATATCATTGATGTCAAATGTTGAGCTAGTTAACCGGTTCAACGAAGCACAAAAGCAGGCAGTCATTGACATTGGGTTTGCTGGCCTCCTCGGGATGAAGTGTACACGTATAGATCACGACTTGTGTGCATGGTTGGTACAGAACTTCGATCCTGACAGTAGTTCATTGAATGTTCATGGTTGTCAACTCAGGCTCACCTGTAAGGTAGTTAATGTTTTATTGGGAATACGGTGTGAAGGCGATGACGTGCAGTTGGCTGGGTCATTAGAAGCATATCCCAATATCTACGATGAGGTTGGAGTTGTTAACGAAGTCATTCCTTTGAACAAGTTGAGACTTTATCTAACCGAGACTGATGGTGCGGTGGACGAGTTTCGGAGGAAATTTGCACTGTATGTCTTGGGGGCCATGTTGTGTCCTACCACAATGACAGCCTTGAATCCATCATTCATTCATGCCGTGAAGGACATGAATGGTATGCGAGCTTGTAATTGGGCAAAGTTGACACTGCAATTCCTTCACAACGGTGTTCACAAGTCTAAAGGTCATCGTGGTGCAACTGGATGTGTTTTCCTGCTAATGGTATGCCGATAACTCGATTGTTTTTTCCATTCCCCCGTTCATATGTTTCATGCATTGTTCTGTCGTGGTTCAACAAATTGGCCTTGATTGGGACATACAATGTTACCTGCTTTGTGAGTACGACAAATAACACTCTTCCTGACCAAGTATGGTACTTGTAGAAATATATTTTCTCCGAGTACTGTCATGAATTTAAGAACAAAGAGTACAGGGTAAAAAGTATGATGGTCCTCAATGGAGGAACCAATTTGCCTACGTTGCAAAGAGGGGAACATAATTGATTGATCTTCATCGGTTTGGAATAATCAATCAGACACAGAATGACACAGGAAATATTATACACATTTGTACACAGAGCTGAAGAAGAATATACACAAGAAACCTTGATAGGACCATTACCAAACCAAACGTATTGATTCTGGGAAAGGTCTTTTGGGTTGCAGCCATTCATATATACAAACATGTACATAACTTTTGTTTTCTTGGTTTCATCAATAAAGTCCTTCGTTTGCTGTACATTTTTTTCCCCAAAAAAATTGCATGATATGTGCCTATAAAGTTGACCGCATTGTAAACAAAATCGGTATTCTATGTATGTTCTGCTGCAAAATTTAGAAGAATGAATGTCATTGTTACTGAATATAGTTGATTTTTATGGGAAGAATAAATTAATTATGGTGTGCCCCTTAATGTCCACAGCTATTGTACCTTGATTGTGTTTGTCTAAGCTCGACAAGTACGTCGGCTACAACGCGGTCCACGCCTCGGCTTCATGATTGGGGTGATACCCAAATACGGGAGACATTGCGACGTATCAGAAGGAAGCAAAATTTCTCAACAATTGCGGTAAGCACTCCAACCACTGTGCACATTTCACACCATTGACCCACTTGTCTTCAACATACAATGTCAGACTTTATTTATGCGTTTCTATGATTAGGTGGAGTTTAATTACAGTAACGACGAAAGCTACGCCGATAATGCTGACATGGATGCATGCCATGTCGAGAACCAACAAAAAGAACAATACGATCAAGTCCGTATGAGCAATTTAGAGTCCGACATTCGCGAACTGAAGGCAATGATGAAGCAAGTTCTCCATAACCAAACATATTTAATAGAGATGTTGCAACATTTCCAAGGCAAGCAAGTTGTTGACAATGACAAGGTAATCTATCCAATCATTACGCAAATTTGACACAGTTGAGCCACATCATTTGAAGATGATTTATAAGACTAAGTTAACGAATGTGTATGTATGATTAGGTGGAAGGTAATGATGTGTGTATCATTAACCTCTCCTCCAATGTTGCTGAATTGAAGGAAATGCTAAAGCAACTGCTTCAACGTTTCAGTTTGGGCTGAAACAAACCATTCACTGAACAAACCAATTTAGGTGAACTGAAACAAATGCTACACCACCTCATCGAAGGTATATTCCGTAGACCACAACCGGCAGGTGTGGACAAACAGGGTGTGGACCCTGCTGTTGGACTCGAGGCGCATGACGATGGTGTGGTCAAACCATCTGACGAAGTTAACCCAATGGAGTGTAATATTTCAGATGTACAAGGGGTGGATCACAAACAACAGAATTTGAAGGGAACCTTGGCAAGGGACAAAAGTCATTTCCATGATGGGCACAAGCTGAACATCGAAGAACGTGGGGACAACCAGAAGAAGGGAGACCTTCAGTCGGTGGAAACATATGAAAGTGAAGATAAATACTGTCCTGACCTTCAGTCAGTGGGCATGAAGAACGTGGCGTGCGATGTGCATACTTCTCCTACTAAGCTTGGCCAACCATTGGGAGCAACTGGAATCGTTAGAGGAAGTGCAACGGGAAGAGGAAGAGGAAGAGGAAAAGGAAAAGGAAAACGAAAAATGCGCAGAAGTGGAGTTTAAGCCACTGAGGTTGGGGATATACAATTGTGCATCGATAGCAAAACAAATAGTGGAGTTCACGACATCAGTTCACCTGTGGATGTTGATGGTGTGAATAAGGTGAACAAGGTACAAATACTGCCGTTAATGCCCCACAAGTTCTGAATACCCAATTCATGCCCACATCAATAATGTGAATCACTAATTTTACAATCATCTGTGTTGTATTGTACTAGTTGTCAAACAATTGCATGTTTGCAGCTATGACTGCTGGCATATGTTTGTACACATTTGTAACAAACTCCGCACCAAACATCACAAGTTGGGAAAACTCTGAGGTTCACAGTTTATACATTATTTCACGTTATTTTTTATGACTACCGACCTTGTAATGTATGCTTCAATTTTTTTTTTATGAAATGTGTAGTGTTAGTTGGCTGTTTATTTTTGTAGGACTCGTTGAGGATGTTGGACAGCGAAGGGTTGTTATCGGCGGAGGAACAAAAACTTCTCGACTATGTATTTGATGATAGCAAAAATGAAATGTATTGTTTCATTTAGTACTTGCAAATTTGAAATGACAGTCCACTGTGAAATAACTATCGTTCTAAGGATCATTATTGCTTGTAGGGACATTGTTGTTTCCATGAATCTTCATGGACAGGCATGTGAAGTTGGTACCCGGCGTGACATGCGCACGCTCAAACCAGGGTCGTGGCTACCCGACACTGTAAGTGTTGGCTGCACACATATGAATCTGCGTTTTTCAGTACCCCTGACTCAGAAACCTTTCTAATCAACTTGCCTTGTGTCTTACATACAATGTTCCAGCCAATCAACTTGGTGGTGGTGCAATTGACTAATCGACAGAGGGATTTACACAATGATGGGAGGCATATTGATTGGTTCTTTCCCGTATATCTGTCGGTAAGTAAGTGTTTAAAGCTACGTTGTGTTTTGTGTATGACATATTTTGTAAAATGTTTCTGTCAATGACCTTTATGCATTACACATGCAGACTTTGATTCTAAATAAAGATACGTAACCTCTGCACCATGAAAATATCGTCACATCATTTTTTGGACTTGACAGATACACTGGTGCGATTGATGCATGCCAGAGGGTAATATCAATGTTCATCCCATTATATTAAAACGAAAATATGAAAGCCATTACATGTTTACATCGCCTCTAAACAAGGTCTGCCCTTGTGTTTGCGTTTAGATTTACATGCCTTTCAATTACAGAGGAGTGCATTGGTTATGCGTTAAAATTGATATGGTGGACCGTATAGCCTACCTATTTGACTCGTTCCTATCTAACCGACCGAACAAAAGGAAGCTAAATGCGGCAAAAATTTTGGTATGTCCTGGTGCATTTCTCAACACTACAACAAACTTGAACATCCTTTACATAAACCAACTTCAACCTTGTGGAACAGGTTCAAACTATGCACGACTTTTTGCAACTACACTTTGGAAATGTTTATGTTACAGACGTGTGTAGCTTCCACCTCCGCATGTTAGATGAGAGGCCAGTACAACAACTGGACGAGTAATCCACAATCCCTTCCTCACATTAATGTGTATGCTGCATGACTGACTTAACGAACCTACTGACATTGATGACAAATTTAATGTGAAATTATTTTTGTAGCACGTTTGACTGTGTGATGTTCATCATCAAATTCATGCAGCAACCTGATTTAAGCCCTGGTTTACACAAGGTACATTCTACCTGCTTCATTTCCATTTGTCAATCAAATCCTTCCTTGTATGTCCTGCAATTTTAACTCATTTGTCTTATGATCTTTCTGTACAAAGTTCCATCCCTCTGTGCGTCATAAGTTGTTGGCTGGCATCGTTATGGATGTCAATAATGCAAAGATCGCAGAGTACCGGGAGTGCCTTCATATGAGCAATGCCACAAGCTAGGCCAGTGATCGAAATGGGCTGCCAGTACGCCAGTAATTTGGGTGGCAACAAGACTTGACTAACTTTTTATTCGTTGATTTCAATATGGATGTTAATTATGGCTCTCCAGTATTGTTTTTGCTGGACGATGTAAAGATGGACTAACTGGAAAGTACAATTTTGTTTACGCATGTTTCTTGTTACTGGCTGTTGTCTGAGTTGTATTTTTAATTTGTTACCGAAATGAATTTATAATTTAATTACAAAAAATGTAAAATTAATTTTCAGAAATGAAACCAACCACATTATGAATGAAAACTCAACTCTTTGTACGTAAGTTATATATCAGCCCATTAGCACATATGACTCCACCTAAAACAAAACATGCAACGTCTTACAGGAAAGGTTAAAAAAAAAAAAAACAAAGCTACATATCTGCTGCATCATCAGCAGCGTCTTCTGAAGAGTTGTCCGTACTGTCTGATTGACTATCCTCATCCATTGTCTTATCAGACTTTGCTTCGTCCGCTGCCAATTTCTCATCGGTCAGCCAATCAACGTTCTACTTCAGAGCGCCGACTTGCCACTCCAAACTTGACAACCGTGTGTCCACTTCATTCAGCCTTTTGTAGATATCTTGCAACTGCTGCAATACAGGAGCAACATAAGCTTCAACAATAGCTTCAATCTTGTTCGAATCAGACATTTTTGTAGGAATATGTGTATGCTTTATTTTACTTACTACTTTTTAAAGAAATGTACAGATTCATAATATTACACAACACTATGCTGTAAGTATTTGTAAGATATGGTACATGACTTGTATGTTTTCAGAAGACCTCATGCATTATGACATACATTGTACTAATTTCTCAAACTGGTAGAATTCGTCTTGCAGAAATTCGTTCCTTCTTGCATACACCAAGTCATCCGCTCAGTACCCCTGATCGTCCATTATTTGGCATTTCCAACACACATGCATTGTACCTTCCATCAGTAATATCCCACTGTCATTGATTTCCACACCCACAGTTTATCATACATTCACATTTGATATTTGTATTTGTGCCCCAACCCAACTTTTGGTCTACCTCAACCCAATTACATGTCTACTCATCCATAAAGCTTAGCAAAATTCCTCTTATCAGATACATATGCCTTTCCAACTACACCGAACCTATTAAATGAAATATTCAAAATAATTAATTTGCTTTTATTCAGTTTGGGTAGGTGTTGCCACTAAACAACAATAACTGTGTTCACATCTTTAAACCTACCACCAACGTATTAATGACTACGGGTTTAAGGTAATTTAACATTTACAACCAACCACAAAAAAAGTTTGCAACCAGTGTTGTTTCCTTTGCATTTGGGTTTGTTTTTGCGTCCATATGTTCTTTGTCAACCTGCGAAAACAAAGTTCGACTCAATCAACAACCGTCACACCTATGGATGCACACCACGGTAAACGCAGTGGTGGACAATCACTTGCAAGGGCTGACAGCTCCCGACCAAAGTCACCAGAATTGGATTATGCAGGTGGGTATATCGACGTTTCTTTGAAACAGGGTTCCCACTGTGGAGTTTTCAACCTCTACGGGATTACAATTGCACCCCATTACAAGATGCTAGCCTGGGGAAGTATTTTGGAATTCCAGTTTCACTATTTGCCAAATGAGTTCAGTGTGAACACCACTGTCGATGTGTTTTTGTCAAGATTACTAAAGCCTGATCGGTTGAAATGCAGCGGCAATTCCCTCATGTCAACGCGTCCCAACTTAGACATCGTTTGCAAAGTGATATTGATCAAATGACTCGTCGACTCATTAGGCACTCACGCATAAAGGACGCAAAGGCAGAGTTGAAGATACATGGATTGAACCCGGCATCTGCGATCAAGGCTATAATGGAGGATCCTGCACTGGTGTCGAACCCTGACCTTTCAGATTACTCAGACTCCAAGGTTGTTGATTTGAACGAGGATTAGGAGACCTCAACATGTGTATGACATAGTAAGCATAGTGTTGTAAGATGCCATCGTGGTGCGAAAAAATACGACTTATAAACTAACAAACCGTCAAACTCTGCTAACCATTTCAACGGTGCATGCGTTAATGTCTTTATCATTTCCTCTTTGTTGAAGGTATTTTTTTGGGTCACCGTCATTGACTGAAAGCTGTCTTATGATTTTTGTTGGAAAGATGTAATGTCATTGACCGATATTAGAAGCTATCATTAACCTATGTTTGTTGATTATTTCATGTTTTGTGAATCGTTGAATATGGACAATAAGGTTTAGGTGCCAGAATCATTGAATGGAATCACAAGCTATAATTGCAAAAGAAAATTGTGCACGACCAGCCAATGGTCTCGTACACTCTAACATCAATATGGGCACAAATGTTTTGTTTTTTCAAACACGACGGTTGTATGGAAGCATACCCCATGGGGTCAACCTGTGCATTAGCAATTTTTCTCCCATTGTGCATTGTTATGAACTAATCAACTCCCCTTCAAACAAAAAAAATATACAATAGACCATTCAGAAACAGAGTATTGATATTCAGTAATGAAGAAGTCAGCACAATGGTGAAGAAATGTACCCACGCATCCTGTGCAGTACAAAAGAAATTGCAAAATACACTAGGAATGGCTAGAAGCTAGAGGACCCCATTCTGATTGAGCAGCTGCGAGCATGGCTTGGGCTTGAGCAGCTACAGAACCAAAGCATCAAAAACCAGATCTGCCAAATTTGCTTTAAACTTGCTAACAGATAATAGTTGAAGCCACAGATAAGTGACAAACAGATACTAGTTGACAGATAACAGATCTGCCAAATTTGTTCATTACAATCAAACCTGCAACAGCTAACAGAAGTTGTTCATTACAACCAAAATTCATGCACCCAGATAACAGAACCTGCAATAGATAACATGCCACAGATAAGTGACAAAGCACCCACAAAATTCAGTCATCCACAAAGCATCCACAAAATTCAGCCACATAGAATCCACAAAAATGAATCTACATAGCATCCACAAAATTCATCCACAGATCTGCCAAATAGCATCCATAAAGCTCTAACAATGAGACCAATGTTTCCCAAAATTCATTCGATAATAAAATTATAAGTTACATCATAATAACTTATAAAATTCATTCCGTACATTCATTCCATACTAAAATTCATTCCACAAAGCTATTAAGTAAGTTACATAAGTTACATCATAATAAAATTCATTCCATAAACATTAGTTACATCATGAAGTACAATACAACCAAAACTGGTACAAACTTCCATTCAATTTCCCAAAATACAAAAAATTACAAAAGTTACATGATGAAGTAGAAAATGATAGAAAATATAATGAAATACACCATCGCTTTGATATTATTTTCTATCCTGTAGACACCCCATTTTTGACCGACCTTAAGACTTAGACGTCACCAGTTGAGCGCTTGGTGATGTTGCATAATGTGTTCGTTCAGAAGTTTCAGAGTCGCGGCCGTGAGCCCTGCCTCCGGACTTCCGAACCCTCTTTTGTGCTTTGCCTCGGTTTGCGAACCAGGCTCGGTTTTCTTTGTTTCTTTTCCTGAGGGGAGGGAGAGGTCCCGTAGACCATCTCTCAGTGGCCGTGGGCTACATTTTGTGGCCGTAGGCCATTTTGCCCATTTCGGAGCCCGGTTTCCGGTTTTTCGGGACCGTTGGCCGTGTGCCTCGGTTCGGGACTGCTTAACCATCTCCGTTTGCTCTAAATTTTGGCATACTTCCTTTCTACTCCCTTTTGAGGGACACTGGGGTCTGAGAAACCCACTTCGTGGCCGAATGCCACTTTCGGTGCTTAACAGCCCATTTTCGGGACCCCGAACTGCGTGTTTTGGCCCCCGAGCATTCGTTTTGCATCGATTTTCGTTCATTTTTGGCAGGTGCCTCTGTTTCATCACTAGGAAGGCCGTAGAAGGGTGGGAGGCCAGCAATTATCTTAGCAACCAGTTATATTCCATTTTCGCCCTCCGGCGCCCGTTTTTCTCACTTTCCGGGCTAATGTTGAACACCTTGGGCTCATTTTCTTAAACTTTGAACCACATATTTGTGATGTACACACATGGGAGGACCCTAAAAGTTGGTGAATGGCCAGTAATTCCACCTGACCCTTTTGAACCCCTCTTTCCGGGCTAATGTTGAACACCTTGGGGCCACATTCTTGAACTTTCAACCACATATTTGTGATATACACACATGGGAGGACACCATCATGTGGTGGCCGGCCATTAATGTTACTTGACCCTTTTGACCCCTAGCCGGCCGGCCACCTGCAACAAAAATACTTGGCCGACCGTAATCCTCACACTGTTCACTTTACAGCTGTATAGCTTTATCCCTCAGAAAATATCAATATCCGGGGGATATTTTGTGGGGGAAAGTTGGCCTCCTTTTCCCCCACCTTTACACCCCCTTTTTGGTCCATATAACCAGCAGACAATATCATATTTTGGGGTTGGAAAAAATTGTCTTCAAGCCTCAATACACATATCTCCCTCCATCTTCCTCATTTTCCTAAAAATCCTTAAGTCCTACACCTTGTTTTCTTCATCACCACCAAGCTCTACCACCACCACTCCATTTCAGCAGCAAGGGGAAGAATTCCAGCAGCTTAGAGTCATCAAAATTGGTCCAAGAAGCAACAAAAGACTTGCCTCCAAGGGTGAGTTGCCTTTTTCCCTTTTTTGAGCTTTTCTTTGCAACATTTCTTAGCCATCTATGCTTTTTGCTTTGAGCTCCGTCCATAACTGAAAGTGGCCTTCTTTTGAGCTCATTTTCATGTCTCATTAAGGGCTCAACCCTGTTTGAGCCCTCTATCTTGCACTTGCTTCATTATCCCTCTAAAATGTCATTTTCCTGCATGATATTTTTAGCTTGTGTGTGATTTTTTTTGGAGCATGTTGTAAACTGATAATAGGCTTATTTTGAGTCCCTATTCAACATTGAAGAAGGGCTCAACACTGTTTGGGACTTCCATGTTGTACTTGCCTTTATACTCCCTTTTTGGTCCCATTTTTGCATGCTTTGGCAGCCTATCATGCTTTCATTTTTGGCCATTTTACAGTTCTGAAAATAATCTTATTTTGGTCCATTATTCATGTTTCATTTAGGGCCTTTCATGGTTTGGGACATCCATATGCCACTTCATGGTATATCTCTCTTTTGGTCCCCATTCTTGCATGTTTTGTTAGCCTATCATGCTTTTGTTTTTGGCCATTTTACAGGCCTAGAAATAGTCTTATTTTGACCTTCTTAACATGTTTCATTAAGGGTCTTTGGCTGTTTGGTGAATATTTTTCATACCTCATGTTATAGCCACTTTTGAGCCTCATTTTGCATTGCATTTCTAGCATGTTTGTATACTGTTTTGGAGTTTTTACAGTTCTTCAAATAGTCATATTTTTGGTCCCTCTTCAATGTTGTAGAAGGGAATTTTTCAGTTTGGGCTTTTCATATACCACTTGCCTCTTTGGCCACCTTTTGGCCCTTTTTCTTGCATGGGAGTGCAGCCATACCTGTGTTTGTTTTGGGGTTTTTACAGTTCTGGAAAACATCTTATTTTGGGCCCCTCTTCAACTTTGTTGAAGGGCCCTAACTTTGCATATACCATTGCCTCGGTTTGCGTGCCCGCATGCACGCATTTCGAGGCACTTCGTTTTCATCCATCGGCCTCTTATGTGAGTGTGGCTGAGGCTCTCTCATGTTAGTATAAGTCCATGTTGCATTCTACATATCATTTCCATGCATTTGCATTGCATATACCATTGCCTCGGTTTGCGTGCCCGCGTGCACGCATTTCGAGGCACTTCGTTTTCATCCATCGGCCTCTTATGTGAGTGTGGCTGAGGCTCTCTGATGTTAGTATAAGTCCATGTTGCATTCTACATATCATTTCCATGCATTTGCATTGCATATACCATTGCCTCGATTTGCGTGCCCGCGTGCACGCATTTCGAGGCACTTCGTTTTCATCCATCGGCCTCTTATGTGAGTGTGGCTGAGGCTCTCTAATGTTAGTGTAAGTCCATGTTTTATTCTACATATCATTTCCATGCATTTGCATTGCATATACCATTGCCTCGGTTTGCGTTCCCGCGTGCACGCATTTCGAGGCACTTCGTTTTCATCCATCGGCCTCTTATGTGAGTGTGGCTGAGGCTCTCTCATGTTAGTGTAAGTCCATATCATATTTCCATGTCATTTGCATTGCGTATGTCATTTTCTCGGTTTGCGTGCCCGTGTGCACGCATTTCGAGGCATCTCATTTTTACAGCATAGTGCATACTAAGTCCATGCTGCATTCTACATATCATTTCCATGCATTTGCATTGCATATACCATTGCCTCGGTTTGTGTGCCCGCGTACATGCATTTCGGGGCACTTCGTTTTCATCCATCGGCCTCTTATGTGAGTGTGGCTGAGGCTCTCTCATGTTAGTGTAAGTCCATATCATATTTCTATGTCATTTGCATTGCGTATGTCATTTTCTCGGTTTGCGTGCCCGTGTGCACGCATTTCGAGGCATCTCATTTTTATAGCATAGTGCATACTAGGTTGTATCTTAGATCGCATTCAGCCATTTTCCTCGGTTTGCGTGCCCGTGTGCACGCATTTCGAGGCATCTCATTTTCACAGCATAGTGCATACTAGGTTGTATCTTAGATCGCATTCATGTATTTTCTCAGTTTGCGTGCCCGTGTGCACGCATTTCGAGGCATCTCATTTTCATAGCATTGAGCATGCTAGGCTGTATCTTAGTTGCATTCATGCATGTCATGCATATTGCATCGTGTTCGGAATAGGAGTTAGCCCGGGCACGGGAAACGAGGTGCATTTCGTACTCCGAGTGACGGAATGTATCTCAATTCCCCAGTCACCGACACTCCGGATTATCCATCATGGAGTTAGGTTCTTGTTGTGTTTTCATGTGCATTCATTCTATATTAAATTGTGCATTTCGACTCCTCGGCCATCATGCCTCGGTATGCGTGATTGGTGGCACGAGGATCGAAACATGCATATATCTGTGAAAATACATTGCTATGTCCCTTTCCTGCTCTCTGTTGCAGCAAATGAAGAATCAGCAACTTTTCGGAGTCTCGCACGCTTTCCAAGAATAACTGCTAAACAGAGGCTAATTGGGGCATCCCGGTGGATTTCTGCGCAAGACAACCCGGACATGCATCATCCATCAGAAGCAAGGCAGCCCCTGGCTTGCATGCCAGTTTTACACCTTTCTTAGTTAATTCATTAATTAATTAGGAATTTGTATATTATTTAGACTGTAATATTTGGACTGTAATATTCTTTCATTTGGAACTGTATTATTTATTCGGACCTTCTGCGCGAGGGCATAACTGTAATAAGTGTGCGTGTGTGTGTTGTATGTCTTCCAACCCCACGTCTTTCTCCCTTTTATTTATCCGCTTTTGATGGTTAGATTAGGGCATGTTTAAATTAGCATACAGTATGATAGCATGTTTGCATTCATTCATCTGTTTTGCATACACCGGGCTCGACGCATCATACTAACTGCATCGTATTTTCAATTCCAAGTTGAATACATGTTAGCTGTAGCATTTCATATGCCATGTTTAGAATAGCCGAGCCTGCTATAGTTGCATTTTTGCATGTGTTGCATTAGGCATTTCCGTATAATTAGGATCATGCATGGATTTCTAATTAGCTTTTGTTTTGGCTTGGAGTACTCGGTAAGTTTTATGCTTTAGCATCCTTGCATGCGTGTGAGTGACTGCCATGAATAGCATGCTTACCATGAGGCTATATGCTTATGTGATATAACTGCCTGAATGCCTGTGGGTGAAGGTTGGGTTACTTAAATTGGAATAAATCATTAAAAGCTTCAAGCCTACCTGCGGGTAGCAAACCGTTTTCAAAAAGCGAACATGAAATGTTTTGTTCCAATTCAGGCGACCCAGTCTATACTTGTATGCTGTGCGCATCACATAGTAACCTAGGCTAATAACCGGAATAAGAACTCATAATGTTTTCAAAAATAGATATCATGGTTAGTAGAGGCCGATCTTTGATCGGGCGAGCGGGGGTGCTCACGAAGTGACCTTCCCCAATCGTACCCAAGTTCCCGAGCCGAGGCAACTTTGGTGATGACGGACACGTGGCCTTTTGGCACCGAGTCAGGGTTTCCTAAATTTCCCAAAATAAAATATTTAGGTGGCGACTCTGTATCTGGCAAAGCAGTCCATGTTGGCACTTCTTTCAAAAATCTGTTTTTTTTCAAAACGATTTGCCGGATTTGGACTCTTTGGTTCAGACTTAGAACCGTGACTACAAATCGAGTCCGAGCTGTAGCGAGGTCCCCCGCGGGCTTGTTACAGTTTCTGGCGACTCTGCTGGGGATTTAGAGAACTTGACTCGAACTCATGATATCTGTTTTTGACTACACTTGTGTGTTTCTTTGCATTGCATTTGCATTGGTGCGCCTAGGACACCGTGTTTGCCATCTGCTATTCCTGAACGGTTTGCCGGAGGCTTGTCTTGTCAAGACATGACCATAAGGCTGACCGGTTGTGGGCTCTGCCAGTATGGGAACACAAACCCCGGTTTTACCGGGGCACCCTCTTTGACCATTCGACCTAGTGCATATTCGGATCCATAGTGACCATTCCAAACTAGGACAGGTTGCTTACCCGTTTATAGGTTGTTTGAAACCGCTCTGTGCGTAGTGAAACCCTAGCTCCTGACAAAATAAGACAGGGAAACCCTACCCCAACATAGGGGTGTTTTGGCTCTCACTTATCTGTTATGTGCTTTAGAGTGCGTCTCTACAGGAATGCATGTATCAGTATATGAGTTTGGGCATCAGGCCTGCGGGCATCAGTTCAGTATTGTCAGTATCAGGCCTGCGGGCATCAGTTCAGTATATGAGTTTGGGCGTCAGGCCTACGGGTATCAGTTCAGTATTGCCAGTATCAGGCCTGCGGGCATCAGCCAGTATTTGAGAATTAGTTATCTGCGGATATCAGATTCTGATTTAGGGGACAGTGATACAGGGATAATAATCAGTGTTTGAGGACAGTGTGTATTCAGCTTATTGACTGTGTGTTGTTATGCCCGGCTGTGTGTCATGCATTTTATTTTAAGCTGTTATGCTGTCCGTTTATCTGTTTATTTATTTCCTTTTCACTTTATTTATCTTTTTCTAGGTCAGTTCTAGCACAATTGCTTCCAACCCAGCAGGCATTCCCCAAGCACTTTGGACACGAGGTCGTCGACTCAATCGATCTGAGGATCTAATCGACGGACAGCCAGTGTTCCATTCTCTACCCCCTGTTACCAGAAGAAAGCAGAAAAAGCGCAGTGTATCTGAACAGAGATCACCAGAACAGTGGTTTCCCCCATCAGTGGACAGTCGGATTGAGATCCCCATTGAGACAGATCTGCCAGTAGTTCAGATAGATCAAAACAGTATGGCAACGCCAACAGGAGTTGAGGAGATGGTGCGCCAAATGCAAGAAACCATGCGGGCCATGCAGCAGGACGCCGTTCACCGAGATGAACTCGCCAAGCAACAGGCCGAGATTATGACCCAGCAGGCTGAGCTAATTACCCGACTGCAACAGCAGAATGCCGCATCTGCTTCACATCAAGTCCCTCCTCCGGCAGGGGCTCCATTACCTGAGCAGGCACCTACTATTCAGAACGCCCCACCAAATGCCCAGAATACCCTGCCGAATGTCCAAAACTTACAAGAGGACACGAATCTTCCAACGGGGCCAGCTCCGCCCCCGCTTCCACCACAACTGTCCAAGGTCCATGCACCCAATCGCCCCGACTCTCCCTTCGAGTTCGAGGTTGATCATACAGCTCTGAAATTGAGCAAACTTGAGAAGCTCTTCAAGAAATCCCAAGGGGTCAAGGCTATGCCGGATATTGAAGACGGATATACCGAGGAGGCCGTGACACTCCCTGATAGGTTCAAAATGACACAAATCGACCGCTTTGACGGGTCTGGCGACCCCATGGTCCATCTCCGACTGTTCGCAGACATTTTGAGGCCAATGGGCCTAACACGACCACAGAAGCTTTCACTATTCGGCCGAACCCTGTCAGGTGTGGCCGCCCACTGGTACGGAAAGTTACAAGATGAAGTGAAAAGGAATTGGGATGAAATGGCTGAGGCCTTTGTCGCGCAATATTCGTACAACACTCAGATCGAGATCACAACCCGTGATCTTGAAACGACAAGGCAAGAGCCCAAGGAAACTTTCTCGGACTTTGTGATCCGATGGAGGGCAAAGGCGTCAATGATGACTTTAAGGCCCACTGACAAAGATCAAATCCGGATGATTGTGCGCAATCTCCACCCAAAGTTGATGCAGAGAATGATTGTAGTCCCCTTTCCTACTTTCGCAGATTTACACGAGATGGGGGTGCAAATCGAAGATGCAATGAAACAAGGTCTGTTTGACCA
Source organism: Camellia sinensis (assembly GCF_055761805.1). Classification (NCBI taxonomy): domain Eukaryota; kingdom Viridiplantae; phylum Streptophyta; class Magnoliopsida; order Ericales; family Theaceae; genus Camellia; species Camellia sinensis. Next base: position 242,069,952 of record NC_138961.1, on the reverse strand, counting down.
CGATAGGGAGCAACCGAGGAGGACTTTCAACTGTAACAACAATGCAGGCCCGAGTGGCGCTGCAAATACAAGAGCCTCGGAAGTCAGTATGGTTACCACCACTCCCCCTCCCCCTCCAAGGCCCATGGCTGCCACACCTTTCTCCGGCGCGTCTGGAAGCAACACACAAACCAACAGATTCCAACCGCGAGGCCAAAGAACCTTTACCCCACTATATATGCCCCTGTCCAAAGCCATTACCGAATCCACTCCCTCCCTCTAATGACCCAGCAAAGTACTGTGCATATCACCAACAACACGGTCACGACACCGACCGTTGTTACAGATTGCGTCATGAGATCCAGGATCTTATTGACAAGCAGGTTATCGCGCCTCCTGATAAACCCAATGTCACAACCAACCCTCTCCCACCACATAACCAAGCTCCTCCTCCCAATAGAGTCAATTTTATCCAGACTGGGGTCGCATCTTACGATCCTAGCATCTATATTACGCCCACCCACTTACCCAAGCCGGAGGTGCTCCTCCCCGATTGCGTTGACTTCTTGTGCATGGTGGACATCTCCAAAACCCAACCAGAACCGATGGTGGTGACCGTCGAAGATAGGTATAGAATTGGGACTGGACAGAGTTTTGCTGGGGGAGCCTATGATCCAAGCGAGTATATCCTATCAACGAGCCGAATTGGGCTAGGTATAGAATTGCCAGAGACAGGAGAGCTGTGCATGATCCGGGGGGATGGATCTGGGCTATGGGCAGATGATCTGATAGCCGTAGAGGAGGACTTTGCCAACCTGCAATTTTTCGATGACCAGGAACCGGGGGATGCGTCAATCAACTGGTTCGATCATGAGGGATCAGCAGAGGCCACTGGATGGCTCGAGGATCAACCAGATGAAGTGGGGGAAGCCCAACCAGAACAGAGCCCGGCAGGGGCAGAGGTATCAGCTGTGGCCGGAATGGCCGGAAGTCAAGTTGTATCGCCGGAGAGCGCCGGTGCTAAGAATTCCGCTCGAGACATAGGCATTATGGATACGGGAATTGTTGAACAAACAGCTGTACTAATGCAGCTGGAACGAGAAAAGTTTGAGGAGGCTGAGAGAATTAGGAAAGCTAAAGGCCCTGAGGGGACTGAAAGTGCTGTGTGCACGAAGATAGAGAATGCTGCGAGCATGTGGATAGGGAGTACTACGAGTGCAACTAAACCGGAGCCAGACAGGTGTCTGTTGGCTGCCGACGGAATGTGGTGGGAAGACGATGATTTATGTCTTGCCCACACGGATGAAGACTGGGGAAATAATCAACCGGATGACACTTGGTACCTCGATGAGGTTGACCATATGACAAGAAGTGGACGGTACTTCAAACCCCCACACCTGGACCAACCCGAGGCATCCGGGAAGGATAGAGAAGCGGAGAAACAGAAGGAGAAGCAGATTGAAGAGGAAGCTGTGCTAAAACAGTTAAAAAAGATACAAGCAGACATCTCCATCTGGGGACTGCTAATGGCATCACGAGTACATAGGGAAGCTGTCCTATCTGCCATGGACAAGTCCAAACTCTCCATAGACACCACGCCTGAACAGCTGGTTGGGCTGGTTTTTCCGGGAGGAGGTTCCCCGGCATTAACCTTTTCGGACAAGGAACTACCGCCTGAGGGCACAAATCATAACAAACCTCTCTATATTTCTGTGGAGTGTAGAGATAAGTGGATACCGGTGGTACTTGTTGATACCGGGTCTGCGATTAATGTCTGCCCGACCAGAACGGCATATGCAATCGGGTTAAAGCCCGTGGACTTCGTCCCAACTACCCAAGTGATCAGAGCATACAACAATACCAGCAGAGAAGTGATGGGGACTGTTAAAATTCAAACGAAGGTTGGTCCAGGACAACACAGCATCGAATTTCATATCTTGGACGTTCCTGCAACCTTTAACCTACTTTTGGGGCGACCGTGGTTGCACCAGGTCAAAGCAGTCTCTTCCACTCTACATCAAATGCTAAAGTACCCTCACGGGAAAGGGGTAGCGATCGTTTTTGGGAATTCATCAATCCATCCTCCGCCGGAAGTGTCCACACCTGTCTTGGAGATCGAGCACGGCACGGAGGATGTGTTTTTGTCGGGGTTCACTTTGGCCGAGGCTCAAGTGGTGCAGAATGTCATGGCTATGAATGAGGGTATGTACGTTAGTGCTCAATCTATCTACCTCATGAACAAGCTAAAACATACCCCCGGGATGGGATTAGGGAGAAGCGGCCGGAAGGGCGTCTCAGTGTTGGCCGAAGTGTCACATAACCCTCACGCCTTTGGACTGGGTTATCTGCCCACCAAAGAGGACTGGGTGAGGAAAGGAAAAGAAATGGCCGGAAGAGCCAGGGCAAAGAAGGTTGGGAAGCCATTTGAGTTAATGCATAGGCCCATCTGGGGTACCCTAAACGGACGCTTTGTCCGGGAGGGAGAAGACTTTCCATTCTGCGGCTTCCCAGAACCATGGCTGAACGCGGAGAAGAAGCGCGTGCCTGGTTTCAAAATCTTCTTCGACTTACAATTACCTGGGGATGACGTTGCCGAAGCGCAGACAGACCCACCAACTGAGGTTGAGCAGTGTAGAACAGTGGATCCTGAGAGCACAGAGCTTGAAATGGGGGTAGCACTGGCGTGTCTACTATCAGATCCTCCGATCGGCCAAGAGTGCTTGGGGGATAACTCTACGGTTTCTATGATTGGAGATGAAATAGCTGCGGGCTTTCCAGCGCCGATCTTGGATGCATCTATCGCACCTTCTCTCATCTGGCAATATGAAGAAGGCTTTTTATCTAGCAGCTCCGGGTCAGGTAGTGAGCCGGAATCTGATTCCACCGAATCTTGTGCGTCGGAATCAGATTCCAGCTCGACTGAGTCTGAGTCCGGTATTCCTAGGGGTGATAACCCAGATGCCACAGTCCTGTCTAGGTCGTCATTTTCATTTTCTTTTGAGTCTGTTGTAACAGAGGAATCTGACGGCTTGGAAATATTTAATGAGAATGATGTGGATGTGGTTTCTGAGTATTTTTCTGTGCCTTTGATTTATTGCTTAAATCAGGATTTTTAAAATTTTGATGAAAACAACGAGGAAGAAATTCCTCCAGTTTTGTAACGATTAATTGATCAAGAGCAGGAAAGATTTGTTAAACCTTTAATGGATGAAATCACTACTGTGAATGTTGGTACTGAGAAGGACCCGCGGCTGGTCCAGATCGGGTCCACGTTGTCTTCGGAGGAGCGCGAGCGCTTAGTCACTTTATTAAAAGATTTCAAAGATGTTTTCGCGTGGTCCTACGAAGACATGCCTGGAATCGATCCTGAGATTGTACAGCACCGGATCCCTCTTGATCCCGAGGCCCGCCCTGTCAAACAGAAACTCAAAAGGATTCGCCCGGACTGGGCTCTCAAAATTAAGGAAGAGGTCACCAAGCAAATTGACGCAGGGTTCCTGCTAGTATCTGAATACCCAACTTGGTTGGCCAACATTGTTCCGGTGCCAAAGAAGGACGGCAGAATTCTGGTCTGTGTAGACTTCAGAGATTTGAACAGGGCCAGTCCGAAGGACGACTTTCCCTTGCCACACATTGATGAATTGGTGGATTTCACGGCAGGACACGCTTTGCTTTCGTTTATGGATGGTTTCTCAGGCTATAATCAGATAGTAATGGCACCCGAAGACCGGGAGAAGACTGCATTCACTACCCCGTGGGGTACATATTGTTATAGAGTGATGCCATTCGGGTTGAAAAATGCTGGAGCTACGTATCAACGGGCAGCAACTACAATATTGCATGATATGATCCATAAAGAGGTCGAGGTGTATGTGGACGACATGATTGTCAAGTCCAAAGAAAGAGAGGGCCACTACACCGCCTTACAAAAATTCTTTCAAAGGATCAGAGAGTTTCGGCTGCGATTGAATCCCCAGAAATGCACGTTTGGTGTTACAGCAGGGAAGATGCTAGGGTTTCTGATTACACAAAGGGGCATCGAGGTCGACCCTTCCAAAATCAAGGCCATCTTAGAAATGCCACCACCAAGGACTGAAAAGGAGGTGCGAGGCTTTCTGGGTAAACTGCAATTCATAAGACGGTTTATTTCTAAATTAACCTTGACTTGTGAACCACTTTTTGGTCTCCTGAAGAAAGGAAAGAAATTCCAATGGGACGGCCGATGTCAAGTAGCTTTTGAGCAGATCAAAGAATATCTACAGAACCCGCCCGTGTTGTCACCACCAGAGCCGGGGAGACCGCTGATATTGTACCTTTCGGTAACTGAGACTACCATGGGCTGCATGCTTGCGCAGGAATCAGAAGACAAAGTGGAAAAGGCCATCTACTATCTGAGCAAAAAGATGCTGGATTACGAGACCCGCTATACACCACTGGAGAAGGCTTGTTTGGCCTTGGTATGGGCTACCAGGAAGCTGCGGCACTACCTGTTAGCTCACTCTGTAATGTTGGTTTCACGTTTGGATCCCATCAAATATCTCTTCGAGAAACCAGCACTTACGGGTAGGCTAGCCCGTTGGCTGCTGTTGCTCTCCGAATTTGATTTGAAGTATGTAACGCGCAAGTTAGTAAAAGGAAGAGCGGTAGCAGAGTTCCTTGCCGACCACCCGGTTGAAGGGAATGAAGCGGTTGAGTATCTATTCCCAGATGAAGCCATTCTGCACGTCGAAGATGAAACTTGGACGATGTACTTTGACGGAGCGTCAAACCAGTATGGGTATGGGATAGGGGTGTTGCTGATAGCGCCTGACGATTCCCGTATCCCTTTAGCATTCAAGCTCCAGTTCAAAGTCTCGAACAATGAGGCAGAGTATGAGGCATGTATTGCTGGCCTGGAAGCAGCCCTAGAACTAGGGGCAAGACGGTTGGACGTCATTGGGGACTCGAACCTTGTTGTGTCTCAAGCAAAAGGAGATTGGAAAGTCAAGGAGGAAAGGATGATAATTTACCACCAAACCTTGGATTTGTTAATTCCTCGGTTTGAGAAGCTAAATTTCACCCACCTTGTAAGAGAGAACAACAGGTTCGCAGATTCACTAGCAACTCTATCTTCTATGATAGACATCCCGTCCGGAGTCCGGATGCGTCCAGTCATTATTGATCAAAAGTTTGCGCCAGCATACGAGTCGATTTCCGCCATAGATGAGGTTCAAGACGGCAACCCCTGGTATTACGACATCTGGAACTTCTTGGAAAAGGAGACGTATCCACTAGGGGCAAATGCCAAGGATAAGAGGGCCATCACAAGAATGGCTGCTCAGTTCATTATCTGCGGGGGAAAGCTGTACAAAAGGGGTCATCTGGGAATGCATAAGCTCTGTGTAGAAGCTGAAGAGTCGAAACGCCTGATGGAAGCCATCCATGGGGGGGAGTGCGGTGCACATATGAATGGAGTAATGCTGGCCAGAAAGATCCTCAGACAGGGCTACTACTGGTTGACCATGGAGGAGGATTGTATTAGTTTTGTTCGGCGATGCCACAAGTGTCAAATTCATGCAAACCGCATGAACATCCCGCCGTCAAAGCTGTACAACATGACTTCACCATGGCCTTTTTCGGTTTGGGGAATTGATGTGATCGGAGCTGTTACCCCGAAGGGGTCAAACGGGCATGAGTTTATCCTAGTAGCGATAGATTATTTCACAAAGTGGGTCGAGGCCCAATCATACGCGGTGTTGAAGGCGTCGCACGTCGCAAAGTTCATCAGAAACAACATCATCTGTCGCTACGGGGTGCCAAACGAGATAATTTCAGATAATGGTTCCCACTTCAAGAAAGAAGTGATAGACTTGTTGGAAAAATACAATGTGGCTTTCCATAAGTCATCTACATACCGGCCGCAGACCAACGGAGCGGTTGAGGCCGCCAACAAGAATATCAAGCATATACTGCAAAACATGGTGGGAACCTACCGGGATTGGCCAGACAAGCTGCCATTTGCTCTATGGGGCTACAGGACTTCAATCAGAACTTCTACTGGAGCAACTCCATATTCATTGGTCTATGGAATGGAGGCTGTTCTACCCATCGAGATTGAGGTTCCGTCGTTACGAGTATTGGCTGAATGCCAAATAGCCGAAGCAGATTGGCAGCAAAGCAGATTCGAAGAACTCATGCTCTTTGATGAAAGAAGACTGAAAGCACTGTACCACATCCAAGGCTATCAACGCAGAATTGCCCGGGCTTTCAACAAGAAGGTTAAGTCCAGGAATCTGAAAGAAGGAGATTTGGTGCTCAAAGACAACCGAGCTCCCATCCACGACCCAAGGGGCAAGTTCAACCCAATTGGACTGGTCCTTACATCATCAAAGCTATCTGGTCAGGTGGAGCTGTGGTTCTGATGGATCTAGATGGCTTGGAGTTCTCACAACCGATCAATATGGACAAGTTGAAGAAATACTATCCTTGAGAGGCTCGCTAGGCCGAAAACCCGAAAGGGCGACCTAGGCAAAAGTCAGAGCACAAAAAAATTAGAAAATATAAAAACTGAGCTCGCAAGGTTGAAAACCCGCAAAGGGCGGCCTTGGCAAAAGTTTGAGCGCAAAAGGAGAGTGAAAATACTCGAGTGAACCTAGGCCTGAACTACGTAAGGCTTGATTCCCATCTTTGGGATACGTAGGCAACTTCACCTTGAAGTTCAGCCATAAACTTTTCCCCGATCAACTCTGTCCATTTTGATCATCTCAGTCATCTTAATCCATCAGCATTTATCGCGATCTCCGGTACAGTGCTGTTCAGACTAGGGGCAACTTTCCGTTGCCGCGACGGGTGCAAAGTTACTCAGACTATGGGCAACTTTCCGTTGCCATGCAGTGCCGCATTGTTCTTCAGACTAGGGGCAACTTTCCAGTTGCAGGGATCTGGGGTTGTACATCTCAGTGACAGATCTTCGGCGTGTCCAGTTCTGATCCACATCGAAAATAGTTTTGAAAAGTTTTAATAAAAGTTGACCTTGTTCAAATTAATCTTTTTACGACTAAGACCATTTTTGGACCAAAGCGGAAAATTTTCAGTACCATAACCTTCAATTTCATTGATTTCAAAATAGAGTTCTCCTGCTCTTGCATACAATCGAGGCTGCTTTTTTTTAGTACATTCATAAAGAAAACTTGAAAATACTAATAAAGCAATAAATTTGGGACATAGTTGAATCAAGTATCTCTGCGTCCCCTCCTAGAGCTGGACGAAGCATCTGATGCCAAACTAGGCCCAACCTGTGCCTCCTCGTTGAGCCAATCCAAGCACTCATCGGACAAAGTGTAATTGAAAGTGGAAGCAGGGGCCAGGAGCTCTCTAGTCCTCCATGCTGTGGCATATCGGGCAAGTTGTGCACCCCGGACCGGAAAGCAGCTGGGTACTCAATCCCCTCCGGTGGGCAGGTCTGATCATGACCGAACTGACGCAGGAACCGAAACGGAAAATAAAATACGCAGTGGGTTAGACCAATCAATTGGATCCCAATTAGCCGGGACATACTATAGCTCATTGCCGGGAGGTTAAGCCAAGGACAACGCCAAGCGATGCGGTCTGCGGACAAATTGCACATCCAGTCTAACCACCACCTTTCGTCAAGAGCATTGACTAGGCGCTGCCGAAAGAAGTAGCCTAGAGCTGAATAGGCCGGGCAAGAGTCCACAACCTGCAACTTATCCATTAACCATACCTAGGGGAGGGATGGAAAATGAGAGAATAAAGAACAGAGAGACGTACGATGAGAGAAAAGTAAGACAAGGGTTTTGTGAGAAAAAAAAAAACCGAGCCTGAGGGTCGAGTGATGTGAGCAAATATATATGTAAGGCCGGGTGGGAAACATTACCTGCAGCAGCAGTGGACTCCTAGCAAACCTAGTTGCCTCCCGGCGATAGACAGAATCTAAGCCCATCAGTGTCTCGGCCAAGGTCATGGCAATACAGCTCTTTCCTTCTCTCAAGCCTTGGGCAACTTCAATCAGGCGAATTCTAGCTCCGCCGAAGCCCGAGGAAAGCAGATAGTGAGACAACAAACACAAGCAGAGGGCGTGTTGCCGGAAACCCTGCCAATAATGGTTGCTGCGGTCGCCGGCGTCGGAAAAACGATGGATCAATCCGAGGATGTCCAGTTCCCCACTGCAGATTAAAGATCGAGCATCATGTGCCGTGAGCCCACACATCCGCCCTAAAGCCTGGGCATGGCCAAAACGGAGTTGGGGCAAGATCACTTCAGAGCATTCAGACTCCATCAAAACCTGAAAATCTTCGAAAGTGGGACACATCTCTTGGCCGCCAAAGCTAAAAACGTGCGTCATTGGGTTCCAGAACCTTGCCGCGACATGGAGAAAAGGGAGCTGTAGTGGAGTACGGCTCAGCGTGAATAGTGCATTCAAGCCGAAACCCCGGAAGTTCAGCTTTTCCGAACCATCTAGAGAAGAGATCCAAGATGTGAGATTTTCCGCGAGAAATGCCTCCATCTTTGTCTAAAACTAAGATGAAATGAATGTTCCCGAAGTTGAGGCTTTTATAGAGGGAAAAACACTATTCACAGGGACACGTGTCAAAAACTAGGTGGCTGCAGGAACAAGTGGCCGGCCGGCCACCTTTTCTGGCTGGCCGGCCATTTACTTTTTACAAAACTGGCCGGCCGGCTCCCTCTCTCCACAAAATTGGCCGGCCGGCTCCCAAAGGTGGCCGGCAATGCTGCAGGATATCCCATTGGCCCTGTTTTACCCTTTGGGGGAAAGTTTCAAGCATTTCCATTCAACGGGAGAGTCAAAGGCCTTCATTTCCCTCTGTTTCGGATGCGTTCCGGTGCCCAGATCGTCCGAAGTACACTCTGTTGTTGTTGTTTTGATTATCGAGTTGTTGTTTTGCTTATCGAGTTGTTTGTCGAGCGGACGTGTTTCGTGTTTTCGAGTCATTGTTCTCTGTTTAAACAATCTTTGTTTAAGTCTTGTTTATTTACGTTGTCAACACTGTTGTTTTTTCTTATTGAGTTGTAAACTTCCTAAGGTTCTGTTATATCTTAGTAAGTTGAGTTGCTTAGTTTGTTGCGTCGGTTCACTACCTGACTTGGTGATTACACTATGCACATTCCCATTCAAATTTCATTTTTGTGCGAAATAAAATGATGCAATACGATGCTAAAAGTTTAAAGTACAAACACCTTTTCAAAAGCTGTTTCATTCCATCATGCTTTATAACAAACAAAGGTACAAGTTTTACGAAAAATAAAACTACCTAACAATGTGCAAAGTGCTACAAACTACTAGCAAAAAGAAAAATAAAGCAGGAAACAGCAGCATCAATGTCCTCGGGAGCGGAAATGAGAAGCACTCCTCATCCTCTTCTGCGGGACAACCTCTGCACCATCATCATCATCTGGGTCGGAGCTGTCATCCTCAGGATCCCCCTCAGCCTCGCCTCTATTCCCCGAACCAAGACCGGAGCCCCCCTCCTCAGCAGATGTCTCTGACTGACGGTCGGTAGCCTCCTCCTCCTCCTCATCATCCTCCTCCTCCTCCTCCTCATCAGGCTCCGCCTCTACAACACGAGCCCTGTGTCTGCGGACAGGCCCTCCTCGAGCTCCTCGAAAAGGCCTGGATGGCCCGGCTCCTCGGAAAGGCCGGGATGGCCCAGCCCCCTGAAAAGGCCCGGATGACCCAACTCCCTGAAAAGGCCCAGATGGCCCAGCTCCCCAAGGAGGCCCAGGTGGCCTGGCCTGCGGCTGACCGGACCATGAAGGCATCTAAAAATAAAGAGTTCAATTCAAATACATCAGTCCAAATATATACATCAGATGCAGATACAAGCAAAGGCTACGTGAAGTGGGTGCATGTAAATACAGTGTACAAGTGGGGTGTGTGTCAGATGTGCTCTACACAAGTAGTCTATCGATGCAGTAGAAATCAGCATGTCATCAGAAGTATGATAAATGCTAGAAAACTGAAGGGTACCTGAATGCCCGCGATAGACAACTGTGCCTCCCTCCGCAGGACCATGCCCTCGAGTGTGGCCACCAGTCCAACCACTTCCACCATGTACCCTCGCGGTGGCTGTAAATATGAGCTCATAATCATCAGTGAATAAAAGAATGTCTAAACGTCTGAATGATGAATGAAAAATAGTGGGGCATACCAGCGGTGAGTCAGGATCAATGGCGTATCGATCACTGGGCATCGGAGGCTCTAGCGGGATCGGAGTCGGAGAAATAGCCCCATACTGCCACGCCATCAACTCAGTTGGCATATCTGGCCATCCAGGATGAGGATAAGTCGGAGGAGTCGAAGGAACCGATCTACCCCTACCTCTAGATGTACCAGCCCTACTAGTAGGAGGGGCGTCTGCAGCCCGAGCCCGGGCCTGGCCCGAAGATGACATACCAGCAGGCCTCGTCATCGGGGTACGAGCTCCCGTCAATGGAGGCATCAAATATGTATGGCGGTAAGTGTCGTAATCCCCCTCCTCGAGATATAATAAAGCATCGCTACCTAGCATAGTGCAGACTACCTCCGAGAAAGAGAGCCTGTCAGCAATCCGCATACTGACTGGGGGTGCTGAGGGAGGATCCTGAGAAAGATACCCCCATACCTGACGCAGAAAACGTTCCCCCAGAAACCATGCCCTGCCAACCGGCCCTTCAAGCAGGACCCTATACTGGGAGGTGTCCGACCCTCCGGTATACTGAAGTCGGAGACCATCACCCAGGGGCGCCCAAGGCTGCCATGTGATCTGCGGATGATAAATGCATAAACCAATCAGAAATCGGGAATACACAGAGCAAATCAAAGATGAAAATGAAAGGAACTGAAAGTTCTGAAGTACCTCCGACTGCCGCACAGTGTCAAAATACTGTCGCAAGTAAATGAGGGTCTCTCGGGGTCTCGGCCGGTGTAGGCCCTCGAACACTAGTGAATATGGGGTCATGAGAGGCCCTGCCACCTTCGACTCTGGGGCTAATGCTGGGAAGTATACATAGACCCATAGCTGAGAAAAGCAGTGCAAAATGTAAGTACGAAATGCTGAGAGCAAAATACAGACTGTAAAAGTGCGCTGTGTGTGCAATGTACAAGTAATGAAGAGCAGAAATGTAAATCAAGGGGATAGAAAAGTATCTCCCAAGCTCTCCAGTAGCCACCAAGTAAGTCTCCCCGCCCGCGGGAAGTCGCGCTCATATAAAAGTAAAGGGTAGCTAGGCCGGCGCCACCCCAGTCATATCTACTGACCTGTGATAGGTCAACCAGAGCGCTCAGCAGATATAACCCGACTGTGTTCCCTCTATCGGCAAACAGGGTAGTCCCGAAGAGGAACATAAGGAAACCACGGGCGTACTGCTCCGTCTCCTCAGGAGTCTCGGGCACCATCTCCGCCCGCCGGAAGTGGGAAGAGAACCAAGTGTATCGGACTCTCCCAGAAACCCTGTCAACAGGCGGGCGAGCCCCCAATAGATACATCCAAGCGGCCTCCCACTCGCCCATATCCTCATCATAGGGGATGGGCCAACCTCTTATGTCCAAGCCAGTCAACACAGCAAAATCTAGAGGCGTCATGGTCATGTCTCCAGTGGCAGAAAAATGAAAGGAGTTGGTGGTGTCCCACCATCTCTCTACCAATGCCGCCATCAGAGTCCTCCTGGCAGAACAACGTGACAACCCAACGCAGAAGGCCCCGAACCCTGCCAAGTCTACTAAATCCCGGACAGCCTCCGGGAGCTCAACGTACCAATCCCTCGCGGCAGTGGAGCCATATCCCCGTACACTGCGAGAACCAACCTGCATTTAGAATGAATACATGTGTCAATAATGGAAAGTTTAGGCTGCGTGCCAATGAAATGAAGTAGGCTGCGTGCCGATGAAATGAAATGGGTTGTGTACCGATGAAGTGAAATAAGCTACATGAAAATTTAAAATCTGGGCTGCGTGTTCAGAAAATTTAAAGTTTGGGCTGCGTGTTCAACTTTCAATCAGTGTGGGCTGTGTGTTCACTATTCTAATCTGGGCTGCGTGTTCAGAAAATTTAAAGTTTGGGCTGCGTGTTCAACTTTCAATCAGTGTGGGCTGCGTGTTCACTATTCTAATCTGGGCTGCGTGTTCAGAAAATTTAAAGTTTGGGCTGCGTGTTCAACTTTCAATCAGTGTGGGCTACGTGTTCACTATTCTAATCTGGGCTGCGTGTTCAGAAAATTCAATCAGTGTGGGCTGCGTGTTCACTGTTCTAATCTGGGCTGCGTGTTCAGAAAATTCAATCTGTGTGGGCTGCGTGTTCACTATTCTAATCTGGGCTGCGTGTTCAGAAAATTTAAAGTTTGGGCTGCGTGTTCAACTTTCAATCAGTGTGGGCTGCGTGTTCACTATTCTAATCCGGGCTACGTGTTCAGAAAATTTAAAGTTTGGGCTGCGTGTTCAACTTTCAATCAGTGTGGGCTGCGTGTTCACTATTCTAATCTAGGCTGCGTGTTCAGAAAATTCAATCTGTGTGGGCTGCGTGTTCACTATTCTAATCTGGGCTGCGTGTTCAGAAAATTTAAAGTTTGGGCTGCGTGTTCAACTTTCAATCAGTGTGGGCTGCGTGTTCACTATTCTAATCTGGGCTGTGTGTTCAGAAAATTTAAAGTGTGGGCCGTGTGTTCACTTTCGAATTCGGGCTGTGTGTTCGACAAATCAGTGTTTGAGTCGTGTGTCCACCTCTTAACTAATGTATACTGTGCATTCGCAATTCATTAATGAGCCGAGTGTTCAGAAATCCGAGTGTTTAAACTACATGTTCAGGATGCAAGCAAAGTACTATGTCATAAGCTAAACTGTATATTCAAGCATAGCAAAGGTGCGAAATGTACGAAAAATGCAGAAAACGATGTAAATACCTCTCGGGCCTCATGAGAGAGGTGATGCTCTGGCTCTCGGAGAAGCAGATCCCCAGGTGCTCGCTCGTCAAAGCTAGTGAAGTGACGGAAAACGGCACGCGGAAGGACATGTGCTGGCGGATTGTACCTCCCGGGAATAAAAGGTCGGACCCTCGGGGGCAAAGTCATGGGATCAAAATCGTCTCCGGCACCTGGAAAGTCTCCGCCGTGGGGAGAATTACCCGCCATTTTCAAAGAATCTGCAAAAGGAGCAAAAATGAGCGAAAATGAGCCAAAATTGGAAAAAGTCAACAAAAGTCAACTCTCGGGAAATGGAAAAAGTCAACAAAAGTCAACTCCCGAGAAAATCTTCCAAATATTGAGACAAACTTACCTCAAGTAGCGAAAATGAGAAAAGAAGCTCCGAAACCGAAATTTAATCGCTTCAAAGTGCTTGAAACTGAATATTTTTGCGAAAACAACTTGCGTGGGGCGTTGGAAAACGCGTATGGAACTCAGATCTGGAGGAGAAAGTGTTGTAGGAGGCAAGAGAGGAGAAGATCTCGGCTGCATTATATAGGCTCCAAGTCTTGGGATGAAGGAGCATGGAGAAAGGAGGTGAAAGGACCAAAATGCCCTCGGATTTGGGCATATGGCCGGCCGGCCACCTTTTCTAGCCGGCCAGCCATTTCCTTTTTGGAAAACCGGCCGGCCAGCCATTTACTTTTTGTAAAACCAGCCGGCCACCTCCCCCTTCCCATAAAACTGGCCGGCCATGTCCCTCACAGGCTCACCTAGCTCCCTGCAAATTTTGAGGAAGATCGGAGTTCCCGAGACCTGAAAAAGTTTAAGAAAAGTACACTTCCGGTCGTGAAATTGCTCCGCCGGAACTTCAGCTTCAAGATCTGACATGTGTCTCATCATCATTCATCAAAATCAAAGTGTATCCTTTTTGAATGAGTTGTAGCCTTTCTGGGAAGCGGATCGGAGGCCGTGATCGAGTCGCCTTCGCCGAAACACGCATTTCCGTACTCGTTATTTCATGACAAACGAGCACCCTGATTTAGGCTCGCTTTGCACTATCGCGCATATAACTTGCATTCTCATGAGCATACTCACATTTTTATGCACATTTCTTGATATTGCCATACCTCTGTGTTTGAGCATGCGTTGTCACGCATGTCTCACTCTTGCATTGCGATGCATTCACTCACCGGCACTGCGTGTGTCAAACTTCCAGAATCACATTGGATATATGTTGGTAGCATATTGTACTTGTTGCAATTTCTCTCTTTTGCAGGCACGATATTGTATGTACGGTTCAATTGAGGCTGGTGCGACCAGACGAATCGCGCAGGTATCGTATCTTCTCCGTGTGAGACGTGGCGAGGATTGAATAATTCTCCGCATTCTTAACTGCATGAAATGTAGTTGTTGCTTTGCATTCTTGCTTAAAACTGTTGCATCTATTTGCGAATACTTGCTTCATTACAGCTTGCTGCATTTGCATGATCATTGAGTTATGTTCGGCTTCTTGTATATCGCTTTGCATTTTGCCCCCCTACCTGCGGGCCTGCCTGCGGGCACATCTCTGCTTACTTTGTACGTTTGTCTAAGTCTTCGACCTTGTCAAAAATGGGTCGTCTCTGGGCTTTGACATTCACTCCCGTCACTTGTGACTTTCGAGTTCTGTCAAAGAGGGGCAACTGTAGACACCCCATTTTTGACCGACCTTAAGACTTAGACGTCACCAGTTGAGCGCTTGGTGATGTTGCATAATGTGCTCGTTCAGAAGTTTCAGAGTCGCGGCCGTGAGCCCTGCATCCGGACTTCCGAACCCTCTTTTGTGCTTTGCCTCGGTTTGCGAACCAGGCTCGGTTTTCTTTGTTTCTTTTCCTGAGGGGAGGGAGAGGTCCCGTAGACCATCTCTCAGTGGCCGTGGGCTACATTTTGTGGCCGTAGGCCATTTTGCCCATTTCGGAGCCCGGTTTCTGGTTTTTCGGGACCGTTGGCCGTGTGCCTCAGTTCGGGACCGCTTAACCATCTCCGTTTGCTCTAAATTTTGGCATACTTCCTTTCAACTCCCTTTTGAGGGACACTAGGGTCTGAGAAACCCACTTCGAGGCCGAATGCCACTTTCGGTGCTTAACAGCCCATTTTCGGGACCCCAAACTGCGTGTTTTGGCCCCCGAGCATTCGTTTTGCATCGATTTTCATTCATTTTCGGCAGGTGCCTCTGTTTCATCACCAGCAAGGCCGTAGAAGGGTGGGAGGCCAGCAATTATCTTAGCAACCAGTTATATTCCATTTTCGCCCTCCGGCGCCCGTTTTTCTCACTTTCCGGGCTAATGTTGAACACCTTGGGCCCATTTTCTTGAACTTTGAACCACATATTTGTGATGTACACACATGGGAGGACCCTAAAAGTTGGTGGCCGGCCAGTAATTCCACCTGACCCTTTTGAACCCCTCTTTCCGGGCTAATGTTGAACACCTTGGGGCCACATTCTTGAACTTTCAACCACATATTTGTGATGTACACACATGGGAGGACACCATCATGTGGTGGCCGGCCATTAATGTTACTTGACCCTTTTGACCCCTAGCCGGCCGGCTAGGGGATGTGGCCGGCCGGCCACCTGCAACAAAAATACTTGGCCGACCGTAATCCTCACACTGTTCACTTTACAGCTGTATAGCTTTATCCCCCAGAAAATATCAATATCCGGGGGATATTTTGTGGGGGAAAGTTGGCCTCCTTTTCCCCCACCTTTACACCCCCTTTTTGGTCCATATAACCAGCATGCAATATCATATTTTGGGGTCGGAAAAAATTGTCTTCAAGCCTCAATACACATATCTCCCTCCATCTTCCTCATTTTCCTAAAAATCCTTAAGTCCTACACCTTGTTTTCTTCATCACCACCAAGCTCTACCACCACCACTCCATTTCAGCAGCAAGGGGAAGAATTCCAGCAGCTTAGAGTCATCAAAATTGGTCCAAGAAGCAACAAAAGACTTGTCTCCAAGGGTGAGTTGCCTTTTTCCCTTTTTTGAGCTTTTCTTTGCAACATTTCTTAGCCATCTATGCTTTTTTCTTTAAGCTCCGGCCATAACTGAAAGTGGCCTTCTTTTGAGCTCATGTTCATGTCTCATTAAGGGCTCAACCCTGTTTGAGCCCTCTATCTTGCACTTGCTTCATTATCCCTCTAAAATGTCATTTTCCTGCATGATATTTTTAGCTTGTGTGTGATTTTTTTTGGAGCATGTTGTAAACTGATAATAGGCTTATTTTGGGCCCCTCTTCAACATTGAAGAAGGGCTCAACACTGTTTGGGACTTCCATGTTGTACTTGCCTTTATACTCCCTTTTTGGTCCCATTTTTGCATGCTTTGGCAGCCTATCATGCTTTCGTTTTTGGCCATTTTACAGTTCTGAAAATAGTCTTATTTTGGTTCATTCTTCATGTTTCATTTAGGGCCTTTCATGGTTTGGGACCTCCATATGCCACTTCATGTTATATCTCTCTTTTGGTTCCCATTCTTGCATGTTTTGTTAGCCTATCATGCTTTTGTTTTTGGCCATTTTACAGGCCTAGAAATAGTCTTATTTTGACCTTCTTAACATGTTTCATTAAGGGTCTTTGGCTGTTTGGTGAATATTTTGCATACCTCATGTTATAGCCACTTTTGAGCCTCATTTTGCATTGCATTTCTAGCATGTTTGTATACTATTTTGGAGTTTTTACAGTTCTGTAAATAGTCATATTTTTGGTCCCTCTTCAATGTTGTAGAAGGGAATTTTTCAGTTTGGGCTTTGCATATACCACTTGCCTCTTTGGCCACCTTTTGGCCCTTTTTCTTGCATGGGAGTGCAGCCATACCTGTGTTTGTTTTGGGGGTTTTTACAGTTCTGGAAAACATCTTATTTTGGGCCCCTATTCAACTTTGTTGAAGGGCCCTAACCTGTTTGAGGACATCAGCTATGAGTTGCTTCTTAATCCCATGTTTAGGGCCATTTCTTGCATGCTAGTTTTGCCCTATCTTGGTTTGCTGTTTGGCCATGATTTGTACTAGTAAAATGCTAATTTTGGGGCTGCCTTGCTTCTGTCTTTATATTCCATGTACCAATTTTGCATGTTTGGTATAGCTATAGGCCATTTTCGGGTGCCAAAATTCGTGTTTCGAGACTATTCTGTACATCGGGTGTGTTTTCGCCTCATTTTGGGGCTGTTTTCCCCCACATTTCCTTGCTGAAAATCCATTAACATGTTTGCATATCATTTCCATGCATTTGCATTGCATATACAATTACCTCGGTTTGCGTGCCCGCGTGCACGCATTTCGAGGCACTTCGTTTTCATCCATCGGCCTCTTATGTGAGTGTGGCTGAGGCTCTCTCATGTTAGTATAAGTCCATGTTGCATTCTACATATCATTTCCATGCATTTACATTGCATATACCATTGCCTCGGTTTGCGTGCCCGCGTGCACGCATTTCGAGGCACTTCATTTTCATCCATCGGCCTCTTATCTCATGTTAGTATAAGTCCTTGTTGCATTCTACATATCATTTCCATGCATTTACATTGCATATACCATTGCCTCGGTTTGCGTACCCGCGTGAACGCATTTCGAGGCACTTCGTTTTCATCCATCGGCCTCTTATGTGAGTGTGGCTGAGGCTCTCTCATGTTAGTATAAGTCCATGTTGCATTCTACATATCATTTCCATGCATTTGCATTGCATATACCATTGCCTCGGTTTGCGTGCCCGCGTGCACGCATTTCGAGGCACTTCGTTTTCATCCATCGGCCTCTTATGTGAGTGTGGCTGAGGCTTTCTCATGTTAGTATAAGTCCATGTTGCATTCTATATGCCATTTTCATGCCATTGCATTGCATATACCATTGCCTCGATTTGCGTGCCCGCGTGCACGCATTTCGAGGCACTTCGTTTTCATCCATCGGCCTCTTATGTGAGTGTGGCTGAGGCTTTCTCATATTAGTATAAGTCCATGTTGCATTCTACATATCATTTCCATGCATTTGCATTGCATATACCATTGCCTCGGTTTGCGTGCCCGCGTGTACGCATTTCGAGGCACTTCGTTTTCATCCATCGGCCTCTTATGTGAGTGTGGTTGAGGCTCTCTCATGTTAGTATAAGTCCATGTTGCATTCTACATATCATTTCCATGCATTTGCATTGCATATACCATTGCCTCGGTTTGCGTGCCCGCGTGCACGCATTTCGAGGCACTTCGTTTTCATCCATCGGCCTCTTATGTGAGTGTGGCTGAGGCTCTCTCATGTTTGTGTAAGTCCATATCATATTTTCATGTCATTTGCATTGCGTATGTCATTTTCTCGGTTTACGTGCCCGTGTGCACGCATTTCGAGGCATCTCATTTTTACAGCATAGTGCATACTAGGTTGTATCTTAGATCGCATTCAGTCATTTTCCTCAGTTTGCGTGCCCGTGTGCACGTATTTCGAGGCATCTCATTTTCACAACATAGTGCATACTAGGTTGTATCTTAGATCGCATTCATGCATTTTCTCGGTTTGCATGCCCGTGTGCACGCATTTCGAGGCATCTCATTTTCATAGCATTGAGCATGCTAGGCTGTATCTTAGTTGCATTCATGCATGTCATGCATGTTGCATCGTGTTCGGAATATGAGTTAGCCCGGGCACGGGAAACGAGGTGCATTTCGTACTCCGAGTGACGGAATGTATCTCAATTCCCCAGTCACCGACACTCCGGATTATCCATCATGGAGTTAGGTTCTTGTTGTGTTTTCATGTGCATTCATTCTATATTAAATTGTGCATTTCGACTCCTCGGCCATCATGTCTCGGTATGCGTGATTGGTGGCACGAGGATCGAAACATGCATATATCTGTGAAAATACATTGCTATGCCCCTTTCCTGCTCTCTGTTGCAGCAAATGAAGAATCAACAACTTTTCGGAGTCTGGCACGCTTTCCAAGAATAACTGCTAAACAGAGGCTAATTGGGGCATCCCGGTGGATTTCCGCGCAAGACAACCCGGACATGCATCATCCATCAGAAGCAAGGCAGCCCCTGGCTTGCATGCCAGTTTTACAGCTTTCTTAGTTAATTCATTAATTAATTAGGAATTTGTATATTATTTAGACTGTAATATTTGGACTGTAATATTCTTTCATTTGGAACTGTATTATTTATTCGGACCTTCTGCGCGAGGGCATAACTGTAATAAGTGTGCGTGTGTGTGTTGTATGTCTTCCAACCCCACGTCTTTCTCCATTTTATTTATCCGCTTTTGATGGTTAGATTAGGGCATGTTTAAATTAGCATACAGTATGATAGCATGTTTGCATTCATTCATCTGTTTTGCATACACCGGGCTCGGCGCATCATACTAACTGCATCGTATTTTCAATTCCAAGTTAAATACATGTTAGCTGTAGCATTTCATATGCCATGTTTAGAATAGCCGAGCCTGCTGTAGTTGCATTTTTGCATGTGTTGCATTAGGCATTTCCGTATAATTAGGATCATGCATGGATTTCTAATTAGCTTTTGTTTTGGCTTGGAGTACTCGGTAAGTTTTATGCTTTAGCATCCTTGCATGCGTGTGAGTGACTGCCATGAATAGCATGCTTACCATGAGGCTATATGCTTATGTGATATAACTGCCTGAATGCCTGTGGGTGAAGGTTGGGTTACTTAAATTGGAATAAATCATTAAAAGCTTCAAGCCTACCTGCCGGTAGCAAACCGTTTTCAAAAAGCGAACATGAAATGTTTTGTTCCAATTCAGGCGACCCAGTCTATACTTGTATGCTGTGCGCATCACATAGTAACCTAGGCTAATAACCGGAATAAGAACTCACAATGTTTTCAAAAATAGATATCATGGTTAGTAGAGGCCGATCTTTGATCGGGCGAGCGGGGGTGCTCACGAAGTGACCTTCCCCAATCGTACCCAAGTTCCCGAGTCGAGACAACTTTGGTGATGACGGACACGTGGCCTTTTGGCACCGAGTCAGGGTTTCCTAAATTTCCCAAAATAAAATATTTAGGTGGCGACTCTGTATCTGGAAAAGCAGTCCATGTTTGGCACTTCTTTCAAAAATCTATTTTTTTTCAAAACGATTTGCCGGATTTGGACTCTTTGGTTCAGACTTAGAACCGTGACTACAAATCGAGTCCGAGCTGTAGCGAGGTCCCCCGCGGGCTTGTTACATATCCTTTCAAGCCTTCGACCATGGTCATTTTGCAAGTCATCAAGCCTCGTCCTTACATCGTTAAAGTCTTCTACTGTTATAGCATCACAAGCTCTAGTGTTGGAACGAATTGTGGACGTAACGTCTTCATCATCTTCAGCCACGAACTTGAAGTAATTGCAATGGGGAGTGGGAGTGGTACTCTACAATGCATGACAATCAGTTAGTTGAATACGACAAATATTAATGTGACTAGTAAAGGATGAAAATTTCCAATACATACTTACATATTTTGATGGGCAAACAAAGAACAAACGCCCTTCATTGCCATTCTCATTAGTTCTTACAATATGTATGGTAGCGGTCCTTCCACAATTGCACATCCTCGGTTGTAATCTTATGTTGCTAATGTTAGAAGAAGAAGCCATTTTTTAAATCTGCATACATGAGAAATTTGTAGTGCTCTGCTATGCTTATGTTTGATGGGGTTAATAGCAGTTCTATTTGAATTTGAGGGACAGAGTGTCTTTACTGAAAACATCTATTTGTTTAAACTGCCATGTTTAATAGCATTTCAACAGAGGTTACATAGACTAAACTGTTAATAGCATTTGAACAAACATCGCAGTTCAATGTCAGTCATTTCCTTCAGTTTCAAACATAGCATTTCTGATTAATTACACATATGTTACACACACAACATTTTCAAACTGAACAAACATGGCAGTTTTACAAACATATCAGTTCAATGTCAATTCAATTATCAATCACACATGTTACACAACTATTATCAACAAATCATACTTAAGTGAAATGATTATGGGCAGATTGTTAGAGAGTGTGATTCAACTAATAGTTATCAAACTGAAATAGTTATCAACAAATCACACGTGATTTTCAACAAAGCACAATGAAATACTTATCAACAAATCAGTAATAGTTATGAACATTTCAGTTCAGTTTCATAATAGTTATCAATGTTGATAATAGTTAATTCAATTCACACAGCTAACATATGAGTTGATAGCAATTCATTACAACCAATCATGCGTGATTCACAACAAATACACCAAAATTCAATTATCAATCACACATTGAAAATTACACAACTATATGCATTTGTTCAACTATTTATCAATCTGCATAATCATACTATGTTCTTCAAAAATGTGATCCTTTCATTTTATGTTCGATCACTTTCTACATAATCATACTACGTTCTGCAAAATTTATACTTTAACTCTAAAAGGTAAATGCATTTATGTTCCTCACAATATGTTCCACATTTATCAATCATACCATTTATCTATCTGCATAACAGTAATTTTCAAAGCCCTAAATTTCAAAGCCCTAATTTTGAATGAGTAATTTTGGAAGCCCTAATTTCCAAATTTCAAATCTTTTTTGTCAATCACAACCCTAACTTTTTCATTTCAGTGTTTGGAGGACGAACCTGGTTCATCTATGGCCTGAAAGCCCACGTTCTCCTCAACAAATTCCTTCGCTACAGCCGATGGTGGTTGCGGTGGAGCTATGGTTCGTGAAGCAGAGAAAATGAGGGGTACATCGGTGGGTTGGGTTTACGAGTGGGTCGCTGTCGAGAGTGGTCGCCGGTCAGGCTGGGTTCGGTGGAGGAGGAGTGAGTGTGTGAGAGAGTGAGGGAGAGTGAGAGTGAGATTGAGGTGTATACTCTGTATAACTTGCATAGCAGAGCGGGAAAACAAAAGTTTGTATTTCTTTATTTTATTTTGGGAAAATTATTGATAAATCCTATTTAGAAGTGTTTTAACCCAAAAAGTCCATGAAGGAATTTTTTAACCCGTTTAGTCCCATGTATGTATAGTTTTATTCCATAAAGTCTTTTTTCTTGATTTACACTATTTTCTTGGATACTTATGCCCTTATATTTAATTTTTATACCTTTATAAATATTTTTTGAATGGTTAGCAATTTTATGATGTGAACATTCATATTTTAAAATTCACATTGGTAGGAGTGTAAATTTGTCCCGTGGGCGGCCCGAAACCCGCCAGCGAGCCGGGGCGGGGCCGGCCCGTTGACAATATGAATATTCACATTGACATGTTAACATTCACATTAATAGGAGTGTAAAATTGGCCTACGTCCCGTGGCGGCGTGAAACCCGCCCGTGGCCCATGGACGGCCCGGGGCGGGCCCGGTCTGGCCCGTTGACAATGTAAATATTCACATTGACATGTTAACATTCACATTGATAAGAGTATAAATTTGGCTTGTGGCCCATGGGCGGCCAAAAGCCCGCCCGCCGCCCGGGGCGGGCCTGACCCGGCCTGTTGACAATGTGAATATTCACATTGACATGTTAACATTCACATTTATAGGAGTGTAAAATTAGTTCGCGCCTCATGGCTGCCCGAAACCCGCCCACGGCCCATGGACGGCCTGTGGCGGGCCCGGCCCGGCCTGTTGACAATGTGAATATTCACATTGACATGTTAACATTCACATTAATAAAGCCAAATTTTATACTCTTATCAATGTAAATATTAACATGTCAATGTGAATATTCACATTGGCAACGGGCTGGACCGGGCCCGCCCCAGGCCGCCCATGGACTGCGGGCAGGTTTCGCGCCGCCACGGGACACGGGCCAATTTTACACTCCTATTAATGTGGATGTTAACATGTCAATATGGATATTCACATTGTCAATGGGTCGGGCCCACCCCGACCCGGCTCGAATTTTTTTGGGCACCCACGATAATCGACATGGGTTGGATGGAATAAAACTCCCTTTTATTTTGAATGATGATACGTGGCCGAGGTGTCACCGAAGTGCCACCTCTTAGAAAGTGGATTGGATGGAATAGTCAAAAAGAATATGGATTGGATGGAATAAAAATCTTAGAAAGTGGATTTATAAAAAAAGCTCCCTTTTATTTTTTAGTCAAAAAGCCAAAAATTCACTAAAAACTTGAAAAAGCCAACAACTCATAGGAAAAAGTCAAAGATTTTATTTTTTCTCTACTTTTTGCACATCTTTTCGTAAAAAAACAAAAAAGTGGTTCCAAACATACTAGTTTTTTCTAGCTCATATTTTAGCCAAAAAGGCAAAAAAATTGTAAATCAGCCTGTTCCCAAACGAGCCCAGTCTCCACTTTAGTCATGATGCAAGCTAGATTGTAATCTATCGGACTATTAGTCCTGGGATACATTGTCCTGGGATTATTTTGTTGGACTAAACTTGTGTCTTATGTTTGTTTAGTCATGGAATTAGATGTCTAGATTGGACTATTTTTAGTTATATAATGTTTGTTTGAAATATTATGGAGAAGGATAAATACTCAAATGACTATTTTACCCTTTTCTAATTGTTTTCTAAGTAATAGCATGGAGGGTAAAATGGACATTTCACAAAATAATCACATGGGATACCAATCCCATGGTTTCTGTCCCATCTCCCCCCCATAGGATAGGATACTCCCATATTTGTGGGACTAATAGTCCGGAGCAAAAAAAATGAAACGACATTACGGACTATTAGTCTGGTGGGACTAATAGTCCAATCCCAATCCTTAATCCTTCAAAACAAACACACCCTATGTCTATTAAAAATGATGTTCATCGGATATCGCTAACTATATGATCAAATCAATTTTGTATCAAAATAAAGGATGGTATTATAGTTAACGGTTGAAAGAAAACTACTCCGATCAGATAGGTATCAATATTCGATCAACGTGATTTGTCATAGGCATGTAGTACTCGACGAGCTGTGCACATTTAATGATTCAGATTATCAAAACGGGTTCCGTGATGGCCCCCACGGGCCGAACAACACTGTCCAATGCAATGCCCAATATTTGTGTATTCGGAATACGTTGAGATTATGATACCCTCCATAGATAGGATTAGTAGTCCCCCATTGGAGATGGTATTACATATATATGTATACCCTTCATATTTGTTTATTACATATATATATATATATATATATTGACAAATTCTATCAGACACGGATCTTAATACACCCTTTAATCCATCCATTGTATCATCATTCACGAAGTTTGCCCTCTTTCTTTGGACTGCATAAGCGGGGATTGTAATCCACCAGGCTGTTAGTCGTGCGATACAGTGTCCGTCGACCAGTCGGTTCGGGTGTATTTGTATCGTATGTTTGTTTACTCATCGGATTAGATGTGAAAATTGGAGTATTTGTAGTGAATCAAATGTTTGGTTCGACGAACTGGATAAAGATAAATTACAAATTTATATTTAATTCATAATACTAAATTTGTGAAATCCATAATTCATAACTGAACAACAAAAAAAAATTAAATTCATAGGGTCATACGAAATTTAATTTTTAATTTATAGGGCGAAATTTTAATTTAACATTACCCTACCTTACAGTACGCATTACCCTACCTTACGGTACGCCTTGTTTGTGAAAAATAAACAAAAACCAAAAAAATAGCAAATAAAATTAACGGCAATGATTGGTGGCCAAAATTTTCGGGCCATTTGAGACACAGAATTTGTGGCCACCAAACATTTTCCTAAAACTAATAAGATAAAATGGCACGTCAAACTTATAATCAGTGCAAATTTAAGTCACATCATCTTATTTAAATCACATCATCTTATTTAAGTCACATCACCTCTCACACACATTAATTCAACCTCAACCCAAACGAAACCCATATTTCAGAAAAAGTCAAAAAGTACACTTTTAGATTATCCCAAATATTTAGGGGTTGTTTGGGATGTCCTAAATAAGTGCATTTTTTTACTTTTTGGACTAAAAAGTTGATGACAAAAATATGGTTGTTTCGGTTAACTTTTTGACTTTTTATGGAAAAATGTGTATTAAAAAATTGTATAAATTAGTGTGTAGGGGAAAATTAGATTTGGGAGTTGTGCAGCCGTACTTTTTGACTTTTGGTGAATAATGATAACTTTTTTACTTTTTGAGTACATTTTTGACTTTTTAACTTTCTGGGCACATGCCAAACTTGTCCTTAATGGATAGTGTCACGTACGTTTTCGTTTCCCTCCCAAATTTGGAACAAAAACCAAAGTTGGCAGACAAAGCCTATGAAATCCAACAGAGGCAGTACTTTTCATGATGACCCACATGCCGTAGCCTTTCTAATCTCACCAACTCATTTCCATTTCCCACATACAGTTTCTGCAACTTTGCTGTCCCTCATTCTCTCTGCATTTCGGTTTTGCTGTCCATCTCCAGTAACATACTCTCTCTCTCTGTCTGTCTCTCTGTCTCTCCATTTCGACTGCGCTAGCTCGCCGACGGTAACACTCACCATTTTCTCGGGCATGTGTGAGTCTGTCTATTTTTTCTTTCGGAGCACATTATTATTATGACCTGCTGTGTTCCACTCGCACGACATTACCATTTATCAACTATTAAACTGTTCCTCGTTAGGTCATTGAAACCATACGTACGATTAGGTGTACAAACTACACGGGTGACAACCTTATATTGCCATTGAGGAGTTCCATAGTAACAAACGGTCTTCGTTGAGCAGTGTAGCCAATTTTTTATTTCTCTGCATGAATGTACGTTGCGTATGGGTGCTCTTGGGTTGAATGTCCCATCCCATGTGGCCCTGTTTGAAGTGTGCGTATTGGTTGTTGTTTCTGGGTTGAATGTCGTCAATACTATAAAATGAGTATAATGCAAATTATCGTAACGTTCTTTGTGCATCCTTATCACAGTTTATAAATTCTTTGCAGGAATTATCGTAATTGGATATAGGCAATATGTCAGACAATGCGAAGCAACTGTGAGTTTATGTCGTTCACTATTTCATACAATTAGGTTTGCAAGGATATGTTCCCTGTACGTACAAAACCCACTGTCTGTTCGTGTAGGATTTATTGTGGCGGTATGTACTGTCATCAGGAGGTTGTGCGATTTGAGTTTCACACATTTGCGATAGCCTCAAATTGCACCATCAATTTCGTGTAATGGATTAAAACCCTGTCCATTTCTTAGCAGAATATGTGCACATACGACACATGTCACGTATTCTGCGGAGAGAAATTGTGAAATCCATAATTGACTGAGTTATACTAAACCACTTCAGTTAATAATTTTCGGTCACAACGGAAAACGACATTACCAATTTCACGAAAATGGCACAACTTTTGAAATGACAAGGCAAGATTGACTGCCTTTAAAGTTAATCGACGAAGATGATAGAATGCATAAAACGTACATACCACCGATGTAATTTGGCCTTCAATAAAATTTCATTTACGCCGATATTTGTTACAAGCAATGGAAAACATTCAAGCCAACTGGCAAAGGTTCACGAATCAAAACGGTTGATATTACCGAGCCCCCTCGTCGAAAGTAGCCAGTTGGAGCATTTATTTTTACAGGTTCGATCCGTGTCCTTGAAAGCGGCTCATAGTATGAATCCCTCTTGTCAGAAACGGCTGACAGTATTTTTGCACAATTGTGCATTACATATTTTGTACTCATAGTTTGCGCCTGTGCAAATTTCACTTTGTACTGACAAGAAATTAAGATTTTAGAGCCCATAAATAAGGGCCAAAATAATTTCTTACAAACCTAATTGTTGTTGCAGAAATCATGTGGTTATTATATTTTTAGCAACGAAAATTGGACATTACTGATGCATTATTTTGTAGTTGGGACCAAATTTGTTTGTGTCACAAATTGGTCCTTAAAAGTCAATGGTTGCGATTTGTGTACATAAATGTATATATATCCATCCATATGTGACATATATTTACGTCAAAATTCACAATGGTTGCAGCCAGTAACAATTCAAGGAAAGACGAGAAGCAGACAACCCAGGACAGAAAATGGTTAGTGTGCAGACATGTACTAAGTAGGGTACAGTGATGGAAACATGTGACTGCTGTGATAGCAAAGTATGGACTTCTATTCCATGTGCACACCAGTCATGTGCTTCTATTGTGTCGCATTCACCGATTTCCAATAGTCATAGACGCCATATTGCATGTTCTTATAAACTCCGATTATTTGTAAAAGTCCATGTTCGTTTTTATTTCAAATGTGTGTGAAATAGTAATTTGTATGTGCAATCATATGTAAATACCACAAAATGTGCACACATTGCGAGTGATATAACTTGTGGTGACAACTTGTGGTGACAATTATTTTGGACTTACAGTTCTTATTTGTCCTGTATGTGCGTCACGTTGGTGTAACACTTACAGAGCTGAAAGGATGTTGGGGAAAGGTGGAAGGAACTCCCCTGTGATGAGAAGAAGAGGTTTCAGGACATGGTTAAGGCAAGTACGAAGGAACTGGGCAACGAAGTTGCAAAGAAATCTGCAAAGGTACTTACGTACTTAATGTTTTCGTAACTACATTTGGGGAGGACCTGCTATCGACACAATGTTGGTTAAATTTGTGTATTAATGTTGATGTTAATAACATTGCAGAGTAAAATGCAAGTCCGCATATCATTGAAGGCAATTGTTGATATCATGAACCGGTGTAACAAAGCACAGAAGCAAGCAGTCATTGATATTGGGTTCGGTGGCCTCCTTGGGTTAAAGTGTACCTGTATAGATCACAACTTGTGCCAATGGTTAGTACAGAACTTCGATCCCGACACGTGTTCATTGACTGTTCATGGCCGTCACCTGAGGCTCACCTGTGAGGAAGTGCATGTCTTATTGGGTATACGGTCAGAAGGCAATGACGTACAGTTCACTGGTTCAATAGACGCATATCCCAATATCTACGAAGAGGTTGGAGCTGTTAAGGAAATGATTCCTTTGAACCAGTTGAGAGTTTATCTGACTGAGAGTGATTGTGCGGAGGACGAGTTTCGGCAGAAGTTTGCACTGTACGTGTTGAGGGCCATGTTGTGTCCTACCACAATGACCGCCTTGAGCCTGTCATTCGTTCATGCCGTGAAAGACGTGACCGGTATGCGGACATGTAATTTGGCAAAGTTGACACTGCAATTCCTTGTCAAAGGTGTTCGGAAGTATAAGATGAAAGGTCAGCGCGAGGCAACTGGATGTGTTTTCCTTCTAATGGTAACGTATTCAACCGTTGTTTGTTTGTACCATGCCGATTACATATTTCATCCATTGCTGTGCATATGGTTCAATAAAATGGCAGTCGTTGCGAAATACAAACTTACCTGTTATTGAACAGCATGACAAATATACTTGTACGGGCCACATTTTTGTAACCAGAAAGAGCTTATTTTTTTAACCGGAAAGCTACATGGGGATTCTACCATCGACACACATAAACACATAGATATGATTGTGTTGTAAGTTGTATGCATTGTTAACGAATACGGATTATTTTTCTCGAAACTGTATACTAAATATCTTTTCCCCCTTATAATGTAGCTATTTTACTTGGATCATTTTGCCCCTCCCTGTCAGAGTACGTCGGCTACTACACGCTCCATCCCTCGGCTACATGATTGGGGTGATACCGAAATATGGGAGATGCGGCGACATATGGGAATGAAGCAAATGTTGGAGCAACATGAGGTAATCAACCCATTCGTTGTGCACATTTGACAGTGTTTCCCCATCTGTGTTATGGAAACAGTGACAGACTGAATTTGTGTTCCTATGACTAGGTGACAAGCAGTGAGAAACAGTGACCCATTCGTTAGCGTATGCCATGTTTTAACTTTGTCCCTCCCTATTTACTCTCAAATACTCGAACTTTTGAGGGAAAAACATGAAGTTTCCATCTGGACAATATTGTAGCCTTACAAATTCAATTTTATGTACTACTTCCGTTATGAAATGAATTTTGGTTAAGCCCTGAAGTCAGATTTGTTGGAAAAGCTTGAAGATTTTGGTTGATGGAGATTAACGATTCAATACATTACCATTTTCATTCATGATTTGAATCCCGATTTGACAACTATGTTAGGTGGAGTTTCATCCAACAATAAAGGAAAGCAATGACATTGATGATGCAATCGACGCACACCATGTCAATAACAAACAGAAACCACGGATTGATGAAGTTCGTTTGAGCAAGGTTGAGTCTGACATTGGTGAACTGAAGGAAACCATGAAGCAAGTGCTTCACAGCAATGCGGAAATAAGGGACATGTTGCTCAATTTCCCAGGGAAGGAAGCTGTTGACAATGCAAAGGTAAGCAAAAACAATCAGTACACATGCTTCACACAGTTCACAGAGGTTACTTGAAGATGAAATCTCGTAGTAAGTTAATGTATGTGTTTGTGTGAATAGGTGGAGTCGACTGTAAGAAATTATAACATTAACATATCCTCCAGCTTTGGTGAACTCAAAGGAATGCTGAACGAACTGGTTGCAACTATATTGTCTGGGAAATAACCGTTTAATGAACAGACACATATTGCTAAAATGAAGCAAATGATGCAGCAAGTGCTGGAAGGTTTATCAGAAACAGCACAATTGCCTCACGCAGAGGAAAAGGGTGTTGACCCTAGCGTGGGAGTCGAGTTGCATGACGGCGGCGTGGTCTTCCCAAATTATTATGGTAGCCCAAATGAGGGTAATCTTCAAGATTTACAGGGGGTGGATTGGGAGGAAAATAATGTGAATGGAATGTTGTCCAATGAGATAATTGATATGCACGTTGGACAGTTGCGTACTGTCCAAGAAGTTGGGGACACGCACAACAACCGTGGCATTGCCTTGGAGGAGACATACGCAAGCAAAGAAAGCAAATCTCTTTCGGTTCAGTTTCTGGCCATCAAGAACGTTGCAAAAAAGAGTTTATCTTCCTTTGATGATTTGCAAACCTTCCCACCAATGCGAGGAGAAACAGATAATGTGCATCCTTCTGCTGGTAAGCTTGCCCAAACATTGGGAGCGGGACAAATTGTAACAGGCAGACAAAAGGGAAAAGGAAGAGGAAGAGGTGTTGAAGCCACAGACGTAGGGGATACGTATTCGTGCAACGATAGCAAAATAAGTACTTGACTTACAACAGAAAAATTCCCAAGTCGCCACATCACTTCACCTTTCGTATGTTTCATTACCAATTGATGCCGACAGCATTATTGATCATAATTAAACCATTATTTGTGTTGTATTTTAATACGTGTCATTCTAGTGCAAGTTTGCACTAACAAATGTTGTACAATTGTCTTACAGATTTCGGACAAAGTCCTGTCCAAACTGCACAGGTTGGACAAGCGGTTCCGTTCAGAGGTTAGACATCGCTTCACCAATTTTAGATGAATAACAATGTGTTATGTATTTTGTAAATTAATTTTCTGAACAATGTTCAGTTACTTAATTGTTTATATTAATAGGAGGAGTTGATCTTACTTGATTGTTTATATTGATAGAAGGACTTGATGACACTGGAGAACAGAGAGGTTTTATCAGTAGCCGAACACAAAGTTGTTGACTCTGTACTTGACGACAGAAAAAATGAAAGGTACGAATGAGTTTAGTACTCGTAATTAACCTGTTTCGTAGTATTTGTGAAATAAGTTTGAATTCCACAATTTTTTATTGTGTATGATTATGATGGGTTTATCATGGGTTTATCCATGTCGTATGTAGGATTTTCTTTGAATTTAATCCAGTGGCGTAGGGAAAGATCACTGGCTAAATTTCCTGTCTGAAGTTTTCTTCTCTTGGTCTTATCCTGCACAGATGTAGCTATTGGGAAAATTGCAAATCACTGATGTTTTTACAAAATATTTACAAATTCATGGAAAACTTTATAATTTTAATTATGAAACTTAATAAAGTTTACCAATGATTTGCAAATTTTTTTGAAAACTTATACTGAAGTGCAATTTTTCGTAGCTATTTTCTTGTAGTCTGCTTACATTTTTCATTTTGATCATTTTCGGATATTGTTGCCTCCAGTTTGTAAAATACATGTGTTTTTTTTTTTTTTAACTTGCTCACCTGTAAATGAGCATTTAAATTGTCACATATTATTTTAGCAAATACTATTGGACATGTCATAAGTTGTAATATTTAAAGCTTTTTCTTTTAATTTTGTTTTTTAAAAACTTAAAACTAATCTTAATTGGATTGGAGAGTAGTAGAATCAGGAATATCTGCCATAGTTGTACAACAGAAAAAGCTAATCTTATGTTGTAAAGTTAAGCCAGATACGTTTAAGTTTTACTAGGCTGTAGGTTGCTTCTTACTAGTTCATTTATACGTTTAATGTAGGGACATTGTCGTGTCTATGAATCTTCATGAAATGCCTTGCGAATGTGCTACGCGATGTGACATGCGCACACTTAAACCAGGGGCATGGTTATCCGACACTGTAAGTCGTGGCATCTGACAATGTTATTTCCACTATATTTGCATGATGGACATTTCCATGTAGGGACATTGTTATTTCGTATTACATTTAAACAAATTGCACACCTTATTTCGCAAGTTGCCTCGTCTGTTACAATGTTCCAGCCAATTAACTTGGTCGCGGTTCAATTGACTAACGGACAGCGGCAAGTACACAAAGACGGGAGGCATACCGCGTGGTTCTTTCCAGTATATCTGTCGGTAAGTAAGTGTTTTAGGTCGGTTGTGTATTATAGAAGACATATTTTCAGAAAACTTTGGCTGACTGAACTTTACACACCAAACATGCAGACTTTGATACTAAATCAAAAAACTCAACCTTTGAACCACGAAATATCGTCAAATCATATTTTCGACATGACAGATATACTGGGGTGCTTGATGCATGTCAGAAGGTAATATGAATGTCCATCCCATTGAAGTGAGTAGATTTAATATGAACGTCGATAATATGAATGTCGATCCCATTTACATGAATGTCAATGTAAATATGAAAGTGCGTACATGTTCGCATGCCCTCTAAACAATGTCTTCACTTGTGTTTATGTGTAGATTTACATGCCTTTCAATTATAGAGGAGTACATTGGTTGTGCCTAAAAATAGATATGGTAAAGGGTGCGGCGTACCTATTTCATTGGCATCCGCCACACTGGACACCAACAAGCTGAACGCGGCAAACATGTTGGCATGTCGTGCTGAATTTCACAAATCTACGTCGACACTGTCACATCCTTCACATAAACTAACTGTCTCATTCTGCAACAGGTTCAAACAATGCATGCCTTACTGTAACTATAGTTTGGAAATGAATATGCTGTAGACGCATGTACCTTTAACGCCCGCATGTTAGAAAAAAGGCCATTACAACAGATGGACGAGTAATCCACAAACCCTGCGTCGCGTTGACTTCACTCCTGAATCACTCTTTTGACGAACCTGCTTATATTTACGAGAAATTGAATGTTACATTTCATTTGCAGTACTTTCGACTGTGGGATGTTTGTTATCAAGTACATGCAGTGGCCTGTTATACCCAACGGTCCACACAAGGTACATTCTACCGTTTCATTTCCAATTGCGAAATAAATCTGTTTATTTCCTACCGCTGTAATTATACCTGATTTGTGTTAACCTGAAGATGTGAAGTCCACAATGTGCAGGAACATTGCGGACTGCACATTGCCAATACCATTTCTGCAATCCACCCAGTTAGTCCATGCAATATCCTCGTAACTGCTGCACCATGTGAGCCCTCACATGCAGTTAAACTAAACCCCTTTCATATGTGTAACTGATGGACTCTGACGCTAACTTTCGCACTTGTCATGTTGTGGTTGATCCACGTGTGAACAGGCACAAACAAGTACAAATTTTAAACTGTAAACGTGCCACAAATTTTAAACTGCAAACAATGTCATGTTGCATACTGCATGGTTGTTTACGTCAGTTGTGTATTGTAGATGACATATTTTCAGAAATATTTGGCTGATTGACTTTACACACTAAACATGCAGACTTTGATACTAAATTAGAACTACTAAACATCTGTACATAACAGACATACTGGTGTGAAGAAGTATGACATCCTTTACATAAACGAATCCTTGGAAGGGCAACCACATAGGAGATATATAAACGGAAGATATGTGAAGAAGTATTATCCAACCATGTGGGAAACTTTGAAGGGGAGTTGATTACTTCATAACAATGCACAAATGGAGAAAAATTGCACAAAAAATAAAAAAACCATACAACAGACCATTAAAAAACAGAGTATTGATATTCATTTTTTGTTTTGATCGCCAAAAGAAAAAACTTTATTCATGAAAAAGCACATACAAGGTGTGAATGATACATCAATAAATAGGAGCTTGGAGCTAAAAAAAGTCCAAGCTCCTTGTTAGTGAGAGACCAACGAAGAGAAACAAAACCAGAAGGAAAACAATAAGAATGTAACTCCAAGCCCATCCTCACAAAAACGCATAACATGGCAACCAGATGAAACTCCAAAGCAACATGAATAAACTTCAGACTATACATGCACTGTAGCCCTACAACTCAAGCTACACAACCCAGATATTGCACTTCTGCACTGAATGGATATAACCAAACTAGGAAATCACCTAAAAACATACTGCTGCATCACACTGCTAAGTATCACCCCATTTGCGTCTGAATTCACACAGATCACAGCAGACACCAGCTAGGAGCCTAATCCATTAGACCTGATCCAAACCTCATAGCAGCAGCCACCATTCAGACTTGAGCCTGATCCTTCAACCTCCAAAACTAAAAAATAACTACAGCAGCAGACTAACAATTACAACAAGGCCAACAACAGACCTCCAATAACTTTCCCCAATCCAGCAGCAGACCTCTAATACAGCACACCAAAACATCATTTCAACAATTGCAAAATGGCTAATATACAGCAGCAGACTTAAGCCTATTCGTTGATCCCATATAGCGGCAGCAGATTACATATATAGCAGAGCAGAGTTGAAGCACAGCAGAGCAGCAACTAGAAATGAGCATGCTTGACCCCATAACCTAAGGCAGAGCAACAACCCAAAAATAAGGTAAAACATAGCAAAATTGGAGCACAACAGAGCAAAATTAGCCACCAAAAAGATCTACTAATACCAGGTATACACCCACTTCCCCTTGCTTCCATCAGCATACCATAGATTAACCAAAATCCTACACCCTTGTAGCAAAAAACACCAAACACCACCCCCTCAATCGGACTTTGGTCCTATCCAGATTATTGACAATGTCCTCCACTGAATACTGTAGGCCTCTATAACTTTGCTTACACCAAAGTGCAACCTTCACTTTCACCATCTCAGCCAATTAAGGCCCATCAACAATCTTATCATTAAAAAGGTAATCATTCCTAGCTTTTCAAATCAATCCTAACTGTGCAATACAAAAGAATACATATATAAACTAGCTTAGGATTTGGGAAAGAGAATGGCTAAAACACCCCATTCTGATTGAGCATCTGCCAGCATGGCTTGGGCTTGGTCCAACTCAGCTTTAGTTGTTTGAATTGATGCAGAACGATGTCTAATTTGGGAGAGCATCATTCTTGCTTCGTGATTAAGCTGGTCATGTTGCTGCTGCAGATGAGCCTTTCTTTGCCGGACAGAGGCAAGTTCTGCCATGAGTTTGGTTTCCTCAAGTTCAAGTGCTGAGTGTTGCTGAGGAATGGCTGCAGAGGTTTGCTGGCTGAGTTTGAGTGAAGTAGATATGGTGTGGGCTTTGTTTAGGAAATCTTTTTTGGTTTGAATATCCTTCGAGCAAGTTTGAACCATCTCTGAAAGGGTTGGCCATTCCGTGATGATCTTAGCCAATTGTTTTAGTTGAATGGGGTTGAAAGGATTAGGGGAGAGGTTTAGAACAGCAGAAAGATAGGCCAAGGTTTCATCAGGTTTGTGGAGAATGATTTCTTCAACTGGGGTGTTAATGAGGTTGATGAAGGTGGTTAAGGTTTGTTGAGTTTCAGCATGAAAGAGATGTAGCCTTTGAGGCAATGGGGATATTTCGTCTAGATGTTGTTGAAGAATAGAAAGTTCGGCCCAAATATCCTGACATGGAACAATGGCCTGTGAACATTAATAGTTTGGTGAGAATATATGCTTGCAAGTAATAAAGATTAAATAGGATGAGGTTGGAAATGGTAGTACCTGTCCTGATAACGTGCACGCAGACGGTTGGCCTTGCTCGGCTGTGGTTGTGGCAGCAGGAGGAGTTGTCTCGGGTACTGATGAAATGGCAGCATCAGTGCCTTCAGGCTCTTTTTCTAGTTCTGCTAACAGGGAAAAGTCATGAGGACCTTCAAGTTCTTTCTCAGACATTGGTTGTCGAGATGCGTCGTGTATAATGTCTATCCCTGCAAATTGGAGAACAATACCACTTACTTAAAGAGAAGTTTGTTTTTTTCAAATGAACAGTCACATTTGTATTTCTATTTACCTTGGTTGTTATGAACTTCTGGTTGACGGAAATTTGTATTGTCATCTGTTGGAGAGGATTGGTTGTTGATTGAAATGTCAAAATCAATCCTCTCTGATTCTTTGTTTGAAGTTTGGGAATTGGAGGGGTTGGATGGTGATGGTTGAGGGCTAAAGACAGAAGGGACAATAGCAGGCTCAGTGCCCCCTGGGTAATCAACCTCCATCGGGACAGCCCCAACTGTGACATCCCTGAGAGCAATAGGAGGAGGTTCAAACTGTGAAGGATTGTGTGATGCAGATTGTGTAGATTGCTGCAGCGAAAACTGTGAAAGAGGTTGTAAGGAAGTTTGTTGAGATGCGTCAGGTGGTGGTGGAGTTGGTTCTAAAGTGGGTTTTCTGGGTACATTGGTGATGGTGATGGGACTAGGAATTGGATCAATGTGTTGAGGAGAAGTGGAAGGATGTTGTGCTGCAGATTGTGTAGATTGCTGTGGCAAAGACTGTAAAGCAGGTTGTAAGGAAGTTTGTTGAGATGCTTCAGGTGGTGGTGGAGTTGGTTGTATAGTGGGTTCTCTGGGTGCATTGCTGATGGGACGGGAATTGCATGAATATGTTGAGGAGAAGTGGAAGGATCCTCATCATCAGCAGCAGTAAGCAGTAATCTCCTTCTTTTTCTCTGCACAAAAGTAACTGATTAGTCGGGCGTGAATGGAAATTGAGATGATGTAAATATGTGAAGTGAAGGCATACTTGGTAGAGCTGGCCTGAAGGATTTGATGTTGTTTGGCCAACCATTTGGCTGAGAGGGATATCCCAATCACTTAGGTCTGTACTTAGAGCAGGACCAGTGGAGGGCTCTTCTCTCTTCTTCACTGTGACCTCTGTCTCGGCAGGGGTACGGGTGGTAGTTCCTCTCTGTGCTTGTCTCTGCGAGGCTGCGAAAGAGTCTGCCATCAATTTCGAAACTAAGGGGGTGTTTGTCTGAGTAGTTTGATCCATTGGAGCCTTGCCTTTATGTTGGTCCCTAACCAATGGTTCAACAGCAGGCCCAATTTTGACTGTCAAAGGTCAAACAAGTTAGTGTTGTAGAGAAAAAAAACAAAAATGCATGACACAGTCAGGGATATGAAGTATATGAAGGAAGGATACATGTAGCCTTAAGCTTGGAAGGCGAGGATATGGGGCCCTGATTATGAAGACAAGTATCGTGAAGGCAGGTTTCAAGTGGCTTGCAGAAAATAATGGCAGTCATAAGTCCCCACCAATGGTCAAAAGCAATGGAGCAGTCCGAAGCAGGTTTGAAGAAGAAGGGGCCAAAATCTTGGAAAATTTTGGTGTTCTCTGTCAGAATGGATTCAGCTTGCCTACGATCTTTGAAGTAGATTCTGGACCCAATCTCCTCATGGATGGTTGGGTGGAAATAAGGATAAGGGATACCCTGGGAAAGACCTAATTGCTTGGACCATTGATTGGGACAGTATGTCTCAAAACTGCAGTTGGACATCTTGCTGGAGGATATGGAACAACCAACCAAGACATGTCTAGACGTGAGAATGTGTCTCCAAGTCTCATTTTGTTCTTGGACTTGGTCATTGTGTAAATCAGAAGGGTCTGTGAAGAGGAAGCAAAGTCGACTGGAGGAGAATTCAAAGTTTTGAAATGGCATGTACAAGTTGGAAGGTCTCTTCGAAGAAAGGTTGTAAAACATGGTAAGATGATTTCTGAAAGTGAGGATGGGTTGGCTGTTACAAGTGAGCAATTGCTCAGCATACGAGTGGAAAACTGGTTTCAAGGTGTTAGCTGGTCGGGGTCGTGCCTCAGGGAAATAGGCATACAACCTGGCCTGGAAGAGCCAGAAGGGGCCACCATAGTTGCCAGAAATCTTCTTGTCGACAAAGGAAAATAGGGCCTTGTAAAGGATGGCAAGAAGATAAGGGGCTAAAGCCATAAGTTGGCCATCTTGCATACACATGGCAAGGGGTAGGTATTCCTTCGTGATCTTGTATCCAGGGACACAAAAAACAAACTCACAAAGCCAAAGTAAGTAAAAAACAGTTCTTTCTTTGTCCTGGACAGGGGAACCAGGCTTGCCTTTGTATTTTTTGGCAAAATACGTATAGCACATGTTAGTGTTTAAAGTAAAGGTCACTTTTGGAGGCTCAAGGAGAGCATGAATTGGATTGCCCAAGATTGGGAGACTAGTCAAGTGAGCTACAACTAAGATGGTAGGGGAAATCATACCAAAATTAAGGAGTAGGGAGTTACAAGATTGCGACCAAAAGCATGCAGTAGCAGCAATCAGCCCTTTGTCCATGTCATAATTTTTAGTCGACAGTTTAATTGTTTCACTAATGTCCTGGTGCTTCCATATTTCACCGTCGTGACCTTCAATTCTCCTGGACCAGCTTCCCCAAACAGAGTCTGGTGACCTCCACGATCTGAGTGGGTTTTTGCTGACATTCCAGTTAGTCCACTTAAGTCCAGGTTGGTTGAGAAGAAGGTTCTCACCGTTACCAAGGGGATAGTATGGAGCTAGCTCGTCTGGGAAGTAAGACGCGAAGGTAGGGCCTAGAGTAGCCTTAGCGACAGAGCTTGTACTGGGCAATAGGGTTGCACCAAATCATAGAGGAGAGATACGTGCTCTGATAGGGTCTGGGAAGCGGAGTAGGTCTTCATTGTTCTCCTCAGATAGAGATGGTTGAGATTTTTTCGGCGCCATGGCTTAGGGTTTTGTGGTGCTCTGGTTTTGAACGGCAATGCTTGACAAGAAGGAGTACAGTCTTGGGAGTCCGAATAAGAGGGAAATAAAGTGGTTTGAAGTTGAAAAGGTGGGTCTTTTATAGCTTATTGTAGACACCCCATTTTTGACCGACCTTCAGAGGTTTCAGAGTCTCGGCTGCGAGCCTTGCCTCCGGACTTCCGAACTCTTTTCTCTTCCCGAAGGGAGGGAGAGGTCTCGTAGATCATCTCTCAGTGGCCGTAGGCTACGTTTCGTGGTCGTAGGCCATTTTGCCCGTTTGGAGCCCGATTTTCGGTTTTTCGAAGCCGTTGGCCGTGTGCCTCGGTTCGGGACCGCTTAACCACCTCCGTTTGCCCCGATTTTTGGCATACATCTTATTTGCTCCCTTTTGAGGGACACTGTGGTCCGAGAAACCGACTTCGTGGTCGAACACCACTCCCGGTGCCTAACAGTCAGTTTTCGGGGCCCCAGACGGCGTGTTGCGGCCCCCGAACCTCCATTTTGCATCGGTTTTGGTTCATTTTTGGCAGGGACCTCTGTTTCATTGCTAGGAAGGTCATAGAAGGATGGGAGGCCAGTAATTGTTCTGTCAGCTAACTTTATCCCTTCATCGCCCTCCGTCGCCCGATTTTTCTCACTTCAAAGCCAATGTTGACCACCCTTGGGCCATTTTCTTGCACCCTAAACCCCATATTTGTGATGTACACATCTGGGAGGCCACCAATATTTGGTGGCCGGCCAGTAATTGCTTTTGAACCTTTTGAACCCCTTTGAAAAGTGGGATGTTCTCTCTCCTGGTTCACTTTCTCCAGTTTTTGACCACAGGGTTGTGTTGTGCACACATGGGAGGCCCTCTTTCTGTGGTGGCCGGCCACTAATCTTGATTGACCCTTTTGACCCTTGGCCGACCGGCCATGGGGAAAGCCGGCCGGCCACCTTCAGTCTCAATAACTGGCCGGCCAGAATCCTTGCATCAAGTACAGTGCAGATACACCTTTTTTTCCCCCCAGATTCTGTATCTGGGGGGCTGCATTTTTGGGGGGAAACTTGATTCATTTCCCTCCATTTTTTCCCCCCATTTTCCTCCATCTTTTGCCTATATAGCAGGCCCTCCAACTGCATATTTAGGGTCACAAAAATTTCCCCCAAGGCTCTTGCCTTGTATCTCTCTCTCTCTCTATACTTCCAAGCTCCAAACCCTCAAGCCCTACACTCATTTCTTCACCAACCCATAGCCCCACCCTTCCATCCTCCATTCCAGCAGCTTGAGGTTGTTCTTCAGAGCCTAGGAGTGCTGCATCTCAAGCCAAGAGGCTGTCAAAGACTAGTCTTCAAGGGTGAGTCCCTATTTTTCATGTTTGTTTAAGGGTCTCTCACTGTTTGAGGCCTCCTTGTTGCACTTGCTTCATTGCCTCTCTTGTATGCCATTTTCTTGTGTAGTATTTTTGGCCTATGTATAAATTGTTTTGAGGCATGTCATAAACTGTAAAGTGGCTTATTTTAAAACCTTCTTCAATTTTGTTGAAGGGCTAATCACTTTTTGAGGCTTCTATCTTCCACTTGCCTTTATATCCCTTTTTTGGCTCCATTTTTGCATGATTTATTAGCCTCTTGTGCTTCTGTTTTTGGGCTCTGGTCCGAACTTAAAACAGACTTATTTTGACCCCCTATTCATATTTCATTAAGGGTTTTTTACTGTTTGAGGCATCCTTTTTGTACTTTGTGTTATAGCTCTCTTTTTGGCCTTGTTTTGCATAGTATTTTGAGCATGCTTGTGTACTGTTTTTGGCTC
Source organism: Camellia sinensis (assembly GCF_055761805.1). Lineage (NCBI taxonomy): Eukaryota > Viridiplantae > Streptophyta > Magnoliopsida > Ericales > Theaceae > Camellia > Camellia sinensis. The sequence goes on along the minus strand of NC_138961.1, from coordinate 242,030,077 downwards.
GGTCATAAACTGTAAAAGGTCATATTTTGGGCCCCTCTTCAACATTGTTGAAGGGCCCTCATCTGTTTAGATCCAGAAGCTGCCACTTGCTTCATTACCTCTCTTTCGGGGCCACTTTTGCATGCTAGCTTAGCCTCATTTGCGTTCGCTGTTTGGCCTTCCTTAAAACTGTAAACATGCTTTTTTTGGGGCTGCCTTGAATCTGTATTCATACTTCATGTACAAATAATGCATGCTTGATGTAGGTACAAGTCATTTCATGTGCTTAATCTTGCATTTCGGGTACCACTTCATGCTTCGGGTGCCATGCTTTTATGATTCGGGGCTGTTTCGGGTCATATTTTAGCACTGAAATTTGCATGCTAGTATGCCATGTTCCATGCCTTGCCATGTCTTGTTAGAGTGGCATTTGGTGCCTTAGGGTCGGTTCTCGGTTTGCGTGCATGCGTGCACGCATCTCGAGTGTCTCATTTTCATCTAATGGCCTCCTATGTGAGTGTGGCTGAGGTCCACTCATGTTGGTGTAAGTCCATTATGCATTGTGTATGCCATTTCATTTCATAGCATTGCGTATGCTAGGTTGTATGTTAGCGCATTGTGTATGCCATGTTATCTCGTGCATCGTGTATGCCATTTCATAGCATTTTGCATGTTAGGTTGTATCTTAGTTGCATTCATGCATCTCATGCATATTGCATTGTGTTTGGGATAGGAGTTAGCCCAAGCACGGGAAACGAGGGACGTTTCGTACTCCGAGTGACGGAACGTGTCTCAATTCCCCAGTCGCCGACACTTCGGATTACCCATGAGGGAGTCTAGGCCTTGTTGTGTCCATATGTGCATTCATTTCATATTGAGTTGTGCAATTCGATCCCTCGGCCATCATGCATCGAGAAGCGTGATTGGTGGCACGAGGATCGAGATATGCATACATATGTGAAAATACATTGCTATGCCCCTTTCCTGCTCTCTGTTGCAGCAAATCAAGAATCAGCAGTCTTCCGGGGCTTGGCGCACTTTCCAAGAAATCATTGCAAAACAGAGGCTAATTGGGGCATCGCAGTGGATTTCTGTGCAAAGGCAACCCGAGCATGCATCATTCATCATCTGGAGAAGAGTCAAGGCAGTCCTTGGCTTGCATGCCAGTTTATTGTTTTCTTAGTTAATTTGTAAATTAATTAGGATTTTGTAATTATTCGGACTGTAATATTTATTCGGGACTGTATTATTCTTTCGGACCCTCTGCGCGAGGGCAATGTTGTAATAAGTGTGCGTGTGTGTGATGTATGTCTTCCAACCCCACGTCTTTCTCCCTTTTATTTACCAGCTTATGATGGTTAGATTAGGGCATATTTCAATTAGCATACAGTATGATAGCATGTTTGCATTCATTCATCTGTTTTGCATGCACCGGGCTCGGCGCATCATACTAACTGCATTGTATTTTCAATTCCAAGTTGAATACATGTTAGCTGTAGCATTTCATATGCCATGTTTAGAATAGCCGAGCCTGCTATAGTTGCACTTTTGCATGTGTTGCATTAGGCATTTCTGTATAATTAGGATCATGCATGGATTTCTAACCTAGCTTCTATTTTGGCTTGGAGTACTCGGTAAGTTTTATGCTTTAGCATCTTTGCATGCGTGTGAGTGACTGCCATAAATAGCATGCTTACCATGAGGTTATGTGCTTATATGATATAACTGCCTGAATGCCTGTGGGTGAAGGTTGGGTTATTTGAATTGGAACAATTCATCAAATGTGTGTTTTAAGCCCACTAGATAGTGGCAAAATCATGTTTTTCTAAGCCCACCCGAGGATGGCAAATCCACGTCTTAGCCTACTTGCGAGTAGCACCATCAAACCATCTTTCAAAAACAAACATGAAATGTTTTGTTCCAATTCAGGCGATCCAGTCTATACTTGTATGCTGTGCGCATCACATAGTAAATCTAGGCTAATAACCGGAATAAGAACACACAATGTTTTTCAAAAATAGATATCATGGTTAGTAGAGGCCGATCTTTGATCGGGCGAGTGGGGGTGCTCACGAAGTGACCTTCCCCAATCGTACCCAAGTTCCCGAGCCGAGGCAACTTTGGTAATGACGGACACGTGGCCTTAGGAAAATGAGTCAGGGTTTCCTAAATTTCTCCAAAATAAAATATTTAGGTGGCGACTCTGTATCTGGCAAAGCAGTCCATGTTTGGCACTTTTTTTCTAAAAATCTGTTTTCTCAAAACGATTTGCCGGATTTGGACTCTTTGGTTCGGATTAAGAACCGTGACAATTTGAGAGTCCTGAGCTGTAGTGAGCCCAATATCGAACACAACCGGGGGGGGGGGGGGGACTCGTTCCTCCCAGGGCGTTCGGGGACGTCTACAGTTTCTGGCGACTCTGCTGGGGAGTTTGAGAACTTGTCTCGAACTCATGATATCTTGTTTTGATTACACTTATGTGTTTCTTTGCATTGCATTTGCATTGGTGCGCCTAGGACACCGTGTTTGCCATCTGCTATTCCTGAACGGTTTGCCGGAGGCTTGTCTTGTCAAGGCATGACTATAAGGCTGACCGGTTGTGGGCTCTGCCAGTATGGGAACACAAACCCCGGTTTTACCGGGGCACCCTTTTTGCCCATTCGACCTAGTGCATATTCGGATCCATAGTGACCATTCCAAACTAGGACAGGTTGCTTACCCGTTTATAGGTTGTTTGAAACTGCTGCGTGCATAGTGAAACCCTAGCTCCTGACAAAATAGGACAGGGAAACCCTACCCCAACATAGGGGTGTTTTGGCTCTCACTTATCTGTTATGTGCTTTAGAGTGCGTCTCTACGGGGAATGCATGTATCAGTTTACAAGTTTGGGCATCAGCCCTGCGGGCACCAGTTCAGTGTTTCTGGGTATCAAGGGCCTGCGGGCACCAGTTCAGCATTTTGGGAATCAGTTATATCTGCGGGTATCGGATTCAGTTTTGGGAGGGCAGTAATTTTGGGAACAGTGATCAGCAGTCGAATGCAGTTATTCAGTTATGCTCATGTCTGTATTAGTGGGATTGGGCTGAGATGCCGCATGTTTTCTCTTTCAGGGGGGGTTCAGAGACTCGGTTCAGAGCAACCAGTGTTCTCCTTTGCTGAGGCAAGACAGAAAAAGGCTCACCGGTTCTTTAGATCCGTTAGTCACCAGTCCGGTCCATCTGATCCGTCAGTCACCAGTCACATCACCTCTATTCAGTTCAGCAAAACTCGTGACGACGCAAAATTCGGAAGAAATTATGGCAGCCGCATCAGACCAAGGAATCACATTGCAAAGTGATACCGATGTTGAAGTGCCACACCCACCCAGGTCACCTGCCGCACATCCGATCTGGGAACCCCAGTTATGTCAAACCCGTGAGCCCACCACATTCGAGTTGATGGGAATGATTGGTGACCTTCAAAGATCTGTGGCGGATCTAGCCTGCGGAATGTCGGCTCCGCCACCAACCACATCGTATGCCGAGAACTTCATACCGGAGGAGCCCCCGCTACTGGGACGAATTGTAATCGAACTCAGCCAACCTGAAGCCATCCCAAGTTTCAACAATGGCATGTCGACAACAACGGGGCTCCGCTCTGATGTAGCAACTCAAACCTTCTACCAAGCCGAGGCGAGTGGTAAGAACAAGATGAAGGTGGACACCGATCCCTACCAACAACTCCTGTGGGTTGTTGAGGCTTTGAAAGCTGGAGGATTGAATAAACAGCAGGTGTTCGCTGTTGCTGTAAAAACTGTGGATGACATCTTCCCCACTCAGGCTGAGAGCAGTTTAAGCCAAAGGGAAAATCGAGATGGGGACCGTCGTACCAGAACAGTTCCTTCCAATCCTAACCCTGCACCTAGAAAAGATCAGAGAGCCAAGGCAGCACCTGCCGACCCTTTTTCGAGTGCGTCCAGCAAAAGTCAGCAAACCTCGAAGTATCCGCCCCGAGGTCGCAGGGTCTTCCATGCCCTCTACATGCCTTTGTCTAAGGCCCTTCAAGTCCTCGTCAAAAAAGGGCATCTCAAACCCCTCGAGCCTCGGCCTCTCCCGAGTCCCCTTCCAGCTAAGCATGATGGTACCCAGTACTGTGCATACCATCAGCAAACCGGTCACAGCACCGATAACTGCTTCCGTCTTCGCCACGAAGTGCAAGATTTGATTGACAATGAAGTCATCCTCCCTCCAAGCTCGGCAAAGTCTGTCACCACCGGGTTGGTGGATTTCGAGGATAATGCAAGTATGTGATCAGGGGTTGGACCACCTGCGGGCGGTGCGCGGTTTACCTCGGATGTGGCGTATGGCACGCACTATTTTGAGCATTTGCGAATGCTAGTTTTGTAGTTTCTGACTTGGGTGTTGAGTCAGTTCTGTAGTTTTGTTTTGAGTCTGTCTCATTATCTCGAGTCAGTCTTCTTGATTAAGGGTCTGTCTTATTGCATCGAGTCAGTCCTGTTGTACAAAGGTCGGGTGATTCCGGGGGTGTTACCTCGGGCATCACCATTTTGTTTTGTGTTTGTCTTTTCGTTTTGCTTCGAGTCTGTTCTTTCTTTGAGCCAGTTACACCAACAAATTTGAATGGAACAGCGGTAATTTTCACGCTCTTGTATTTGCTTCTGCCGTGTGCCAGTTGTGCCAGAAGTTCTGATTGAGATGGCAGTATTTGACCAGAACTGTGTCTTTTTTGTGCCTTGAACTCATTGTATTGACCTAAGTTTTTAAAACTTTTTTCTAACACTGTGGTGAAAACAAAGAGAAAGGAATTCCTCGGGATTTGCAAAAATTTGATCAACTGAGAGAAAGAGAGGCGTGCTAAGCCCTTAATGAATGAGATCATGCTTGTTAATGTGAGTACTGAGAAGGATCCTGGCTTGATCCAGATTGGTTCTACATTGTCTTCAGCGCAAGCGACTAGTCGCTTTCTTAAAAGATTTCAAAAAATGTTTTGCGCGGTCCTGCGAAGACCTGTGTGGAATCGCTCTTGAGATTGTGCAGCCTAGGATCGCTCTCAGCCTCGAGACTCGACCCCTTGCTTTCAAACCTCAAACTCGGCCTCGGAAAGTTCAAAGGTCAACCATAATGTGAGGCCTGCGTGGCCAGATTCGAAGCAGCCCTCGGACTAGGGGCAAGGAAAGTCAGATCAAGAAGATCAAGTGTTTTCAAAGGAAGCTTGCGAAGCTAGATCAAAAGCCCTCAAACTAGGGGCAAAACTGTTAGATGTGCTTGAAGAGTCAAAAAATTTGGGATGTTTCTCAAGCTAACAAAGATCGGCAAGAATGCCAAATCCCAGAGGGGAAGAAAGAAGAAAATATTGCTGAAGAAAAACTGAGTTCCGATCTATAACACTAGGGGCAAATTCTGCCCCCCCATTAGATAGACTCCTCCATCATCAACGAATAACAGCCATTCTCTTGGATTCAAACGGATTCGAGATCTCAGAACCATTTGACATGGACCAAGCTACACTTTTACCCTTGAGAGGCTCGCTGGGCCGAAAACCTAGAAGGGCGACCCAGGCAAAAGTTAGAGCGAGACAAAAAATGCAAAAAGAAAAGAAAAAAAATGCAAAAAATATATCAAAAAAAAAAAAAGAAGAAAATTGAGAAAAAGAAAAAAGAAGAACAAAGCTCGCAAGGCTGAAAACCCGGAAGGGCGGCCTTGGCAAAAGTTAGAGCGCAAAAGGAGAGGTTAAATACCCGAGTGTACCTTAACCCCGAACTACGTAAGGCTTGATTTCCATCTTTGGGATACGTAGGCAACTTCATTCTGAAGTCCAGCCGTAAAACACTTCAAATTTGACTGTGTCCATGCGATGGTTCTGGTCATCTTTGTCTTCTCTGTATCTGAGAGTCTGGTTGTGTTCATCGCTCTGAGGACTGACTACAATGCGCTGCGGTATTATCCAAACAAGGGGCAACTTTCCGTTGCCAATCAAAATGCCGCAGTGTCATTTCAAACAAGGGGCAACTTTCCGTTGCCATGCAGTGTCCTTCAGACAAAGGGCAATTTTCCATTGCTATGGATCCGAGGTTGTGCATCTCAAGAGTAGGTTCCGTGCTCGTTGAGCAGTGGTCGTTTGCAAATAGTTTTTGAGAATTTTTACTGAGGTTGACTAATCTCCTCGAAAAGTACTCTATTTTTCAAAGTTGGACCATTTCTTGGACCCAAAAAAGGAAAACTCTCAGTGCTCGTAGCCTAACTTGCATGATTTTAAATCAGAAAATCGAACAAACATGTTAATCTAACTCTCATTTTGGTCAAAATTTTTTAGGAGAAAACTAAAACAAAAAAATGGTCAAAATGATGAACTAGGGGCATAGTTGAGTCAGGCTTCATGTCTTTCCCATTGTCAACATACTTCCCAAGAAGGGCACTCTACCTGCTAGAATAGGGCACAACTGAAGTTAACAACAAAGGGCCGAAAGCTCTCTCATCTTTCAAGCAGCGAGGTATCAAGCCAAGTACGAAGCACGAACCAGAATGGGACAAGATATTCCACTCCCTCATCTGGGCAGATCTAACCACATCCAAACTCCCCAGCAGAGCATCGACAGCCGATGTCAGCTGCAGATTTGCTACACACCCAGTTATAGCGCAATTCCTCTGTGGGAGGAATTCACTAGCTGTGCGCAGAAGAAAGAGAATCTAGCAGAATGCTAGGGGCAAGAGCCCGCAACTTCTTGTTTATCCATCAACCATCCAAGGGAGGGATAAAAAATGAGAGATTAAAGAATAGAGAGATGTGCGCTGAGAGAAAAAGTGAGGAAAAGGGCTTTTTCAGCAAAAACAGAGCCTGAGGGCCGAGTGATATGAGAATCACAAATGAGAAAGGGTGGGAAACAATACCCGAAGAAACTGGCTCCTCGCATACTGAGAGGTCTCTCGTCTTTGTAACACGTCTGTGTGTCGTGTCTTTTGTTTTGTTTGTCTCGATTCTTGCTTTGAGTCGTTCCGAGTGTGTCTCGATGCGTTTAGGTTGTTTACCTTTTCTTTTCCATTGTTCAGTCTTTTTCGCTGTGTTCAGTCGTAGGCTCAATGCCTAGTTAAGAACACATTTCTTAATTTCAAAAAATTGTCTTGTGCTCAGAGTGCCGTGTCGTTCTCCACATTTGTGCAAAACAAGATTTTGTTCTTTCAAAAAAAATGCAGGCTTCAACCCGAGCCATGTGGAAACAGTAAAACCAGAACCCATCTGAAGCTATATAGGTTCCAAACTTCAAAGCAAAAGGAAAAGAGGAAGATGTCGGACATCTGAGTTTGTTTCAACTTTTGCAAGTTCCGTCATCGCATCCTGTAGGTTCAGAATGAGCTGTGTGTTCAAAATTAAAAGACCACTGAGTTATGGGCCGTGTGTCCAAATTGAGCAGTGTTATGTTATGAGCTGCGTGTTCAAAAAAAAAAAAAAAAATATTTGAAGTATATGAGCTGTGTGTTCAGAATTGCAGTACGTGAGCTGCGTGTTCAACATAAAGTATATGAGCTGTGTGTTCAAAATTGAAGTATATGAGCTGTGTGTTCAGAATTGCAGTACGTGAGCTGCGTGTTCAACATAAAGTATATGAGTTGTGTGTTTAGAATTGAAGTATATGAGCTGTGTGTTCAGAATTGAAGTATGTGAGATGCGTGTTCAACATAAAGTATATGAGCTGCGTGTTCAAAAATTGAAGTATATGAACTGTGTGTTCAGAATTGCAGTACGTGAGCTGCGTGTTCAAAATAAAGTATATGAGCTGTGTGTTCAGAATTGAAGTATGTGAGCTGCGTGTTCAACATAAAGTATATGAGCTGTGTGTTCAGAATTGAAGTATGTGAGCTGCGTGTTCAACATGAAGTGAATGAGCTGTGAGTTCAGAAGTGAAAATTTATGAGCTGCGTGTTCAGAATTAAGAATGAGCTGCGTGCAAATGAAAATGAATGAGCTGCACGTTCAGAATTGAAATATGTGAGCTGTGTGTTCAAACTGAAGTGAATGAGCTGTGTGTTCAGAAGTGAAGTGTATGAACTGTGTGTTCAGTATAAGCTGCGTGCAAATGAAATGAATGAGCTGCGTGTTCAGAAGAGAAATGTGTGGGCTGCGTGTTCACAAGTGAAATGTCTGAGCTGTGTGTTCAAAGTGTGATGTATAAGCTGCGTGCAAATGAAATGAATGAGCTGCGTGTTCGACTTCTAAAAACTGTGGACTGTGTGTTTACCATCAAGAGTTCGGACTACGTGTTTAACTTTCACAATCAAAAAATGGGATGCGTGTTCAGAAATTCAGAAGTTTGGGCTGCGTGTTCGACTTTCAACAAGTGTGCGCCGCGTGTTCACAATCAAAAAATGGGCTGCGTGTTCAGAAGTTCAAAAGTTTGAGCCGCGTGTTCAACTTCCAACAAATGTGTGCTGCGTGTTCACAATCAAAAAATGGGCTGCGTGTTCAGAAATTCAAAAGTTTGGGCTGCGTGTTCAACTTTCAACAAAGTGTGCGCCGCGTGTTCACAATCAAAAAATGGGCTGCGTGTTCAGAAATTCAAAAGTTTGGGCTGCGTGTTTAACTCTAAACTAGTGCGTGCTGTGTGTTCACCTCAAAAAATGTGCTGCGTGTTCAGAAATTCAACAGTTTGGGCTGCGTGTTCAACTCTCAACTAGTGTGTGCTGTGTGTTCACCTCAACATTCGGGCTGCGTGTTCAGACTTCAAAGACAGTGAGCTGCGTGTTCAACTCTCAACCAGTGTGTGCTGTGTGTTCACCTCAAAATTTGGGCTGCGTATTCAAAAATTCAACAGTTTGGGCTGCGTGTTCAACTCTCAACTAGTGTGTGCTGTGTGTTCACCTCAAAGTTTGGGCTGTGTATTCAACTTTCAAAAAACTGTGGGCTGTGTGGTCACGACAACAAGTTTGAGCTGTGTGTTCAGATTTCAAGAAAATGTAGGTCGCGTGTTCACCGCAAGAGTTTGAGCTGCGTGTTCAGATTTCAAGAAAATGTGGGCCGCGTGTTCACCGCAAGAGTTTGAGCTGTGTGTTCAGATTTCAAGAAACTGTGGGCTGTGTGCTCACGACAACAAGTTTGAGCTCTGTGTTCTGATTTCAAGAAAATGTCGGCCGCGTGTTCACCGCAAGAGTTTGAGCTGTGTGTTCAGATTTCAAGAAAATGTGGGACGCGTGTTCACCGCAAGAGTTTGAGCTGTGTGTTCAGATTTCAAGAAACTGTGGGCTGTGTGTTCACGACAACAAGTTTGAGTTGTGTGTTCAGATTTCAAGAAAATGTGGGCCGCGTGTTCACCGCAAGAGTTTGAGCTGTGTGTTCAGATTTCAAGAAAATGTGGGCTGCGTGTTCGCGACAAAAGTTCGAGCTGTGTGTTCAGATTTCAAAAATGTGGGTTGCGTGGTCACGCCAAAAGTTTGAGCTGCGTGTTCAGAAATTCAAGTGCTTGAGCTGTGTGTTCCAAATGCTGACCAAATGCTGTGTTATGGACTAAGTGTTCAGATTGAGCAGTGTTATGAGCTGTGTGCCCAGAAATGAGCTCTGTGCCCAGAAAATGAGCTGTGTGCCCAAAAACGAGCTGTGTGCCCAGAAAATGAGCTGTATGCCCAAAAATAAGCTGTGTGCCCCCAAACGAGGTGTATCCTTTTTGGAATGTATCGTGACCCCTCCGAGAGGTAAATTGGAGGTTACGTTTGGAATTTGGTCTACTTAAGGCTTGTATTCCCTTATTCGGTATTTTTGTTTCAAACGGGTGTTGTCACGTGCATTCCACTAGCATTGTTATGCTCATTCGTTGCATTGTTATGCACATCTATCTAGCATTGTTATGCTCATTCGTTGCATTGTTATGCACATCTATCTAGCATTGTTATGCTCATTCGTTGCATTGTTATGCATATCTATCTAGCATTGTTATGCTCATTACTTGCATTGTTATGCACCTTTTCACTTGCAAATTGTCGTCTTTTCTCCTCTCGCACGCGGTGCGTTAGGACATCTTCGGTTTCGAACATTCGGACGAGTTCCGGTGTTCATTCATACCTTTCCTCTCTTGCATATGATATGCTGAGAGGTTTTCTCTTGCGTGTGATACGCTGAGAAATTTACCTTTTCTCTCTTGCATGTGATATGCTGAGAGGTTTTCTCTTGCGTGTGATACGCTGAGAAATTTCCCTTTTCTCTCTTGCATGTGATATGCTGAGAGGTTTTCTCTTGCGTGTGATACGCTGAGAAATTTCCCTTTTCTCTCTTGCATGTGATATGCTGAGAGGTTTTCTCTTGCGTGTGATACGCTGAGAAATTTACCTTTTCTCTCTTGCATGTGATATGCTGAGAGGTTTTCTCTTGCGTGTGATACGCTGAGAAATTTACCTTTTCTCTCTTGCATGTGATATGCTGAGAGGTTTTCTCTTGCGTGTGATACGCCGAGAAATTTACCTTTTCTCTCTTGCATGTGATATGCTGAGAGGTTTTCTCTTACATGTGATACGCTGAGAAATTTACCTTTTCTCTCTTACATGTGATATGCTGAGAGGTTTTCTCTTGCGTGTGATACGTTGAGAAATTTATCTTTCCTCCCTTGCATGTGATATGCTGGGAGGTTTTCTCTTGCGTGTGATACGCTGAGAAATTTGCCTTTCCTCTCTTGCATGTGATATGCTGAGAGGTTTTCACTTGCGTGTGATACGCTGAGGAACTTGCCTTTCTTCTCTTACGTGTGATACGCTGAGAAGTTTACCATTCCTCTCTTGCGTGTGATACGCTGAGAGGTTTACCTTCTTCCTCTCGTATGTGTGATACGCAGAGAGATGTTGTGTGTAAGACTCCGGGTATTCTCAGTAGTCGTTTTTAGCCATCTCCGCGTGAGACGCAGTGAGAATTGCATAATTTTCGTACATCCTTTCTGTATGAAATGTAGTTAGATTTGTATTCACTTGCTTAAAACTGTTGCATGGTATGCTTCATTACAGCTTGCTGCATTTGTATGATCATTAAGTTACCTTCGGCGTCTGGCATTTCCAGTTGCATTTTGCCCCCCTGCCTGCGGGTGCGCCTACGGGCACATCTCTGTTTATCTCACCTGTTTGTCTAAGTCTTCGGCCTTGTCAAAAATGGGTCGTCTCTGAGCTTTGACATTCACTCCCGTCACTTATGACTTTCGAGTTCTGTCAAAGAGGGGCAACTGTAGACACCCCATTTTTGACTGACCTTAAGACTCAGACATCACCGATTGAGCGCTTGGTGATGTTGCATATCGTGCTCGTTCAGAGGTTTCAGAGTCTCGGCTGCGAGCCTTGCCTCCAGACTTCCGGACTCTTTTGTGTTTTGCCTCAGTTTGCGAATCATGCTCTGTTTTCTCTGTTTTCTCTTCCCGAAGGGAGGGAGAGGTCTCGTAGATCATCTCTCAGTGGCCGTAGGCTACGTTTCGTGGTCGTAGGCCATTTTGCCTGTTTGGAGCACGGTTTCTAGTTTTTCGGAGCCGTTGGCCGTGTGCCTCGGTTCGGGACCGCTTAACCACCTCCGTTTGCCCCGGTTTTTAGTATACATCTTATTTGCTCCCTTTTGAGGGACACTGTGGTCCGAGAAACCGACTTCGTGGTCGAACACCACTCCCGGTGCCTAACAGTCAGTTTTTGGGGCCCCAGACTGCGCGTTGCGGCCCCCGAACCTCCATTTTGCATCGGTTTTGGTTCATTTTTGGCAGGGACCTCTGTTTCATTGCTAGGAAGGTCATAGAAGGATGGGAGGCCAGTAATTTTTCTGTCAGCTAACTTTATCCCTTCATCGCCCTCCGTCGCCCGATTTTTCTCACTTCAAAGCCAATGTTGACCACCCTTGGGCCATTTTCTTGCACCCTAAACCCCATATTTGTGATGTACACATCTGGGAGGCCACCAATATTTGGTGGCCGGCCAGTAATTTCTTTTGAACCTTTTGAACCCCTTTGAAAAGTGGGATGTTCTCTCTCCTGGTTCACTTTCTCCAGTTTTTGACCACAGGGTTGTGTTGTGCACACATGGGAGGCCCTCTTTCTGTGGTGGCCAGCCACTAATCTTGATTGACCCTTTTGACCCTTGGCCGGCCGGCCATGGGGAAAGCCGACCGGCCACCTTCAGTCTCAATAACTGGCCGGCCAGAATCCTTGCATCAAGTACAGTGCAGATACACCTTTTTTTCCCCCCAGATTCTGTATCCGGGGGGCTGCATTTTTGGGGGGAAACTATTCATTTCCCTCCATTTTTCCCCCCCTTTTCCTCCCTCTTTTGCCTATATAGCAGGCCCTCCAGCTGCATATTTAGGGTTACAAAAATTTCCCTCAAGCCTCTTGCCTTGTATCTCTCTCTCTCTATACTTCCAAGCTTCAAACCCTCAAGCCCTACACTCATTTCTTCACCAACCCATAGCCCCACCCTTCCATCCTCCATTCCAGCAGCTTGAGGTTGTTCTTCAGAGCCTAGGAGTGCTGCATCTCAAGCCAAGAGGCTGTCAAAGACTAGTCTTCAAGGGTGAGTCCCTATTCTCCTTTTTTGTGCTTTATTTTGTTCAATACATTAGCCACACTTGCTTGCTATTTTGGGCTCCGACCCTAACTGGAGCTAGGCTTATTTTGAGCTATTTTTCGTGTCTGTTTAAGGGTCTCTCACTGTTTGAGGCCTCCTTGTTGCACTTGCTTCATTGCCTCTCTTGTATGCCATTTTCTTGTGTAGTATTTTTGGCCTATGTATAAATTGTTTTGAGGCATGTCATAAGCTGTAAAGTGGCTTATTTTGAGCTCTTCTTCAATGTTGTTGAAGGGATCATCACTGTTTGAGGCTTCTATCTTCCACTTGCCTTTATATCCCTTTTTTGGCTCCATTTTTGCATGATTTATTAGCCTCTTGTGATTCTGTTTTTGAGCTCTGGTCCGAACTTAAAACAGCCTTATTTTGACCCCCTCTTCATGTTTAATTAAGGGTCTTTTACTGTTTGAGGCATCCTTTTTGTACTTTGTGTTATAGCTCTCTTTTTGGCCTTGTTTTGCATAGTATTTTGAGCATGCTTGTGTACTGTTTTTGGCTCGGTCATAAACTGTAAAAGGTCATATTTTGGGCCCCTCTTCAACATTTTTGAAGAGCCCTCACCTTTTTAGAGCCAGAAGCTGCCACTTGCTTCGTTACCTCTCTTTCGGGGCCATTTTTGCGTGCTAGCTTAGCCCCATTTGCGTTCGCTGTTTGGCCTTCCTTAAAACTGTAAACATGCTTGTTTTGGGGCTCCCTTGAATCTGTATTCATACTTCATGTACAAATAATGCTTTCTTGATGTAGCTACAAGTCATTTCATGTGCTTAATCTTGCATTTCGGGTACCACTTCATGCTTCGGGTGCCATGCTTTTATGATTCGGGGTTGTTTCGGGTCATATTTTAGCACTGAAATTTGCATACTAGTATGCCATGTTCCATGCCTTGCCATGTCTTGTTAGAGTGGCATTTGGTGCCTTAGGGTCAGTCCTCGGTTTGCGTGCATGCGTGCACGCATCTCGAGTGTCTCATTTTCATCTAATCGCCTCCTATGTGAGTGTGGCTGAGGTCCACTCATGTTGGTGTAAGTCCATTACGCATTGTGTATGCCATTTCATTTCATAGCATTGCGTATGCTAAGTTGTATGTTAGCGCATTGTGTATGCCATGTTATCTCGTGCATCGTGTATGCCATTTCATAGCATTGTGCATGTTAGGTTGTATCTTAGTTGCATTCATGCATCTCATGCATATTGCATTGTGTATGGGATAGGAGTTAGCCCAAGCATGGGAAACGAGGGACGTTTCGTACTCCGAGTGACGGAACGTGTCTCAATTCCCCAGTCGCCGACACTTCGGATTACCCATGAGGGAGTCTAGGCCTTGTTGTGTCCATATGTGCATTCATTTCATATTGAGTTGTGCAATTCGACCCCTCGGCCATCATGCATCGAGATGCGTGATTGGTGGTATGAGGATCGAGACATGCATACATATGTGAAAATACATTGCTATGCCCCTTTCCTGCTCTCTGTTGTAGCAAATCAAGAATCAGCAATCTTCCGGGGCTTGGCACGCTTTCCAAGAAATCATTACAAAACAGAGGCTAATTGGGGTATCGCAGTGGATTTCCGTGCAAAGGCAACCCGAGCATGCGTCATTCATCATCTGGAGAAGAGTCAAGGCAGTCCCTGGCTTGCATGCCAGTTTATTGTTTTCTTAGTTAATTTGTAAATTAATTAGGATTTTGTAATTATTCGGACTGTAATATTTATTCGGGACTGTATTATTCTTTCGGACCCTCTGCGCGAGGGCAATGTTGTAATAAGTGTGCGTGTGTGTGATGTATGTCTTCCAACCCCACGTCTTTCTCCCTTTTATTTACCAGCTTATGATGGTTAGATTAGGGCATATTTCAATTAGCATACAGTATGATAGCATGTTTGCATTCATTCATCTGTTTTGCATGCACTGGGCTCGGCGCATCATACTAACTGCATTGTATTTTCAATTCCAAGTTGAATACATGTTAGCTGTAGCATTTCATATGCCATGTTTAGAATAGCCGAGCCTGCTATAGTTGCACTTTTGCATGTGTTGCATTAGGCATTTCTGTATAATTAGGATCATGCATGGATTTCTAACCTAGCTTCTGTTTTGGCTTGGAGTACTCGGTAAGTTTTATGCTTTAGCATCCTTGCATGCGTGTGAGTGACTGCCATAAATAGCATGCTTACCATGAGGCTATGTGCTTATATGATATAACTGCCTGAATGTCTGTGGGTGAAGGTTGGGTTATTTGAATTGGAACAATTCATCAAATGTGTGTTTTAAGCCCACTAGATAGTGGCAAAATCATGTTTTTCTAAGCCCACCCGAGGGTGACAAATCCACGTCTTAGCCTACTTGCGAGTAGCACCATCAAACCATCTTTCAAAAACAAACATGAAATGTTTTGTTCCAATTCAAGCGATCCAGTCTATACTTGTATGCTGTGCGCATCACATAGTAAATCTAGGCTAATAACCGGAATAAGAACACACAATGTTTTTCAAAAATAGATATCATGGTTAGTAGAGGCCGATCTTTGATCGGGCGAGCGGGGGTGCTCACGAAGTGACCTTCCCCAATCGTACCCAAGTTCCCGAGCCGAGGCAACTTTGGTAATGACGGACACGTGGCCTTAGGCAAACGAGTCAGGGTTTCCTAAATTTCCCCAAAATAAAATATTTAGGTGGCGACTCTGTATCTGGCAAAGCAGTCCATGTTTGGCACTTCTTTTCTAAAAATCTGTTTTCTCAAAACGATTTGCCGGATTTGGACTCTTTGGTTCGGATTAAGAACCGTGACAATTTGAGAGTCCTGAGCTGTAGTGAGCCCAATATCGAACACGACGGGGGGGGGACTCGTTCCTCCCGGAGCGTTCGGGGACGTCTACACTTATGATGGGGCCAGTATATTTAAGTGCTCTTATATTGGGCTGTAGTGTATGTTTGTTTTGGGCCCGTATTAAGAAATTTGCTATTGGGCCCCCTTGTTGAACTTCAATATCATATGACTTGGACCCCCACAAGGGGGCCACCCCCATGACCCCCTCTCTCTCTAATTGGCCAGTTTTTTAAATTTTTTTTTTTTATTTTTTTTTCCTTCTCACTGCAATCACCAGCCCCCACTTGTGTGTGTGTGCGCGGGGGGGTGGGGGGGTGATTGGAGGGGGTCTCAATAACTTCCACAAGGTTAATTCATATGATATTTAACTTGAACAAGGGGGCCATTGTTTGCACCAAGTTTTGCCAGTCTCTGTCGACAGATGGTCCACTTAATCGAGGACACGTGGCCAAGTCTGAAGGAATGTCCAGCACTTGAAAGTGGGCTCTCTGCATGTGGGTCACCTAGAAGTGATAGGGGAAGTTTTTAGCACCAGTCATGGAGTTAGTGGGCACACTTTAGGAGGAAGCATGAGACAAAGCAGGAGCCTTGCTCCGTCGACAGAAGTTTCAAACAGTTGGTGGCCATGAAGTAAACACAAGAAAAGGGAGATCGACAGATAGAAGTGGAGATTTAGTATACTTGGAACACAAAGAAGGGAGATCGTTGGTTTCGATATCCGTATACTGTTTTTGTGGCCCATCATTGCATGATCCCACACGTCTACACCATAACTGCCGCTGTCACTGCCCCCTGACTTCGAATCTTCAAGTCCCCTCTGCTAAATATTGACTCTTCCCTGTCGACCTTCCTTTTCACCATTGTGGGCCATGTCCCTTATCATTATGAGTTAGTGGGCACACTTTCATGAGGAAGCATGAGACAAAGCAAGAGCCTTGCTCTGTCGATAGAAGCTTGAAACAGTTGGTGGCCATGAAATAAACACAAGAAAAGGGAGATCGACAGATAGAAGTGGAGGTTTAGTATACTTGGAAAGCCTAGAAGAGAGATCGTTGGTTTCGATATCCGTATACTGTTTTTGTGGCCCATCATTGCATGATCCCACACGTCTACACCATAACTGCCACTGTAACTGCCCCTTGACTTCGAATCTTCAAGTCCACTATGCCAAATATTGACTCTTCCTTGTCGACCATCCTTTTCACCATTGTGGGGCATGTCCCTCATCATTATGAGACAAAAATCGACAGAATATTGTCCACTAAACACAACCACAATCCTTGCAAACTGGGCCACTGAACCACAACCCTTGGCCACTCACTGTTATTGCCCAACTTTGAATCATCAAACTCTGGCAAATATTGAATTTTCCCTGTAATTTAATCAAAATATATTCAATGTCGGTAAACTTGAAAATATGTTTGAAATAACCTTTTTCTGTATTGTAATGACTTAAACACAATTATTGTCCTATATTTTACGTAACCAAAATACACAACTTATTTATATCAAAAACAAAATATACATCTCAGGTTTATAATCAAAAAAATGGAAACTACTTTTTTTTAAAAAAAAGTTCACTCATATTTTTAGCTAAATTATGATTGGTTATTTTTAAAAAATTCCTCTTTGCACCTATTTTTCCCACATCCTGCCAACAGCTGCTCTATTCAATTGAGGACACATGGCAAGTCCACCTGAAGACAAGGGTTATCAACTAACATTGAATCTTGCATGCCACATGACTTACACGCTGGAGCAGTTAGTGACAGTGCTCATGGATTTAGTGGCCAGCCTCCAAGAGGAAACATGAACGAATTGGGAGTCTGTATCTGTCGAGGAAAGGCTAAAAGGACTTGGGCACAGGTGGCAACTTCAATTATATGCACTTCGACAGGTACAAGTGAAGGTTTTATGTGGTTTCAAGACACGGAAATGACCGTGCAATTACAGAAGTTGCACAGAAGTAGTTGCAGAATCGGCAGATCATGGGGTCGTAGGAAATAATAGCTATAAAGGGCAGAATGTTTGCAGAGAGAGAGGACATGAAAAACAACACAACAACTTACTTTCTACATTGTAACTTCTGAGTAGTTTTTTCCCTTCTACTTTCTACTTTGTTACAAACAACACAACAGCACAACAACTTACTTTCTACTTTCTACTTTGTTACCATCAGTTCATCGAAAGAAGTCTTCATCCTTTTCAAGCATTCGAACCAATACCACAATTGCTTGATTTTCTTCTTTAACTTGTCAACTTTAAATTATTGCTTCGTTGCTGTCGATATAGGCAGACCATAATTTTACTAACAATAAACCCATCACTTTCATAGTTAACATGAAATAATTTCACAACTCCTGTTCGTTACTCGTAATTCATATAGCAATCGGCATGGAGATAAAGTAACGAGTTCGTTGGGTTACTTTCTCCAACTGACACCCAAAATTAACTGCCATTTGGATTATATACAAAATGCATGTGCTGGTATGTAATTTTGCAAACCCACATGGACAAAATACGCATTTTACTCGAAATATAATACTAATTTACCGAAACAAGTCATAACAAATCAATACGAAGAGAAACACATCGTTAGTTGATAAACCACACCGCAAAAAACCCTTCAGTTAGATCCAACCAAATATAGAACAGAAACAAGCAACCCGCAATAGAAATCTTGGAATACAGACATAAGCCAATTTCCCACCCAAAACAATACACAGACAACCCATATATATCTCACCTTCAATTAGTTTTCAATATCACAAGTCACTGCAAACACAAATGACAACATCACTCTAAACAATATGGGAAATTTACAACTCGTGGCCTTGTACATAAGTAACGTTGTGCCATTTCCTGGCATTGTACGTAACTAATTATTTACACGTTACGCAAAGCAATCCGTGCAAAATGAAAACTACATACATTATTTACATGTGTTTTCAATAGCTAGTACTGTCTACCTAATAAATTAAGGGAATAAGTAAATCATACAAATTATACAATTACCTGATTCACCTCATCAATTGTGGTCGAATCATTTTTGCACACTGCTGCTTTAACACTAACGTATTGGCCAATGGGTTGCTTGGAATCAGGAGAAGCATCGAAAAATAGTCGTCGTTGCTTAATGTGCGGTGTACTTGGATCCACCAACCCAGTTTTGCAGCGAACGGGCAATGACTCCGCATTGTACTCACGGTTAGTTATGTGGGTTGTATCTGCATCTGAGTTACTACCCACTGTTCGGCTAAACCGAACCTTAGGACACGTTCGCTTTGTGTGCCCAATGCATTTGCAATTCCCACATTTTCTTGGTCTTCGATAATTGGACGAGGCCCGTCCCGGGTTCCCTTTTGTCTTCACAACATCAGGATCTTCTACTCCAAATTGTCGAGGGAATGAATGTTTCCCTTTGTCTCCATTCCCATCGTTCAGATTTCTCTTATATAACTCCTTCATCCGGCTTGTCATCGGAAGACATGCATCCCTAGCCTCTTTGAAACCTTCCGTTGATTGCGAGGCATAAAAACACATTTCATTGTAGGAAGAACTCAATATCCCATACCGGGCCGTCTGTGTTGTAGTGCTATCAATTGAGGGTTGAGGCCATTGCTGGCCATCCTTGCTTGCAGCCCTTGTCCATCTATGCAGCACACAAGTTGGGGGAATTTGCGTTAAATTTTTGGCTTTCATAACACATATCATGTGACAGCAAGGTAGCCCCAACGACTCAAACTTCATGCAAGAACATCTCATTGCAGCATCCGCTGGACTGTATGTTACTATCCATGATCTATCCTTCAATTTGTACTTATGAATATAGTAGCATTTCTGACTATCCGGCAAAGGGAACACGTCCTTGACATTCAACTTCCCCTCTTCTAAGATTTCATCACAGAACATTCTAAATATATTTCGGGTGAATAGCTCAGCTCCATGTCTCTTTATATCTCGCAATGGAGTAATCAATACCGGAAAAGTGTTATTTGTTTCAGCATCATCTCCAGCCTCGTTATACCTTATCCTTGCAAGAGCCCGATCATAGTGCCTAACAAATTCATATAGCTTCAATTTGTGTTGGAGGAAGGGATTGAAATAAGCATTCATACACTCCGAGCGCTGAGTGCTCTTCATCCCAGCAAAGAAATGTCCACGCATATATGCCTCAGCCCACATATGACGCTTCTCATATGTCTCCAACACCCAACTGTTGGTTTGAAGTCCAAATTTTTCAACCATTGTCGTCCAACCATGCTCAAACTTTGTCTCATCCGTTTCCATGTCCATGCACTGCTTGAAAGCATGTGCAAAGCCACTTATGTGAACATTTGAAACAGTATTTTTCCCAAGATGCCAATTACATAATCGATGTCTTGCGTCTGGAAATACTCTTCTGATTGCCTTTCGCATCGCCTTATCCCCATCTATCAGTACGGACACAGGTGCTTTATTGCCCATCGCCTCCATAAATGTTTCCAAAACCCATGTGTATGTCTCACTTGTCTCATTAGCTAGCAAAACACATGCAAATATCGTGGTCCTAAAGTGGCTAGTCACACCAGCCAACATGACAAAAGGTTTCTTGTATGCATTGGTTCTGTAAGTTGAGTCAAATATCAACACATCACCAAACGTTGCGTAGTCGGCCCGCGATTTCGAATTTGCCCAGAACAGTTTTTTAACTTGTTATCGTTACACACATCATACTTGTAAAAAAAACGTGCATCAACATCAAGTTTTGCACATGGGTAAACCAACGCACCCTGTGCATCACCATCCTCAACTTTAGCTCTACGTTCGGCTTGAATATGGTTGTGCAAATCCGTACGGATGAAACCAACATTCTCATAAGACCCGGATTGATTTACCATATAATCCATGATTTGGCTAGTCTTCACACCGACGTTGCGCATAGCCATTGCTTGAGCTTTGTCAGCGCTGTTTAAAGTGCAATGTGACCTCAGATACATCACACAGTGTTGTTCCGCCAATTCATGGTTGTGGTCTGCGACGAAGTGAGTCATAACATACTTTCCCCCTTCACCAGCATCTGCATCGTACCGTATGCAAAATTGGGCTTTGCAACCTACTCTTGTTAGTGCCTTGGGAGCTCTACTCTTCTCAGCAACACGGTCCAAGTATTTTGGTAATCTCTGACCTTCCTTTGAACACAACCACAGCCTACTAACGACCTTTCCCTCTTTATTTGTGTTAAATCCGGATTTTCGTATACTAAATCCCTTGGCTTTAGCATACGCATTGTAGAAAGCTTCTCCATCTTCGACCGAATCAAATTTCTGTTCCAGAATAGCACGTTCAACACCACCAACCATGTCATTACGATGAGCATCGTCAACCATTTTTTTTTTTCACATCGGCTCCGCCATCTTCAACGTTCATGTTGGTTGCTTCTTCATTGCTTAGACCAGCTTCGCAACCATGATAAGGTTTCGCCCAACTTTCATTCATCAAACAAATGTCATCTACTTCATTTGGAATGTCATAATCATCACCTTCCCTTTTAACTTCCGCTGGGGCCATACTGCACATGACATTAGTACAAACAATTTCTTGATGACCGAAAAATGTTAACACAAACACAAACATGACATTTTCATACGGTTTAGTTGTTTGTGCAAACACAAACACTCGCTTGAGAAAGAGAAATGTTAGTTACCAATGGAGGGGTTTCCGTTTGAGCGAAGCGTAGAGCGGTTGAAGTTAGGATGGGGGTTTAGTTGAGGGAAAATAGTTGAAGTGAAGAGGCCAGAGAGACAGAGAGGGATTCAGAGAGAGGGAGACAGCTCCATACCTTATATCTAGTTGGAGAGAAGGGCTTCACTTCAGCAATCGAACCAACACAGCCTTGTAGTTCCGTTGTTGTTGGAAATCGCCCGTTATACTGTTCCCTACAGAGCTTCATCAATGGAACCAACCCAGCAGGGGCTTCTCGCTATTAATGGAAATCAAGGGTTACACTGACTCAACCTTACACAGAGAGAGACAGAGACGAAATACAGAGAGTGAGTGGGATGCAATCATGCAAATACAAACACAAGCATTAACCGGTTGCCCCGGTTTCAACTTTTTCACGATTAAACAATTCAATGGTCTTGATCAATTATTGTAATCTAATAGCTAACAATTGGGTTGCATATGGTGTGCAACCTTAAGGGAGTTGCACACTTAAACATTACCCAAATCTTTAAAGTTAATTTTTTATTTTATTTGTTTTGTCAATGTGAAAAAAGTACTTACTAATTTTGATTCTTTATTTCTTTTTCTTTTTCTTTTTCTTTTCTTTTTGGTCTTATTTTGTTTTGTACCATACCCAAAAAAAAAAAAAAAAAAAAAAAAACTACTTATTATCCTTTTTTTCTTTAAATAATATTTTATTGTCAATTATAAATACATATAATTTGACCCCCTCTATGTATAGATCCCGCGTTTGTCACTGAGTACCAAAAGGGGTATCATATTTCTCTTCATAAGATTTGAAATTACAACCTCATATTAATGCCTACATTTAGGTCCAAAGTAGCAATTAGATTGTGTTTGGTTTATGGATTTTGAAAGGGATTTGAAAAGGAAAAGGAAATGGTATGTAGGTAAAACGTAATTATATTTCATCCATATTTTACTTACCTTTTTCTTTTTCTTTTTCTTTTCTAAATTTCTCTCCAGATTCATAAACTAAACACAACTTTACCGATCACTAATTACCTCACTTTCTTTTACTTTCTTCATCATTAACATAAATTAGTGAATGTCACATTTTTTTTTACCAATCACATTCGATTTATTAATATAAATTAATAACTTTCATATTTTTTACCGATCACAACCTTTACGTTTATGGATCCAAACATCATTCACTTGTTACATTATTGAAGACATCAAAGTAATGCAGTTCGAGGATGAAGAAGCCGACCAAATTTGGGGTCAGCAGATTCAACCTTGCTTGTAAATTCATTGATGAAGTGGTTTTCCGCATTCACATCCAACTGGTGAAGAAAGACGCAAAAGACACCCAAGCCAAGTGGCCAATTATTTTATTTGGGACAGGACCTTGTTATGTTATGCACTTGATGGTGAAATGGCTTCATTTGGAACCAGACACCTTGCACCTTTAATTTTTTTAAATTGGAGATGAATGTTTCATACACATACGTGGTCCACCAACGCTCGGTCTACTAAACTTGCACGATTAATATCGAAAGTTGTAACTATTTGCTTTACCATTTTCAACTCCATTCAATAAATGTTTATTTTGGGGATATAATTATTTTGAAAGTTAAGAATAAGTCTACTTTAAAAATTATCAAAATATTTTCTGGTGATAGTAAAATTATAATTTCACAAAATTGTATAGGGGTAATATGGTCAATTTATTTATTTGCCTAGTGATGTGACATTATAAATAAATAATATAAAAAATATATAAAAATAATTAGGTGTTGTTTGGTAACACTTGCGTTTTTAATTTTCTGTTTATATTTACAAAAAATTAAAAAATTCAAATAAAAACTTATTTTGTAAAATTTTTGATTTATAAATCAAAGGTCTCAGTTTATAAATTTAGCCAAAAAATGAAAACACAAAAAATGTGTTTCCGTTTTGAGTTTTGAGTTTTGAGTTTTTTTTTTTTTTTTACCACCCAACACCAACCACCACCCGCCACCATTTTCCACCACCGTCTTCCGCCACCACCGTCTTCCGCCCGCTACCATTTTCCACCACCGTCTTCCGCCACCCACTCGCCACCACCACCCAGCCCTCGTCGCCGCCACCACCACCACCACCAACCGACCACCCACCTACCATCCACCCGCCACCAGCCACCACACGCCACTTCCATCCATCACCCGCCACCACGACCCGCCACCTACTTGCCACCACCACTCACCATCCACCTGCCACCACCATCCACCACCAGCCAACCTCTACCACCAGCCACCTGCCACCCACCCACCATCTTCCACCACCAGCTACCTGCCACCTAGCCGCCACCACCACCCACCACCCACCACCATCACCCACCCCCACCTGTCACCACCACTCACCACCTACCACCACCACCACCACCACCACCACCACCACCACCACCCACTCGCTACCACCTACCACCCGCCACCGTCATCCATCCATCCACCACCCGCCACCTACCCCCCACCACCCACCACCACCACCCGCCATCCACCATCCGCCACCCACCTACACCACCCGCCGCCACCACCACCCGCCACCCGCCACCACCTACCACCACCCGCCATCCACCAGCCACCACCACCCACCACCACCATCACCACCACCCACTCGCTACCACCCACCACCCACCAACCGCCACTGTCACCCACCCACCATCACCACCCACCGCCACTGTCACCCACCCACCATCACCACCCACCACCCACCCGCCACCACCACCCACCACCACCCGTCACTCACCTGCCACCACTACCTACCACCCACATCACCACCACCACCACCCACTCGCTACCACCCACCACCGTCACCCACCCACCCACCACCACCACCACCCGCCACCTACCCGTCACCACCACCCACCTGTCACCACCCATCACCACCCGCTACCCACCCACCACCCGCCACCACCACCCACTCACTACCACCTGCCACCGTCACCCACCCACTACCACTAGCTACCCACCACCTACTGTCACCACTTTCCACCATCGTCTTCTGCCGCCACTTGCCACCACTTGCCATTTCTCACTTTTTTTTATACTTTTAAATTTTTTTAAACATTTTGTCAATTACCAAACGCGTTTGTACTTTATGTTTTTCTAAACATAAATAAAAAATAAACAAAAACCAGTTTATAAAATTTTTGTAAATATAAACTAAAAACGTAAATGTTACCAAACACACCCTTAGTGTGTTTGGTTTGAGCTTTCTGAATTAAATTTTTTGAAAACTGAATTTTTTGGCTTTCGTGTTTTTTTTGTTTTTAGTGAATATTTTTAAAATTTTAAATAATTTTTTTTTTAATTTTTTAGATGCACCTTACTTAGATGAATCTAAAAAGTAAAAAAAATTGTGAAAAAATATTTTAAAAAATTAATAAATACATAAAAATACAAAAAATGTATTGAATTCTTGTATTTTTTTTTTTTGTATTTTTGCTATTTAGTGAATTTTTAAAAGATTTTTTTTACATTTTTTTTTTACTTTTTAGATGTATTTATGTTAGGTGTGTCTAAAAAGTAAAAAAATTGCTTCAAATATTAAAAAAATTCAGTAAAAATAAAATAAGATAAGAAAATAGAATTTTCTAAAAAGTATTTTTAGAAAAATGGAACCAATATCTTGCTGAATGATTTTGTGAATAAGTGAAATAGTTAGGATATAAGCCAAAAAATAACTTATATCTAAGGTTATGATTGACATAATTTTTTTGGGCTAAAATAGTCCTAAAAAGGTAAAATAAACTAAAATGTCAAAAGACAAAATGTTACGTTTAAATCATAATCATTTTATTTTTTCTCTTATAAAAGTCAAAAAAGTTAAAAAGTCTATCATAAATGAGGTTTTTTAATCATAGGTTAAAATAACTAAAAGGTCAAAAAGCCAATTTACATTCCAAACCAAGGCTAAATTCCCAAAATTGGCCAAAAGCTAAATTAAATGTAAAAATACAACAGAATATGGTAATTAACACTACTTTGAACATGTCAGAGATGTAGTTAAAATTTTTAATTTTTTTGGTTAAACAAGTTTCAAAAAATTAAAAATTTGTTTATCATCATCTAAAAACAATAAATATTATTTTGAAAAAACTTTAAAAATGGCCAAAAAGAAAAGAATAAACCTTGGTAGCTCGAAATATTTGAGGCTCGATTGGCCTGAAATTCAAAACGACGTCGTTTTGTTTGTTTTTTTTTTTTTTTTCCTCCTCTTTCTTCTCGCTGAGACAAGTTCTCGCTAAAACATAGAAGAGAGAAGAAAAAGAGAAGAGGGAGGAAGAGAGGTGATGGGCTGGAGGGAGAAAGACGGAGACGATGGGTGATGACGGTAGGTGATGACGGAGACAATGGGCGATGACTGAGACGATGGGATGTATAGATCTGTATATACACAGATCTATGTGTGTATGTATACACAGATTTGTGTGTATGTATACACAGATCTCTGTTTCTTCTCTCTGTTTATTCCTCCTCTCCGTCTTGCTCTGTTTTCTTCTACTTTCTTCCTCTGTTCTTCTCATTCTTCCTCTGTTTTTGTTTTTGATTTTGATTTTAGATTTTGGTTTTGATTTTGATTTGTATAGATTTGGAATATCCGTATAGATTTGTTTTTTTTTTTTTTGATTTTGTTTTTGATTTTGAGATTAATTTTGGATCTTGATTTTGAAATTCTGTTTGAGAGAGAGAGAGAGAGAAAGAGAGAGAGAAAACTGTGTAGGAGGTGTGAGAGTGATTTTCTGACCACACTGCCCGCTTAGTAACCAGCTGGAGAGCACCCGCAGAATAGATGGCACCTGCTAACCTGTAACAGAAAGAAAAGGCTCCGGCGGTGGCTCTTCTACCCGGGGGCACTCCGACGATCAAGTCAGTATATCTCTCAAAGATAATCAAGTGCTAAACTCACTACTCAAAGCATAAATTGCGTACCTTAGACCCACGGGGGTGCCTCTCTTTTATAGTTTACTTAATCCTAGTCCCACTAGAAGCCTTACTTCTATGGACTCCAATTCAGTACTTACTTTCGACTCCTCAAGAGATAAAGATAAACTCTCTAAGAGCTTTATCCTTATCTTGGTTAAATCTCCTCTTTATTCTAGGACTCTTGTCCCTTATCTTTTATCCTCTTATCTCGGATTCCGATATCTTTGGAGTTAACCTCGGCCTTGCCGAGATAATCTCGGCGTCACGACCAGGACACGTGGCACCTTGGCTGACACGTCGGCGTCACCTTGCCACGTGTTGGTACTCAGAAAATGTATCCCCACAACTGCCCCCTAGGTTCTATTACCTCAGCATTCTGAGGTGATGGAACCTATATCATTCTGTTTTTCCAATACGTCGGTTTTCAGTATCTCAGCCGAAATCATTATGTTGGCCGATATCCTTTTATTGAAGAACAAGAATTTCAAGAACCCTTCCACGCGTATGAGCTGTCATACACCATAATTCAACCGTTTTTAACCACGCGTTTCTTTTTTACTGGTTCATACCTGTGACGCGCCCATAAGCCGTCTCTTTCTCACGCGCGCCGACTGACGTATACGTTCTTCTAGGCGTATTGATTATTTTTTGCCGCCGTTTTTATTTTTGACAAAATCTTTCTCCCTTTCTTCATTTTTCCACTTTTGCATCTGATTTCTCTGCTTTTTCTCTCTCTAAACTCTTTCTTTCAAATTTGCCATTGTTTAAGCTCCAAGCTCTGCAGTTGTCTCCCATTCTCCTTTCCTATGAGGCTTTCATCGTTCTCATTACATCCGTAACTGTCGTCTGACTCCGGCAATCTTCATACCGACTTCACTTTTTTCTGGTAAGCTACTGTTCCTTTCGTTTTCAATTCTGTTGATATTCTCCATTACTTGTTGCCTTTACTGCATCTGTTTTTAATTTGCGATTCATACACCTGAATGTGTCCTTCCCATGATTTTGCCCTTGCCCATATCTTGAACACTCGCATTGTTTCACTACTTCCCTGTATATTTGTCACTAATCTTGGCCCTGTATTTCTTGTATTTTTTATGCTCTTGATAAACCATCTCTGCTCTTGATTCTGAAATTCCATTCTTGCTTTCTGTTTTTTGTGTCTTTTCCATATCTGTGCCTTTGATCTTCATCTCCATAGTTTTAGGTTTGGGATTTGTTTATAGATCCCACGATTTAGGGCAAAACTGAAACATTCCTTACAAATTTCTATACCAGCCCAAACCTAGGTTTTTGTCGAGGTCCCATCAACAAGAAATATCTTCTTTCTGAATTCCAACCCTTCTAATTCAGGCCGATATCATGGGTATGTGGAGACATAGGGTAGATACCCCGACGAAACTTGAGTACTTTAGGCAATAGTTCTTCATCCCTGCCGATGTTCATTTGAGGCTGGCTGGGGATGATGACTCCATCATGCCTACAGAAAACTCTATGCCCTTTCCCATTGTAGCTTTTACTGAGTGCGAACTCCGGCTCCCACTCAACATCCTTTTTCGTAAGATTCTGCACTTTTATAAGTTGAACCCCATGCAACTGGCAATCAACTCCTATCGAGTGATCTTTGGTGTCATAGCCTTAGCTAAGCAGGAAAATGTTAGGATCACCCTTGCCGACATCCAGTATTGTTATATCATGTGTGCCCTTAATTTGAAAGAAAAAGGCTACATTTATTACCTTAAGCCAAGGTCTACAGAATTCAAAATCGTAGCCGACCTCCCAGACTCCAACAAGGGGGCTGGTGATGACTATCTCATTACCTCAGAAAATTGGGAGTTTGCTCCAGACGAGGACATCCATCTCTACCCTATTCCCCGATCAGTTTTAGAGGGCAAGGGTAAGAGCCCAGTATTCATCTTTGCCTGTTTTCTTTCAAAGTCTTAAATACTTTGTCTGTTTCTGACGTCTGTTCTTCTTGCAGCTGTTCATCAGCCACCGAAAAATTTTCGCCAATCCTTTGTCCCCAGCAAGGATTGGAAGAAACTTCTGGACTTGCCAGTCCATAAGAGAAAAGCGCCTATGCTTCTTAATTTTATTCCATCATACAAGTCGACTTTGCCCGACGTTTCCAAAAGGAAGAAGAAAAGCCTTTTCTCCACCCTCTGCTACAACCTCGTTGACTGCATCTACATCATGACCAGATCAAGGATCAACATCTGATCCAGCTGATCAGCCATCCACTTCGGCTCCATACCTAGTCCCAATATCAGAGCAAAAACGTCGGTGACGACTTGTCCTTACTGCCGAGATGGGTCACCCTAAGCCAGTTGCAAAAGATCTTCTGGCCAGTATTCCATCATATGTTGATGAGCAGCCAACACAAACCCAACCTCCATCAAAGCCAAAAAGAATAAAGAACGCTCAACCAAAGCCTAAGGTAACTCAGGTTGAGTCTGAAGATACCCTACCTATCTCAAGGTTGGCGGAGAGTGACAAACCTCAACCCTCTACTGAGAAGAGGCGCTCGGAAACACAGCCATCTGAGTCCCCAAAATCTAAAAAGCCGAGGTCTTCCTCAGCTACGACTTCGGGATCCAAGAAGAGCGATGCCCCCTGGTCCCCAAAAATTACTCTGGAAGACAAGCCAGTCTTGGCTACTGACAGTGCCGACGACATCAATGTCGGCGTGGCCCTAAGCACAGCTCTACTCCTTCCCGGCAACCTTGACCGCAACGCCGAGTTGAGCGAGTACGAGAATTATACGTTGATGCTTCAACGCTCCGTCCAAGTAAGTGTCTTCTTCTTGGTAATTTTCTTCTTTCTGTTTTTGTATTTAGAAAATTTTGTGCTAATTTTTGCCTTGTGTTCTTTCAGGCAATCCAGCATGCCCACTCCTTTTCTGTTCAATCCTTTGAAAATTGGCAAAAGCTGGCCGACATGAAGAAGGAGTTCTCTACTCTCCAAAAGATCAATAAGAGCCTTGAATCAAAAATGAAGAAGCTGGAGGATCAAGCCGAGGCTGCAATTAAAGCTTAGAATAATGCCGAAGAGAAGGCTGAGGCTGCTGAGGCTATCAAAAAAGTGGTTGAATCCCAAAGAAAGGAGGCCAAGGAGAAGATGGCCCAAGCTGAGAAGGAGCTTCAAGAAGCCTTGGCCACCAAAGAGGCTGAAATAAAAGATGCTGATGAAAAGGCCTATGCCCAAGGCATGGCCGACGTCACAGATGCTTACGAACAGCAAGTGAATGAGGCATGCAACAAGGGTTTTACCCTTGGTTGGATGTCCCTTCTGAAGAAACTTAACGTCCTAGAGGACTCGCCATTCAGAAAACCTGATGTCATTCCTCTGCCATTTCCTCCAGTTCAACCTCCAAATCAAGACATCGGTGAATCTGAATCCGAGGAAAATGATGAGGATGAGGATCAGGCCTTGGTTAGAAAATCCAAAGGTGCTGATGGGGCCAAGTCCTCTCCCCAGACTGAGCAAGTCCTAGACTTGACTCAAAATGAGGAAGGTGATAAGGTTCCCATAGAAGCCGTTCCCGAGAATACACCAGCCAACATCTCTTCTGCAGACAAGAGTGTTGAAGAAACTCTGCAAGAAATTGATGCCGAGATAGCGGCGGATAAGGCTGCTGGGATGTCTTCTCAACCAGCATCTGATCTTCAAATTCAACCAACTGATGGAGAGAAGTCTTAGCTTCATGTTTTTCTTTTGTTTACTTGTATTTTGTTGCTTCTTTATCTTTTGGAACAATGTATGCTTTTTGTATGGCCGATGTGCCCTTTTATTGCTGAATGAATATAATTTTTCTTTTCTTGTCTTCTTTTTAATGCTTTGTGCATCATTCTATACTTAGAAGATTTTGCATGTCTTATGTACTCTTCCTTCTTTGTGCAATCTTCTCGGGGTGACACACCTCGGTTATGTCACCTGACGATTTACCTCGGCAAGTACCTGTCCTGCAAGTTGCCTATAAATTTCAACAAGGATAAACATATACTGGTTTAATCTCAACTTTATAAACTTTTCTCAAGTTATAACAAGTGCTAAACAATGATCTATTTGTAAATTGCTACAAATTTCCACAAGCGTTAAACAATATATATTGGCTTAACTTCAACTTGTAAATTGCTACAAATTTCAACAAGTGTTAAGCAATACTTCGGTTTAACTCCAACTTGTAAATTGCTACAAATTTCAACAAGTGAAGATAAACAATTATCTCGGCTTAACTTCAACTTGTAAATTGCTTCAAATTTAAACAAGCGTTAAGCATTACTTCGGTTTAACTTCAACTTGTAAATTGCTACAAATTTCAACAAGTGAAGATAAACAATTATCTCAGCTTAACTTCTACTTGTAAATTGCTACAAATTTCAACAAGTGAAGATAAACAATTATCTCGGCTTAACTTCAACTTGTAAATTGCTACAAATTTTAACAAGTGAAGATAAACAATAATCTTGGCTTAACTTCAACTTGTAAATTGCTACAAATTTCTACAAGCGTTAAGCATTTGTGTCTTCTCTCTGCCCCCAATGTGAACCTAAGTTCCACTTGGGTTCTCATTATTAAAAACAACATGAAGTATCTTTTATCAATTCATAAGTCTTGGAAGATTCTGCTAAGATTTTATTGATGATGTTTGCAAAAAAATAACAACGAACATCTAATGATAGAAAAATTTCAAATTACAAGTGTTCCAAGGTCTTGGCAATGCTTTGCCCTCATTGTCTTCAAGCCGGTATGCTCCATTGCCCAATACCGAAGTGATTCTGTAGAGTCCTTCCCAGTTTGGGCCAAGCTTGCCCTCTCTGGGGTCCTTCTTGTTGCCAACAACTTTTCTAAGGGCTAGCTCGCCGACCTGAAAATCCCTTGGATTGACCTTCTTATTGTAAGCTCTAGCAAGCTGCTGCTGGTACGCTGCGAGCTGAATTGCAGCTTTCTCCCTTCTTTCTTCTAAGAGATCCAGATCTCAAGCTAGAAGTATGTCATTAGTCCCATTCTCTACTCCCTGGGTTCTAATCCCTGGGATGCCGATCTCCAGTGGGATGACTGCTTCTGTGCCGTAGGCCATGGCAAAGGGGGTTTCCCCTATTGATCTTCTCGGCGTAGTCCGATATGCCCAGAGTACATTGGGCAACTCGTCTACCCACTTTCCTTTTGCTGCCTTTAATCTCTTCTTTATCCCATCCAAAATTACTTTGTTGGATGCTTTTGCTTGCCCATTGCTTTGGGGAAAACTTGGTGTTGAAAAGTAATTCTTTATTTTGAATTTCGCATAGAAGTTCTTGATGAGTTTGCTGTCAAACTGCGTTCTGTTGTCGGCAACTATTGCTCTTGGAATGCCAAATCTGGTGATGATGTTTCTCCATATGAAGTTCTTGACGTCCACATCTCAGATTTTGGCAAGAGGTTCTGCTTCTATCCACTTTGTGAAGTAATCTGTTGCTACTAGCAAGTACTTCCTTTGCCCAGTTGCTTGGGGCAACTGCCCAATGAGATCCATGCCCCATTGGGCAAACGGCCATGGACTGGATACAAGGTTTAGGTCAGTAGCTGGCTGGTGTATCAAAGGTGTGAACCTTTGGCATTGTTCACACTTCTTCACGTAGGCTTCTGCATCTTTTTGCATGTAGGGCCACCAATACCCCTGGGTAATGGCCCTGTGAGCTAGTGATCTGGCCCTAGCGTGGCTTCCACAAACCCCTTCATGAATCTCATATAGAAAATCTTCAACCTGCAAAGGGTGTACACACCTTAAAAGGGGTCCAGTGAAGGACTTTTTGTAGAGATGTCCGTCCGCTGTCAAATTGAATCTTGCCGACTTCAATCTGACCTTGTGTGCTTCCTTATGGTCTTCTGGCAGCTTTCCCTCTTTTAGGAATGCAACAATCGCATCCATCCAGCTTGGTCCCAAGTCACACACATTGCTTCTTGTTCTGTGATCGGTGGTTCTATGCTCGGGTTTGACAAATAGTCAACCATTATTGTCCTTGTTTTTCCAGTTTGCATTGAGCGTGCCAAGTTGGCCAACGCGTCGGCATGGCTGTTATCATCTCGGCTAACTTGCAAAAGTCGGCAGTTGTGAAACAAGGCTGCCAGCCTGATGACTTCCTTTGCGTATGCCGACATCCTCTCATCTCGGGTTGCAAATCTCTTGTTATTTGATTTACTATAAGTTGTGAATCACAAAAAATTATTACCTCATCTACTTCCGCTGCCACTGCCAGTTTTAGTCCTGCAATCAATGCTTCGTATTCTGCCTCATTGTTTGAGGCCTTGAACCCTAATCGAATAGATTGTTTCAATATCTCCCCATCAGGAGATATTAACACTACTCCTGCCCCCGCTCCTTGCCGGTTTGAGCTCCCATCGACAAACATGCGAAATGAGTCGCCGATGTAAATGCTGCAGGGTCTGAGTTTTTCCTTTCCTTGTTCTTTTTCCTTTGGCTGGGTTTCTCCTTGTTTGCTTGGACATCGTTCAGCTTGGTTCAACGGAGCCCGATGTTTGATGGATTCTGGCGTGAATTCGGCCACGAAGTCAGTCAAAACTTGTCCCTTAATTGTTGTTCTCGGCCTGAACTCCAGGTCATACTGGCCCAAGGCCACTGCCCATCTTGCTATTCTTCCAGTTAAGTCTCCTTGTTGTAACAAGGACTTCAGTGGGTGCTCTGTTAGCACTATAATCTTGTGTGCTTGAAAGTAATGGTTCAGTTTCTTTGAAGCCATTATTAAGGCTAGCGTCAATTTCTCTAGTGGTAGGTACATTGTTTCTGCATCAGCCAAGGTTTTGCTTACATAATAAACAGCCTTTTGCTCCCCTTTTTCCTCTCGGATTAGCACTGCACTTACTGCGTGTTCTGAAACTGCTAAATATAAAAACAGTTCTTCCCCAGGTTCAGGTGTTGAGAGGACTGGAGCCATGGTCAGATATTTCTTTAGGTCGAACAAAGAGGCCTCACATTCCTCAGTCCATAGGAAGTCTGTGGCCCTCTTCACCAAGTTGAAGAAGGGTTTACATTTGTCTAAGCTTTTGCTAATGAATCTGTTTAGGGCTGCGGCCCTTCCAGTTAGCATCTACACCTGTTTTGCCGATGTCGGGCTCTTCAACTCTAGGATGGCCTTGATTTGATCTGGGCTGGCCTCAATGCCCTTTCTTGTTACTAGATACCCCAGAAACTTACCTGATCCAACTCCAAACGCGCACTTCGACGCGTTGAGTCGGAGCCGGTATGTTTTGAGTATATCAAAGACTTCTTTTAGGTCGGCGAGATGACCCTTAGGTTCCTTGGTCTTCACGACCATGTCATCGATGTAGACTTCTACTGTTCGGCCAATCAGGTGTTTGAACATTTTGGTTACCAGCCTTTGGTAAGTTGCTCCTGTGTTTTTCAACCCGAAAGGCATTACCCTGTAACAGTACAGGCCTTTTGGGGTGATGAATGTGATTTTTTCTTCGTCTGGGGGGTACATGGCGATCTGGTGGTACCCCCTGTAGGCGTCTAGAAAACTCATTCTTCCATGCCCTGAAGTGGCATCTACTAGCTGGTCAATTTTGGGCAGGGGAAAGCTGTCTTTGGGACAGGCTTTGTTGAGGTTGGTAAAGTCTACACAAACCCTCCATTTACCGTTCTTCTTCTTTACCACCACTGTAATGGATAGCCATATTGGGTAGTGTACATCTCTAATGGCCCTGGCCTCCAGAAGTCTGTCTACTTCTTCTTCTACTGCTTCGACGTGTATCAACGTCGGTCTTCTGGCTCGCTGAATTACAGGTTTGGCCGACCTGTCAACGTTCAATTTGTGGCATGTGACCTCGGGGTCAATGCCAGGCATTTCGTAAGGTGTCCAAGCGAACACCTCAATATTTGCTCTTAAAAAAGTCTCCAACTCTTTTTCCTCTTCTTCGGCTAAGCTCGAGCCGAGAAGAAAGAAGCGTTCTTCGTCCCTATCCTAGACGAGGATTTTCTTTAGCGCCTGAGAGGGTGATTTATGATCCGGTGTTGGGCCGAGGTAGCGACCGAGCAAGTTGTGAGCCCAGCAGTGCATTGGGCCGAGATGATCGACTGTTCACCCAGAGATGGGCTGTCAGAGCTTGGGCCGGGCAGAACTTGGGCCGAGCGCATCCCGCCCCGGACCGTAAAGAAGCAGCTCGGCAAGGCAGTGCTCGGTCGGACCCGGTTGCTCGGTCCGAAGATAGTCGAAGCCAGACAAGCCGAGTGTCCGGTGCCCGGAAAGGCACGGTCGACCGAGGCTACCATTTGACCGGCAGGAAAGCTGGCCACGGGGTGCTTCGGGCTAGGTTTTGCCGAGATGCCGCCTAGCCCGGCCCCCCTTATATACTTTGCCAGGAAAGTGCTAGGGCATGGAGCACGGCATGACACGACTATGGATAGGGCAGCTCGGCTGCCGAGCTCCAGCTGTGATGACGGGCAGTTGAGGTTAGGTGATGAATGGCATGGTCTATGCTGACAGATGGGATAGCAGAGCCATGTGTCAGGAGATGACTGGGAGTGGATATGGGGCTCAGAAGGTATATAAGCATGTCTGCGCCCCCCATACGCAATACACGAACATCCCTGTAAGGAACCCTTACACTCAAACACTCTCTCCCTTCTCTCTATTCCCTCTAAGGTGTGTGCTAACTTGACCGTCGGAGGGTTTTTCCGGCCACACACCGCCGGGTAGCTCACCATTATTTGCTCGCAGGTGATCGGATATCGACGGAGCTCGGAAGAAAGGAATACGGGCACGCCGGAATATTTGCTCCCCGTACAATTGGCGCCGTCTGTGGGAAGCTTGACAGAAAAAACCTTGTCTTCCAGGTTCATCTGATCGCCGTCCATGGCGAACAACGACGAGTTCCCGTTGTCCGCCATCGACGGAGCCACCCCGGAGTATACCCGAAGGAGAGAGGGACCTCCTGCCGTCCATCCAATGGCTGACTTGGGGACACCCACTGGAGGACAGTCAGGAGACGCGCGGGACAAGCGCGGACGAAGTCATGGACATTCGCGGAGCCCAGACGGACATCGGCGGAGGAGAGACTCACACGCCAAACGTCTGGAAGACAAGTTGAGGGATCAAGACGCTGTCATCCGGCGAATGGCGGCGGAGATGGAGGATCTAAAGCGACATTTCAAAGGGAAAGGTGTAGCTGGAGTGGGAGACCACAGTGAGCGCACCCCCTCCCGCCGTTCAGGCGGTCAGAGTCAGCGACGTACTCAGTCCATATCTATTACCAGGAGTTACCAGGTTGGTGATTCCGACGTGCATGCAGAAAAGTCTAGCGAGCAAGACAGCACCTACAAACCCTCACGTCCGGCGACGACGTCGAGGTACTCTTATTCTGCTCAGTCAGAGGACTTACGGGCAGTGTTAAGGGAGCGGGCTCGCCGGCGCGAAGCTCAGAGAATACCAGCTTTCCAGCGGCTCTCCTACGGGGTTCACGACAGCGAGGAGGTCGGAATGCCTCCACCCCGCCAAGCGGTGCCAATATTTGAAGATACAGACCTGGCCAGGCTGAGTGCCACCCCTTTTTCCCTGGAAATAGAAACAACACCGCTTCCGGCAGGCTTCCACCAGCCTAAGTTCACGCTCTATGACGGCAAAACCGATCCTTATATGCATGTGAGCCACTTCCGACAGGTCATGGCCGGACATAGGCGAAATGACGGACTTATGTGCCTAATCTTCCCGTCCAGTTTAGGTGAGCTGGGCTTAAAGTGGTTTGAGAGGTTGCCGGAAGGGAGCATACAACGGTGGCATCAGTTGGCCGAAGCATTTGTTACGCGCTTCAAAACCAACACAAAAACACCAAAGGAAGTCGATCACTTACTGAGTGTTAAGATGGAACCGTGCGACACACTGAAGGCATACAATTCAAGGTATTGGGAAACCTTCAACGAGATCCTGGATTGCCCGGTCAACCTTGCAATCACGCAATATAAGCGTGGTCTCCCGGTCGGACATAGACTGCGGGACTCGCTTACTATGCACCAGCCGACCTCCATGGGCCAGCTAATGCAGCGCATCAATGAGCACATCAGAGTAGAGGATGATGCGTCAGCTTCCACCGTGAAGGCCACTCCGGTCGGAACAGACAAGAAAATAGCAGGCAAAGTGCACGCAGTTGGGCAAGAGTCCAGCCGCTCAAATGACCGAGCAGAGGAATCAGACCGAGGTTCAAATCGTAAAAACCGGGGTAGAGGACGTCGGAATGACCGGGATGATTACCCCCGAGATGACGTTGAGGACGCAAACAGAAGAATGAAGGCGCGGACTGGCATAACCACAGTCTTCAAGATTCCAATCTATCGCATACTTAGTGAAATCCGAGACGAGGAGTATGTCCGGTTTCCTGCTAAGTTGGGCGATGGACAAAAGGGTTACAATCCGCGGTATCGATGTACGTTTCACCGGGAGAGGGGCCACCAGACTGAGGATTGTTTGCCTCTACGACAACACTTGGAAGAACTGGTTGCGGCCGGGCATCTGGACCTTTACATTGATGGCGGAGTGAAACCGAATCAGGCTCCGGTCGATCCCAGGGGACAGGACGACCGAGATGCACCACCACAGGGAGTTATTAATGTCATCCACGGCATCGTGGAACCGGAGCGTGTTTGCGAACTCCGGGGCATGATCAAGAAGGCAGAGCATATGAGGGAAGTTTTGTCAGTACAGCCTGCCATCAAAAGGGGGAAGACAGAGGAGAAAGACGTGATTAGTTTCACCTTAAGGGATTTAGAGCGTATCCAGACGCCGCATAACGATGCTCTTGTAGTAACACTACGCGTCAAAGAATTTGATGTTAAACGGATCTTGATCGATCAGGGAAGCTCGGTCGAGATCATGTATTATGATGCGTTCAAGCAGCTCAAACTCCGTGAGACAGACTTGGCTCCGGCCACTTCGCCACTGGTTGGATTTAACTCGCAGCCGGAGTGGCCGTTGGGAAAGATTATCCTGCCGGTCAAAGCGGGATCCGTGGTCAAGCAAGTGGAGTTTTAGGTGCTACAAGTGCCTTCAACGTACAACCTTATCCTTGGAAGAGGATGGCTTCACGCCATGCAAGCCGTAGCATCGACCTACCACCAGGTGATGAGATTCCCCTCGGCTATGGGGGCAATCGAGGAGATTTGGGGCGATCAGGTCATGTCCAAGCAATGCTTCGTGGCGGTCAACGGGAGCCGGGCTGCCAAAGGATTCGTTCAAATGATCGAGGGACCGGAGGACCGGAGTGTCTTGGATGATGTTGGCACCAAAGCCGAAGACAAGGCTGTTGAAGAATTAGTTGAGGTGCGGATTGATGCCGAGCAGCCGGACAGATTCTTCTTGCTCGGTTCAAGTCTCTCGGCTATGGAGAAAACCGAGATGATTGAGTTTTTGATGGCGAATATCGAAGTCTTTGCATGGTCGCCCTACGACATGCCTGGCCTTGACCCAAGCTTTATCTGCCATCACCTCAATGTCTTCCCTGGCGCAAAGCCAGTCATCCAGCGAACAAGGAGATCGGCGCTGCATCACGCCGAGGTAGTAGCGGAGGAGGTAAAGAACTTGCTTGAGGCACGAGCAATACAGGAAGTGCACTACCCTCGGTGGATTTCCAACACGGTAGTGGTGCCTAAGAAGAATGGAAAGTAGCGAGTTTGTGTCGACTACAAGACAGTCAACCGAGCTTGTCCAAAAGACAGCTTCCCTTTGCCGCGCATTGACCAGCTAGTGGATTTGACGGCTGGACACAATCGGCTCAGTTTCTTGGATGCGTACCGCGGCTATCACCAGATTGCCATGCATGGTCCTGACCAAGAGATCACCTCTTTCACGACTCCAAGGGGACTCTTCTGCTATCGAGTTATGCCCTTTGGTTTGAAAAACGCCGGGGCAACCTTTCAGAGGATGGTGACCAAAATGTTTGCTCCTTTGCTCGGTCGGACAATGGAGGCTTACATCGATGATATGGTGGTAAAGAGCCGACATGAAGCAAACCATTTGTCCGACTTAACCGAGATGTTCGCCATTCTGAAGAAGCACAAGCTGCGCTTGAACGCCTCGAAGTGTGCCTTTGGTGTGGGATCCGGGAAATTTTTGGGATTCTTAGTCATGAACCGAGGCATCGAAGCAGACCCTACTCAGATTAGAGCCGTGCAAGAGTTGAAGCAGCCCAGCTCGGCTAAGGACGTGCAGCATCTGGCCGGGATGGCCGCCACGCTTAATCGATTTATAAGCCGGTCATCAGATCGCTGCCGCCCTTTCTTTCAAGCATTGAAGTCAAAATTCTCATGGGATGACTAGTGTGACCGAGCTTTGGCCGAGCTCAAGGATTATTTGTCTTCTCCGCCGCTGTTAGTTACACCAGAGCCCGGTGAGGAACTCTTCCTTTACCTTGCCGTCTCCCAGCACGCAGTAAGTGCGGTGTTAGTCCGGGCTGAAGGAATCAAGCACCTCCCAATTTTTTACGTAAGTAAGACCTTGCTGCCGGCTGAGACGAGGTACTTGCCGCTGGAAAAGCTTGCGTTGGCACTGATGATGGCTTCGAGGAAATTGGCACACTATTTTCACGCCCATACCATCGTCGTACTGACCGAGTTTCCCCTCAAGGCCTTGTTT
Source organism: Camellia sinensis (assembly GCF_055761805.1). Taxonomy (NCBI): domain Eukaryota; kingdom Viridiplantae; phylum Streptophyta; class Magnoliopsida; order Ericales; family Theaceae; genus Camellia; species Camellia sinensis. The sequence continues at coordinate 241,991,451 of NC_138961.1, read as the reverse complement.
GAGCGCGCAGACTTTTCAGGCCGAATTTTAAAATGGGCGGTCGAGTTGGGACAGTTCGATGTGAAGTTCCAGCCGCGCACCGCAATCAAAGCCCAAACCTTGGCCGATTTTGTTGCCGAGTTCTCCACTGGCACTCATCCGGTATGCCCGGTCGAAATTGCCGAGGCAGATGATGAGACGCACACAATGCCAACCGAGGAACAACCGGCTGAAGAAGGTAACGCCACGGAGTTAGCGCGCACCATCGAAGTTCCCTCAGTTTGCACGGTAATACCACCCGGCGATGCGATGATGGAGTTGTGTATCACCAACCCATCCACTCTGTCCGGTACCGCATCACCAAGGGGGAAGGAATGGTTCCAGACAGCTCAGAACCTGCGGCCGGCTTCACACCGCAACCTGATGATTCGCCTACGGACTTGAGCATTACAGACATACTTGCTGAGTCCGGTGTCGAATCACCAAGGGGCACTGAATTTGAACCGGTCAACACCAAACTTGACACCGCACAGCCGAGCAGTTGTGATCCCATTGCCCTTCGCCATTCTCAGGACCCATCTGACTGCTGGAAGCTTTTTGTGGGGGACATGTGGAAGCTTTTTGTTGATGGAGCGTCCAACCGCCATGGTGCCGGCCTAGGTATTGTTCTTCTATCCCCGGATGGCCTAACCATTGAGCATTCTATCACACTTGGCTTCCCGGCGTCTAACAACGAGGCTGAGTACGAGGCGCTTCTCGCCGGGCTCAAGAGCGCAATTCAAATGAAGGCTGCCGAGCTCCTGGTATACAGTGATTCCCAGCTTGTGGTTAACCAAGTTTCGGGGATTTATGAAGCGAAGAACGATAGGATGGCGAAGTACCAAGCTCTGGTCAGGGACCATATCAAGCAGTTTGAGGCAATCAGAGTCCAACGGATTGGCCGGGAAGAAAACAGCCGAGCTGATGAACTCGCTGGCCTCGCTTCCATGGTAGATAGTAAGTCTCCAAACCCCCTGTTGATTGACTTTCTTCCGCGGCCGAGCATTGAAAACGCCGGGCAGACGGATGTACTCTGCGCCGAGCTAGGTCCTTCATAGATGGACCCCTTGATCTTGTTCCTCAGAGACCGGACTCTTCCAACAGACAAGAAAGAAGCACACAAAATCCGGGTGAAGTCAGAGCAGTTTTGGCTCTCTCCATCTGGCGCGTTGTATAAGAAGTCCTTCACCGGTCCTTATCTCAAGTGCGTGCACCCGAATAGTGTGGAGGCCTTCTTATTTGAAATTCATGAAGGCATGTGTGGCAGCCACATAGGGGGCAGGTCCTTGGCCTACCGAGCTATTTCGCAGGGATACTGGTGGCCGTGCATGCAGGCCGACGCGCAAAAATATGTCCGCAAGTGCGAAAAATGCCAGAAATTCACCCATCAGATCCACCAGCCTGCCAGGGAACTTCTTCCCCTCTCCAGTCCTTGGCCTTTCGCCATGTGGGGACTAGATATAGTGGGACCACTGCCAACAGCACCGGGCAACCGGAAATTCTTCATCGCGGCCACAGATTACTTTACAAAGTGGGTTGAAGCTGAGCCCTTGGCAACCATCAAAGAGAAAGACGTGAAGCGATTTGTCTGACAGAACGTTGTCACGCGGTTTGGCGTCCCCAAGATTTTGATCTCTGATAACGGCACCCAGTTTGACGGTCGCCTATTCAGAGGATTTTGTGAAGATCTGAAGATAGAATTCTACAACTCCACCTCGGCCTACCCGCAGTCCAATGGTCAAGCTGAAGCGTCGAACAAGACTATACTGGATGGGTTAAAGAAATGGCTGGAAAAGGCCAAGGGAAAGTGGGCTGAGGAATTGCCCTGTGTACTTTGGGCATACCGAACAACCCCGCGACGTTCAACCGGGGAAACTCCATTTGCTTTGGCTTACGGCATGGAGGCGGTCATACCCTTGGAAGTTGAAATACCCACCCTCAGAACCGAGAGTTTTGAGCCCGAGCTAAATGCCGAGGCTATTGCCTTGGAGCTGGACCTAGCGGAAGAGCGCCGGGAGAAAGCCCTCATCCATGTGGCCGCCTACCAACAAGAGCTCTCCAAGAAGTATAACAAGACAGTGCACCCCAGACCGTTCAAAGTTGGAGATTGGGTTTTGAGGAAGATTATGGGCAACACCCTGGTGCCAGGAGAAGGCAAACTAGGGGCAAATTGGGAAGGACCCTACAAGATCACTGGTCTGGCTGGCAAGGGGGCTTACCACTTGGAGGATCTAGAGGGAAGAGCCATACCCCGGCCATGGAATGCGGCCAACTTGAAACTGTATTATTTTTAAGTTTTTACTTTCCTCTTTTAGTAAAGAAATTTTTTGGCTTGCAAAGCAGAATGTAATTCTTTTTGTCAAAATTATAGAAGTAATTTTGCTTTAGCACTTGGATTGTTCTTTTAATGTTTAAAACCGAGATGATGTACTCCGGTTGGAAGAGTTGGTGTTTTGTCCAACTTAGGATTCCCAACCGAGATGATGTACTCCGGTTGGAAGAGTTGGTGTTTTGTCCAACTTAGGATTCCCAACCGAGATGATGTACTCCGGTTGGAAGAGTTGGTGTTTTATCCAACTTAGGATTCCCAACCGAGATGATGTACTCCGATTAGAAGAGTTGGTGTTTTGTCCAACTTCGGATCCCCAACCGAGATGATGTACTCCGGTTGGAAGAGTTGGCGTTTTGTCCAACATAGGATACCCAACCGAGATGTTATACTCCGGTTGGAAGTGTTGATTTGTCCGATTGTGTTACAACCGAGGTGGTTATTTCGGTTCATATATTTGTCTTGTTCTGCTGAAGTGCTTCGACCGTGTTATGTATTCCGGTCGACAAAGTGTTCAAGCTATGAGTTATACCGAGATGTCTTGCTGAAGACAGAACTGATTACAGCCGTGCAAACACTTGGCAAAAATTTGAAATTTTCATTGATAAGAAATTCATTACAAAAGGTGGGGACCAAGCCCGGTTACATCAGCAGTGTTGAAAGCAAAAAATACAAAAACAAGGAAAAAGAAACCTAAACTAAGGGGGAAAGATGGGTAAACTCATCCTCGGCAACATCAGCATCAAGGTCAATAGCTTGGCTTGCTTCTTGGGCGCCGGGCTCATCGTTGCCGGGCTGTTCAGGCACCTCGGCCTCTTCTTCCTCAGAATCTGTCTCCCCGTCCCCATCTTCAAGTCCCTCCTCGGCCTCAGTCTGTAAAGCGCTGAAAACATCGTTTGCATATGGCACGAGGTAGACCGGTAGTGAAGCTTTGGGAGGGTTGGCAAAAACGTCGGTGTCAGATCCCTGGCCGAGCTGTTCGCAAGCGGATTTCCAGCCAGCCTTGAAGTATATGTCTTGTGTTGCAAAGACTTGCTTCTTGTAATTCTTCTCGGCCTCGTTGAAACCCGCGTTGTTGGCAGCCCGGCAAGCTTTCTTCTCCGACTTCTTCAAGGTATCCACCTCGGTCTGGAGCTCGCTTTGTTTTTTCTCGGCTGCATTCAGTTGACCGAGCAGCCTGTTATTATCAGTGTTGGCCATCTCAAGTGAAGCCTTAGCCCGGCCGAGCTCGGCTTGAAGGCTCTCGACCTGGCTGGCCGTGTCGTTGGCTTTCTGCCTGAGCCGGTGGATGCGCTCCAAGACCAGATGTTGTTTTTGAATGGCCTACAATAAGAAACAAAGTTGATTAGAAACGAAACCGGGCAAACACTTGGGAAAATTTTAAGAGCTGAATTGACTTACCCTGGCCATGGACTTCACTGACGACTTAACCAACCGAGTGTCAGGGACGTGGTCACAGCCGACCACGTCGCTCGGTAGTAGCAGAGCCTTGGACAGATCAAAGGCGAGCAGATGCTCCTTGTCACCCTTGATCGAAGCCGTCGCCGGGATGTCTTGGCCCCGGTGCTTCAAATGTGGGCGCCAGGCCGGCACCGGGGCGGGGGCGTCTGTTGGATGCTCGGTGGTAAGCTCGGTGACGAGCTCGTCGGACGGGTCTGCCCGAGCTCTTTTCCCGGCACGCCGTGCAGAGGGTTCCCAGCTAGATTGACCGGCAGATGGAGAGGCAAGGGCGACCACAGCACCGCTGGATTGACCGGCGGCTGGCGACCGGGTTACGACGCTCGGCAGCTCGGCGGATGTGGCGGTGAGTAGGTTCTTGATTCTGCTTCGCTTTGCCATCTCTTGCTCCTCGGTCAGGCGAATGAGTGGAACGTCTGGAAGGGTAGGATCTGGAGGTGGGGAAGGAGCTCTGAGGAAGTCAGTTACTCTGCTCCGGCGCGGAGCGGAATATCTGTAAGTCAGGGTGTAGCCGAGCAATTCGTTGCAATCTCGGTGACGGTACCTAAGCACGGCCCGAATTGCCTCGATGTTGGGGAATTGGTAGTTGGCTTGCAAGGCTTGGATAGCTGCAAAAGAAATAGGGAAACCGGTTAGTTAAACTAAAGAATTAAGTTCACCGAGCAAGTTTGAGTAGCTTACATGAAGAACCGAAGTCCTTGCTTATGAACCATCCCGGCACCTCGGCTGTTTCGTAATTGCCAGACACCCAGAAAAAATCATCGTCGTGCATATCTTTGTCCGGGGTGCCGGTTACGATTTTTTCCTTGCCCGGTCTTATTTTCAAGTAGTAAGCTAGGCCGTCACCGGTGTGGCCCATTGTGTATTGCCTCAATATCTCGGCTAGGCCTAAGTTGGTGCCTAGCCGTTGGTTCAATTCGTGAACGCCGTTGATTATTCTATAAGTGTTGGTGGACACCTGTGTGGGTGCCAGCCCGGTGCGGCGGAGGAACTCGGTTATGAGAGGGTTGAGCGGGAAACGAAGACCCCCTTCAACGATGGATAGCACGGTGAAGGGGCACTCCTCCCTACCCCAAGGTGTGGTCTCCTCTTCCGCAAGCTGCAGGTGGACATCGGCCGGGACGCCGTACTCCTCCCTGAACGTAGCCAGCGCAGCCGGAGTATCCACTAGGAAGCGGAACTTCCCCATTTGTGGCCGGCTTAGTGTATCCCGGCTGAAGGGTTTGGCTCTGGGTATTGGATGTTGCCCGGTCCTGAGAGCCTCAGGAATGACAGTGGTCCCCTTGGACTCTGCAGGAAAAGGATGGCAAGTGTTAAGTGTTAGCGCGGTCGCGCGAAAGGTGCTGGATTTTAGCTCGGTCATTAAGGGTGCCAAACCACCTCGGTTGTCTATTCTATCTAAGGAGCCCGGTCGCCCAAGCGGACCAGATGTTAGCCCGGTTGAACGGCCAAGTCCTTTTGTTATCTCGGTTTACGCTGGGGTTGAAACAAACATGTTGTTTGCCCGGTTTGGTTGGTTTTTCGGATCAAAAGAAGGCCCAGAGCCCGGTTCACCCCAGTTCTTCAGCGTTCTTCAGGAAGACGAAGAACACCAAGAATAGTGGGGGGTTTGGGACAGATTCTATGGCCTTTGCCCTAAATGCTACGTTTTTGTACCCTAATGTGTGTAAAATAAAAGAAAATGGCAACAGAATAAGGGTGGGATGACTTACCAGAAAAGGGCAGGGCCTAATCCCACAATCACGAAGAATGGCAGTTGAGCTTGAGCTTCAGAATCGTCACAAATGGAGGCAGCAGTAGGCAGAAATGGAATGGTGGGGGGCGAGTATACATAGGCGAAAGAGACCGCCCAAATACAAAATCTGACAAGAACGGCGGGTTGGCTTCTCGATGACCAATGGGAGCTCGCCACGTGTCCCCATTTATGGTTACGTCAGGATTGAAGTAACGGGTTGAAGAGACGAAGAGCCAGCCGAGCTATTTTCGACGAAACGGCTGAATGCCGAGGAACATGACCGGGGAAGGATTGCAAATTAGCTCGGTGAAGCTTCGGCATCTTGGAGACCGGAGAAGTGTTATCTCGGTCGAAGTGAGTAATCCCAGTCACGCTTTCGCGGACGGAATTAAGGGGCAATTGAGAGGGTGATTTATGATCCGGTGTTGGGCCGAGGTAGCGACTGAGCAAGTTGTGAGCCCAGCAGTGCATTGGGCCGAGATGATCGACTGCTCACCCAGAGATGGGCTGTCAGAGCTTGGGCCGAGCAGAACTTGGGCCGAGCGCGTCCCGCCCCGGACCGTAAAGAAGCAGCTCGGCAAGGCAGTGCTCGGTCGGACCCGGTTGCTCGGTCCGAAGATAGTCGAAGCCAGACAAGCCGAGTGTCCGGTGCCCGGAAAGGCACGGTCGACCGAGGCTACCGTTTGACCGGCAGGAAAGCTGGCCACGGGGTGCTTCGGGCTAGGTTTTGCCGAGATGCCGCCTAGCCCGGCCCCCCTTATATACTTTGCCAAGAAAGTGCTAGGGCATGGAGCACGGCATGACACGACTACGGATAGGGCAGCTCGACTGCCGAGCTCCAGCTGTGATGACGGGCAGTTGAGGTTAGGTGATGAATGGCATGGTCTATGCTGACAGATGGGATAGAAGAGCCACGTGTCAGGAGATGACTGGGAGTGGATATGGGGCTCAGAAGGTATATAAGCATGTCTGCGCCCCCCATACGCAATACACGAACATCCCTGTAAGGAACCCTCACACTCAAACACTCTCTCCCTTCTCTCTATTCCCTCTAAGGTGTGTGCTAACTTGACCATCGGAGGGTTTTTCCGGCCACACACCGCCGGGTAGCTCACCGTTATTTGCTCGCAGGTGATCGGATATCGACGGAGCTCGGAAGAAAGGCATACGGGCACGCCGGAATATTTGCTCCCCGTACAGCGCCTCTTCGCTCTTCTCGGCTGGTTTTTTGCCGACGTCTTCTATGACTTCCAAGTCCTCATCTTCAATTTCTGCCTTCTCTGGCTCTCGCACGCTGTAGGTAGATTTCATTGCTGCCATGGAGCAACTCTTCGCCTGTAGCTGATCGCCTCTAACTTCCTCTATCACATGCTCTGTTGGGAATCGCAGTAGTTGATACAATGTTGAGGGAACTGCCCCCATTGTATGCAACCATGGCCTTTCCAAGATGATGTTATATGATGAAGGCGTGTCAATCACCATGAATTCTGTCCTGACCTTCTTGGTGCCGGCTTGTACTTCCAAGCTTGTTGTGCCCAGTGGCCACGTCGGCGTTCCATTGAAGCCGACCATCGGGGCATTGGATTGCTCCAAGTCATCAGGATGATGGCCCAGCTCCTTGTAACATCTAACATACATGATGTCGCAAGAGTTGCCTTGATCAATCAGGATGCGTTTCACTTGGCACTCCCCAACCTGGAGGGATACTACTAAGGCATCATTATGTGGATGCTGGACCATCTCTAGGTCAGCTTCAGTAAAGGCTATCGTCGGTCCCTGGCATTCTTCAGGCCGAGGTCTTTTATGTCCAACCTGGTTTACATACTGTAGGTGTTTTACCTTCTGGGTCTCCCCTCTTATGTCGTTTTCGTTCACTTTTGAGTGAATTACATTAACCACCCATGGTCCTCCTGCTTGTGGTTGTTGTGCTGGGCGAGGCGGAGCTGCTGGTGCTTGAGGCAATCTTGTCTGTTCTTCCCTTGTCTTGGCCTCATCGACAAGATCCCTCAGATGACCTTGCATCACCAAGTCCTCTAGGTGTGCTTTTAGGGCTCTGCAACCCTGAGTTGGGTGCCCTTCTTCATTGTGGTAAGCACAACGCCTACCGACGTTTCTTCCCATAAATTCCCCTAGTGTTCTTGTCGGTCCTCTGAAATGGGGTTGGTTTCGTATTTGATCCAGGACTTTGTGGATCGGGACTCGGAATACAGTCGTTACTGCCTGTTTAGCCCTCAATTCCGTTTCTTGTTTGATCGGTCCATTGTTACCTCGGCTTCGCTTTGGCCAGCCGTTTCCTTTCTCCTGCTTTGTCTCTTTGTTTCCCGACGTATCTTCCTCGACTCTGGCGTACTTCTTGATTCTCGCCATGAGTTCTTCCATGCTTTTTGGTAATGTCTTTGCCAAAGACTTCCATAGTGGGCAGTCATCTTTCAGGCCATTCTTGAAAGACACGACTGCCACCTCTTGGTTGCATTCGGGTATTCGATTGAACACCTCGTAGTACCTTTTTGCGTAGGCCCTAAGGCCTTCATCCTTGGTGATTTTTAAGGCCATCAGTGCGTCGACCCTTAAGGGCTGTAGTTTATTTGTCATAAACCTGGCCACAAACATCTCGGCTAGGCCTTCCCAAGTCTTTACGCTTCCCTTCGGTAGTTTATATAACCAATCTGATGCAATTTCCCTGAAAGATGAGGGGAATACTTTGCAGAGCAACGGCTCGTTCCCACTATATAATGCCATTGAATTCAGGTATAGTCCAACGTGAAAGTTGGGATCTGACTTACCATCATATATTTAGAACCTCGGCATATTGAATCTCTTTGGTGCTTCAAATTTGTCTAGTTCCATCGAGAATGGTGTCATCGGCTTAACTGGGAAAGTTACCTCGGCTTCAGCATTCTGTTGCTTTCTCTTGAGGTAATCTCTCAAGTCTTCTTTACTCCTTCCTGGAGCTTGGCCATCTTTGGACTTCAATCTTTTCGGCACACTACTTTCGACCTCGTGGTGAGCCCGTTTTGATCTTTCTCCATGGGTTGTGTCAAAGCAGAGCGCCTGCCTTTGAATATGCCAATGTTCTTTGGGCTCTGGGTCCTTCGTGTGGTACATCCTTCGGGACTCCTCTCGTCTCGGCTCCTCTCGCCCGACTTCCCTAGAAGGTCGGTGAGAGTGTCTTCCGCTTCTGGTGTGCTGAGGGGCTTTGGGGATTGTTTTCCTTCCCCCCTTCTGGGTATTAGTTGTTGGAATCGACGTGTCATGCAGCGGATACGGTGGCTGCATGACATTGTTTTGCATCATGAAGTTGACGACCGACTGCAGGTCTGCCAACTTGTTTGCCAATTCTTTTACTTCCTTATCCCTCCAAAGGCACCTATCCCTCCATACCTGAAGGTTATCTTCGTTATAGTACTTGCTTTGGTCTATCTTCTTCGAAGTGTCGCCCTCCTAGCCGACGTCTTTCTCTCTGTGGCAGTAGTCATGAGTTTCTGCATTGTGGTTGTCTCCTTCAACGTCAAGGTCAATTGGTCTACCACTTCCAGCAGGAGTGTCGTCCCCAATCTTTTCCTTCTGTCCGTTATTGGCCATTTATTCTTCTAAGTTCCCACAGACGGCGCCAAATTGTGTGAGTGATTTTCTAACCACACTGCCCGCTTAGTAACCAGTTGGAGAGCACCGACAGAATAGATGGCACCTGCCAACCTGTAACAGAAAGAAAAGGCTCCGGCGATGGCTCTTCCACCTGGGGACACTCCAACGATCAAGTCAGTATATCTCTCAAAGATAATCAAGTGCTAAACTCACTACTCAAAGCATAAATTGCATACCTTAGACCCACGGGGGTGCCTCTCTTTTATAGTTTACTTAATCCTAGTCCCACTAGAAGCCTCACTGCTATGGACTCCAATTCAGTACTTACTTTGGACTCCTCAAGAGATAAAGATAAACTCTCTAAGAGCTTTATCCTTATCTTGGCTAAATCTCCTATTTATTCTAGGACTCTCGTCCCTTATCTTTTATCCTCTTATCTCGAATTCCGATATCTTCGGAGTTAACCTCGGCCTTTCCGAGATAACCTCGGCGTCACGACCAGGACACGTGGCACCTCAGCTGACACGTCGACGCCACCTTGCCACGTGTTGGTACTCAGAAAATATATCCCCACAGGAGGCAAGGAAAAAGAAAAAAAAAATTCGTGACATTCGAGCTCCGGTATTTCAAACTACCTAGCACAACTGAAAAGAAAATTAGTAACTTTAGCAACCTGCTTTTGGTGACATCATGATACAAATTACAGTAGTGAGATAATTTCCTTGGCTCTTTTCTGGAAAGTCCATTTCTACATTGCTTTCCTAATCAGAAAAATGACCTTTTGTCTTGGTTGTCCCTTTCATAATGAATTTTATTCGTATATTTAAATTTTTAATAATTTTCTATGTAGAACAACTGTATCTGCTAATTGATATTTTGCAATAGTGTCATCGAATTCTTTAAGGATGTCCATTACCATCTTAAGTTCCGTTTGTTTTCAGAAATAGAATAGAGTGAGTTGATAGTGAGGGGATTAGTAATGATTGAATTGTTAGTGATAGGATTGATAGTGAGAGGATTCAGTAAAAATGTATTTGTTTTGATGATAATTGTTAGTATGGGAATTGTTAAATTATTACTCTATAAAAGAAATACAAAATATTAAAACAAATAAAATTAAGATTTTTACTTAACAAAAAATACAAAAATATTAAACATTAATGTTAAAAAAAATGTCGAACATGTAAATAACCAAAAAAATAAAATAAAATAATCCCATGGGACTAATTTCCTAAAACCACCTCCACTTTCTCTATCTCAATCCCAACACCAAGGTCCATCCTAATTTCATGGGATTAAGAATCCCCTCTCCATCTCCTAAAACAAACGGAACATATAGTGTGTTCCACTTCTATTTCAATCATAATCCCATCTCTATCTCCCAAAACAAACGGGGCCTTATAGCTTTCCTAAGTGACTTTACAGAACATTACAATATAGTCATCAAAATGGAGATGAGAAAAATAATCCACAATTTTTATAGGCTTTAAAACATTTTCATTCATTGGATTTGGTGTAGACACCCCATTTTTTACTGCCCTTAAGCCTTAAGCGCCACCGATTTGATCACCGAATGATAAATTTATATGCTTGTCCAAATGCTCGATATCCTCAACAGGAAATCTCAGTTTTGAGCTTAAAAAACCCACAACCTTTGCGCCTTTTTTTTGGACCAAAATAGTAAGTTTCCAAGCCTCACTATCTGGGTGCCTGCAAACCCACTAGTGGCTCCAGCCGCCCACTATTGGTGGCCAGCCACCCCCTTTTAGTGGCCTGTCGGCCACTTATGCCTGCAAACCCACTTGTGGCTTCAACCGCCCTTTTTTTTGGCCTGCCGGCCACTTGTGTAAAATTTCAGATATTTTTGCTAGATGTGCCAGTTGTCTCCACAGATGCATGCACTGCCTTAGTTATACCTGTATGGATATTTCTGAGGGTCTCTCATATATTTCTATATATAGATGACTCTCTCTAAAAAATTAGGGTTAGAAAAAATTTTGGAACAAAAGTTTGGAAAATATTTCTCTTTCTACAATTCTTTCTCTCCCTTGCAACTTCTATACCCTTTGCTTAGACACTCTAAACCAAACCTTGAAAGTTCTTTGCTAAGGTGTTTGAGCTTGTGTTTTAACTCTTGAGGGTGTGGAATTGTTGGTTTGTAACTCAAAATGATACTTCTCTTTAAGAGGTATAATTCTTTGTTTTCTTTCCTTATTTATGTATTCTCTTTTTCTACTATTTTTAGGCCCTTTTTACCCTGTTTTTATGGGCTGAAGCTTATGGTCTAAAGCCATTAAGGATAGAGGAGTGGACCACCGCTCTTTGACCCTTGCTTCATAGGCTTTTACCCTTGTGTTTCCCATCTTTTCATTATCTTTTTTTGAGCTTTTTACCACTGAATTTCAGAGTTTTTCAGAGGCTAAAAATCATGTTTTGAAGTCCCAAAAATGGAGGGGTTGGACTCCCCTCATTGTGATTGTGTGCTAGTTTTAATCCCTCAACATTTTAGCTTATTGTTGTAGCTATTTTTGTCTTCATTCCAGCACCCTGTTTGACTGTTTTAGGACTGTTTTTAGTTGTTTATTTCATTCATGTTTTGTATTGCATGCTTGTATTGTAATAGTCCTAATAGGTTTGGTATTTTAGGCATTAGACACCAACCTTTTGAGTTGATAGCATTTATTTAGTACTTTCCATACTTGTGTTCAACCCTAGTCATCTTCGCACCTCTCTCATTTCTTGGCTTTTTCCTTACCTTGAGAGTTGTTTCAAATCAATTATTTATTTAAGCTTGAGATAGAGATTATTGTGCTTAATGGTTTAATTTCTTCAGAGGTTCATTATCAATGGCATGACATCTCTTTCATGCCTAAAACAACACTAGGTTTGACACTTCCCTCTTTCGTGGACTTAAAGCTCATTATTGGACTTAATTGGCAAAGGAGGCCATCAATGGTTTAAAAATGGAGCAAGATAATAAACTGGTTTGGGTTCAATCAGGCGTTAATTGAACCCATTGAGTTTAGAGTCGTTTCATACTTGCTAGTGATGAAAACGGTTCAAGAATCAAGGCCAACTCTTTTCCTTGATTAATCCATGATAGAGAGGAGGTTTTGAGAGTCTTTTACTGTGCATTTATCGAGATTGCATCCCTTGGTTCATAAGTCATCACGCAATTAAATTGCGTCGATTGATGGCTTGTGAATCAAGTTTACCCCTCATTTGATCTGTCTGATGATAAGGAGATGTAGGGTGGACAAACATCCCCTGAGAATACTCTGTTTGTGCTCTGTTTATTTTCTGTTATAGCAGGAGAAACCCAGCTTTAGTGGTCGATAAGCCACCTATACTGGGTGGCAGGCCACTATTTGTGGCCAGTCGGCCACCATTTTTGGCCTGTTAGGCACTTTTTCCAGCTAGACAGTGTCCCTTTTTCTTGCAAAACAAAGTAGAGGTTGAGGCAAAAAAAAATACAGTCTCCTGATTGTGCAACAAAAGCATTTCGATAGCAAAGCGGAGAGCATTTTCGGGTGAAAAATCTGTATGCATGCATGAGTCATCCCTCGTCTCTCAGGGCTCGTTAAATTATGCTTGTAGTAGTTAATTACTTAAATTTAATGTGGTATTGTAGCCAATTAATTTGTTTAAATTCTAATTTGTAATAATTAGTTAAATTAGTTAGTTAGTTATTTTTGTATTGTAATTAATTAATTAGTTCATTTCTGTAATAATTAGCTAGCATAGTTAATTTAATTCATTTGGTTTGCAATAATTAATTAATTAGTTTACCCACGTCTTTCTCCCTTTTATTTACCCACTTACGGTGGATAGTTTAGAGCATCACATTTCTTTTAGCATTTTCCATGCTTTGCATCCATGTGTCTTGCATGCATATGGCTCGATTCATCATTCTAACAAGCGTTGTCGTTTAAATACTTCTTTGAAAACGTGTTTAAAACCACATACTAACAAATTGATCCACATGCCATATTAGTAGCCGAGCCTATTAACTACATATTGCATGTGTTGCATTAGGCATATTCCATTAGTTAAGATCATACATTTTTCTAACTATTTTCTCTATTTTGGCTCACCTTAGGAATTGTGGTAAGCTTTTATTGCTTTAGCATATCACATGCGTGTACGTGTTGCCATGATAAACATGATTACCATGAGACTAAGTACTTAAGTGATATACCTGTTTTGAATGGCTGTGGATGAAGGCTGGTTGCTTAAATTGGAATGTCTTGATGCATGCACATATGAGATCACTTTTTCAAGTGGTACATATTCAAAACAATTTTCAAATAAATATGAAATCAAATGTTTCAATTTTTGCAAATTAGTCTATACTTGTGTGCAACACATAATAAATTTAGCCTAATAATCGGAACAAGAGCATATAATGTAGAAAAAAATCATATCATGATTAGTAGAGGCCGATCTTTCGATCGGGCGAGCGGGGGTACTCAATTCATGATCTTCCCCTCTCGTACCTAAGATTCAGAGCCGAGACACTCTTGGTGATGACGAATACGTAGCCTTTGGCACGAGTCTCTGGTTTCCTACATTTTCTTAAAAATATTTAGGTTGTGACTCTGTATTTGGAAAAATAGTATATTTTTGACATTTTGATCCAAAAATCTATTTCCCAAAAGAATTGTCGAATTTGGACTCTTTTATGTTTATTTATTTCACATTGCACTTGTGGAATCAAATTCAAAACTACAGGAGTCCGAACTGTAGGGCTAGTCGTATCCGAAAGGAGCACGAAAAGTCAAGTTATATTTTGGTAGTCAAAGTTTAGAACCAGAAAATCAATCTTTTTTATTATTTTTTTAGGATTGTTTTGAAAAGTAATTTTATAAATTGGAGAAATGATATGACGCAAATAATTCAATAAACTGACTTGTAAACGTAGTGGAAGCGATCTTCCTTGGGTCCAATAGAAATTAAGAGATTAAAGAGAGGCTCTATCAACGTGTACAAGGTACCTTTTTCTTGTGTTTTAGCACTCATTTGGGAAGAAAGGTAGAGTTGGATTTGGGTTATTTAGCCAAGAAAAAATAGGCTTTTTAGCTTAATAAGATAAAGTATCACATCGAACTCATAATCATTACATTTTTTTTCTTATAAAAAGTCAAAAAAGTTAAAAAAATCCTTCTTAAACAAGGCTTTTTAGCCCTAGACTAAAATATCAAAAAAATTAAAAAAGTTAAAAAGCCAACTTCTCAAATGAACTCTTAGTGGGAGTGACTTTGCTTGGGTGCAAATCACAATTGAGTTATATCAATGGGAAATTTTACTATGCACAATTCTTATGGTATGCATCATTTAGTTTGATCATTTTTTTTTTAGTTATGATTAATTTTTTTTTTCTTTAGTTATAATCTTATTTTAATTATAATTCACGAGATCTTTGATTATGCCTCATGTGTTGTTTGGTTATAACTATTTTTTTTTTCTCTAGTTTTAACTCAAAAGTATGAAATTATATCATTTTTCTCTTTAGTTATAAGGTGCATACTACATGCACCCTTTAGGAGATATGCACCATAATCTTTCCCTATTTCAATAAATAAAAAGATTTTGGCCTTGTTTAGGAAGTGGGTTAGGCTAAAATAGCTCACTAAAAAACAAAATAAGCTAAAATAATTAATAAGATAAAATATTGCATCTAACTCATAATTATTTCAATTTTTCTCTCACAACTATCAAATCAACTACAAAAAAAAAAAAAAAAGAAAAATCAACCACCTTTCTAAATTAACTGTTTTAGCCAAGTTAAAATAACAAAAAAGTCAAATAGCCAACTTCCTAAACAAGGGCTTTAAGTTCGGAGAAAGTTTATGCTGAAAGAAAAAAAAAGAAAAAAAGACCTACCGTTAAAATAAAATAAAATAAAACTTTTTTTTTGATACATCGAAAAATAAAACTTTTATAAAATACGTTAAACATATCAAAAAAGAAAAAAAAAATTAATTATTATTTTCTTACAAAAGTAAATAAGTAAAAAAAAAAATTGGACAAATTATCAACACCCTTCGAGATTTGACTAAAATACGGATTCTCCCTAAGATATAAGAAATTACAAATTGTCCCCTCAGATTTATATTTGCATAATAAATGAGAATACAATTTGTTATGTAAATATAAATCTCAGGGGATAATTTATTATGTAAATATAAATCTCAAGAAATAATTTATTATGCAAATATAAATCTTAAGAGACGGGATATAATTTCTCATATTTTAGAACAAAATTATATTTTAATCAAACCACGAAAGGATATTAGTAATTTGCCCAAAATGTTTTTACCGAACTTGTGCAATTTTTGCGTGGCCATGTAGTGGGTGCTTAAAATAATATATATATATATATATATATAATTAACAAAAAAGAAAAAGCTACAATATATTGAGTAATTTTATAAATAATTTAAAAAATAAATAAATAACTATTATAGCTTTATTTGGTTTGGTTTAATTTTGAGAGATAAATTTTTAAAAAAAATCTTAAGGAAAGAGTTTAAATTCTTTTTTTATTTGTTTAGTTATATATTTTAGAAATAGTTTTAGAGTATGGGAGTTTGAGATGATTGGATATTTTGTTATAATTGAGTAGATGTTTGCGAGAGAAAAAATGATTAAAAAGGAAAGAATAGAGAGAAAAAGTGATTGATTGATCTGTATGAGAGAAAAAATAATTAATTTTTTTTTTCAAAATCACTAAACCAAACAAAATTTTAAAAAATTTTCTCCAAAATTTATTTCTTAAAACCAAACCAAACAATGCCTACATCTTTTAAAATTTTATTAGTTCGACAAATCACATCAATAGGAACATGATGTTGTGGTATAATTGAGGTATTGAGTAATTTATCCCACCTTACCCTTTGAATTATGTCATAAAGCGCAGTATAATTTCTTATAAAAGGAGCAACTCATAGAGAGCTAAGCCAAGCCGGGCCAAGTGAACTACTAGTGAAGCAAACAAAAGCCTACAGCTTCTCAGTTCTCTCTCATAGTCAGAAATTGGAAGATGGTGAACACTATGGCATTCATGGGGGCATCAATGGGCTCAACAACATCAAGCAGGAACTGGAATAAGCCAAATAGGCTTTGCCATGGCCATCGCCGCCTCTACGGTGGTTATGACCATGTTTCAACAATTTCTTACAACCCAATTCAGAGGCTATGTTGAGAAATGGATTCACAAACTGGTTAATTCCGTGAACCCTTTTGTCAAAATCAAATTCCATGAAGATACCTTCACCGGCGGACCCAAAAACCACGAAGCTTTCTCCGCCATCGAGACCTACCTCAGCGACCACTGCGCCTCTCAAGCCCCTCGCCTCTAGGCCAACGTTGTTCGTGACATTCAAACTCCTGTTCTCTGTGTCGACGACAGTGTCAAGAGGTCTCTGACGACTTCGAAGGCATCAAGGTTTCTTGGAATCTCATCGTCGAGAGCGAAAAAAAGATTCCTTCCGCAGCGGCTCGAAGAAGAACAAGCACTATACGCTTACTTTTCGGAAAATGAACCGTGAAATCGTCGTCGGGAAGTACTTGAGGCATGTTATGGAAAAGGGGAAAGCTGCGGTGGCTAGAAATCGGCAGAGGAAACTGTATTCCAATAGTTCTAGTGAGCATGGAACTTACTGGAACTATATCATGGAATTCGATCATCCGGCCTCGTTCGATACGATTGCCATGGAGGAGAGCAAGAAGAAGGACATTATCGATGACCTGAGATTGTTTTCTAAATCGAGAGACTACTATCGGAGAATTGGAAAGCCCTGGAAAAGCGGGTACCTTTTGCACGGACCTCCCGGAATCGAGAAGTCCACGATGATTGCAACGATGGCGAATGAATTGAATTACGATGTTTACGACCTTGAATTTACTGCGGTTACAAGCAACGCTAACCTGAAGAAGCTGTGGAACAGAACCCCCTGCAATTCTATTCTTGTGATTGAAGACATTGATTGCTTGAGCGACATTTCGGGGTCTGAGGGAGAAGAAACAGAGCGATGACAAGGACAAGGAAAATGTCAAATTCGAGAAAGTGACGCTCTCTGCGCTTCTGAATTGTGTCGATGGACTACTCTTGGGGAACGAGGGTGGGAGGGTGATGGTATTCACAACAATTCCCCTCCTTGCAATTCCTCATTCATCTCCTCCATGCAACGGCTCAACGGCCATAAAAAAATAAAATAAAATAAAGAAATTGAATTTTCACTTTATTCTCACCCGTTGCTATAGTTATACATTCAAGCACAATCACTCTCATTTTCACTCAGCCTCGCACTCACCCGTCCTCCTCCACCGAATCCACCTTCACCGGCGACCCAGACGGCGACCCACTCTAGCCCTAATATTCTCTGCTTTGTGAACCATAACTCCACGGCGACCACCATCGGCTGAGTGTAGAAATTTTTTGATGAGAACATGGGTTCTGAGGCCATAGAGGAACTAGGTTTGTATTCGAAACTCTGAAATTAAAAAGTTAGGGTTGTGTGATTGAGATTGAGAAAATATATTTGAAATTTCAAAATTAAGGGTTTGATTTGGGATTTGAACAGTGAAAAATTAGGACTTTCAGAGTGGGCGTGATTTTGTGGGTTTTGGATGAATTAGTTTGACAAATTGATTAACTTTCTATTTGATTTTGTAAAGAATTGTTGTAGAGTTCCTGTGAAATTATATCCATGACACTAGTTTGAACTTATGTTTTCCAATTATTGTTGAAAAACTAATTATAGTTGAACTTAAGTTTTGTGTTTGAAATTAGTTTGTTCTGTGTTTGAAATGATAGTTGAACTAATTATCCATGACACTAGTTTGTTCTGTGTTTGAAATTATATAATTGCTCTCTAGTACTATTTCTAAGATCCATTTTCCTTGAAGCCAAAAACAACTTAAGTTCTTTTTGTTTGCATACTAGAAGCATCTCCACTGGTGTAGTCTTTTCTATGCTATTTTAGCCTATATAAATTGTACTTTATACAGATTTGTTACGAGCTGCTCCATATATAAGAGGCTGGAGTGAGTGTTTTATGTTGTGATAGGCTATTTTAGCACTACTAACATCTATACTAATCTAGTACATAATTCAAGCATAGAAACCAATACTGAAATATAAACAGGACCAGAAACAACAAACTTTGTGCAAATTGAACATTGAATAACTACCACCAAAAATAAATTTCTGTCAAAATTATAGTTGAACTAATTATCCATGACACTAGTTTGTTCTGTGTTTGAAATTATATCCATTAATGCTATGTTCTGTGTTTGAAAAACTAATTATCTACTTTGGGTAGAATAAATGATAAAATCCTAGTAAGTTACAAATCAAATGAAAGTGAGTTATGAACTAGGTGTTGCATTGGCTTTAATGAAAGTGAGTTAAGAAACAATGAGTTAAGTCAATCCTTGACAGATGTTACAATTCTACAACAATAAGAAAAAGAAAAAATCCAGTCACTCTCAAATAGAAGCAGGTCCGGACAACCTAGCAAGTCCTGACATTGTTCCACATTGTAGTTGTTCCACATTGTTCCAATTAATCTAGCAAGTCTTGACATTTTACCCAATGAGAATGTTTTCAGTTTAGCTCAAATTGAAGATGTTTTCAATGCTGACATTAATCTAGCAAATCCAATCACTCTCAAATTGAAGATGTTACACTAGTTGTTCCACATTGTTCCATTTTCAGTGAAGATGTTTTCAGTTTGGCTCAAATTCAAATAGCCTTCACACTCTATCCTTCTTCTCTATAGAACTGCCATTTAAAAAATTTCTCATGTATGCAGATTTAAAAAATGGCTTATTCTTCTAACAATAGCAACATAAGATTACAACCGAGGCTGTGCAATTGTGGAAGAACCGATGCCATAGATATTGTAAGAACCAATGAGAATGGAAATCAAGGGCGTTTGTTCTTTATTTGCCCATCAAAATATGTAAGTATGTATTGGAAAATTTATTCCTTTAGTAGTCACATTAATATTTGTCTTATTCAACTAATTGATTGTCATGCATTGCAGAGTAACACTCACACTCCCCATTGCAATTACTTCAAGTTCGTGGATAAAGATGATGAAGACATTACGTCCAGAATCCGTTCCAACAATACAACTTGTGATGCTATAACAGTAGAAGACTTTAACGATGTAAGGACGAGGCTTGATTACATGGAAAATGACTACGGTTGAAGGCTTCAAAGTATGGAAAATAATATCAAAGCGATGGTGTATTTCATTGTATTTTCTATCATTTTGTACTTTATTGTATTTTGGGAAGCTGAATGGAAGTTTGTACCATTTTGGGTTTTGTGTACTTCATGATGTAACTTATGTTCATGGAATGGATATTAATGTTGAATTTTAATGGAAGTTTGTACCCTCAACTTGTTATCTGTTATCTATTATGGAATGAACTATGGAATGAATTAACATTGGTTGATTTCCCTCAACTTGTAGCCTCAACTTGTTATCTGTTATGGAATGAATGATGGAATGACTTTTGGAAAACATGACTTACTTAAGTTTATCATCATTAGCATCATTATTACTTACTTAAGTTAAGTTTATGACTTCAGTTTATCATCATTAGCAGCATGATAAACTATTAGCAAGTTTATCTGTTAGCAAGTTTATCTATTATTTGTTAGCATGTTATGGTTCTGAGTATGGCAGCAGCATGAAGGTCTAGCAGAACGATTTTATCAGTATGGCACATTTTGGTTTAATAGCAGCAGTATACCAGAACCAACATGTTATGGTTCTATGAGTATGGCAGCAGATCCAACATTGGCACCAACATGTATGGTTCTATCATTAGCATACCAGAACCATAACCAACATTGGCACCAACATGTATGGTTCTATCATTAGCATACCAGATCCAGCATACCAGAACCAACATGTTATGGTTCTAGTAGCAGATCCAGCATACTGAAACCAAATGACAGCAGAACCAGCATACCACCAGTAGAACATATAACAGTAGCATACCATTAGCAGAACCAAATGATAGCAGAACAAGCTGACAGTAGAACCAGCATGCCACCAGCAGAATAGATGAGTGATCAGCAGAACAACAGAACCAGAACCAGCATACCAGAACCAATACAAACATGGACAACAATACAAACATGGACACTAACACAGTTACAACACAGTTTTAGCATTACAAACATGGACACCAATACAAGTTAAATACAGTTCCAGCAGAATCAAAAAAATGGATAGCAGCACAATAGATGGGATAATTTTTCTAACAAATGAAAAAGCTGTTGTAGATGTCCCCGAACGTCGCGGGAAAAATCCCGTTTTATTTATTTGGGCTTACTACAGTTCGGACTCAAATGTCACAGTTCTGAATCTAATCCCGCAAAATGTAATGCGAGACCGATAAATCACCAAAGAGTCCAAATTCGGCAAATCGTTTTGGAAAACTGATTTTTAAGAAAGAAGTGTCAAACATGGACTGCTTTGCCAGATACAAAGTCGCCACCTAAATATTTTATTTTGGGGGAATTTAAGAAGCCCTGACTCGTTGCCTAAGGCCACGTGTCCGTCATCACCAAAGTTGCCTCGGCTTGGGAACTTAGGTACGACTGGGAAAGGTCATCTATGAGCACTCCGGTTCGCCCGATCAAAGATCGGCCACTACTAAACATGATATCTTGTTTTTGAAAATACATGTGTTCTTATTCCGGTTATTAGCCTAGAATTACTATGTGATGCGCACAACACACAAGTATAGACTAGATCGCCTAAGTTGGAACAAAACATCTCATGTTTGTTTGAAAATGGTTTGAAGGTGCTACTCGCAAGTAGGCTAAGACGTGGATTTGCCACCCTCAAGTGGGCTTAAGAAAACATGATTTTGCCACAATCAAGTGGGCTTAAAACTCGCATTTCACTGAATTGTTCCAATTCAAGTAATCTAACCTTCACCTACATGCATTCAGACAGTTATATCACATAAGCAGTTAGCCTCATGGCAAGCATACTATCATGGCAGTCACTCACATACATCCAAGGATGCTAAAGCATAAACACTCACCGAGTACTCCGAGCCAAAACAAAAGCTATGTTAGAAATCAATGCATGATCCTAGCTATGTCAAGAATGCCTAATGCAACACATACAAAATGCAACTAAGATAGGCTCGGCGATTCTAAAATGTCATGTGAAATGCAATTTGATACATGTATTCAAACAGGAATTGAAATACAATATAGTTAGTATGATGCGCCGAGCCCGGTGCATGCAAGACAGATGAATGGATGCAAACATGCGAGCATGAGGATGCTAATTGAAACATGCCCTAAAACTAACCATCGTGAGTTGGTCAATAAAAGGGAGAAAGATGTGGGGTTGGAAGACATTCACACACTCACGCACACTTATTACAAAATTCGCCCTCTCAACGGAGGGTCCGAATAAATAATACAAACCAAATGATTAATCAACTATCCTAGCTAATTAATTATTACACAACACTTAACTAATTAAGCTAATCAATTAAGCTATGAAAACAGTAAAAACAGCCTCGGGAAGAGGGATGCATGCGTGCTCGGACGGTTTCGCTCGGAAATCCATCGCAATGTCACATGTTGCCTCTGTTTACACTGCTCTGTACCTCTGAAAACTGTGCCAACTTCTGTGACACTTCTGAACCAGCTTGGGGACTTTCTGAAAGTCCATCGGCTAAGAGATAGAGCCATCGGCCATGGGAAATTGGTCATCGACCAAATGTAAGGCTCTCGGCCAACAATGTTTAGCCGACCAGCACTTAAGATGGCCGATCAGCCATATCTTTCTGCAGAATGCTGTGTTGCTGCAGCAGAGGACAAACAGAGCATGTCAATGCATTTATAAGACAATGTATGCACGACCACCCTCCCTATCATGTCATAGGCTCAAGGGAGTATAGTCCTCGACCCTCGGGCCATCAATCACCCATTTCAATGCATGATGGCCAAAGAAGCCAAGTGTGCAATTTATATCAAATGAAATGCACATAAACATATAAGGGCCCCCAACCTCTATCATGGTTGATTAAGAGGCAAGGGATGCAATCATGCAAGCAAAACTAATGCAACATGAAGCATGTCAAGGACAATGCCATACAAGTCTAATGGTAATAAGCATGCCAAATGCAATGCAACCTAAACAAGCATGCAACCATGCAAGGCATGTGACAACATTCAAGGATAGGCAAGCATGTAACAACATGTGGGGCGAGTATGCAACAACATGCAAGGGACAATACATGCAAACATGCAAAGCAACTTAACAAAAGGGGCATGCCAAATGCGATATAACTTAAGCATGTGACAACATGCAATAGGCCAAGTATGCAACAACATGCAAGGCAAGCATGCAACAACATGCGATAATGGTCTTAAACTGAAATGGACAGCTCTCAAATAGGTCCAAATCAGTAGCCAAATATGCTAAGGAATAAGGGACAAAATCACATACAAACATGCATGGTAATTGGCCTAACACTTAAGCATCGAAGGGCAACTTTTAAGAATACTTAAAAGGAATGAAAAGCATGCAAATGTGACAATATTACATGCTCTGAAATGATGCTAGGAGTGATGCCAAATCACATAAACAAATCACAATCATAACATGCACAAGGCTTAAAGCCTAAGACCAGTGAAGGGACTCGAACCAAAGCTACACAAAACAAAGAGCATATGGCAAGCATAACCCAAAACAGTCCTAAAGCATGGCAAAGTAAGCCTAAAACATGCAATGATCAAAGCCAAAACAAGCTAAAACAAAGGGGCAAAAACATGAGACATGCAAGGCTACCAAAGAGGTGTTACACTACACCTAAGACAACCAAACATGGCATGTTTTAAGTCAATGAAAACAGAGATATGGCATGCCAAAGTGAGCCCGAAGAAAACTTAGATGACGTCCCAAATGCCTAAGCATGGTGACATACACGATGACACATTCATGAGGCATAAGACACTAACTCTTTAAGACATTAAATGAGTCATAAGTGCAAGTGTTTGAGCATGAAACATGGACTGAGATAACATTACAAGTGATGCCAAACCACCGAAATGATCCGAATAGAGCATGCTAGTGACTCAAACACCTAAGGCTAACAAGCTAGATTTCATGGTAGCTATACAAAATAATGCAAGCATGACCAAAACAATGAAAAATAGAGCTTTAGCATGGTAAAACAAGGCTAAAAGATTCATGGAGTTAAGCCAAAACATGCAAGCATGGTAGTCTAAATGCTAGATACATGTTAAGGTAATGAGGGGATTGCGAGGCAAGTATATGGTGCATGCAAGAGACCACTAAACCAACTTTAAACAGAGGTAAATAATGGTAAAACAACACCAAATACTTGCTGAAATGAAGCTAAAAGAAGCTAAGCACACATGCCACTAACATAATCCACCTATGCTAACATTCAAGACAATAAGGAGACGGGATGACCCTCTCCTATTTAAGACCTCAAAACCACCTCTCCACCACTGAAAATCCTCTAGATTTCAGTGGTAGAGAGGCCATGCAAAGCTTAAAGCAAGGGCCAAAAGAGATGGCCTAAAAAAGGCCTAACAAGGCCTTAAAGGGGGTAAACAACCCCAAACCTCAAAATGACCTTAAACAAAGTTCTAAAGTAAGTAAAAATAGAAATTTTATCAATTAATAGCTAAGCTTAAAACAATAAGAAAGAAGGGCTAAAAGCTTAAGCAAAAATGGGGTATCTAAAGCAAGAATGCTCACCCTTGAAGAACACTTCCAAGAACACAACACCAATACCTTTTTCTTATCAAAATCAGTCCAAGAACCCTAACACCAGCTCCCTAATGCCTCAGCAACCAAGGATGGTGTAGTGCTAGGTGTTTGTGTGCAATAGTAAGGCAAAATCACACTTTAGGTCACAAAAACACACACAAAAATGTAAAGATAGGGAGATATAGAGATAGAGAGATACAACTTTTTCTAATCCTAATTTCAGAACCCTTGAGAAGGGAGGAGGGCCTCCCCTCTTATAGAAATCCAATTTGCAAAGCTTCTTGGAGAAGCTAAGCAAAGGGCAAATCCCTCCATACACGTGTATGGAGGGGGTTAATTGTGGATGCCAACTATGCCAGCTGGCATAAAATATCTGCATAAAGCAGATGAACAGGGTTCGGGCACCAAAAATGGCCGATCGACCAACATAAGGGCCGACCGACCAAATAAAGTGCCGATCGGCCAATGCCTTTGGCCGATGGAAAGAAAATAGGGCCGATGGCCTCAAGCCTTGGCCGGTGGGTTGAGGGTATGGCAAACAAGCCACCCTCTTCCCTTAGAAGCAAAAACACAAGTGTTTGGTACACAACCAAGCACAAAATAGACAAGTTGAGAGATCTTGAGGCAAGGAGCGCGGCCGAGACCTCCGGGAACTCAAAACGAACACGAGCATGGATAATCATCGAGTGTTCAAGCGATGACGTCCAAGTCTTGAGGACGGTCAAAAATGGGGTGTCTACAGCTGTGTAAATTAACATCAAGTTTAAATTAACATCAACTGAAGTTTGCTCACATTGGTCCATCTAAATTAACACATTCGTCTATCTAAATTAACACATTGGTCCATTTGAACATATACAAGAAGTTTGTTTCACACATTGCTTCACAGTTTGCTTTGAACACACATACAAGCCATTAACATTTGAACACACATTGCTCCACAGTTTGCTTTCCAGTAGTTTGCTTCATACCAGCAACATCACTTTCCAGCAGCAGTTTGCTTCACAATTTCAGCTGTTATGACTTCACTTTCCAGCCCAATTTTAACATCAGTTTGCTTTTGTTTCTGCTTGTCCATAGCCTAAAAGGGAAAAAGACAGAATTTTGAGCAAGTAAATACATGCTATCACTGAATTTTCAGCAACTAAAAAGCCAAAAATTTTAGCAACTATAAATTAAAAAGACAGCAAGGACGAACCTAACTACACATTAGACTATTTGATTCTTGAGAATATCAAAACGCAATGTCATATCCACATGAACCTTGAAGTAGTGACTGTAATGTTAGTTGAGCAGAATACCGTTGAGGCATTGAATTTGGAAAATAATTTGGCACTACATACATCTCGCGCAAATTGTTAGCCTACAACAATGTCATATATTAGGCTTCACAAAAAATACACACAAAAAATACAATATTAAACTAACACTTACATGATATATGGGATACGTCAGTGGCGGAGGAATAGAATTACCACCCATGGCCAAAGATGGAGGAAGAGGATGAAGGGGAGGAAGAGGTTGAAGAGGAGGAACATGTTGATGAACACAGATATCTCTTCCAATAGATAATGGAGAAGGTGTAACTGTTGGACTTGCAATAGATTTTGACGAAGTCAAGCTGTTAGCACGGGATTTTTTTGTAGAGTTCGCTACTAACGCCGCTTCGAATCCACCTTTTACCCTCCTTTTGCCCTTACTAGTTGCCACATTTTTCTTCAATCCTTTTGGTTGCATAATATGATTCACATCTTCGCAATCCACTTCAAAGCTTTGGGTGTCATCATCATTACTTACTTCATTTCCAACACCAAAATGAGCACTTAACTTGCGTTCAACATTTGCACCTAATATAGCAAGGTGTGCAATACAAAATCATAAGTTTCTTCAGTTTCAGCAGCTCTACTTGCTAGTGCTCTAAATACAGTCATCAATGTCTTATACTGCGAGGCTTGTTGGAATTTCACATCTACTTGAATGTCATTCCCCTTAATGTCCTTCATAGTTTCGGCTCTTGCTTGTTTGGTCCACCTCTTTAGAATGCATTGTGGAAGAACCTCTTTCATCTTCAATATGTCTCTAATAACCTTCAATGAGTGACAACACAAGATTCCCTCCCTTTCAAACTTTGTACAATTACAACCAAAAGAGCCATCCCTCTCCATCTTCACTTTCCTTGCATGTTTGTGTAGACACCCCATTTTTGACCGTCCTTAAGACTTTGGCGCCACTGATTGTTTACTTGTTGATGAAAGTTGTGCAGTGCAAAGGTTCGGTTTCTTCGGCAAGAGGAGCTTCAAATCCCAACCTTGAACCCCATTTTGGACTAACGCTATTTTGACCAAGGATTTTAGACCTTAAAACCCTTTCTTTCAAAAATATTTTTGAAAATGCTTCTACGAAGTTCTGAGGCTCGCATTTTGTTAAATGTTGCGCTTTTCTGTAAACTGAGCAAGGATAAAGTGGAAATGATTGAAAGAGAGGTGAAATCTTTGAAAAAAAAATTTAAAACACCTTATTTGGGGGTTTGGGGTTGAAGAAAAGAGGAGAGGAGGGAAGAAAACTAGCTGAGGAGCAGTTAGGCATCAATTCGAGAGGACCAAAACTGAGCAGTCTTCACTACAAGAGGATATCTCCTAGCACACTTGGAATTTTGATATGAGGCTGCCACCATTTGAAAGATCACTTCCGAGGCTTCAATTTGGACATAAGAATGACCTGAAAAGGAGTCCAGATGAAGGATATATGTCTATTTGAAATTTGAACTGCAGGGCAGATTTTTGCTGTTGGCCACAGGGGTGGCCGGCCAGCCACTTGAAGTAGCTGACTGGCCACTAAGGTCCCAAACTCAGATATTTTGCAGATCTTTTCCCTCCAGCTATTCTACACAACCTCCAGCTGTCCCAAATCAAATATTTCGACCAAGGCTTTCATTTTTGCTATACATGGAGGCCATATCTCTCATTTGGGAGGGGAGCATATTTTGGGAGCCTCTCTCTCTAAAAATCCTCTCTCTACATTCCTCTCTCTCTTGCCCTTTTGTGCATACAAGAAGAGAGTGTACATAGAAGTAGAAATACACCTCTCCTTTGCCTAGACATCCTTAACCAAAGTTGCATATCTTTGGGCTGAGGTCCCTTGGAACCTATTTTTGGGTTGTTGAAAGGTTGTTTAAGGCTAAGAAAGTGGCTGATTTGTGCTGAGCTTCAAAAGGTATAACTCTCTCCCTTTGAGCTTGTTTTGCGTACTAGCTTTGCCATAGTTTCAACTACTTTGGGGGGTGTTTTGGGGGTGGTATTGAACTAAAAAAATCTCTGTTTTTCAGTCCTAAAAGTGTTGGTTTAAGCCTTGTTTGGTTAAGGGGTGGTTCCCCTCCTTTGCTCTTTGGCTTGTAAAGCCTTTTGAGCCATCTTTCAAAGCTCTTGAAACAACCTTTTCTTGGCCTTTTAATCACTGAATTCCAGGGGAATTTTAGTGGTAGAAAGTTGATTTTGAGGACCAAAATAGGAGGGGGTGGTCCCTCCTTTTCATGTCTTGTTTGCATATGTTAATGGCCTAGTAGTTGAGCATGTTTTTCTACAATCTCATGGCTTGTTCTTAGCATGTTTTTGGCCTTATTCTAACATGTTATAACTCTATTTTGGGCTGGTTGGAGCACCTCTTGCTTGCTTTTTACACTTGTAGTGTAATCATGCTTGCTAGCCTAGCTTACTTGATGTTGTAGTCTATTATTTTAGCATGTGTTGGCTCCACTTTAGTACATTTTTGTTCATGTTTTGCCATGTTTAAACTATGTTTTGAGTGGTCTTGTTCCCTTGAGGCTTGCTTTGTATAGCTATGGTACAAATGGCCTTGACTAGCTTTGAGTTTCAAGGTCTTTAACATGCTATGCTTGTGATGTTTGCATGTCATAGCATCATTTCACACATGATTTCAATGCATGTAGCCTTGTCACACTCTCACATATTCCACTCTTTCATCACTCTTAAGAGGTGTGCTTTGTGCCTTGTGTATGAGCCAATACATGAACATGATTTTCTTGCTTTTCATGCTACCATCTCAACACATTTTGGCCACTATGTTGGCATGTTTGAGGTCTGTCCAAAGTTGGTTTGGCCATTTGGGCTCAATATTGCATGGTCCTAGTGTAAAGCTCTTCACTAGTTTTAATGCTTAAGTCTCCTAACATGTTGTACATGAGTTGTTTGCATGTTAGAGTATTGTTTTTCATGCCACTTTAGCACTGAAATTCTACCACCTCCCACATTTCTTCACTTTTGATTTGTTTTGAGGGTTGGTTAACCTTATGATTGTGTTTAAGCTTGAGATAGAGCTTGTCCTCAATGACTTTAACCTTCTTTTGAGGGTTTCTACTAGTTAAAGGCATGATCTCTCTCATGTCTTAAATCATCCTTCGGTTGACCCCTGTCGCATTAGAGGACAATCACTTTGGACTTAACAAACTAAAGGATGGTTTGGTAATGTTAAAATGTGTAAACAAGAAACGGACCAAGTAAAACATGAACAAGATAAGCATGTTGTTTGCATTGCATGTGTTTGGATTGGACGTTAATCCAAACACAAGAAATGTGAGGCGTTCCATACTTGAAGTGATGAAACGTGTCACACTTCTTGGTCGCCAACACGCTTGATCATGCATGATAGGGTGGAGGCACTTTGAGTCTTATGTGCGCATTCACTAAGCTTGTATAAGCTTGGTACTTGGGCCATCATGCATTGAGATGCTTTGTTAGTGGCTTGAGAGCCGAGTGCCACACTCCTTTCAGCTTGAGACATGATGGAGAGAGTGGCAGTACATACATTTCCTTGCAAATATATTGTTGTGCCTCTGTTGTTCTTTGTTGCAGCAAAACCAGAAGTCTGGGGAAGCAGGTGGCCGACTGGCCACTTGAGGTAGCCAACCGACCACTTTAACTAGCCGACCGGCCAGTTGAGGTGGCCGGCAGCCACTCTTTGTGGCTGACCGGCCACCAATCCATTTTTGTGCAGAAATGGTTTTGTTTTGGAGCAGAAGCAGTGTAAAGGTTGGTTCAATGTTTAGAAACCAAGGCAAGTGCAAACAGAGGCAATTAACGGCAAAGCAATGGATTTCCGAGTGGACGCCAACTGAGCATGCATGTCTCCCTCGCCCGTGAGGCCACTTTATTGCTTGAATTAGCTTAGTGTAGTTGATTATTCAATTCATGTTGTACTATTCTAATTAGCTTAGCATAGCTATTTATTTCAATTCGGTTTGTAATATTAATTAGCTTAGCATAGTTAATTAGTTTCGTTTTATAATAATTAGCTTAGCTTAGATTAACTTAACTTATTTCATTCGGACCCTCCTTCGAGAGGGCACAATGTTGTAATAAGCGTGCGTGTGTGCATGTCTTCCAACCCCACTTTTTTCTCCCTTTTACTTAACCGCTTTCGATGGTTAGTTTAGGGCACGTTTTGATTAGCATACCTTATGCTTGCATGTTTGCATCATTTATTTGTCTTGCGTGCACCGGGCTCGGCGTATCATTCAAACTGCATCGTATTTCAATACTTATTTGAATACGCGTTTCAAAGCATGTATCAAATCGTTGCATTCATATGCCATCTTAGATAGTCGAGCCTATTTAGTTGCATATTGCATGTGTTGCATTAGGCATCTCGTATAGTTAGGAATTATGCATATTTCTAACTAGCTTTTTGTTTTGGCTCGAAGTACACTGTAAGTGTTACGCATTAGAATACTTGCATGAGTGTGAGTGTTGCCATGATGGCATGCTTGCCATGAGACTATTTGCTTAATTGCTAAACTACATGAATGCCTGTGGGTGGAGGCTTTATTGCCTGAATTGGGACAACTTGATACTTGTGAGTTTTAAGCCCACTTTACGAAGTGGCAAAATCATGTTTTAAGTCCACTTGAGGGTGGCAAATCCGCGCTTTAGCCTACTTGCGAGTAGCACTTTCAAACCATTTTCGAAAACAGACATGAGTTGTTTTGTTCTAAATTCTCGTGATTGAGTCTATACTTCTATGCTGTGCGCATCATGTAGTAAATTTGGCTAATAACCGGATAAGAACATATGTGTTTATCAAACAACATATCATGATTAGTAGAGGCCGATCTTTGATCGGGCGAGCAGGTGTGCTCATTTCAGGACCTTCCCCTTTCGTACACAAGTTCCCGAGCCGAGGCAACTTTGGTGATGATGGACACGTGGCCTTTGGCACGAGTCAGGGTTTCCTAAATTTTCCTAAAATAAAATATTTAGATGTGACTCTGTAATCTAGCAAAGCAGTCCATGTTTGGCGCTTTTTTATTCAAAATCGATTTTTCAAAACCAATTGCCAGATTTGGATTCTTTGGTGTTTAGCAGTCTCGTATTGCACTTTGTGAGATTAGATTCAGAATCGTGACAGGATTCCGAACTGTAGGAGACCAATTCGCGCCTTTCCCAAAGGGGGGCGCGCGAAGAAAGTCGAGTCTACAGTTTGTTACCAACATCAACAACTGTGTAAATGGTACTAGCCTCGTCATATTCAATTGCTTCTATGACTGATTCAATGGATCGAAAGGACTCATTTTGAAATTCCAGAAAAATCTTTTTTGTGTACACATTACCTATTTGAATTAACATTCTTATTGTTGCTTTCACCTTTGACAACCTTTGGCACAAAGCATATCCTACTTCTAACTCCTTGTATCACTTCTCGTAAAGCACCCTTTCACAACGCATGAAGAATTCATTTAAATTAAAATTAGAACGAATGTAATCCTTCAAAAAAGCATTAAAAGATTCACTCAGTTGTATGGTACTCATTCTCGTAGCCCATGTTGATCCAACATATGGCCAGCCCTATTTTTCTTTCACCGCAAAAGTCAATTTCAGCCAATGGTTTTCATGCGCATCATATTTATCAAGCATTTCTGCCCACTCTAACTTCCATTGATTAGCATCTTCAATGTCGAAGAAGAATTTATTTAGTACACCCTTTACCGCCTTATCTTGGAACAAACAATTAATATGTTTTAATGCATTTTGCATCAAATGCCAAGTACACAATCGGTGACTTGTGTCAGGCATAAGGATGGGTATGGCTTTAGCCATTGCAGCATCTTGATCAATGAACAAAGTTTTTGGTGCCTTTCTTGACATAGCCTCTAGAAAATTTTGAAACAACCATACAAACGATTCGGTGGTCTCATCATACAACAAGGCTGCACCAAGTATAACTGTTTCCCTATGATGGTTGAATCCCACAAAAGATGCAAAGGGTCTATGTTCTTTGTTTAACTTGTAAGTCGTATCAAATGTGACAACATCACCAAATTGGGCATAATCGATGATCATTTGTGCATCGGCCCAAAACATATTCGTTATTTGCTCCTCATTGTCTGACTGAAAAGCATAAAAGAAGGAAGGATTCTACAAAGATTTTTCTTTAAAATATTGTAACACATTGTTTACTTCCCCATATGCTAAACTTTGTTGTCTTTTGGTTCTCAAATAATTTTTTTGATCTAATTTTGTAAAACCAAGACATTGCCTCCCACCAGCTTCCCTACCCATGAGTTCAAAAGGCTGGCCTAAACGAAGACCAAATTGTGCCGCCAGGTCTAACTCAATTGCTTGGGTAGCCGATATCTTTCTTTGTGACGGCAACATGTGGGCACACTCGGGTGATACATGATCATAGTTATGTTTTTCTTTGAAATCAGTCACAACAAATTTCCCAATACCCTCATCTAATTTAACATAAAGTCGAGTCTCACAACCAGTCCTAGTTTCAACTCTAGGGTTTTTTGCCATTGGGTCTCGTTTGTCAACCTTTCGAAATCCCTTCTTACTACAAACCAAAAGTCTACAAATAAGTTGGTTAGTGAACTTGTTTTTCCTACAAAAATCCCTTCTTATGCTAAACCCCATTCTTCCTCCATATGTATTATAAAAATCATACACACATTGTTTAGAATCGAATGTCATTCCCTGTTTTGGCTTCCAAGTGCAATCATTCTCAGGTTCCATATCCATATAAAAATGTAACTGAAAACCCATATAAATAAAATCTTAGCTACATAGAAAAACCCAATATCTGCACTATGATCAAAGAACTCACTGTCACACTTGGATAAAAAAACAAGAAATGAGAACTAAGAAGTGAGACCCAATTAAGATCAAATAATAAATCAATTAAACTATATAATTCCAAACTCCAACTACTTGGTTCTCTTTAAAGTGTCTCAGAAAAGGTATCCAAGCCAAGTACCTTTGGTAACACTGATTCATGGGCAACAAGAGTCATTTAGTTTTGGGTTAGGTCACTACACATAGTTTGGCAAGTCTAAAAATTATCTTTTCAATTTCTGAAATCATTTGCATTAAATATCTTTAATATGCAGACTAATGCATTGGCATAATTCAATTATGGATGCACATGAAAGTGTGTGTTAGCATAATTAATAAGATAGTCTAACAAAGTCATTCTATAATTATCAATGAATTTTCTTAATATCAAGTTGAAAGTAGATTAGTGGCCAATTCTAGAATATAGCATATACCTAAAAATTGAAATTAATTTCAAACTGATAGCTTAATTGGTCACAACAACAGACTAAAATTGAACCCTTGTCAATTGTCATTCATGATCTGTGAACACATGCTCTGAGGATAGAGGTTTCCAATTTTCACAACAAGAGGAACTAGAAATACCCAACAAAATAGATATGGTGTTCTTAAAGAAAAAACAAAATTGTTATTACAATTTGCTCACTTGCTCTGGCACAAAGTTGTCTTACATGCTCTGCCACAAAGTTTGCTCACATTGAAAGAACAATTGTTATTACAATCGCAAAAAATTCCAAAGAACAATTGTTATTACAGTCAAATAAAAGTCAATTTTGAATTAAAGTTTGTAACTGTAATTCCAATGACTGTTTGAATTAACAATTATTATAGATTACAGAGAGACAGAGACAATGAAGACTAACCTCTGGTTTGCGAAGTAAGGGCAGATAGAATGAGGGCAAAGCAATGGATTCAGTTTGGGGAGTGGGTCTTTGTAGCTAGGGCTGTGCAAAATACCGCCCAATCCGCTAAAATCGCACCGATCCACATCAGTTCGCACCGCTCTAACCGCTAACCGTGGTTTAAACTTTAAAATTTATAATCCGCCAACCAAACCGCTCCGCTCCGCTATAGTTAATACATATATATTTTTTAATCTCCAATGAAATATCAATGTAAAAATGAGTGTGCGAGATATTTAAGATATGAAATTTATTACAAATTAGTAGTTATATATATGAAACATATTATATAAAATTATTTTGTGTTATATATCTAAAGAATATTATACAAATTAGTGTTCTATATTATGCAAATGTATGATAATTAGTTAGAATATTCTTCAATCTGCCAAAAATCGCCCAAACCGCATTTTGTCAATCCACTAATCCTCCAACCCGTCATTCGGCTTGTAATTTTACTCTCAAACCGCCTGAACTGCACCGTGCACACCCCTAGCTGTAGTGAGGGTCTGTCGATGAGGTGGAAGAGAAGAGCGTGGCGGCTCTGGTTTGCCAAGTAAACAGAATCTGTAACGGCGTCGAGAGTGTTTCACCGTCGTCGAATCTGCAACGGCGTCGAGACTGGGTCACCGCCGGTATTAGGTTGCCGGTGAGGGTGGGTTCGACGGAGAAGAAGGAATGAGTGTGTGTTTTTGTGCTTATGATTCCAAATGAAAATCTGTGTGTATAGGCTTTGTTTTGTTTTGGGCGAGAAAGTGAAATTTCAATTTCTTTATTTATTTTTTTTTTTATGGCCATTGGATGTGCAATGGCTGATCTCAACCGTTACAAGGAAGAAATGAATGAGGAATTGTAAGGAGGGGATCCAGATTCCACCGGCGGACCCAAAAACCACGAGGCTTTATCCACCATCGAGACCTACCTCAGTGACCATTGCGCCTCTCAAGCCCCTCGCCTCAAGGCCAACGCTATTCGCGATATCCAAACTTCTGTCCTCTGTGTCGACGACAGTGTCAAGAGGTCTCTGACGACTTCGAAGGCATCAAGGTTTCTTGGAATCTCATCGTCGAGAGCGAAAAAAAGATTCCTTCCGCAGCGGCTCGAAGAAGAACAAGCACTATATGCTTACTTTTCGGAAAATGAACCGTGAAATCGTCGTCGGGAAATACTTGAGGCATGTTATGGAAAAGGGAAAAGCTGCGATGGCTAGAAATCGGCAGAGGAAACTATATTCCAATAGTTCTAGTGAGCATGGAACTTACTGGAACTATATCATGGAATTCGATCATCCGGCCTCGTTCGATATGATTGCCATGGAGGAGAGCACGAAGAAAGACATTATCGATGACCTGAGATCGTTTTCTGAATCGAGAGACTACTATCGGAGAATTGGAATGCCCTGGAAAAGCTGGTACCTTTTCCACGGACCTCCTGGAATCAGGAAGTCCACGATGATTGCAACGATGGCGAATGAATTGAATTACGATGTTTACGACCTCGAATTTACTGCGGTTACAAGCAACGCTAACCTGAAGAAGTTGTTGAACAGAACGCCCTCTATTCTTGTGATTAAAGACATTGATTGCTCGAGTGAAATTTCGAGTCTGAGGGAGAAGAAACAAAGCGATGACAAGGACAAGAAAAATGTCAAATTCGAGAATGTGACGCTCTCTGCGCTTCTGAATTGCGTCGATGGACTATTCTTGGCGAACGAGGGTGGGAGGGTGATGGTATTCATGACAAAATTTTTAAAAATATTTATTAAAAAGAAAGAAGCATGAAAAATAAAAATTTAATTTTTAAGAAATTTAATCTAAAAAATTCAAATTAAACACACGCAATACATTTTAGGAGAGTTTTTTTTAACGTAATTAAATTCCTAATAAACTAATTTACTGTAATATTGGCTCAAGATACTTTGAAGTTCAAAGCAAAAATTTTAAATGAAACTTCTTATTTTTTTTAATATTGTTATAATTATGTGTTTCAAGTTTATTTTCTTTATTTTTGAGATGCAAAATAACAAACAATTAAAATCTTATATTCAAATTTTGTTAACATATACTGTACACTTAATCGTCTGATTAATTCACTTAATTTTTCTTGTGTTAAGAATTATGCAATATAAAGACTCAAAATTACAGATTTTTCAATCATTGTTAAAATAAAAGATTAAAAGGGAGCACATTTAAATAGTGTTTTGTTCATTAAAATAAACGTAGAATTGAATATAATAATCATTCCTTAGTTTTTCTATAGAATAACCATTCACTTGCAATGGGGATTGATAATTTTATTGGTAATTTGATTTTCACAATATTTTTAGTGAACTAAACATGAGAATAGACATTTACTTTAATTCTAAAAAAAGAAATTGTTGGCTTTTTTGGTTTTCGAAGGGTAATAATGTAAATGTGAGCGTGCTAGTAAGAATCAATTAGTCCTTATAGAATGTTAATTGCCAACCAATTATTAAACGATTGTGTTATAGTTCTTTTAGCCTCAATGAAGAGGACATTTACTGGTGGCTTTGTTAGGAGAAATTTATTAACGTTCACAGATAAGAATAATCCAAAAACTGAATTTCATTAAGTAAATATGAACTTACAAATGAAATAACCCAGCCTTGAAAATGTTTACAGTAGCGACTACTTGAAACTACTCCTAGGAAGATGAAGTGCAGTACAAGAATTGAAGTGTTGAAAATGTAAAGAACTGGAAATATAAAAATTGGAAAGAAAATATATGAAGTAAATAAACTGGTATGTGGATCTGAGTCTGGGTCCTTACATTGTAGCCATGATTGGCTATTTATTGGCAAATATTTGTAGGAAAAAATTTCTAGCAATAACTACTCAATAACCACCTAAAACTACCCACTCTTCCATCTTCACTCTCACAATGCCACATATCCCTCCATGTCTTCATAATTTCTTTTAACCTCTAATTCATGCTACATGTTCTCCACTTTGTCCTCTGTGTTCTTCCACATTATGCCCTTTGATCCTCCACATTCTCCATCATTTTTTTCACATATGTTTAATGATTTATAACTTCTCATAACCTCCAAATGAGTAGGAGAATGCCACGTGTCCTGCAATTATATAAATAATAAAAATTACAGATTTATGGTGCCAACATTACCCCCCGCGGCCCTTAAAAATGATATTTGCTTGAATTTTTTGAAGGGCCGAACCAAGGACATGACTAATCTAAGCAACAAAATGATTCGAATAATATCAACAAAGTGCTTCGAATAAGCATGAAATTATGATTAGATGTAAGTTTCAATTCATTCATCTAATGGGGGTTCTGAGGAAGAGGAGATGCAGGGGAATCCATCCCGAAAGAAGAGGGGAACTAGGGGTTATTCACGCATTCAAGCCAGTCAGAAGAGCAAAGTTTCGCCCTTTTAGCCAAGAATGATGGATTGTATCCCTATGCTTCGTCAAGATGAGGAGTTCTTCGTACTATCTTCCCTGTGATCCATTTTTGCAAATGCTTGGTCCAAGGGTTCGAGGTTGGCGGATTTTTGGTCTAAAGGTTGGTAATCTGCGAAAGCTTCCATGACTTGAATGAATAGAGGTGATAGGTGTGGCTAATAAATGCATGAAAGAGAAGGTTTGCTTGGCCATGAGAGATGTATCAGCCTTTTCGAATGCTCAGATAGTGGGAGATGTTCAAAGCATAGACGAGAATTTAATCTATAACAAATGCAGCAATAATGGACGATGGTTGTATTTCTAAGAAGATGCAAAGCCCATGCACGTCCTAGGACGTGGGTAAAGTGCCTTGATTCCATTAATATCACCAAGTATTGGGCATATTAGTGCGGGGGGTAATGTTGGCTACATATTTTGTATCGGTCAATCACAGCTTAACACGTGGCAAGTTGAGGGCAATATGGGGAGTTAATTCAAGTCTCTAATCGAAATCAGACACGTGGCAGTTAGCATTGGTAATCATGGATCTGCGTAGCACTGGATCAGTAGAGAAATACAAGATAACGTGGCCTAACGGTTACTCATAAGTTTAAATTCAAAATCAGCAGAAAAGCCTAACTGCAAGAGTGGCGTAGTGGGATTGACTATGAGAGAGCATGTTCAGCAATCATGGGGGAATTGTTCGACGGTTGGAAGCCCACTTCGTTGGTTACCATGGGAAAGTATAAATAGCAGAGAAGACCCCAAAATGAAGGACCCAGACTCAGATCCACATACCAGTTTATTTACTTCATATATTTTCCTTGCAGTTTTTATATTTCCAGTTCTTTACATTTTTAGCACTTCAATTCCTGTACTGCATTTCATCTTCCTAGGAGTACTTCAGGTAGTCGCTTCTGTAAACCTTTTCAAGGCTAGGTCATTTCATTTGTAAGTTCATATTTACTTAATGAAATTCAGTTTTTAGATTATTCTTATCTGTGAACCTGTAGACATCCCCGAACGCCCCGGGAGGGAAATCCCCCGTTTTGTTCATTTGGGCTCACTACAGTTCAGGACTCAAATGTCACGGTCCTATATCTAATCTCGCAGAGTGCAATGCAAGACCGATGAATCATCAAAGAGTCCAAATCCGGCAAATCGTTTTTGAAAACAGATTTTTTTTAAAGAAGTGCCAAACATGGATTGCTTTGCCAGATACAGAGTCGCCACCTAAATATTTTATTTTGAGAAATTTAGGAAACCCTGACTCGTTTGCCTAAGGCCACGTGTCCGTCATCACCAAAGTTGTCTCGGCTCGGGAACTTAGGTACGATTGGGGAAGGTCACTTCGTGAGCACCCCCGCTCGCCCGATCAAAGATCAGCCTCTACTAACCATGATATCGATTTTTTGAAAACATTTTGTGCTCTTATTCCGGTTATTAGCCTAGATTTACTATGTGATGCGTACAGCATACAAGTATAGACTGGATCGCCTGAATTGGAACAACACATCTCATGTTTGTTTATTTTGAAAATGGTTTGATGGCGCTACCCGTAAGTAGGCTAAGACGTGGATTTGCCACCCTCAGGTGGGCTTAGAAAAGATGGTTTTGCCACTGGCTAGTGGGCTTAAAACTCACATTCAATGCATTATTCCAATTCAGATAATCCAACCTTCACCCACAAGCATTCAGGCAGATATATCACATAAGCACATAGCTTCATGGTAAGCGTGCTATCATGGCAGTCACTCACACACATGCAAGGATGCTAAAGCATAAACACTTACCGAGTACTCCAAGCCAAAATGGAAGCTATGTTAGAAATCCATGCATGATCCTAATTATGCTGAAATGCCTAACGCAACATATGCAGGAATGCAACTACAATAGGCTCGGCTATTCTAAAGATGGCATGTGAAATACTACAACTAACAAGTATTCAACTCAGAATTGAAATAAAATGCAGTTAGTATGATGCACCGAGCCCGGTGCATGCAGGACAGATGAATGAATGCAAACATGCGAGCATAAGTATGCTAATTGAAACATGCCCTAATCTAACCATCATAAGCTAATAAATAAAAGGGAGAAAGACGTGGGGTTGGAAGACATACATCACACACATGCACACTTATTACAAAATTGCCCTCTTCGGGGGGTCCGAATAAATAATACAGTCCGAATAAATAACTGCTACAACTAATTATTACACAACATTAACTAATTAACAAACTAGCTAAGTAAGCATGTAAACTACATTAATGTGACTGCCTCGGCTTTGTTTTGGGTGACGATGGATGCATGCATGCTCGAGTCGCCTCGTTGGGAAATTCCATCCCGATGCCTCATCTCGCCTTTGTTTGCAACTGATTTTAGAAATTTGCACAAGGCTCCAAGAGGCTGAAACTCCACCCTGGGAAGGCTACCGACCAGATATTGGCTTGGGAAACACCTGCCGACCACCCTTTGTGGTGGAAACCAAAAAAGGTGGTCAGCCTGCCAGAAAACCTGGTCGGCCGACCACTTTCTGCTTCTGGTTTCTGGGGCTTCTTTGCAACAAAGGCAAGAGAGAGAAAAGGCAATGTATTTTCAACAAATGTGTGCATGACCACTCTCCCCGTCCTTGCACAAGCTCAAGGGAATGTAATCCTTGATCCTCGTGCCACCAATCATGCATCTCAATGCATGATGGCCGAGGAGTCAAATTGCACAACTCAATATGAAATGAACGCACATATAAGCAAGTAAAGCCAACAACTCTATCATGGACAGTCAAGAGTGTCGGCGACTGAGAATCGAGGCACGTTTCGTCACTTGGAGTACGAAACGTCCCTCGTTTCCCGTGTTTGGACTAAACCCTACTCCAAACACAATGCAACAAATAAGGATGGCATGACATGCACAAATGCAACTAGCATGCAATCCTAATGCAATGCGACCTAATCATGCAAACATGCAAGAATGAGATGCAAACATGCTACTAGCATACACAATGCTATGAACCATATGGCATACACAATGCGACTAACAACCTAGCATACGCAATGCAAGGAAATGAGATGGCACACACAATGCCTAAAACAACATAACATGCACAACACATTGTAACATGGCATACATAATGCATGATGGACTTATACCAAAATGGAGAGGCCTCAGCCACGCCCAAATCGGTGGCCATATGATGAAAATGAGACAACCGAAATACGTGCAAATGTGCAGGAATGCAAAGGACCAATCCTAAGGCACACGTGCAACTCTGACTAAGCATGGCAGAGGATGAAATATGGCATAGAATGGCACATGATACAGCTCTGAAATGGCACAAAAGATGGTCCCGAAACATGCAAACATGTCACCCAATGCATGCTAGAAGGCCCGGGTACCGAAACTAGTGAAGCAGATTACACTAGAGGTACACAAAGCAATGCACATATGGCAAAACCAACCACAAACAGACCTTAGGCAGGTCTGAAACAGTGGGGAAATGGCCTAAAATGATGGTTCGGAATGCAAAGAAATAGAGCTCATTCAATGGTCGGTAAATGAGGCATACAAGCCCGACTCTCGAACACATTTAAAGAGTACAAAACATGGCAATATGGCATTCAAACAAGCTCTAAAATATGATGTATAATGGGCCCAAAACATGAACACACCTCAGTATATGCATGGAATGGCCCTCAAAACTCAAAGTTATGCATGGGTATTGAACTACAATCATGCAAAACAAACATCATTCAATTATGAGACCCAAAAATAGAGCTAGGGCAGTCCAAAATATGCACAATATCAGTTCAAGGCATGGCCAAAAGGTGCTAACATGAAGGGTCAACAAAGCATGCGAAGTAAGCTAATGAACCATGATTTACACTACACGTATATGAAGCACATGAGGGCTCACCAAATCAACCAAAAACAGAAGTATGTCATGCCAAAATATGCCCAAATAACCACTGAAACTCAGTCAACACATGCAAGAATGAAGTGCTCCTTTGAAAGGCCATGCAAGAGGTTATTCTACACATGTATGATGGACACAAAATGGAAAAACCACGTCTGGACAGAGGTTATGAGGGTCCTAAAACCCACCAAAAAGGCCCTGAAATTAGTCTACGATGCATGCAAGTGAAAGCCCCTTTGAAAGGCCTTGAATAGGATTGTTCTATACATGTATAATAGACATTCAAAATGGCCAAAAGGGCTCTAGATAGAGCTTATGCAGACCTTAAGTCTCACCAAATAGGGCCTGAAACATGGCTTCAAAACATGCAAAGTGGAGCTCCTTTGTAAGGCCAAAAGGGCCAACAAACAAGGCAAGGAGAGAGGGGGTCACCCCCTCTGATTTTGGCTCTCAAAATATGGATTTCAGTGGCTAGAAGGCCAAATAAAGCACAAAACCAAGACCTAGATGCAAGGCTCAAAATAAGATGCAAACAAGCATGCAAGGGGGTAGATGACCCCCAACAGAAAAATGACCTTAAACAATCTTCAAAAAAAGCTCAAAATAAGACTTTTTTCAGTTTATGTCAAGGCTCGAAAATACTTGCAAGTAAGGCCAAGATATGAAGTAAAATAAGCCTTAAAAGAGGGATGGAGCATACAAGGGGGTAGATGACCTCTAATAGAAAAATGTCCTTAAACAAACTTCAAGAGGGACTCAAAATAAGACTCTTTTCAGTTTATGTCAAAGCTCGAAAATGCTTTCAAGTATAGCTAAAAGATGGATCAAAATAATGCCCAAAAAAGGGAAAAATGGTTACCCTTGAAAACCAGCAGAAACCAGCAGCCTCTGGACCCAAAAACCCAACCTTGAACCTCTGAAAATACCCTCCAAGGACCTTAGGTTGATGATGGAAGTGTTAGGCTATGAGAGGTGGTGCAAAGGGGCCAAGAACCAAGCAATTTAGAGCTCAAAAGAGAGAGATATAAAGAGAGATATATTGTTTAGCCCTAGCAATTTTCTGAACCCTTTCAAATGAGGGATATGGTTTCTCTTATAGAACAAAAGGTCTAAAGCTTCTCAAAGAAGCTTCAAACCAAGGGCCAAGATCCTCCATACACGTGTATGGAGAATGCAGCAAATGCCTCCCAGCTGGCACAGCTGGAACACACTTACTGAGACAAACAGGATGGGAGCTGGCCGACCAGGTCAAGTGGTCGATGGGAGCTTGCCGACCAGGTCAAAGGGGTCAAGGTGGTCAGCCACCCCTTATGATGAAGCCCCAGAAGTTATGTTTCCAATGGCTCAAACCTTGCATTAAAATTCCATCTGTGCAAAAAGTTATGCCTGTTTTGGTGAAGCCGCGCAGATTCGGTCCAACCGAATTGATGCCCTACTTCAACCAACCATATCTCCCCCATCCGGACTTGACTTTAGGAGATTTTTGAGTGCAAAATGAATCCTTGGAAGTATTCTTTCCAACGGTGGTGGCCTCATAGCTTAAATCCAAGTGTATAGACAGATAAGCCTGATTTAGAAAGGACCGCTCGACTCTCTCTTAGCAATTCGTGCCCATCCTCTTCCTCAACTAGGTTTCTTCTCTCTTCTCCTCTTTTCTTCAACTCCAAACCCCTAAACAAGGTGTTTTGAAAGATTTTTCAAATATTTCATCTCTCTTTCATTTATTTCCACTCTGTCCTGACTCGGTTTACCGAAAAGCGCAACATTTAACAAAATGTGAGCCTCGAAACATTGTAAAAAACTTTAATTCAAAAATGTTTTGAAAGAGAGGATTTTAAGGTCTAAAAACCATTCAAAATAGCTTTGGTCCAAAATGGGGTATGAAGTTGAGATTTGACTCTCCCCTTACCGAAGAAACTGAACTTTTGCCCTGTACACCTTTCTCCACCAAATAAAACATCAGTAGTGCCCAAT
Source organism: Camellia sinensis (assembly GCF_055761805.1). Classification (NCBI taxonomy): domain Eukaryota; kingdom Viridiplantae; phylum Streptophyta; class Magnoliopsida; order Ericales; family Theaceae; genus Camellia; species Camellia sinensis. Next base: position 241,949,197 of record NC_138961.1, on the reverse strand, counting down.
TCTTAAGGGCGGTCAAAAATGGGGTGTCTATAGTGAACGTTTATAAATTTATTCTAACAAAGCCACAAGTAAAAATCCTCTTCATTGAGGCTGAAAGAACTATAACACAATCGTCTGATAATTGGTTAGCAATTAACATTTTGTAAGGACTAATTGATCATTGCTGGCACACTTAAAATTACATTATTAACCTTTGAAGGGTAATAGTTCTCTCAGCCTTAATGAAGAGGACTTTTACTGGTGGCTTGTTTAGGAGAATTTAGTAAATAACAACAAGTGGGGAACAATTTCAGAATCTGAATTTTATTAAGTAAAATGAAAACTTACAATGATCTGACCCAATCTCGTAGAGGTTTACAGCAACAAGCTATCTGAAACTACTCCTAGGAAATGAAGTGTAGTATAGGAATTGAAATGCTGGAAATGTGAAGAACTGGAAATATAAAAGCTGGAAAGAAAATATATGAAGTAAATAAACTGGTATTTTACAAAAGTTGGTTTGATGAACAATAACTTTGGTGTCTTCGGAGAATTAATAATTGGTTTGAAGCATAAAATTAATATTTTCATTAATTATGTGTGAATCAGAACATGATTCACCGTAGGAAACTGTTACACATGATAAATAACCAGCTTCGAAGGTGGTATAGAGGACCAAAATCATTCTTCGAAGGTCAAAAGTGCCGACAAATGACGAATTACATCCTTGGAAATACTCGGCAAAGCTTTGAAGGTTCACAACCACCACTATTTTTTCTTTGAAGTTGTTGTTGATGCAAAATGGAGTGCTTCAAAGCTTACAAAATTATGGCAAAAGGGTTTTCGAAGCAACTTTTGGCCAACATTGAAGGTTCACAACCACCAATATTGTTTCTTCGAAGTTGTTGTTGATGCAAGATGGAGTGCTTCGAAACTTAAAAAATTATGGCAAAAGGACTTTCGAAGCAACTTTTGGCCAACATTCTGGTTATTCAAATTTTGTATGTTCTGGTTCACACATAATTAATGAAAATATTAATTTTATGCTTCGAACCAATTATTAATTCTCTAAAGACACCAAAACCGTTGTTCATCAAACCAACTTTTGTAGAATACTAGTTACATTTTCTTATAACAAATGGCTATAAAAATGTTTATCAGTAAAGCCACTAATTATCATTCTAAAATAGGTATTATTTGACAATTAATTACTTGCCATTTTACATATATTTGAAGGGAGGTACACATTTCGAAAGCCTTCTCGTTCCATGTTACATGTTGAATGTGTTTATTGATGCAAAACCACCATTCGAAAGTCACATATGTTACTAAAGGATCTAAGTCGTCCTTCAAGAGTGCTCATGACATCCTTTCAAACCAAATCCAAAGAGTTGGATTAACAACCCTCACATGTTCTTAATAACATGCTTTGAAGTGTCTTGGGACATACTTCGAATGTAATCACAAAACCAAATGGTGATGATTTTATGGATCAACTAATAACCATATTTTTGGCCCAATATATTGCAATAACGAAATATTATTTGTTAGCCATTCCATCAAAGTCAACGTTTGATGTGATCCACAAATCCAAAATGGATTTTGAAGAACAAAAATCATGGTATAGTGTGACCATGAAAATTCATACTTTTTGACACTTTGAAAAATGTCAAAAATTTTGAATTCATGAAAAGTGGCTTGTTCATTCTTCTTGACCATGTTTGGTTTTAAAAAATAACTTTCTCTGAATTGATTTTCATAATTAGTTGGCAAAGTGGGCTGTTTTTCCATGTTAGCCATTAATGGCTTATGAAAATCTCCTATAGGTATGTTATTTTCATGACTTGACTCTTTAAAAATTGGTTTTTGAACCCCCCGAGCCATGCATGGAACATCACTCGTAGCCAAATTTGGTTCAAGAACATGCTCTTTTGTTATGTTAATTTCATAATTTGGCTATTTAAAAACGGTCCCTTGAACCCCCCGTAGACTCGACTTTCTTCGCACGCCCCTCTTTCGGAGAAGGCATGAATTGGTCTTACTACAGTTTAGACTCCTGTCACGGTTCTGAATCTAATCTCACAAAGTGCAATGTGAGTCTAATAAACACCAAAGAGTCCAATCCGGCAAATCATTTTTGGAAAATCAAATTTTGAATCAAATAATGCCAAAACTGGACTACTTTGCCAGATTACAGAGTCGCCACCTAAATATTTTATTTTAAGAAATTTAGGAAACCCTGACTCTTGCCAAAGGCCACGTGTTTGTCATCACCAAAGTTGTCTCGGCTCGGGACTTGGGTACGAGAGAGGAAGGTCTTGAAATGAGCACCACCGCTCGCCCGATCAAAGGATCGGCCTCTACTAAGCATGATAAGTTGTTTTATAAACCATGTGTTCTTATTTTGATTATTTAGCTAACTTTACTATGTGATGCGCACAGCATACAAGTATAGACTAAATCGCAAGAATTGGAACAAAACAACTCATGTTTGTTTTCGAAAATGATTTGAAAGTGCCACTTGTAAGTGGGCTAAAGTGCAGATTTTGCCACCCTCAAGTGGGCTTAAAACGTGATGATTTGCCACTTAGCAAAGTGGGCTTAGCAAAGTGGGCTTAAAACTCACATTTATCGAATTGTTTCAATTCAAGTAATAAAGCCTTTATCCACAAGCATTCATGCAGTTCAGCATTTAAGCAAATAGCCTCATGGCAAGCATACTATCATGGCAACACTCACACTCATGCAAGTATGTTAAAGCGTAAAACTTACAGTGTACTCCAAGCCAAAACAAAAGCTAGTTAGAAATATGCATGATCCTAACTATGCAAGATGCCTAATGCAACACATGCAATAATGCAACTAAATAAGCTCAGCTATCTAAGAAGGCATATGAATGCAACAGTTGATAACATGCTTTGAAACACGTATTCAAATAAGTGTACTGAAATTGCAATGCAGTTTGAATGACGCGCCGAGCCTGGTGCATGCAAGACAAATGAATGATGCAACATGCAAGCATAAGGTATGCTAATTGAAATATGCCCTAATCTAACCACCGAAAGCGGGTAAATAAAAGGGAGAAAGACGTGGGGTTGGAAAACATGCCCGCACACACACACACACACTTATTACAAGATTGCCCTTGCAAAGGAGGGTCCGAATAAATAAGCTAACTAACTGCGCTAATTAAGCTAATTATTACAAACCAACTAATTAACTATTCTAGCTAATTAATTACAACACAGTTGAAATTGAATAACTAGCTACACTAAGCTAATTAATTACAAACCGAATTAATTAATTAAGCACTTAACTAATTAATTACAAAACAACTAAGCTACTGAACTAATTAGCTAAGCAATTCAAATGAATGGCCTTGGGAAACGAGGGAGATATGCATGCTCGATTGTGTCCGCTCGAAAATCTACCACCTTGCCTCTAGATGCCGCTGTTTGCACATCTTTGGACCTTTGAAAATTGTGCCAACCTCCAGATTGCCTTTGTTCTATCTCAAGAACACACTGATGGTTGATTGGCTAGAAATGGTGGCCACCGGCCACTACTGATGGTCGGTCGGCTGCTTTGGTGGCTGGTCGGCTAGTACTGTTGGCCGGTCAGCCACTGCTTCCCTGAACTTCCTCCTTTTGCTGCAACAGAGAGCAAACAGAGGCATGACAGTGTATTTGTCAAGGAATGTGTGCACTGTCACTCTCCTTATCATGTCTCAAGCTCAAAGGAGTGTGGCACTTGGCTCTCAAGCCACCAACCAAGCATTTTCAATGCATGGTGGCCAAGAACCAAGCTTGTACAATATTAATGAATGCACAAATAGACTCGAAGAACCTCCACCCTATCATGCATGATCAAGGGGGATGGCGACCAAGAAATGTGACACGTTTCATCACTTGGAGTATGAAACGTCTCACATTTCTTGTGTTTGGATTAACGTCTGATCCAAACACATGCAATGCAAACAATATGCTTATCTTAGTCATGTTTTACTTAGCTCATTTTTGTTTACATATTTTAGCTTACCAATTAATCCCTTAATCCGTTAAGTCCAATGTGAAAGTCCTCTATGAGAGGGTCAACCAAAAATATGGTTTAGGACATGAAAGGGATCATGCCTTTGACTAGGATGAACCCTTAAAAGAGGGTTAAAGTCATTTGAGCACAAACCCTACCTCATGCTTAAACACACAACCTTAAGGCCAAACAACCCTCAAAACAAGTTGAAAAATGAAGAAATGGGGGAGGTTGCAGATGCTTTTAGTGCTGAAATGACATGAGAAATAAGGCTAAAACATGCAGGTACGCATGCACAACATGTTAAAGGCCAATAGCATCAAAGCTAGTGAAGTGTATTACACTAGAACCATGCGATATCAAACTCAAATGGCCAAACCAACTCTGGACGAACCTCAAACATGCCAAAACAGTGGCCAAAATGTACTGAGATGGTAGCATGAAAAGCAAGAAAATCATGTTCATGTATTGGCTCATACACAAGGCACAAAGCACACCTCTCAAAAGCATTGAAAGAGTGGAATATGTGAGAGTGTGACAATGATATATGCTCTGAAATTATGCTAAATGATGTTATGGCATGCAAACAACCTAAGCAAAGCATGTTAAAGACCTTGAAACTTAAAGCTAGTCAAGGCCATTTACACTACAACCATACATAGCAAGTCTCATGTGACCAAGACCACTCAAAACAAAGTTAAAGGATGCTAAATTAGTGGCAAAAACATGCTAAGACCAAGTCACAAAAGAGTAGAAAGATAGTCTAACTCATTAGGCATGTTAAGCTAGTAAGCAAGATTACACTACAAGTGTAAGATGCAAGAAACAAGTGACCAAACCAGCCAAAAACAGAGTTAAAGTAGGTCCAAAAAATCACAAAAATATGCTGAGTTCAAGCCATGAGATGGTAGAAAAATATGCTCAACTAGTAGGCCATCAACATATGCAAACAAGACATGAGGAATGGGGACCACCCCCTCCTATTTGGGACTTCAAAACCAAGTTTTTGTCACTGAAAATCCCTTGGATTTTAGTGGTTAAAAGGCCAAAAAGAGGTTGTTTAAAAAGCTTTGAAAGATAGCACAATTCTTAGCAAATAAGCAACAAAGTAGGGTGGACCACTCCTAACTCCAAAAAGGCCTTAAACCACTATTTTTAAACCTTAAAAACAGAGGTTTTTGCAGTTGAAAGCTTGGCCAAAAAACAACATGCAAAGGTGGCCAAACAAGTGAATGAAACAAAGCTTGAAAAGGGGTAAGACCTTACCCTTGAAGAACAACAGCAAATAACAACTATTCTGAGCCAAAATCAAGTTTAAGACCTCAAACCAAGCTTCAAGGGACCTCAGCTCTAAGGTGAAGGTGTTTGGCTAAGGGTCTCTTTGCAAAAGTGTAGAGAATTCTAAGCTTAAGGCACAAAACAAGAGAAGAGAGAGAATTCTAGAGGGAAAGGCTTGTAAAGAGAAAGGACTTTTAGAGAGAGAGGCTCCCAAAATTTGCTAACCTTTCAAAATGTTCTAACCCTTCAAACCATAGAGAATGGCCTCTATATATAGAAAAAAGAGAGCATTTGGTCGAAATATCTGAATATAGAGACAGCTGGAGCATTTGGAAAACAGTTGGAGCAAAATATCTGCAAATTCTGAGCTTTCTGGACATTTCTAGCCGACCGGCCATCTTGGTGGCCGACCAGCTACTAATGTTGGCTGATAAGAATCACTTTTGGCCGAGCTATGGCCGGCAAGCTCCATTTGTTGCCGCACACGCCCCCAGAGGCCGACGACAAAAACTAGTCCCAGGTCCCGACTTCAACCAGGCATAACTCCTTCATCTGGACCCATTTTCAGGTCATTCTTGAGCCTAAACTGTAGCCCCAGAAGTCTTCTTTCCAATGGTCTCATCCTCACACCAAAATTCAAAGTGCGCTAAGAGATATGCCTCTTTTAGTAAAGACAGCTCAATTTTGGTCCTCCCGGATTGATGCCCAACTTCTACCAACCATATCTCTTCCATCCAAACTCGGCTTTAGGAGATTCTTAAGTGAACAATGAAGCCCCAGAAGTCTTCTTTCCAACGGTGGTAGCCTCATAGATGAAAACCATGTATACAAAAGGATAGGTTGATTTGGCGAGGGCTGCTCGACTCTCTCTTAACGGTTCATGCCCATCTTGTTTCCCAACTTGGTTTCTTCCCTCTCCTTTAATTTTCTTCAACTCCAAACCTCTAAATAAGATGTTTTGAAAGATTTTTCAAAGATTTCACCTCTCTTTTATTCATTTTCACTTTGTTCTCACTCGGTTTACCGAAAAGTGCAACTTTTAACAAAATGCGAGCTTCGGAATATTGTAGAAACTTTTTCCAAAATATTTTGGAAGAGAGGGTTTTTAAGGTCTAAAAGTATTTTTAGTCCAAAAGTGGCGTGTGAGGTTAGAATTTGACTCTCTCCTTGCCATAGAAATTGAACCTTTGCACTGCACACCTTTCATCACCAAGTAAATTACCGGTGGTGCCCAAGTCTTAAGGGTGGTCAAAAATGGGGTGTCTACACCCCCCGAGCCATTGATAAAATCAACTCTTTGCTTTTTCTATTTTCAACCATGGAAATATTCTAAAAAAATTCACTAATTCCGACCATCAAAGCCTCAGTTAAAGACTTGGTAGTGAGAGTTGACAACTCATCATTCCATTGGCGAATTTCCATATCAAGTTGATGAATTTGTCCAATTAAATGATGTATTTTTTCTTCCACCAAATAATATTGTAAAGCATGAAAGTTTATTTCATCAAGAAAATGGATCTCTTCTTGAAGATTCAAAATTTTGCTTTCACGCTAATATATTTCATTTTGACAAATTTGAATAGCAAATTCAAGGTGCTCATTTTCTCCTTGTCATCAATGTCTACCCATTATTCGAGTCTCACTGGGCGTGCCAAAAATATATGTTGGCTTTTTTGGCTTTCGAAGGGTAATAATGTAAATGTGAGCGTGCCAGTAAGGATCAATCAGGTTATAGCAGTGACTACTTGAAACTACTCCTAGGAAGATGAAGTGCAGTACATGAATTGAAGTGTTGAAAATGTAAGGAACTGGAAATATAAAAACTGAAAAAAAAAATATGAAGTGAATTAACTGATATGTGGATCTGAGTCTGGGTTCTTACAATGTAGCCATGATTGGCTATTTATAGGCAAATATTTGTAGGAAAAAACTTCCTGCAATAATTATCCAATAGCCACCTAAAACTGCCCACTCTTCCATCTTCATTCTCATAATGCCACATATCCCTAAATGTCTTCATAACTTCCTTTAACCTCCAATTCATGCTCCATGTTCTCCACTTTGTCCTCCATGTTCTTCCATATTATGCCCCATGATCCTCCACATTCTCCATCATTTTTTTCACATATGTTTAATGATTCCTAACTTTCATAACCTCCAAATGAGTTAGAGAATGCCACGTGTGCATTTTAATTTCTGTACAACACTTCATTTTCTAGGAGTAGTTTTTCAATAGTCTGTTCCTATGAACCTCGTCGAGGCTGAGTCATTGTAAGTTTTCATTTGCTTAATGAAATTCAATTTCTAAATTATATTTACTTGTTATTTTTCACAACTTTCTCCTAAACAAGCCAGCAGTAAAAGTCCTCTTCATTGAGGCTAAAAGAACTATAACACAATCGTTAGATAATTAGTTGACAATTCATATTCTGTAAGGATTAATTGATCCTTGCTGGCACGGTTAAATTTAAATAATTACCCTTCAACAGCCAAAAAAGTAAACATATATTTTTGGCACGCCCAATGGGACTTGAATAATGGCTAGATATAGACGACAAGGAGAAAATGAGCGCCTTGAATTTGATATTCAAATTTGTCAAAATGAAATATATTGGCGTGAAAGAAAAATTTTGGATCTTCAAGAAAATATCCATTTTCTTGGTGAAAGAAACTTTCATCCTTTACAATATTATTTGGTGGAAGAAAAAAGACACCATTTAATTGGAGAAATTCATCAACTTGATATGGAAATTCGCCAATGGAATGATGAGTTGTCAACTCTCACTACCAAGTCTTTAACTGAGGCTTTGATGACCAGAATTAGTGAATTTTTTCAGAATATTTCCATGGTTGAAAATAGCAAAAGCAGATTGTTGATTTCATCAATGGCTCGGGGGGTTCAAGGGACCATTTTTAAATAGCCAAATTATGAAATTAACATAACAAAAGAGCATGTTCTTGAGCCAAATTTGGCTAAAAGTGATGTTCCATGCATGGCTCGAGGGGTCCAAAAACCAATTTTTAGAGAGTCAAGTCATGAAAATAACATACTTATGGGAGATTTTCATAAGCCATTATTGGCTAACATGAAAAAATAGCCCACTTTGCCAAATAATTATGAAAATCAATTAAGAGAAAGTCATTTTTTTAAACCAAACATGGTCAAGTAGAATGAACAAGCCACTATTCATGAATTCAAAATTTTTGACATTTTTTAAAGTGTCAAAAAGTATGAATTTTTATGGTCACACTATACCATGATTTTTGTTCTTCAAAATCCATTTTGGATTTGTGGATCACATCAAACGTTGACTTTGATGGAATGGCTAACAAATAATATTTCATTATTGCAATATATTGGGCCAAAAATATGGTTATTAGTTGATCCATAAAATCATCACCATTTGGTTTTGTGGTTACTTTCGAAGCATGTCCCAAGACACTTCAAAGCATGTTATTAAGAACATGTGAGGATTGTTAATCCAACTCCTTGGATTTGGTTTGAAGGGATGTCGTGAGCACTCTTGAAGGACGACTTAGATCCTTTAGTAACATATGTGACTTTCGAAGGGTGGTTTTGTCATCAATAAACACATTCAACATGTAACATGGAACGAGAAGGCTTTCGAAATGTGTACCTCCCTTCAAATATATGTAAAATGGCAAATAATTAATTGTCAAATAATACCTATTTTAGCATGATAATTAGTGGCTTTACTGATAAACATTTTTATAGCCATTTGTTATAAGAAAATGTAACTAGTATTCTACAAAAGTTTGTTTGATGAACAATGATTTTGGTCTTTTCAGAGAATTAATAATTGGTTCGAAGCATAAAATTAATATTTTCATTAATTATGTGTGAACCAGAACTTACAAAATTTGAATAACCACAATGTTAGCCAAAAGTTACTTCGAAAGCCCTTTTGCCATAATTGCCAAACATATATGTTGGCTTTTTGGCTTTCGAAGGTTAATAATATAATTTTAAGCGTGCCTGCAATGATCAATTAGTCCTTACAGAATGTTAATTGCCAACCAATTATCAGACGATTCTGTTATAGTTCTCTCAGCCTCAATGAAGAGGACTTTTACTAGTGACTTGTTTAGGAGAATTTAGTAAATAACAAGTGGGGAACAACTTTAGAACCTGAATTTCATTATGTAAATTGAAAACTTACAATGATCTGACTCAGCCTTGTAGAGGTTTACAACTACAAGTTATCTGAAACTACTCCTAGAAAATGAAGTATAATACAGGAATTGAAATGTTGGAAATGTAAAGAACTTAAAATGTAAAAACTAGAAAGAAAATATATGAAGTAAATAAACTGATATTTGGATATGAGTCTGGGTCCTTATAATGTAGCCATGATTGGCTATTTATAGGCAAATATTTGTAGGAAAAAACTTCCAGCAATAACTACCTAATAACCACCTAAAACTACTCACTCTTCCATCTTTATTCCCACAATGCCATACATTCCTCCATGTCTTCATAACTTCCTTTAACCTCCAATTCTTGCTCCATGTTCTCCACTTTGTCTTCATTGTTCTTCCACATTATGCCCCATGATCCTCTACATTCTCTATCATTTTTTTCACATATGTTTAATGATTCATAACTTCTTATAACCTCCAAATGAGTAAGAGAATGCCACGTGTCCTACAATTATATAAATAATAAAAATTACAGATTTATGGTGCCAACAACAAATGAAATGACCCAGCCTTGAAAAGGTTTACAGCAGCAACTACTTGAAACTACTCCTAGGAAGATGAAGTGCAGTACCGGAATTGAAGTGTTGAAAATATAAAGAACTAGAAATATAAAATCTGGAAAGAAAATATATGAAGTAAATAAACTGGTATGTGAATCTGAGTCTTGGTCCTTCATTCTGGGGCTTTTCCTGCTATTTATACTTTCCCATAGTAACTGTCGAAGTGGACTTCCAACCGTCGAACAGTTCCCCCGTGATTGCTGAACATGTTCTCTCACAGTCAGGCCCACTACACCATTCTTGCAGTTAGACTTCCCTTTTGATTTTGAATTTAAATTTATGAGTAACCGTTAGGCCACGTCATCTTGTGCTGATCCAGTGTTACGGAGACCCATGATTACCAATGGTAACTGCCACGTGTCTGATTTTGATTGGAGACTTGAATTAACTCCTCATATTGCCCTAATCTTGTCACGTGTTAAGCTGTGATTGGCCTATACAAAATATGTTGGCACGCCTAGTGGGACTCATTGAAATGGCTAGACGTAGGAGACAAAAATAAAATGAACGCCTGGAATAAGGTGTCGAGGGAGATATAGAAGTATCTAACCCAATGGATAATGGAATACCACGTCTTTTGGATGCACCAATTTTATCAGAACCTATGGTCGAACAGACCAGCACTTCAGAACATGCACCACATGTTCAAAATTACGAGAGGCCATACTAATGGGTAGACTACTAATCAAAATTACGAGAGGCCATCACCTGTGCCTCAGTCATGGTATGAGCCTCTTTCGAGGCCTCTGCTCAACCAAAATATACTATTATCCAACAGTGAAGCCATACAAATTGGTGGATCTGGGCCAGCACAAGACAATGGTATGAGAGTATTTCCAAATCCCATGTTCGAAAACATACCTGGCACGAAGACGTTCACTAATCCTCTGTTTGAGTTTACACCTAGGGGGTTGGAAAGACTTCTTGCAGTTAGAAGAGAGACAACACCTGGTCCTCCTTCTACAGCACCTTTCACAGGTGCTTTTGTAGGACAGGCTTAGAGGGGTCGACCATACCCTCAACAGCAACCAGTACCACAGGGACAACCAATCCCAAATATACTTCCCTATGGGCCAAGAGGACCTCAAGCATATGGGATTCCACCAAACCCTGTGTTTGTTCCTCCAGTAGTAGTCCAACAAGTACAGAATATGGTTCTTAGGGACCAAATTGCTGATATAATTAGAGAAATGTGTGGATCTATGGCTCGAGGGGTCCAGACTCCAGTGTACCGAAAGCCTTACCCTGAGTGGGTAGATAAGGTGCATGAATACGCGAGGGGGTTTCGGATACCAGACTTTGCCCTCTTTTATGGAAATAGAAACCAGTAAACGGTAGAACACATTGTCAGATTCACAGGCCAATGTAGTGAATTTACTAATAATGACTACATGAAATTGAGACTCTTTCCAAATTTCTTAACTGGGACAGCCTTTGTATGGTATACCAACCTTACACCTAGCTTTATCCAAACTTGGCAACAGATGGAGGAGGCATATCATGCCCAATTCTTCCAAATAGAGCCTAAAGTTTATATGGAAAATTTGGCAAAATTGAGCCAAAGGCCTAAGGAAAAGGCTGCTCAATTCATTGCCAGATTCAAAAGAGCATGAAACAAGTGGAGGGTCATCTTACCAGAGCCTGAGTTTGTGAGATTAGCTCAAAATGGTTTGGAGTTCAGGCTTCGAAAGAGGTTTGATTCAACTAAATTTCGAGACTTGGTGGAATTAACCTATAAGGTATCTAGATATAAGAATTTATTTGAAGAAGAATAAGATCGAAATAATTCATCATATAAGACCTATTATAGGGACCCTAACTTCGAAATTAATGCAGCAGAGATCATACGGAAAGATCCCATGACATGTAAAGCATTGATTCAAAAGGATACAACTATTGACCAACAGTTTAAAAAGAAAGACCTGCATAGGAAGTATTAGTTTGATGTAACAAAAGCAGATGGCAAATTTGATTGCAACACATTTTTTAAAGTTACCTAAGGGAGTTAAAATACCAACTTCTGAAGAGTTTAAAGGAAAATGGTACTGTAAATGGCACAATTCTTGGTCCCATTCAACTAAAAATTATATGGTTTTTCGAGACAGGATCCAAGAACAAATCAGGAAAGGAAGGTTGAAATTCCCAACCAAGGCTGACAAGCCTATGGGTATTGACACTGATCCATTCCCAAAAATTGGAGAAGCAATGGCAATGTTGGCATGTTAGATTTTTAGAATCTTTCTCTGAAGGAATTGGAAGCGGTTAATGTGCAAATGCATGTTGCCAGCCAGACTGCCTTCCAGAAGGATACCAGAAGTTTGCCAGCAAGTAGATAAAGCTTTGCAGCCCAAAAGGATGACTCTAGTGAGGAAGCGCTGGATGATGACTCTCTGGAGGCAGCTGTCATGCAAAGGATGTGTCCCAGATGTAGGTTACGCTACAAATGGTTGAGAAGGCTCCCAATTGATGGGAAACAGCATTACAAGGATATGCAGAGACGTCCTAAGCTAGCCAATAACTACAACAGAAGGCTATATCCAACTGGCCCAACTGGTCCGAAACAACAGCCATTTTTGGCTGGACCACCAGCCGCTATGTAATCTAGGGGGTAAGAGGCCTCTGCATGAGTTCAGACCACCTAACTACTACAGGATGGAAGGCAATTATCCTGAGAGGAGGCCTGAAGTATGCACAAGTTACGGAATCAGAGCCAAAGATTGGTCTCTAAGATCAGCCTCGAACAAGATGGAAGGTAACCACCCTGACAGAAGGCCTGAATTAGGCTCAAGACAGGGGATCAGGACCAAGCAATGGCCTCCACAGTCAGCTTCGAAGGCAGAAAGGGCTAGTTCAGCAACTGAACTAGTAAGTTCATGGGTACCTGGGGTTCCAAATTGGTTTGTCATGTAGAACAAGTCTAAGGAAATGCCTGCCCAGAAAAGTGTTTTGGAGACAAGAGCAAAATGATCAAACCTCCCTTGGTGGCTCTAAATAATTGGGTACTACTTAAACACCCAAATACAAAGGAACCAGATATGGTTCCAGTAATCTCCAGATCTTAGAAGAGAAAGATCCAGAGAAAGTACACTCAGTATCAAAGGGATATGAAGAAAAATGGAGAGAGTTCTTCATTGGCCCAGTCAAAAGACCAAGCAGAGGAAAAAAAAGTCCAAAATTGGCCCCTCAGATCAAGAGAAGTGCCAACAGAGAGAAATTGGCCAAGGTTCATGCTTAATTCAGGGCCAAAGAAAGAACTAGCCTAGCAGACCTCGAAAAGGCTTTAATGGAGAGTGAGGATGAAACAGATGAAGAGGGTGAGTCAGGCCAGAAGAAGGTATTGGCTGAAGAGGACATGTTCGAAGACTTCATGGCTGAACAGACTTTCCTGGGAGGAAAACCAACAGAGGCAACTGCTTCGAAGGAGCCTGCCAGCATTGAAGTGCCAGAATGCAACATGGAGGAGTCTTCACAAGCCTCAGACAAGACTCAAGTGAAAGGAAAACAAGCACAGCCAGTAATGCAATTTGGCTCATTCCCTCAAGTACCAGTGAACATGGTATATGTGTTGCCACAGGAATTCCAAGCTGAAGAGGAAGACCAAGGGGGTTAGGAAAACGACCCCATTCCAATTTCTAGTGAAGATTCGTAGGTCAACCTGATTCAAGGTGAGTCAAAAGTGGTCAAGCCAATGGAAACTGACGAAGAAGGTGAGGAGGTTACCATCAACCTCTCATATCCCTTCGAGTACCCTACGGTATCTATGACCCAGCACGTTATGCCCTTATACATCAAAGCTTACTTTGATGGGGTAGAGATGAACAGGGTGTTAGTGGACAATGGTGCAGCAATAAACCTGCTTCCAACAATAACTACCCAATAACTACCTAAAACTACCCACTCTTCCATCTTCATTTTCACAATGCCACATATCCTTCCATGTCTTTATAACTTCCTTTAACCTTCAATTCATGTTCCATGTTCTCTACTTTATCCTCCATGTTCTTCCACATTATGCCCTATGATCCTCCACATTCTCCATCATTTTTTTCACATATATTTAATGATTCATAACTTCTCATAACCTTCAAATGAGTAGGAGAATGTCTCGTGTCCTGCAATTATATAAATAATGAAAATTACAGATTTATGTTGCCGACAGAAACACCATGTAAGGATCTCTCTATACATATTTTTTGTTCATAAAATATACACATATGTAAGGATCTCTCTATACATATTTTTTGTTCATAAAATATACACATATTTCAAAAGAGATTATTTGAAGTGAAATAGATCATCCAAAAATCATTATAAGCCTCCGTTTGGAAAGTAGGTTGGCTTTTTGGCTTGTTGACTTTTTTGGCTATTTAAGCCTGGGTTCAAAAGCCTGGTTTGGGAAGGGCTTTTCGGCTTTTTTGACTTTTTTTTTAGAGAAAAGTGTAATGATTATGGGTTGGATGTGATATTTTGTCTGTTGTGGCTCAAATAGCCTATTCTGTCTTTTGTGGCTCAAAGAGTCAAAAGAGCCCAAATGAGCTCTTCCCAAACAACACCAATTAACTTTTTTGTCTTTTTATGAATCCTATACTGCCACATTCTTGCAACCATAAGGATTCCATTGTTCAAGAAAAATAAGGGAGAAAAGTTTGGGGAAAAAAAAAACACTTAGAAGAGTTCAAATTTAAACAAAACAAGGTAATGAATCCACCGGTAAGTTCTTCAAGATCAAGATCAAACAACTGATAAATATTGTTGATACACTGCTCTAATTTTGTAAGAGACATTACGCTTTTTAGAGACTTAAGTATAATAGCATTCTCTTAGAAAGTTAGAAAATATATTTTTAGATAAAATTTGATTTTAATACAAAAAAAAACATAAAGTTACCTAAAATATCTAAGATTCCTAAATGCATGTTTCTTAATATTTGAGAAAACCTGAACGGTTAGACATTTGAACAAGAATTAGCGAATTTTTTAGTTGTTTATGTAATAAAGGACCAATAATAAGTTATTACACCGCATCGGATGGAAGAACTCCTGCATAATAAGTTGAAGGAAAAATTGTCGATATATATTATGAAATAATTATGATTAATTCATGTAACTATCTACAATTATCAGAGTACAATGACTTGCCTATGTATAAAATAAATGAAGTTGGTTGAATTAATTGTTTGGTTTCAATTTTTTAGAAATTGATTTTTTTTTTTTTTTGGTATTTGTTGTTTTTAATAAATATTTTTAAAATTTTAGGCAATACTTTTTTGTTTTAATATTTTTTAGATGCGTTTTATCTAAATATATTTAAAAAGTAAAATATTTTTAAAATGATATTTTAAAAAATCAATAAATACACAAGAATACAAGAATATATTGAATTTTCAATTTTTTTTTATATTTTTCGTATTTAGTGAATTTTTTTACAAATATTATATTTTTTTAAGTGTATTTATGTTAGACATATGTAAAAAAAAAATTAAAAAAATGCTTAAAATATTAAAAAAATATAGTGAAAATAAAAAAATCTAATTTTATGAAAGAGTGAATCTGAAAATTTGAAATCAAACAAAATATTTTGACACAAGGAAAATTGTTATATGCCTGACCAGAATAGAAGAAAAAATTCTTATTGAACAAGATTAAAACTAAAACCTTAAAAACAGTACAAATAGGTAGATAACCAACGTAATAAAACCATACAATAATCTTGGCAACCGTTAATGGAGTGTCTCTAGCCCAAAACATCCTCTCTCTTTTTTTAAGTGATTACTCCATTTTCTTTCACTTCTGCAACTGATGTTTTCTTCTCTTACTCTTCTTCAGCAGATTTTTGTTCTTTCTCTTTCTCTTTCTCTTTCTCAGCCTTGAGTCTCTCTTCTTCTTCCTCAGCCTTGGCCTTCTCTTCCTCCTCTGCTTTCAACCTCGCTTCCTCCTTCAATCTCTCAATCGCTTCCATCAGATTCTTCAAACAAGTGTCGGCATCCTCTTCAGACGACTTAGGCATCAAATTCTCAGCAACATCAGCTGGAGTGATTTTGTTTTCCTCCAACAATCCACGAATCGTCTCAAACGAATCGTGCGATTCAAGATCCAAGTAATTCCTCGCGAGCACCTTGAATGCTTCGAAACTACAATACGACATTTCTATATGTTTATCCATTCTTCCTCTTCGAATCAGAGCAGGATCGAGTTTCTCCACGTAGTTTGTAGTGAAGACGATGATTCTTTCGCCGCCACAAGCCGACCACAACCCATCAATGAAGTTCAAAAGCCCAGACAGAGTAACCTTACTATCCTTGCTATCTTCCGCATCTTTCTTCTTCTTCTCCTCCTCAATTAGATTGCCTTTATCTCCATCTTTCTTCTCACCCTTGTCCTTTTCCTTCTTCTTCCTCTGCCCCGTTAGATCCAGCGAACAATCAATGTCCTCAATCACCATAATCGACTTGCCTGATGTGTCGATCAACAACTTCCTCAGCTCCGAGTTGTCCTTCACCGCTGTCAATTCAAGATCGTAAATATCGTACTCTATCAGATTAGCCATGGCCGCGATCATGGTAGATTTCCCAGTCCCCGGTGGACCGAAGAGGAGATACCCTCGCTTCCACGCCTTGCCGATCTTTTTATAGTAATCCTTCGACTTCGTGAAGGTGATCAGATCGTTGATAATTTCCTGCTTCTTTTTGGGCTCCATAGCAAGAGTATCGAATGTCGCCGGGTGCTCGAACACCACATGGCTCCACATCGTCCTTCTGTACCCGACCCATTGCTCGCTCTTGTTGTTGGTGTAGAGCTTCCTCCGCCGAGTCCTCACCTCAATCGCCTTCCCTTCCTCCATCACATGATTCAAATAAGTATTGGTGACGATGTCCCTGTGCCGCCTGTGGAAGGTGAGCTTGTAGAACATCCTCTCGTCGTTGTCTCCATAGAAAGAGATTACTTGTCTGTTGGGGGTCGTTTTCCTTGAAGCCCACTTGAGTTTGATCCCTCTGAACTCATCAATGATCTCCTCGTGATCGTCCATGCTCAGGATAAGAGATTGGGAATCTCTCACCATATCGGCTTTGAGCCGCTTAGCTCGGGTTGAAGAGTTGGTGCTGAGGTACCGTTCAATGGCAGTGTAGGCTTTGCTGCGCTCGAACCACCCATCGGTAGAGTATTCATGGAAAGTGATTTGGATGTATGGGTAGACAAGGGAAATCAATTTGTGAGTGTATTTTTCAATATGGGTTTGGACATCAAAGGGGACGTATTGCTTAAACATGGCCCAGATAAACATAAGGCCAGCCATCGCAGACCACAATTGAGTCAACATCTCTCCACCCGGCATCATCGTCATCTTCTTCTTTTTCAAAGAGAGCAATGTTTTGAAAAGATTTTATTAAAACTGGTTGAAATGGTATGGTGTTTATGTGGAGGTGAAGAGAAATGGAATGTAGTGCTTTCGTTGCTGATCAAGTTTGTGACTATGACGGGTTTAGTAGGATTTATTTTTAGTTTATTTTAATTTTTAATTTAATTTAAACTATTTTAATGTGTTTAGTTTAGTTTAATAATACAGTTTATAGTTTTTTATAAATTAAAAATTAATTTATTCTTTGAGTGAGGGAGGAAAAACTTAATTTATAAGTAAAAAATCAACTTATATTCACAATTATAAATTATAAATAATTAAATTATAAATTATAATCACTTTCTTACCCTTCTATCAAATGGGACGTATGACATACTGTGTTTCTACCTAGTTTCCAATTAAAAATTCTACAGTAACAGCCACGACTATTGACAACATTAGTAGAGTTTGTTTTCCAATGACAAATGAGAAACTGTAATCATACACCCCCAGTTTAGACCCCTAATTTTGGATTTTCAATGACACGACAGACATTTATTAAATAATTTTTATATATGAATAAAATTTTAAGTGATGTAACTTATGGCATATCATTTAGGTGGTGTTTGGCAAGTAATTTTGTGGCTAAAATAATCACAAAAGATAAAATAGACTATTTTAGTTATAACAAACAAAATATCACATCTAATTTATAATCATTACACTCTTCTCTCACAAAAAAAATCAAAAAAATCAAAAAATTAAAAAGTCTTTCTCAAATCAAACTTTTTAACTCAAGTTAAAATAGTCAAGAAAATTAAAAAGTCAAAAAACAACTCACTTCTCAAACGGAGGCTTAAAGTGGATTTGGAAATGTAAAATTAGTAGTGTAAAATATTTTTTTACAAAAAAAAAATAAAATAAACTATTTTAGTCATAACAAACAAAACATCACATCTAACCTATAATCATTACACTCTTCTCTCACAAAAAAAAATCAAAAAAACCCAAAAAGTTAAAAAGTCCTTCCCAAATCAAATTTTTTAACCCAAGTTAAAATAGTCAAAAAAATTAAAAAGTCAAAAAACAACTCACTTCTCAAACGGAGGCTTAATGTGGATTTGGAAATCTAAAATTAGTAGTGTAAAATATTTTTTTACAAAAAAAATAATAAAATAGACTATTTTAGTCATAACAAACAAAACATCACATCTAACCTATAATCATTACACTCTTCTATCACAAAAAAAAAATTAAAAAAATCAAAATACTAAATAAGAATTTTCTATCACATCTAACCTATAATCATTACACTCTTCTATCACAAGAATTTTCTGTAATACCAAATAATATTCTGAATTGTTAATGACACCAATATCGTACTACTAGTTGTTGTCAAAGAAAAGAGACACTATATTACTACTATCTGTCAAATAGCATAAATCACTATTTGTTTTTCCAACCAGAATATTAATTTGAAAACACAGAAAATTAAATACAATGAAGATACCCAAAAAGGAATCTGTCTTAAGATTGTTGGACAATCTTCACTGTATTTAAAAAGATTAAATTCTGTTGTGTACAAAACAACAACAAGAATAAAAGAAATAGAGAAAAGGAGAGAATTTGTTTGATTACAAAAATCAAACTCGAAATAAAAATAAATAAATAAAACCACCGATTTTATTTTGTTACAAAAACAAAAATAAAATCTGATTAAATAAACATAACAAAAACAGAATAAAATTAAACAACTTACTTGGTTAATTTATTTGAATAACTTTTCTGATCAAGTCCAGTGTTTAACACTATGTCCTTAAGACAGATTCGTCCTCTCCACGGTGCTTTCAGAATTTGGACGTCTATCTCCCAGGATGAAATGATCTTACCACAAACAATAGCAGCACTACAAATTGTTTTCCTTACGAACACACTAAGTGTTTACACTCTTTCTTTCGGAAATAAAATGCAGCAAGATGAAGAATATAATTTGCAGAGGATGGAGTACGAAAAATTTGTTTAAAATCCAAATGGGAGGCTAGTCTATTTATAGATGTAAAGGTGGCTTTTGGTTTTGAATTGAACAGGTATGAAACCTGTTAGATTCAAATTTAAACAGATTTGAATCTGTTTATTCAAACAGATAAAAACGGGAAGGGCTCTGTTTGGATGAGCAATAAATCCAAAACAGTTTAATTCTGTTTGAAAACGGGAAGGGCCCTGTTTGGATGAACAATAAATCCAAACCAGTTTAATTTGAATTCTGGATTTTATTTTAATAAAAAATAAAATTAAATTCAAATGTTTTTAATTCTGTTTGAAAACGGGAAGGGCCTTGACCGGACGGACGGTGCGCGTGTATGGTGATTTTTGGGTCTAATGGGTCTAGCCTATTTTGCCCATAACCTCTCCCTCTAAAACACTTGGGTACCCCTTGGGGCACACCCCAAGTATCTCACCCTAAGCCTTATAAACCCTTTTAAAACTTCCCACCAAATCAATGTGGGACAAGCCAATTTACAATTTTAAGGAATTTCCACCATAACTCCATTTCCATGGAGCACACTTTGGCTTCAATTTCTCATTCACTCGGTAATAGTTTTGAGCAACCAAATATACCACGTAAATCACAACGCGGCATAGAACGCGCTACCACTTTGACCCGAGTAAATCGATACTCGGGGCCCACCTAAAAAATAGACCAAACTTGAGAAAAAATTCTAGTTTTACCCAGAATTTTTCCACCATTTCCAACATCAAGTCCGATGGATTCTAATCCCCCATTTTCTAATCCGTCCAATCAAACACACCCTTAATGTATGTGCCTAATAAGATTTGTTTTGGTAGCCCACATCTAAAAAATATTTATCTATTCATTTTTTAATATTTTGTTTTGTTTATGCTTTTCTAAACTTATGGAATGAAAAAAGAAAAAAAAAAATCTAAATCTACCGAATTTATATATAGGAGAACTTATGAAATATGATAATGAAATTTCGGGGAAATGGGACAACGAAACAATTATATATATATATATATATATAAAACATTCATGAGGATATTTGAACTCATTTTTTTAAATTGTGAGAACAGTTGCTGGTTGAATAATAAAAAAAGGACTCTGACTAGGGTTGGTTTGGGATATTTTAAAAAAGTGTATTTTTTGTCTTTTACAAAAAGATGTGTAGAAAAGTAGAGAGGTGATCTGATGGAAAAAAAATAAAAAAATAAAAAGATGAATTATATAATAGATCCCAAACTAGGCCTAGTGTATGATTACAAATAAAAGGACCACAATAAAGCATATGTTATGTATGAATATTTTGAGAAAAAAATTGTATATAAATCATTATTTTTTGTAAAGTTGTGAAGTATAGTGATGGGTTTCTGAATTCTAATAAAGAAATATTCAAATATGGGTGAAACGTATGGTTTTATATAACAATGTTTTAAGGAAAAAGATTCGGACCTCTTTTTTTCTCACTTCTTGACCTCTTCTCTTTTTGATTGGTTAAATTTTTTTTTTTTTCTTCTCTTTCAATTACCACCCGTCATGTGTGAGGGGTGGTGGTGGTGGTGGTTGGAGGGTCTCTATCAAAGCTAATGTTTTAATATTTATTTGTACAATACTCCAATATTTTATCACTGGTGGATATTATTTTATGATGGTGCTCGACAAGTGCCATTGGGCCGCCGGTTTTGACCACGGTCGAAAGCCACGGAAAATGTAACATTTAGGGTTGGTTTGGGGTGTCTTAAAAAAGTGTACTTTTTGTCTTTTTACGAAAAGATGTGCAAAAAAGTAGATAGGTGATTTGATGAAAAAAAGATAAAAAGATAGATTATACAGGTTATGCCAAACGAGGCCTTAATAACAAATGTTATTTTTTAATTTTTTTTAACAAATGTTATAATGTAATGTACTTTAAAAAAATAAAATAGCATAATTTATACTTATAGTAAATTTGATTTACATATTTTAAATGTTAATTTTTCTTAATAATTAATATTATTTTTAAACTAATTGGTATGAAATTTCAATTTTAAATTTAATTATGTTTTTTTTTTTAATTTTTAGATTTGATTTAAAAGTAATACTAGATATCATGAAAAAAAATTTATGAAGATTTTTTATCTTTAGATTACACACATAATAAAATATCACATACTAATCAAAGGATGAAAATCTTCATCAATCATTTTATGATATGTTTTTCATGATAATTAGCATCATTTCTTGATTTAATTATGATTATTTAACATGTGAGTACTTAGTTTTCATGAAAGATAGATTCACAAAGAGTTTCACTAAAAATTGTATTTAATTGATTTTATAAATTTATGTTAATCATCTAGGTAAAATTGTATTTAATTGATAATTATAACTATATAATTTTATAAAAATTAAATTTTAAGAATAAATTAATAAATATAATAAAATCATGTCACGATTGATTATTACCCAATCAATCAATTTTTTCTATTAAATAATTACAAAAGATAAATAATTTCAATTATCAAAATAAGAAAAAATATTATATAAGTTTGACCTATATCTTACATGATATATCTTTACAATTTTATTGATTATATATTTATTATTTATTACTTTTTATTTTATATATTATATAAAACAACTAATAGAATTAGAATTTTTATTTACAATTATCTATTCTATATTTATATTATATATTCTATTTTTTTTTTGAAGAAATATTATATATTCTATTGATTACAATTTTATTTACAAATAATTACAAAAGATAAATAATTTCAATTTTTTATTTTAAATTTCTAAAAAACAGTATAATTACTCCCAAAATAGATGTTATGCGTGTGTTCAATTCATTCATTTTTTTTCCCCTGTGGGGTATGACATCAACTGCTTTTGCGTCACGTGGGCCATTGTTTAATGACGACATTCTCATTAATTAATAATAAATTTTGAAAAATATTATAAACTCTAAATTTTTTATTAAACCTTTTTCATGCGATGTTATGCGTGTGTTCAATTCATTCAATTTTTTTTTTCCCCTGCGGGGACAGCATGACATCTGTTAGAAAAAAAAAATATGATTCTCGACAAATAAATCAATCAATGAAAATAAAAATTAATGTGAAAAAATTAAATCAAAAGCAACACGAGAATTTTTACGTGGTCTACGGGATCGAAATTCGACCACTATCAACCAAAGAGTTTCCAAACGATTACAAACGAGACACGAATGGTCTCACAAAACCACTCTTAGGTAAATTCTAAATAATCACAAATAAATAAAGAAGAAAAACCTCACCAAATAAACAAACAAAATCTTCCAAAACAAATTTGTTGAAGATCCAAAATAACTTCCTAATAGCTGCCGAAATACACCACAAACAAACGGAGCACTTGAATATGCATCCAAGAATCACATGCAATAAGCTTTAATTCACCAATTGAACTACCCAGTAGTCACCATCTCACCAAATTAAATTAATCAATGTTGGCAGCCACACAACACCTTTTTCTTGGGAAAAACAATACCAAAAAATATGTATTGTCAATTTAAAGTTTTTTTATCAAAACCTTAGTTGTTTCCAAACTGAATTGGATCTCCACTAAATTAGATATAATATATAAAAATATATTATAACTAATACCAAACCAAATTAAACTCTTTTAATAAACCAATTGGGTCTCACACTCCAATAAGAAGGTATACCTAACAATTCTTCCCCTACCGACTTTGGTGGAGACATCAACCATACCTGCCAAAGTTTGACACTTTAAATGTTTGTCACTCGACAAAGTCCTAGTCAACATATCTGAAATATTATCATCTGTGTGAGCCTTTTCGAGTTGTAACAATTTCGAATCTAACACATCACGAATCCAATGGTATCTCACATCAATGTGTTTCGATCTCGAATAAAAAGTAGAATTTGTACTCAACTGAATAGCACTTTGACTATCACAATAAAGCACATACTTTTCTTGCTTCAAACCCAATTCTTGCAAAAATTTCTTCAACTATAACTCTTCTTTGCAAGCTTCTGTAATGGCAATAAATTCAGTTTCGGTAGTTGAGAGAGCAACACATTTTTATAATTTAGATTACTATGCCACAGCTCCCCATGCAACAGTCATCAAATACCCCGAAGTAGATTTCCTAGAATCAATATCACCGGCCATGTCAGAATCTGTGAACCCATCAAGCATCAGCTTACCATCCCCAAAACACAAACACACCTTCGAAGTCCCTCGAAGATACCTTAGAATCCATTTTACCACTGCCCAATGTTCTTTACCCGGATTAGAGAGAAAACGACTCACCACACCCACGGCGTGAGCAATATCCGACCTTGTACAAACCATGGCGTACATCAAAGAACCAATTGCTGAAGCATAAGGAACTTTCAACATCTCTTCTTTGTCTTTCTCACTTGTAGGACATTGATTCGAACTAAGCTTAAAGTGACCCGCAAGTGGACAACCAACCGGCTTTGCTTTATTCATGTTGAACCTCTCAAGAACTTTCTCAATGTAATTTTCTTGAGACAACCAAATCAGTCCCTCTTTGCGATCACGAACAATTTTTATACCAAGAATTTGCTGCACCAGTCCTAAATCTTTCATAGCAAAAGACTTGCTCAACTCCAATTTCAACCTGTTTATCATGGTAGAATCTTGACCCACAATTAACATGTCATCAACATAAAGCAAAAGAATAATAAATTTACCATCCGAGAAATTTTTCACAAACACACAATGGTCCGAAGTGGTTTTAGAAAAACTATTATTCATCATGAAAGAGTCAAATTTTTTGTACCATTGTTGCGGGGCTTGCTTGAGACCATACAAACTTTTCTTTAATTTGCAAACAAATTTCTCTTTCCCTTTCTCCACAAAACCTTCTGGTTGCGCCATGTAAATTTCTTCTTCAAGATCACCATGAAGAAATGCAATCTTCACATCAAGTTGTTCAACTTCAAGGTTCATACTTGCAGCCATGCCAAGTACAACCCGAATAGAAGACATCTTTACAACCGGTGAGAAAATCTCGTCAAAGTCAATACATTTCTTTTGCCCAAAGCCTTTCACAACAAAACGTGCCTTGTACCTCAGATTCTTGCCATCATTCTTCAATTTGAAAACCCACTTATTTTTTAGAATTTTCTTCTCTTTAGGCAACTTTCATAAGTCTAGTTTTCAAGCAAGGAATTTATCTCCTCATCTATGGTCTTTTTCCAATCACCTTTTTTTGCATACTCAATTGCTTCTTGGTAGCTTTCAGGCTCCCCTTGATCGGAAATCAACACAAATTCATTGGGAGGATACTTTCTTGAAGGTTGTCGATCCCTTATAGATTTCCTCAACTCAAGTTGTGGTGGCGGTTCTTGAGTTGGATGCTCTTCCTCAATTTCTGACTCAACTTCATTAGGATTAGCATTATGCTCTACATCTTCAATAGGTGGCTGCACATCTCCCTCATTTTCACCATCCGCCAAAGATGAAGGAGATGGATCCATGTCAATGAGATCACTAGTTTTTGGCTCCGGTTGATCACCTTTGTCAAAGTCTTCAATTGTTTGGTCTTCAATAAACACAACATCACAGCTTCGAATGACTTTCTTGTCGACTAGATCCCACAATCTATACCCAAATTCATCACGCCCATAGCCAAGAAAAATATATTGTCTTGACTTACTATCAAGCTTGGACCTCTCATCTTTTGGAATGTGAACAAAAGCTCGGCAACCAAACACTCTCAAGTACTCATAAGACACATCTTTGTCAGTCCAAACTCTTTCAGGAACATCACCATTCAAAGGATAGCAATGAGACAAATTGATCACGTCAACCGCTGTACTCAATGCCTCACCCCAAAAGAATCTTGGCAATTTAGCTTGTGAAAGCAAACATCTTGTTCTTTCCACAATGGTGCGGTTCATCCTCTCGGCAACGTCATTTTGTTGAGGAGTCTTCTTAATTGTCTTTTGGTGCCGAATACCTTGGCTGCGACAATACTCATCAAATGGCCCAATGTATTCACCACCATTGTCTGATCGGATGCACTTCAATTTCTGCCTTGTTTCTCTTTCAACCATGGCCTGAAAATGCTTAAATACTTCTAGAACTTGATCTTTAGTTTTTAGTAGAAAATGCCAAACTTTCCTTGAATAATCATTAATGAAAGTAACAAAATAAAGTGCACCACCATGTGTTCTAACTTTCAAAGGACCACAAATATCCGAATGAATCAACTCCAAAACATTTTCTTTTCTAGAAGTAACATTTTTATGAAAAGAAACTCTATGTTGTTTACCCGCCAAACAATGAACACGAGTTTTGAGATGTGTACCTTTCAAACCGGATAGAAGCTCTTTCTTGAACAATACTTGCAGCCCCTTTTCACTCATATGGCCAAGCCGCTTGTGTCACAATTCGGTAGAAGTATCACCTTCAAGTGCATTGACAACACCTTTACAAATTTTTCCTTGCATCGAATAAAGTGTATGAGTCTTCTTGCACTTAACCACTACCAAAGAGCCTTTTGTGAACTTCTATATTCCATCACCAAATTTGTTGTTGAAGCCTTCATCATCGAGCTTCCCAGTAGAGATCAAATTGAGGCGAATGTCAGGAACATGCCTCACATCTTTAAGCAACAACTTGTAGCTCAAATTTGTTTCCAAGCAAACATCACCCATGCCAATAATCTTGGACAAACCTTCGTAACCCATTCGAACAGAACCATAATCTCCTTTGGTGTAGGTAGTGAAGAAATCAACTCGAGAAGTCACATGAAAAGAAGCACCGGAATCAATCACCCAATTGCTCTCTTGGCCCACAAAATTGATACAATCATCTTCACAAACGACCATGAGATCATCGGTAGTAACTGATGTTGTGTCTTCTTGCTTCTTATCCACACTTTTGTCACGCTTTTTCTCTTTGTTCTTGAGCTTTCGACATTCTCGCTTCATGTGCCCTTTCTCATGGCAACAATAACACTCAATGTCTTCCTTTGAAAAAGAATCATCTTTTGATTTGTTACGACTTTGATCACGACCATGAGGAGTCTTACTCCTCCCCCTTGTTTTGCTTTGGCCTCTCACAACAAATGCTTCTGAATAAGAGGAACCCGCTGATTTTCTTCTAGCTTCTTCATTCAACAGGCTACTAGTGACTTGGCCCATTGTCACAACTCCATCAGGTGTCGAATTACTAACCGTCACAACCAAAGTCTCCCAACTTTCGGACAAAGAACTAAATAGCATCAAAGCCTGCAATTCATCATCAAAAATAATTTTCATAGAAGCAAGTTGGTTGACAATACTCTTTATTTCATTCAAATGTTCCGGAATAGGGCTGCCCTCTTTATATTTTAAATTAACCAACTTACGAAACAGAAAAGCTTTATTTGTGGCTGATTTTCTATCATAAAGGCCTTCTAATTTTTTTTCCATAAATCATATGCTAAAGTTTCAGTAGCAACATGATGAAACACACTGTCATCAATCCATTGACGGATAACACCAACGGCTTTTCGATTAAGCCTATTCCATTCATCATCTTTCATGCCCTCGGGTTTGCCACTATCACCTTCAATGGGTCCATACAAATCTTTACAAAATAATAGGTCCTCCATTTTAGTTTTTCAAGTTACCCAATTGCTTCCATTGAAGCTAGACATACGACCCACATTCCCCTCCATTGATTTACACAAATAAATAAATCCAAATAAACCGTAAGCTCTGATACCAGTTGTTAGGAAAAAAAAATATGATTCCCCACAAGTAAATCAATCAATGGGAATAAAAACTAATGCGGAAAAATTAAATCAAAAGCAACACAAGAATTTTTACGTAGTTCCCTCAATGTAAGGTACGTCAACGGGATCGAAATTCGATTCCACTATCAACCAAAGAGTTTTCAAACGATTATAAATGAGACACGAATGGTCTCACAAAACCACCCTTAGGCGAATTCCAAATAATCACAAATAAACAAAGAGGAAAGACCTCACCAAATAGATGAAAAAAATCTTCCGAAACAAATTTGTTGAAGATCCAAAATAACTTCCCAATGGCTGCCGAAATACACCACAAACAAACGGAGCACTTGAATATGCATCCAAGAATCACACACAATAATCTTTGATTCACCAATTGAACTGCCCAGTAGGCACTATCTTACCAAATTGAATTAATCAATGTTGGCAGCCACACAACACCTTTTTCTTGCGAAAAACAATACCAAAAAATATGTATTGGGAATCTAGGATTTTCTTATTAAAACCTTATTTACAAATTGAATTAGGTCTCTACTAAATTAGATATAATATATAAAAATATATTATAACTAATATCAAATCAAATTAAACTCTTTTAATAAATTAATTGAGTCTTACACTCTAATACGGAGGTATACCCAACAACATCAACTGCTTTTGTGTCACGTGGGCCATGTTTATAACATGTTTTATCATTAATTAACCATAAATTTTAAAAAAGGCTATGCACTCTAAATTATTTACTTAATTTTTTTATTAAACTTCTCCGTATACAAAAACGAAATTAGGAAAATATTATCAGAGGTCATGGTCCTCTTGTTTTGTGAATAATACTGTTTGTTATAGAATTTTAAAAATATATATATTATTTTATACATAAAATAACTCTCAGTATAAAAAATATATATATCTCATTCTTCTCCCATTTTATATTTTCTTTCTATTTTGCACAAAAAAACTTCTTCTTCCTACTAGAAATTACTTTTATGGTATTTAATTTTATTTTCTATTTATATATAATTATATATTATATTGTATATACATGTATGTTTGTGTATATGGTGGAAAAAAAAAAAAATTCTTTTGGGCCATTAGGTAATGAAATATTAGTTCCATCCCTGCTCATACGAATATGAGATTTACACAAATTCATATGTATCCCACACAAACTCAAGTGTATATCTCACGTTCATGTAAAAAAATTAGTAAAAATTTTAATAAATTATTTAAAATTTCTAACCTAACTCGTAAATTTTTTAATGAGAGAGTAAATTCTATTATTTGGATATAACTATTTATTTTAAGATGACCAAATTTGTTAGAATTTAAAATTTTGATTTTACAATTTATTCATATTGATATAATAAAAGAGTTAGTTCTTTTATGATCAAAATTACAACAAATTAAAAGTTAATATCTAGCACGTTATGTTATTGTCAATCAAATTATAAAACTTTTTTTAAAAAAATGTCAAACATTTTACTAAAAGATTTTAGTAAATTACAATATAGCAATATTACATCTACATAATTCTCTCTCCTCAAACTCCAAATATGATTCAGACTCATATATAGGGGTGTTTTGAAAGATAGTTAAAAATTGACTTTTTAATTTTTTTTATAACTTTTTTTAAAAAAATATATAAAATATGTGAAAGTCAATATGACCTAAAATAAGTTAAAAATTAAAAAATAACTTTTAATTTACTTCTAAAAAGAGATCATCCTGATCTATATAATAATATGTTATTAAATAGAGAGTAAATTACACACGATGCATCCGTAGAATACCAATTTTACGGTCAACTAATTACGATATGTCATGTAAGGGTAAGATTTAAATAAAATAAAACAAAATAAAAAAATGAAAAACAAAAAAAATAATAAAAAAAAGAAAGGGCATTAATTAAAGAGATCAATAATGCTTGAGATCATTAAAAGTGGTGCTCTAAAAGCACCTGATGTGGCAGTGGACGGAACCCACTGCTTGTGTCTTGTGTTTTTTTTTTTTTGTTTTGGTTAAAGTGCTTGCCAACTCATTAGTGGTGCTTTAGAGCATCACTTTTAGTGGGATGTATCATTACCCTTAAAGAGATTATACTTTACAGATGAACTGTAACGTCATCCAATATTTAATTGCCACTGCATCAAAAAAAAAAAAAGAAAAAAAAAATTAATTGCCACGTCCTTCCAAATTAGTGAAAAAGGCAACAATATGCCTCTCGCTCTTGAGTTTTCCCTGCATATGCCCTCACCTTCTCACCATATACAAACAAACAATGAGAACATCATACCCGCCTCGAAAAATTATTTGGTAGCGGAGGTACCTCACTTGACAATGTTTCACACTAATCACTATATTTATGGTTTTTTATTATCTAACACAAAATTAGAAACCTCATCTTTTTTATTAATTACAATATTTCTGACTATTATATGACCATGTCCAAGATCAGTGGCGGAGCCACATAAAGACTAGGGAGTCACGTGCCCCTCCGGATTTTGCGATTTTTTTTATTACAAATATAAATAAAATATTTTAAATAAAAAGAATTACAAAAATATTATTAAAGTGAAATGTTAATGACATTTTAAAAATTATGAAAATAATAGTTATTGTTTTGATTAAAAATGAAGAGACTATTGAAAGGGTAATTTATATGCATAAACTGGGCCGAGGTAGGTCCATTTGGTTTAAGTATTGGGCGGAGCTAAGTAGACTCCTCAATTCGTAGGGGCACGCTTGTAGCCGAGCTTAGAGCTTTTATAGCTTGGTCTTGAGGTGTACAGATATCAGTCCAAGGACTGGAGCAGATTGGCTGGATATAAACAGCAGCTCGGACTGGGATATATTTGTAGCATATCGGATTGAAGGTTATCTCGGTCGAATACCACATTGGTTCTGTCCAGCGTGGAGCAGGGAAAGGTTAGCTCAGCTGAGTACACTACTGAGCTGAAGCAGGAGGTTTGAGCCATCTCACTTGATTGGTAGTGAGTAGGGAGTTATCAGGATGGCATTATCCTTGGGAGTGTGATTCCTAGGAGGACTCTTATAAAGAGAATTGGAGTCCTACTAGGATTGTGCCATGCAGAATCTATAAAAACTCATAGCATGACCTATGTACAGGTATCACAATTTCTACTTTTGAATACACAGAGCTTTTGTCTATTGTCTACTTGCTGACTCAGGTATCAGAGAGGTTTTCGGCACACACCCGCCGGCTAGCTCACGTTTGTGCTTTTAGGGAACAAAGCGATGACGTTTGAAGGAGTACAAACTTGATAAACAGGATTATACGAGAAGATTATTTCGTACTCGTACAATTGTCGCTGTCTGTGGGAAGCAATCACAAAAAACAAACCTCTTGATTAAGCTTTCTTTCAACTGATTTCAATGGCGCACAATAAAGACTTGCCACAATCTGCTATTGATGAGCAAACCCCAGAGGGGTGCGGGAGGCACGAAGGCTTGCCTTTTGTCCTGCCCATGGCAGAGTTAAATCCCCAGCGATGGAACCTGCGGAGGGACACACAAGAAAGACGGGGCTCCAGTCCTCGTCGCTCCCAAAGCCCTGAAAGGCAGAGGTAGAGGTTGGATCCTCAGATTCTATAAGATCGCGTAAGGGAGCAAGACGAATTGATATGGCGGATGGCGGCTAAAATGGAGACAATGAAGTGCCAGATAAAAGGCAAAGGGGTGGCAACAGAAGAAGGGCGCAAAGTCAACACACGCTTTTACCACTCAAAAAATCGTGACAGACAGGTCACACCATCACAAGCTGAAAGTAGAAGCCTCAGGTTAGGCGATACACAATCAAGGACTTCCAGGGCTCGTTACTCTAGGACTGAGAGAACGAGAACAGAAAGGTCTTGCACAGAGGGAAGCAGTTATAGGCCCTCACATTCGCACCAAACAACATCTAGGCACATGGAGTTGCCTAAGTCGGCGGACCTGCGGACAATGCTTGAGGAAAGGACTCGAAGGAGATAAAACATTCAGGCTCGCAACCCCCGCAGAGTCTCCGCACCACAACGATTGGCTCCTAGAACACATGGGAGTATCGAGGTTGAAATGCCAGAGCTGCACCTTGCCTATGAACCAGCAGACAAAGCGTTAGCAAAGTTGTAAAGCTCACCATTTGTTTTGGTGATAGAGAACATACCATTACCCTCAGGTTTCCACCAACCCAAATTCACTACTTATGAGGGAAAGTCGGACCCCTACATGCACTTTCGCCACTTTCACTAGGTTATGGTAGTGTATTGGCGAAACAAGGCCCTAATATGTATCATGTTCCCTTCCAACCTTGGTGACCTGGGTTTAACATGGTTTGAAAGGTTGTCAGAAGGTAGCATAGCTTCATGGGCGCAACTAGCAAAGGCATTTGTGACCAAATTTAGAATGAACACCAAGACGCCTGTGGAGATTGACCAACTTCTCTCCATAGACATGGGCGAGAATGAAACATTGAGGTCTTACAATAACCGGTATTGGGAGACTTTTAATCAGATTGGAGATTGCCCCACAAACCTAGCTATCGCATAGTACAAATGAGGTTTACCGGCTGGCAATAAATTGAGGGATTCAATGACGATGACTCCACCTCTCAATGGAGGCCCTAATGGAAAGAATGCATCAGCACATCCGGGTAGAAGAAGATGTCGCATGCACTAAAGCAAAAGCTATCACAACAGCGATGTCAGATAGAAAACCTACGGCAAAAGTAAACACGGTCAGGCGAGAAAAACAATCGAGTAAGAATGGGCGAGGCAGACAAGCCAACAGAGAGGACCCCCAAGCAAGGAAGTTGTGAGTTCGCACTGCCATCACCACGGTATTCAATAAACCTATCTACTGGATTCTTAGCAAGATACGCGACGAACCCTTCGTTCGGCGGCCAGCTAAGTTGGAAGAAGTGTAGAGGGGCTAAGATGATAGGTACCGTTGCACCTTCCATGATGAAAAGGGGAACTGAACTAAAAATTGTATGCCATTGAGGCAACATCTGGATGAGTTAGTGGCCGCAGGCCACCTGGACTAGTATATAGAGATGGGAACACAACCGGCCCCTTAGGAGCGCAATAGGTCGGATGGGATGCCGGTTGACAGTCCATCCCAAGGCATAATCAACGTAATACATAGGATCATCAAACCTGAACGGGTATGTGAGCTCAGAGGGACGATCAAAAAGGTTGAGCACTTGAGAGAGGTACTAAATGCGCAACCTACCGTCAAAAGGGAAAAAACGAAGGCAACGAACGTCATCTCCTTTTTTGACAAAGACTTAGCAAGGTTACAATGCCCTCACAACGATGCATTGGTAGTCACTTTGCGCGTCAAGAACTTCAACATTAGTGGATCCTAATTGGCCAAGGGAGCTCCTGTGAGATAATGTGCTACGAGACCTTCAAGCAACTAAAATTAGAGGACAGAGACTTGGCATCCGCAATATCTCCCTTAGTTGGCTTCAACTCAATGCCAGAATGGCCAGTGGACAAGATAATTCTGCCAGTCAAGGCAAGAACGATGACGAAATAGGTGAAAGTTTGGATATTGAAAGTCCTTTCCACTTACAACATAATCTTGGAAAGAGTATGGTTGCACGTCATGCGATCAGTGGCATCAACCTACCATAAGGTGTTACGGCTCCCCAACGAAACCAGAGTGATTGAAGAAGTCTCAGGGACAAAATCATGTTGAAACAGTGCTTCGTTACAATAAACGGCAACCGGGCTGCAAAAGGGTTTGTACAGATGGTATAAGAGCCAGAAAGCAACGAATTGTTCCCAAACATTGGCAAAATAGCCGAACAGAAGGTAGGGAAAAACTTGGTAGTGGTACGGATAGATAAAAAAAACCCAAAGAAGTACACTATCCCAAGTGAATTTCCAACACCGTAATGGTGCCAAAAAAGAACAGCAAATGGCGCGTCTGCATGGACTACAAAACAGTTAACAAAGCATGCCCGAAAGACAGCTTTTGCCTACCACGAATAGACCAACTGGTGGACCTAACAGCAGGGCATAACCGACTTAGCTTTCTTGATGCGTATCGCGGTTACCATCTGTAGACACCCCATTTTTGACCGACCTTAAGACTCAGACGTTATCGATTGAGCGCTCGGTGATTGCGCATGTTGTGCTCGTTTCGAGGTTTCAAAGTTCTTGGCTAAGAGCCTCACCTCTGGACCTCGGGACTCTTTGTACTTTGACTCGGTCTGTGGACTAAGTCTTGTTTTCTCTTCCCGGAGGGAGGAGAGGTCTTGTAGACCATCTCTCAGTGGTCGTAGGCTATTTTTTTCTGTGGTCGTAGGCCACTGTTCCCATTTGGAGACTAGTTTTCGATTTTCAGAGCCATCGATCGTGAGCTTTGGTTTGGGACCGCTTAACATTCTCCGTTTGGCACGGTTTTTGGAACACACCTTGTTTCCTCTGTCT
Source organism: Camellia sinensis (assembly GCF_055761805.1). Classification (NCBI taxonomy): domain Eukaryota; kingdom Viridiplantae; phylum Streptophyta; class Magnoliopsida; order Ericales; family Theaceae; genus Camellia; species Camellia sinensis. The sequence continues at coordinate 241,915,582 of NC_138961.1, read as the reverse complement.
AGAGGGACACTGTGGTCCGGGAGACCACTTTTGTGGTCATACGCCACTTTTTGTGTTCAACAGCCAGTTTTCAAGGCCCCCGGCCGCGCGTCTTGCCTCCCGAACTCTCGTTTTGCATCCGTGTTGGTTTGTTCTTGGCACGAACCATGTTTTCCTTATTTGGAAGGTAGTACAAGGGTGGGAGACCAACTTTCTCCTTGAAAACCACTTTTTTCCCTGCCAGCCGATTTTCTGGTCAGGAAAATAGTTTTCTTGGTCTTTTGGCCACATTTTCTGGTTTCTCACCTTACCATTGGCTTGCTTTCAGTGTGGAGACCACCAATTACCCTGGCCGACCACTTTTTTTTTGGGAAACCACTTTGGGTGGTCGGTCGACCACAAAAAGTAGTAGGCCGACCATATTTTCTGGTCGGCAGGTTTCCTCCTATTTTGTCTGACTGTGTGGATGCCAGTTGTGCCAACTGGAGAGCACAGACTGTATCCTCCATACACGTGTATGGAGGGATTACATCCATGTTTAGCTTCTCCAAGAAGCTTGAACCCTTTGATTCTTCTATAAGAGAGGCTCTCCCTCTTCGTGAACCAGGTTCTGAATTTTGCCTAATGCTTGAGCATATATCTCCCTCTATATCTCCATATTTTGTGCCTTAAAGTGCTTTGCCTCTTCACTTGTGCACACAACCTCCTAGCCATGCACCACCCTTTTTTTTGCTGAGGCATCTTGAGGTTGTTCCTGGAGTTTTTGGTTTGGTTTAAGCTCAAAAAAACCTGCTGGAGTTGCAGCTTTGAAGAAGTTCATCAAGGGTGAGTTTTTTAACCTTAAATTCCCCTTTCTTGCTTAAGCTTTTAGCCTATATTGCATGTTGTTTTGAGTTTAACTTATAACTGATAAAATTTGTGTTTTTGCATGCTTTTGATCTTTGTTTAAGATCACTTTGGTGTTTGGGATTGTTTACCCCCTCTTAGGCCTTGTTTGGCCTAATTTTTGTGCCATCTTTGTGAGCTTCGGGACCACCTTTTATTGGCCTTCTCACCACCGAAATTTAGAGGGATTTTAGTGGTGGGGATGGTGTTTTAAGGTCCTAAGAAGGAGAGGGTCACCCTCTCTCCTTTGTGTCCTCTTTACATGCTTCATTTGCCTCATGATTGAACATGTGTTTCTAGCTTGATTTCGTGCCATCTCAGTAGGTTTTTGGTGATGTTTTAACATGCCGTAGATCTGTTTTGGGTTGGTTTGGTTGGCTCTTGAATGCTTAATACACTTGTAGTGTAAATCTCTTAAACTAGCTTTATATGCTTCATGCCTTGACATGGCATTCTAGCTTGTTTTCTTCCCATCTTAGCATGTTTTTGATGATGTTTTACCATGTCATGACTTTGTTTTGGTTTGGTTTGGTTGGCCTTTGCATGCTCCATACACTTGCCATGCAATCCCATGAAATAGTCTAACATGCATCATGTTGGCACATGTCTTTTTAGCATGCTTTTGACTTGACTTCAAGAAGACTTTGTTCATTTTTTTCCATGTTTAAGGTCTGATTTTGGTTGTCTTGGTCATCCATGACTTGCTTTGTATAGCTTGGTTCAACCTAGCTTGTTTGCTTTGTGCAACGGGTCCACTAGCATGCATTACTTGGATCATTTCAATGATTTGGCATCATTAGTTATGCTATTTCAGTTCATGTTTCACGGCCGTGCACTTGCATTTGTCACTCAATCAATGCATTGGAGGGTTCTCCCTTTATACCTTAACATGAGCCATTGTGTATGCATTCATGCCTTTCCTTGCGAGCCATCATTTCAATGCTTATTTGGGGTTATTTTTCCATTATATAACTCTGATTATTGTTGGTTGAGTCATCCCATACTTGGTCCTAATAGATGTAGTGTAATCCACCTTATTTGCCTTGTATGCATTATGCCTTATGCCCCTCATGCTAGCACATTTTGGCTTCCATAGTCTCATATTAACATGTACTAGGACTGTTTTTGGTTTCCTTAATCACATGCTTCATGTTTTGTATACTTGTAGTATAAATGCTCTTGCTTGCCTCAAGCTTTGAGCACAATTGCATGCTTTATTTGTGTTGTGTACTTGATTTGGCATCACTTAACATCACCTTTCAGAGCATATAGACTTGCCATGCTCCCACTTTTGTCACCCCTTGAGTGCCCCCTAAGGGTTGTGTTCTTGTTGCCTAGCTTGTGGACCAATATGTGTGCATGTGTGTCTTGCCCTTTGATGCCTTAGTCTTGGTGTTATGGCCACTGATTTGGGCATGACTGAGGTCAGTCCATTTTGGTTTAAGTCCATCGAGCATTGTGTATTCCATATGGTTCATTGCGTTGTGTATGCCATGTCCATTCGCATTGTGTATGCTAGTTGTTGTTCATATTGTTGCATGCTTATGTTGTCTTGCATTGAATATGCATGCATTAGCATAATTTGCATGTCATTAGCTTTGTTAAGTTAGTTATGTCACATTGCATTGAGTGGGCCATGTGGTTCTTAGCATTGTGCATTGTGCATGCCATTGGCATTGAGTATGCTCAGTTACATTGCATTGCATGTTTGCATGCTTGTCCCTTACATGTTGTTTGCATGCTTGTTTTGTTGCATTGCATGTTTGCATGCTGGAGCCGCATTGTGTATGTCATGTTTTGTTGCATTGTGTTTGGAATAGGAGTTAGTCCAAACACGAGAAACGAGGGACGTTTCATACTCGAAGTGATGAAACGTGCCTCAATTCTCAGTCGCCGACACTCTTGACTATACATGATGGAGTTTTAGGCTTTATGTGTTCGTGTGTGCATTCATTTCATATTGAGTTGTGCAATTTGGCTCCTCAGCCATCATGCATCGAGATGCGTGATTGGTGGCCCGAGGGTCGAGAACTATACTCCCTTAAGCTTGTGTAATGATAGGGAGGGTGGTTGTGCATATATGTGTTACAAATGCTTTGCCATGCTCCTTTCTTGTTCTCTGTTGCAGCAAACCAGAAACCAGCAGCAGCACTGGTCGGCCGACCATATAAAGTGGCTGGCCGACCACTTTTTCTAGTTTTCACAACAAAAAGTGGTCGGCAGGTGGTCTCCAATGCCAACAACTGGTCGGCAGCATCCCTACAGATTCCCAAGGTGGAGTTTCTTCTCTCTGGAGCTTTGTGCAGTGTTCTGAGGTCAATTGCAAACAAAGGCAAGTCAGGGCGTCGCGAGAGATTTCCGAACAAGGCGATTCGAGCATGCATGCATCCCTCGTCATGAGGCCATCTCAGTGTTTTGTTAGCTTAGAATGTATATTTGTTTCAATTTTGGCTGTGTAATAATTAATTAGCTAGAATAGTTAGTTAATTAGTCGGTTCTGTATTATTTATTCGGACCCTCCGTCGAGAGGGCACAACTATTGTAAATAAGTGTGCGCGTGTGTGTAGACGTCCCCGAACGTCCCGGGAGGGAAATCCCGTTCTCTTCCTTTGGGCTCTCTACAACTCAGGACTCAAATGTCACGGTCTTGTATCTAATCTCGCAGAGTGCAATGCAAGACCGATGAATCATCAAAGAGTTCGAATCCGGAAAATCATTTTTGAAAACAGATTTTTTTTGAAAGAAGTGCCAAACATGGACTGCTTTGCCAGATACAGAGTCGCCACCTAAATATTTTATTTTTGGGGAAATTTAGGAAATCCTGACTCGTTGCCTAAGGCCACGTGTCCGTCATCACCAAAGTTGTCTCGGCTCAGGAACTTGGGTACGATTGGGGAAGGTCACTTTGTAAGCATCCCCGCTCGCCCGATCAAAGATCGGCCTCTACTAACCATGATATCTAGTTTTGAAAACGTTTTGCGTTCTTATTCCGGTTATTAGCCTAGATTTACTATGTGATGCGCACAGCATTCAAGTATAGACTGGATCGCCTAAATTGGAACAAAACATTTCATGTTTGTTTTTGAAAGTGGTTTGCTACTTGCAAGTAGGCTTAAAATGCAAATTTTTCCACCATCGGGTGGGCTTAGAAAATATGGTTTTGCCACTAGCTAGTGGGCTTAAAACTCATAGTTAATGCATTATTCCAATTCAGATAACCCAACCTTCACCCACAGGCATTCAGGCAGTTATATCACATAAACAGTTAGCCTCATGGTAAGCATGCTATCATGGCAGTCACTCACACGCATGCAAGGATGCTAAAGTATAAAACTTACCGAGTACTCCAAGCCAAAACAAAAGTTATATTAGAAATCTATGCATGATCCTAACTATGGTGAGATGCCTAATGCAACACATGCAGGAATACAACTACAATAAGCTCGGCTATTCTAAAGATGACATGTGAGGATGCTACAACTAACAAGTATTCAACTCGGAATTGAAATACAATGCAGTTAGTATGATGCGCAAAGCCCGGTGCATGCAGGACAGATGAATGATGCAAACATGCGAGCATAAGTATGCTAATTGAAACATGCCCTAATCTAACCATCGTATGCTGGTAAATAAAAGGGAGAAAGAAGTGGGGTTGGAAGATATACATCACACTCACGCATACTTATTACAACATTGCCCTCGCTCGGAGGGTTCGAATGAATATTACACAACCAAAATAAATAACGAATTATTACACAACACTAATTACTTAACAAATGAACTAGGTAAGCAAAGTAAACTAGCATGCTATGCTACGTGCAATGGACTGCCTCAGCTCTGCTCGGAATGATGGAGGGTGTATGCATGCTCAATTTTCCTTGTCGGTAAATTCCATTGCGATGCCTTGACTCGTCTTTGTTTGCAATTGAATCCAGAAACTTGCACAAAGCTCCGAGAGGCTGAAAATCCACTCTGGGAAGCTGTGGGAGGGCCACCGACCAGCTATTGGGCTTGGAGACCACCCATCGACCAGTTTATGTGGGAAAAACCAAAAGGGGTGGTCGGCCTGCCAGAAAAGGTGGTCGGCCGACCAGTTCCTGCCTCCAGTTTCTGGTTTTTCTGCAACAAAGGCAAGAGAAAGAGAAAGCAAGGTATTTACGACACATGTGTGCACGACCACTCTCCCCGTCATTGCACAAGCTCTAGGGAGTGTGGTCCTCGATCCTTGTGCCACCAATCACGCATCTCGATGCATAATGGCCGAGGAATCAAATTGCACGACTCGATGTGAAATGAATGCACATATGAACGCAATAAGTCCTAAACTCCATCATGGATAATTCGGAACGTCGGCAACCGGGAATCGAGGCACGTTTCGTCACTTGGAGTATGAAACGTCCCTCGTTTCCCATGTTTGGACTAAACCCTACTCCAAACACAATGCAATATGCGTGATGTGCATGAATGCAATTCTAACATGCGATCCTAGATGCAATGCCACCGAATGACACAAACATACAAGGGATGAAATGCAAACATGCACCTAGCATATACAATGCTAACACTACATGGCATGCATAATGCTTATGAATTAAATGCGACTAACAACCTATGGCATACTCAATGCGACTAACGACCTAGCATACACAATGCGAGGGATGACATGGCATACACAATAGTAATAACATAACATGCACAACGCATGGCATACACAATGCAAGGTGGACTTAAACCAATATGAGTGGACCTTAGCCACACTCAAATCAGTGGCCATGTGATAGAAATGAGACAACCGAAACACATGCAAACATGCACGATGCAAGGGACTGATCCTAAGGCATCAAATGCCACTCTACCAAAGCATGACAAGGGATGAAAGATGGCATACAAACATGCAATTTCCAGTTATGAAATAAGATGCTCAATGGTCCCGAATCATGGAAACATGTCACCCGATGCATGAAATAGGCCCCGAAACTCAAAACTAGGCAAATGCATTAAACCACAAGTATGCAAAGCAAGCATTATTTGACCATGTGGCATGAAAACAGAGCCAAGACAGTCCTAAACATGCACCAAATCAGCTCTAAGCATGGCTAAAAGTGCTAACATGAAAGGTTAAAACAAAATGCAACATAGGCTAGTAAGCATGGTTTACATGGCATGTATATGAAGCACAAGAGAGGTCACCAAACCAGCCACAAATAGGAGCATGGTATGCTAAAATATGCCCAAATAACCACTGAAATGTATCCAATGTATGCAAAAATGATGGGCTCCTTTGGAGGGCCATGAGGTGGATTACTCAACACATACAAGATAGACATGTGAAATGACAAAACCAACTCTGGAAATCAGTTATGACAGTCCTAAAACTCACCAAAAAGGCCCTGAAATAGGTCAATGATACATGCAATGAAAGGTCCCCTTGAAAGGCCTTGAGGATGATTGCCCCACACATGCATGAGGGGCACAAAATATGGCCAAAAGAGCCCCTTTGGAAGGCCAAAAGGGCCAACAAACAAGACAAGGAGAGAGGGGGTCACCCCCCTCTAATTTTGGCTCTCAAAATAGTGTGTTAGCCACTGAAATCCATTTTCAGTGGCTAGAAGGCCAAACAAAGCATGCAACAAAGGCCTAGATGCAAGGCTCAAAACAAGAGGCAAACAAGCATACAATGAAGTAAATGACCTCAAACAGAAAAATACCCTTAATCAAACATCAAGAGGGGCTCAAAATAAGACTATTTTCAGTTTATGACAAATCTCTAAAATGCTCATAAGTAGGGCTAAGATATGAAGCAAAATAAGCCTACAAAGAGGGATAGGGCATACAAGGAGGTATACGACCTCAAATAGAAAAGTGTCCTTAATCAAACTTTAAGAGGAGCTCAAAATAAGACACTTTTCATTTTATAACAAAACCCAGAAATGCATGCAAATAGGGCTAAGTTATGAATCAAAATAATACAAAAAAAGGGGAAATGAGGACTTACCCTTGTAGCACAACAATGCAGCAAGTTCTGAACCAAGAAGGTGAGTCTTCAACCTCTAAAAAATATCTCCAAGATGATTGAATGGATGGTGGAGGTGGTAGGCTATGAGGTGTGGTGTAATGGCCAAGAACAATAGGGTATTTGAGCTTGGATGAGAGAGATATGGAGGGTGGAGTGTATATACCTTGGCTGGTTTTTCTAACCCTTGAAAATGGAGGGGGAGTGTTGGTTTTATAGATGAGAAGAGCCAAAACTTCTTGGAGAAGACTCAAGAGAGGGTCAAAGCTTCTCAAAGAAGCTTAACCAAAAAGGGTCAAACTTCTTGAGGAAGCTAGACCAAAAGGGTCAAGCTTAAGGAAGCTTGACAAAAGAGTTAAGCTTCTCTAAGAAGCTAAGCAAATGGGTCAAAACCAACTTAAAAAGACCAACAAAAGGTTTAAAATCTTGGATAGTGGGTCAAGTGCTACACAGCTCGCACGGTTGTATTGCACTTAGGAAGGCCAAAAAGCAGAAGGCTGGCCGACCAGCCAAGGTGGTCGGTCGACCACTTCCCCTGGTCGGCCGACCAGGGGTCAAAAGGGTCAAGGTGAAATGCTGGTCTGCCATACCAGAAAGGTGGCCTCCCGGATGACTAGAATACAGCTGTATGGTGGGAGACTAGAAAATGTGACCTAGGAGAGAGAAAAATCAGCTTTCTAGCAAGGTTCAAAAGGGTCAGGAAGAAAAGCCGGTCGGCCTACCCATATTGGTGGCCTCCCAGATGAGTACAACACAATGGTGGTATGGGAGACCAGAAATTAAGGTCCAAAAGTGAGAAAAATTAGCTTTCTGTCAAGAAAATCGACTGGAGGAGAGAGAAAATAATTTTCAAAAGAATTGCTGGTCTCCCGCCATCCTACCACCTTCCTAACAATGAAAATAGGATCCATACCAAAAATGAACCCTAACCGATGCAAAACGAGGGTTCGAGGGCCAAAACACGCGGCCCGGGGCCTCGAAAATAGGCTGTTAGGCACCGAAGGTGGCGTGCAACCACGAAGGTTTTCTCTCGGGCCACAGTGTCCCACAAAAGAGAGGAAACAAAGTTTGTGCCAAAAACCAGAGCAAACGGAGGTAATTAAGCTATCCCGAATCGAGGCACACGGCCGACGACTCCGAAAATCAAAAACTGGTCTCCAAACGGAAAAAATGGCCTACGACCACGAAACGTAGCCTACGGCCACTGAGAGATGGTCTACGAGACCTTTCCCTCCCTTCGGGAAAAGAAAACGGAGAAAATAAGACCTGGTTCGCAAACCGAGGCAAAGCACAAAAGAGCCCCGAAGTCCGGAGGCAAGGCTCGCAGCCGAGACTCTGAAACCTCAGAACAAGCATAATATGCATCATCACCGAGCGCTCAATCGGTGACGCCTGAGTCTTAAGGTCGGTCAAAAATGGGGTGTCTACAGTGTGTGATGCATGTCTTCCAACTCCCATTTCTTTCTCCATTTTATTTACCAGCTTACGATGGTTAGTTTTAGGGCATGTTTCAATTAGCATCCTTATGCTCGCATGTTTGTATCCATTCATCTGTCTTGCATGCACCGGGCTCAGCGCATCATACTAACTGCATTGTATCTCAATTCCTGTTTGAATACATGTATCAAATTGCATTTCACATGACATTTTAGAATAGCCGAGCCTATCTTAGTTGCATTTTGTATGTGTTGCATTAGGCATTCTTGACATAGCTAGGATCATGCATTGATTTCTAACATAGCTTTTGTTTTGGCTAGGAGTACTCGGTAAATGTTTATGCTTTAGCATCCTTGCATGTGTGTGAGTAACTTCCATGATAGCATGCTTGCCATGAGACTAACTGCTTATGTGATATAACTGCCTGAATGCCTGTTGGTGAAGGTTGGATTACTTGAATTGGAACAATTCATTAATTGCGAGTTTTAAGCCCATTTGAGAGTGGCAAATCACCATGTTTTTTTCTAAGCCCACTTGAGGGTGGAAAAATCCACATTGTAGCCTACTTGCGAGTAGCAAACCGCTTTAAAAAACAAACATGAGATGTTTTGTTCCAACTTAGACGATCCAGTCTATACTTGTATGCTGTACGCATCACATAGTAATTCTAGGTTAATAACCAGAATAAGAGCACATGTGTTTTCAAAAACAAGATATCATGTTAGTAAAGGTCGATCTTTGATCGGGCGAGCGGGGGTGCTCATTGCATGACCTTCCCCTCTCGTACCCAAGTTCTCGAGCCGAGGCAACTTTGGTGCTGACTGGCACGTGGCCTTAGGCTCGAGTCAGGGTTTCCTAAATTTCTCAAAAATAAAATATTTAGGTGGCGACTCTGTATCTGGCAAAGCATTCTATGTTTGGCACTTCTTTCTAAAAATCAGTTTTTCAAAACGATTTGTCAATTTTGGACTCTTTGGTGATTTATCAATCTCGCATTGCACTTTGCAAGATCAGATTAAGAACCATGACATTGAGTCCGAACTGTAGTGAGCCCAATGAACAAAACGGGATTTTTACCGGGACGTTCGGGGCGCGTCTACAATTTCGTTGTGTAATAACTAGTTTAATTAGATTAGCTAGTTAGCTTGTTATTCGGACCCTCCGTCGAGAAGGCGAATTTTGTAATAAGTGTGCGTGAGTGTGTGCATGTCTTCCAACTCCACGTCTTTCTCCTATTTACTTACCTGCTTTTAATGGTTAGTTCTAGGTCATGTTTTGATTAGCATTCTTATGCTCGCATGTTTGCATTCATTCATCTGTATTGCATGCACCAGGCTCAGCGCATCATACTAACTGCATTGTATTTCAATACCGATTTGAATACATGATTATCAAGTTGCATTCCACATAATATCTTAGAATAGCCGAGCCTATCTCTAGTTGCATTTTGCATGTGTTGCATTAACCATCTTAACATAAACTAGGATCATGCATTGATTACTAACTAGTTTCTGTTTTGGCACGGAGTACTCGGTGAGTGTTTATGCTTTAGCATCCTTGCATGTGTGTGAGTGACTGCCATGATAGCATGCTTGCCATGAGGCTACCTGCTTATGTGATATAACTACCTGAATGCCTGTGGGTGAAGGTTGGATCACTTGAATTGGAACGATTCATTGATTTCGAGTTTTCAAGCCCACCTGAGAGTGGTAAATCACCATGTTTTCTAAGCCCACTTGAGAGTGGCAAAATCCACATTTTAGCCTACTTGCGAGTAGCAAACCGCTTTCAAAAACAAACATGAGATGTTTTGTTCCAACTTAGGCAATCCAGTCTATACTTATATGCTATGCGCATCACATAGTAATTCTAGGCTAATAAACCGGAATAAGAACGCATGTGTTTTTAAAAACAAGATATCATGTTAGTAAAGGCAGATCTTTGATCGAGCGAGCGGGGGTGCTCATTGCATGACCTTCCCCTCTCGTACCCAAGTTCCCGAGTCGAGGCAACTTTGGTGATGACAAACACGTGGCCTTAGGCACGAGTCAGGGTTTCCTAAATTTTCCAAAAATAAAATATTTAGGTGGCGACTCTGTATCTGGCAAAGCAGTCCATGTTTGGCACTTCTTTCTAAAAATCAGTTTTTCAAAATGATTTGCTGGATTTGGACTCTTTGGTGATTTATCAATCTCGCATTGCACTTTGCAAGATGAGATTAAGAACCGTGACATTGAGTCCGAATTGTAGTGAGCCCAATGAACAAAACGGGATTTTCCCGGGACGTTCGGGGCACGTCAACAGTTTCTGGTGACTCTGCTGGGGAGTTAGAGAACTTGACTTGAACTCATGATATCTTGTTTTGATTACACTTATGTATTTCTTTGCATTGCATTTGCATTGGTGCGCCTAGGACACCGTGTTTGCCATCTGCTATTCCTGAACGGTCTGCCGGAGGCTCGCTTTGAGAAGCGTGCCATAAGGCTAACCGATTACGGGCTCTGTCACGATGGGAACACAAACCCCGATTTTTACCAAGCCACCCTTTTTGACCATTCGACCTAGTGCATATCGAAATCCATAGTGACCATGTCAAACTAGGACAGGTTGCTTACCCGAATGTAGCTTGTTTGAAACCGCTGCGGGCGTAGTGAAACCCTAGCTCCTGACAAAATAGGACAGGGAAACCCTACCCCAACATAGGGATGTTTTGGCTCTCACTTGCTTGCTATGTGCTTTTAGAGTGCGTCTCTACAGGAATGCATGTATCAGTTTGCAAGTCTGAGTATCAGGCATGCGGGCATCAGTATTTTTGGGGAATCAGTTTTACCTGAGGGTATCAATTTACAAGGAAGAATTTTGGGCAGAGTCCAGTAGAGAGTGCAGTCATTCAGCAATGCTCATATCTGTTCTGGTGAAATTAGGCTGAGATGCTGCCTGTTTTCTCTTTTGCTAGGGGGTAGTCTTGGAACCATAGCTTCAAAAGGCTCCAATATCCCCCGGTACGTCGGACTTGTGCTGATAGACTTTGTCAGGACAGAGATTCAGTTCAAGGGCAAATCAGTGTTCCGTCGCCAGAGGTAGGGTAAAAAGGTCAATCAGGCGCAAATCATCAGTTCAACAGTCCCCAGTTCAGCGGTCATTATCCACCTCACCTGTACGCAGTTGGGCTGAGATATCTGTTTCCACCTCAAAAGGGGGATACACACTTGTTCAGTTAGATCAGCAGTTTTCAGTTAGAATGGAACAGATGATGTGTCAGCTCAAGGTGAATATGAGAACCATGCAGCAGGATGCTGCCCGTCAAGCAGAATTTGCCAAACAACAGGCCGAGGTCATGGCTCAACAGGCAGAGCTAATTGCCAGGCTACAACAGCAAACCGGAGCATTCGCTTCACACCAAGCTCCTCCCCTGCCAAGAGTGCCAATACTTAGGGAGACAGCTAATGTCCAAGAAGATACAGACATTTCCACAGGGCCGGCTCCGCTCCCAATCCTACCTCAGCTATCCAAAGTACAGACCAACCTACCGGATTCACCCTTTGAGTTTGAGGTGGACCCCACGGCATTAAAAGTGAGCAAGCTTGAAAAGCTGTTCAAGAAATCTCAGGGTGTCAAGTCCATTCCAGATATTGACGATGGGTACACCGACTCGGCCATGACACTGCCAGACCGATTTAAGATGCCACACATTGACCGTTTTGATGGATCCAGTGATCCTATGGTGCACCTACAGCTGTTTTCAGATATTTTAAGGCTGATGGGCCTCTCTAGATTACAGAAGCTTTCCCTGTTTGGCCGGACCCTATCGGGTGTAGTGGCTATTTGGTATGCAAAACTGGAGGACTCCGTTAAGAGGAATTGGGAGGAGATGGCTGAGGCCTTCATAGCTCAATACTCCTATAACACGCAGATTGAGATTACAACCTGTGATCTTGAGATCACTAGGCAAGAGTCGAAGGAGAGTTTCTCCGATTTTGTAACCCGGTGGAGGGCTAAGGCCTCGATGATGACCATCAGGCCTATTGACAAAGATCAAATTCGGATGGTTGTGCGCAACCTCCAGCCCAAGCTCATGCAGAAGATGATCGTTCTCCACCTCCCCACCTTTGCAGATGTACATAAGATTGGGGTACAAATCGAGGATGCTATGAAGCAGGGCCTCATTGACCAGGAGAAGGAGCAGCCCAGGAGGGCGTTTTCTCGCAGTTCGAATGCAACCACCAGTGGTGATGTAGCTGCAAGATCTTTTGAAGTAGGCAAGGTCACCACCACCGCATCAAAAATAGCTACCCCATTCATTGGTGCGTCCGGAAGTAGCTCACAAAAAACCAAATATCCACCTCGAGTCAAGAGGGTTTTTACCCCATTTTATATGCCTTTGTCAAAGGCTCTAGAGGTCTTACTCCGGAAAGGATATCTGAAATCGTTGGAACAACAGTCTTTACCCGATCGTATCCCTCCAAAGCATGACCAGACTAAACACTGGGCCTACCATCAACAAATCGGTCATGACACTGACAGTTGCTTTCATCTTCGCCATGATGTACAAGATTTGTTTGACAACAAGGTCATCGCTGCACCAGCTCAGCAAAGTCTATCGCCACTGGATCAGTGAACTTGGGGGATAGTATGAATATGTGATCAGAGGATGAACCACTTGCGGGCGGTGCTCAGTTTACTCCAGATGTGGCGTATGGCACGCACTGTTTTGAGCATTTGTAATTGTTGGTTTTTGTACTTTCTGACTCGAGTATTGAGTCAGTTTTGTTATGTCGTTTAGAGTTTGTCCCGTTGTATAGAGTCAGCCTTTTCATACTGAGTCAGTTGGGTCTGTCTTGTTATTTCGAGTCAGTCCTGTTTTGTTAGAGTCAGGTGATCGCGGGGGCGTTACCTTGGATATCACTATTTTGTTTTGTGTTTGTCTTTTCGCTTTCTTTTGAGTCTGTTTCTGCCGGGGAGACAGTTACACCAGAAGATCTAATTGAAACAGCTGTGGTTTTCATGCTTTTGTGCTTGTTTCTGCTTTGAGCCTGTTGTGTCAGCAAACTTGAATGAAACGGCAGTGCTTTTCACCTGCTTTTCTGTGCCTTTAAGTCATTACATCGACCCAAGTTTTTGAACATTGTGATGAAAACGAAGAGGAAGGAATTCCTCGGGATTTGCAAAAATTGATCAATTAAGAGAAAGAAAGGCATGCTAAGCCCTTAATGAATGAGATCATGCTTGTTAGTGTGAGTACTGGGAAGGATCCTAGCTTGATCCAGATTGGTTCTACATTGTCTTCAGCGCGAGCGACTAGTCACTTTCTTAAAAGATTTCAAAAAATGTTTTGCGCGGTCCGGCGAAGACCTGTGTGGAATCGTTCTTGAGATTGTGCAGCACAGGATCGCTCTCTGCCTTGAGATTCGACCCCTCACTTTCAAACCTTGAACTTGAATTCAGAATGTTCAACGGTAAACTACAATGTGAGGCCTGTGTGGCCAGATTCGAAGCAGCCCTCGAACTAGGGGCAGGGAAGTCAGATCAAGAAGATCAGATGTTGTCAAAAGAAGCTTGCAAAGCTAGATAAGACGCACCCCTTGAACTAGGGGCAAAAATGTCAAAGGTGCTCGAAGAGTCAAAAAAAAATTGGGATGTTTCTCAAGCTAACAAAGATCAGCAAGAATGCCAAATCCTAGAGGGGAGGAAAGAAAAAAGTATTGCTAAAGGATAACCGAGTTCCTATCCACAACACTAGGGGCAAATTCAGCCCTCCATTGGGTGGACTCCTACATCGTCAGCGAACAGTAGCCATTCTCCCAGATTCAGATGACTTCAGGATCTCAAAATCATTTGACATGGACAAAGCTACACTTTTACCCTTGAGACGTTCGCTGGGTCGAAAACCCGGAAGGGCGACCCAGGCAAAAGTTAGAGCAAGAAAAAGAAGAAAAAGAACAAAAAAAAAAAGAAAAATGCAAAGAATGAAAAAAAAAAAAAAGAAAAAGAACAAAAATTATGAAAATGAAAAGAAAATATGAAAAAGAAAAAAGTAGAAAAAAAATGAAAAAACTTGAAAAGAAAAGAAGAACAAAGCTCGCAAGGTTGAAAACCCGAAAGGGCGGCCTTGGCAAAAGTTAGAGCGCAAAAGGAGAGGTTAATACCCGAGTGTACCTTAACCCCGAACTACGTAAGGCTTGATTCCCATGTTTGGGATACGTAGGCAACTTCATTCTGAAGTCCAGCCATAAAACACTTCAAATTCAACTGTCCTGTCTATGAGATTGAACGGGTCATCTTTGTCATTTCTGTATCCAAGAGTTCGGTTACGACCTTCACCATGTGAACTGGTTACAGTGCGCTACGGTACTATTCAAACAAGGGGCAACTTTTCGTTGCCATACAGTGTGCTGCGGTGCTATTCAAACAAGGGGCAACTTTCTGTTGCCGTGCAGTGTCCTTCAGACAAGGGGCAATTTTTCATTGTTTTTGGATCTAAGGTTGTGCATCTCAAGAGTCAATTCTACGTTGGTCAAGCAGTGGCCATTTGCAAAAATAGTTTTTTGAGAATTTTTACTGAGGTTGACTAATTCTCTCGAAAATTATTCCTTTTTTCCAAAACTGGACCATTTTCTCGGACCCAAAAAGGAAAATTTTCAGTGCTCATAAGCTAACTTGCATGATTTTAAATCAGAAAATCGAACAAGCATGTTAATCTAACTTTCATGTTCGTCAAAATTGTTTTAACAGAACGTCAAAAACAAAAAAAAAATGGTCAAAATAATGAACCAGGGGCACAGTTAAGTCAGGTGTTTTGTCTTTTCTCCATTGTCGACATACTTGCCAGAAAGGGCACCGTATCTGCCAGAAAACGGCACAACAAAAACTAACAGCAAAATGCCGAAAGTTCTCTCATCCTCCAAGCAGCGAGGTATCAAGCTAAGTACGAAGCACGAACTGGAATAGAGCAGGACATTCCATTCCCTCATCTGGACAGATTTAATCACATCCAAACTCCCCAGTAGAGCATCGTCAACCAATGTCAATTGCAGATCTGCTGCACATCCAGCCACATCACAACCCCTCTGTGGGGGAAGTTCACTGTTGTGAGCAGAAGAAAGAGAATCTAGCAGAATGCTAGGGGCAAGAGCCCGCAACTTCTTGTTTATCCATCAACCACCCAGCGAAGGGATAAAAAATAAGAGATTAAAGAATAGAGAGATGCGCGCTGAGAGAAAAAGTGAGAAAATGGTTTTTTCAGAAAAACAAAGCCTGAGGGCCGAGTGATGTGAGAACCACAAATGAGAAAGGATGGGAAACAATACCCAAAGAAACAGGCTCCCTGTGCACGTCTGAGTGTCGTGTCTTTTGCTTTGTCTCGATTCTTATTTTGAGTCGTTTCGAGTGTTTCTCGATGTGTTTAGGTTGTTTACCTTTTGTCTTTCTTTATTGAGTCATTTTGTGCTGTGTTCAGTCATAGGCTCAATACCCGGTTAAGAACTCATTTCTTAATTTCAAAAATAAAATCATTTTGCGCTTAGAGTGCTCTTCCATTCTCCACATTTGTGCAAAACAGGATTTGTTCTTTCATAAAACTGTAGGGTTCAACCCAGGTCATGTGAGAACAGTAAAACTAGGACCTATCTGAAGCTATCTAAGTTCCAGACTGCAAAACAAAAGAAAAGAAGGAAAATTGGAGCATCTTAGTATGTTTCGACTTCAGCAAATTCCGTGATTGTACTCCGGATGTACCTCTTCAAGCCTTGTCAGTGCTCCGAAGAATGAGTGTGCCTCTACCTCAAGCTTAAGATCAAGTTTGCTTCAAGCCAAAATGGCGATCGGAAGTGCTCTCCCGAATACCAGTCCCTGCCAGAGGCATCTTGGCTGTGTTTGCAATGAGTTCCTAAGAGATTAACTGCGACAATGGAAACTAGAGTTCAAATGGCTGATGCCTAGAACACAAAAGTTTGGGATTTTTGAGACTAAAGTCTGGTTTAAATACCCAGGGGTGTATCCCCGGCTTGAAATCTGTATGGAAGCCCTATAGGTTGAGATAGTATGTGTATGCGCCTCAATTCTGGATACTGAACCAACCTAGTCTGTCACCCCGTTGGAGAATAGGAAAAGTTGTGAATATGATCAAGAAGAAAGGCAGCATCCAAAGTGTTCTACGAGAAGAACCCTTGTCAGTATTTCAGAGCCTTTGTACTGTAAGTTGAAGGTAAGTGTTCGAAGAGCACGAGGGGAGATCCCCGTGAGAGTAGAGCGGTTCATCGCCACTCCCCCATGAGGTGCTTTCTAAAGTGCCGCTAGGTTTGTTTATTGCATTCCTTAAACATCATGAATTGTATTGCATTGTACCTATCAAGTTTCCTTCTCATTCATGCACGATATTGTATGTACGGTTCATTTGAAACTGGCGCAACCAGGCGATATTGTATGTACGGTTCATTCAGAGAAGTTTTGTTTAAGGTCATTCACCTTTTGTGTATCCATCACACTTGTTCCTTTAGTTTATCCATCACACTTGTTCACTTAGTGCATCTATCACACTTTGTGTTCACCTTTTGTGTATCCATCACACTTGTTCACTAAGTGCATCTATCACACTTTGTGTTCACCTTTTGTGTATCCATCACACTTGTTCCTTTAGTGTATCATCACACTTGTTCACTTAGTGCATCTATCACACTTTGTGTTCACCTTTTGTGTATCCATCACACTTGTTCACTAAGTGCATCTATCACACTTTGTGTTCACCTTTTGTGTATCCATCACACTTGTTCCTTTAGTGTATCATCACACTTGTTCACTTAGTGCATCTATCACACTTTGTGTTCACCTTTTGTGTATCCATCACACTTGTTCACTTAGTGCATCTATCACACTTCGTGTTCACCTTTTGTGTATCCATCACACTTGTTGCCTTAGTGCATCTATCACACTTTGTGTTCACCTTTTGTGTATCCATCACACTTAATCCATTAGTGTATCTATCATACTTGTTCACTAAGTGCATCTATCACACTTTGTGTTCACCTTTTGTGTATCCATCACACTTGTTCACTTAGTGCATCTATCACACTTCGTGTTCACCTTTTGCGTATCCATCACACTTGTTCACTTAGTGCATCTATCACATTTCGTGTTCACCTTAAGTGTATCTATCATACTTTGTTCACTAAGTGCATCTATCACACTTTGTGTTCACCTTTTGTGTATCCATCACACTTGTTCACTTAGTGCATCTATCACACTTCGTGTTCACCTTAGGTGTATCTATCACACTTTGTTTACTTAGTGCATCTATCACACTTCGTGTTCACCTATTGTGTATCCATCACACTTTGTTCACTTAGTGCATCTATCACACTTCGTGTTCACCTATTGTGTATCCATCACATTTTGTTCACTTAGTGCATCTATCACACTTTCTGTTCACCTTTTGTGTATCCATCACACTTGTTCACTTAGTGCATCTATCACACTTCGTGTTCACCTATTGTGTATCCATCACACTTGTTCACTTAGTGCATCTATCACACTTCGTGTTCACCTTTAGTGTATCTATCATACTTGTTCACTTAGTGCATCTATCACACTTTGTGTTGACTTTTTGTGTATCCATCACACCTGTTCACTTAGTGCATCTATCACACTTTGTGTTCACCTTTTGTGTATCCATCATACTTGTGCACTTAGTCCATCTATCACACTTCGTGTTCACCTTTAGTGTATCTATCATACTTGTTCACTAAGTGCATCTATGACACTTTATGTTCACCTTTTGTGTATCCATCACACTTTGTTCACTAAGTGCATCTATCACACTTTGTGCCCACCCTTTGTGTATCTATCACATACTCACATTGTGTATCCATCACACGTTTACTTTGTGTATCTATCACACGCTTGCTTTGTGTATCCATCACACGTTCACTTTAGTGTATCTATCACACGTTTGCTTAGTGTATCTATCACACTTCGTTTGCTTTGTGTATCCTTCACACGTTCACTTTAGTGTATCTATCATATGTTGGCTTAGTGTATCTATCACACTTCGTTTGCTTCGTGTATCCATCACACGTTAACTTTATCGTATCTATCACTACACTCGCTTTGTGTATTTATCGCACATACTTACTCACTCTATGTATCTATCATACTTCGTTCACTTTTGTGTATCTATCGCACAGGCTCGCTAAGATTGCATAATCTTCTAACATCCTTTCTGCATGTAATGTAGTTTGCTTTTTATTCATTTGCTTAAAATTGTTGCATTTATTATGTATATGTGCTTCATTACAGTTTTCTTTGGATGATCATAAGTTATGTTCGGCCTCGTGCATGTCTTTTGCATTTTGCCCCTGCCTGCGGGCACATCTCTTTGTTTATCTCGCCTGTTTGTCCAAGTCTTCGGCCTTGTCAAAAATGGGTCGTCTCTGGGCTTTGATATTCACTCCCGTCATTTATGACTTTCGAGTTCTGTCAAAGAGGGGCAACTGTAGACACCCCATTTTTGACCGACCTTAAGACTCAGATGTCATCGATTGAGCGCTCGGTGATTGCGCATGTTGTGCTCATTTTGAGATTTCGAAGTTCTTGGCTGAGAGCCTCACCTCCGGACCTCGGGACTCTTTGTACTTTGACTCGGTCTGCAGACTAAGTCTTGCTTTCTCTTCCCGGAGGGAGGGAGAGGTCTTGTAGACCATCTCTCAGTGGTTGTAGGCTATTTTTTTCTGTGGTCGTAGGCCACTGTTCCCATTTGGAGACTAGTTTCCGATTTTCGGAGCCGTCGGCTGTGCACCTCGGTTCGGGACATTTAACATTCTTCGTTTGGCACGATTTTTGGAACGCACCTTGTTTCCTTTATCTAGAGGGACACTGTGGTCCAGGAGACCACTTTTGTGGTCATACGCCACTTTTTGTACTCAACAGCCTGTTTTTGAGGTCCCCGGCCGCGCGTCTTGCCTCCCGAACTCTCATTTTGCATCCGTGTTGGTTCATTCTTGGCACGAGCCTTGTTTTCCTTGTTTGGAAGGTGGTACAAGGGTGGAAGGCCAGCTTTCTCCTTGGAAACCACTTTTCTCCCCACCCGCCGATTTTCTGGTCGAGAAACTGGTTTTCTTGGTCTTTGGGCCACATTTTTTGGTTTCCCACCCCACCATTGTCTTGCTTTCAGTGTGGAGACCACCAATTACCCTGGCCAACCACTTTTTTTTTGGGAAACCACTTTGGGTGGTCGGCCGACCACTAAAAGTAGCAGGCCGACCACCTTTTCTGGTCGGTAGGTTTCCTTCTGTTTTGTCTGACTATGTGGATGCCAGTTGTGCCAACTGGAGGGCACAGACTGTATCCTCCATACACGTGTATGGAGGGATTGCATCCATGTTTAGCTTCTCCAAGAAGCTTGAACCCTTTGCTTCTTCTATAAGAGAGGCTCTCCCTCTCCTTGAACCAGGTTTTGAATTTTGCCTAAGGCTTGAGCATATATCTCCCTCTATATCTCCATATTTTGTGCCTTAAAGTGCTTTGCCTCTTCACTTGTGCACACAACCTCCTAGCCAAGAACCACCCTTTTGTTACTGAGGAATCTTGAGGTTGTTTCTGGATTTTTTGGTTTGGTTTAAGCTCAAAAAAACCAGCTGGTGTTGCAGCTTCGAAGAAATTCATCAAGGGTGAGTTTTTGAACCTTAAATCCCCCTTTCTTGCTTAAGCTTTTAGCCTATCTTGCATGCTATTTTGAGCTTAACTTATAACTGATAAAAGTAGTGTTTTTGAATGCTTTTGATCTTTGTTTCAGATCACTTTGCTGTTTGGGATTGTTCACCCTCTCTTAGGCCTTGTTTGGCCTCATTTTTGTGCCATCTTTGTGAGCTTCGGGACCACCTTGTATTGGCCTTCTCACCACTAAAATTTAGAGAGATTTCAGTGGTGGGGATGGTGTTTTAAGGTCCTAAGAAGGAGAGGGTCACCCTCTCTCCTTTGTGTCCTCTTCACATACTTCATTTGCCTCATGTTTGAGCATGTGTTTCTACCTTGATTTCAAGCCATCTCAATAGGTTTTTGGTGATTTTTTAACATGCCTTAGATCTATTTTGGGTTGATTTCGTTGGCTCTTGCATGCCTAATACACTTGTAGTGTAAATCCCTTAAACTAGCTTTATATGCTTCATGCCTTGACATGGCATTCTAGCTTGTTTTCTTCCCATCTCAGCATGTTTTTGATGCTGTTTTACCATGTCATGACTCTGTTTTGGTTTGGTTTGGTTGGCCTTTGCATGTTCCATACACTTACCATGCAATCCCATGAAATAGCCTAACATGCATCATGTTGGCACATGTGTTTTTAGCATGCTTTTGGCTTGACTTCAAGAAGACTTTGTTCATTTTTTTCCATGTTTAAGGTCTGATTTTGGTTGTCTTGGTCATTCATGACTTGCTTTGTATAGCTTTGGTTCAACCTAGCTTGTTTGCTTTGTGCATCGGGTCCACTAGCATGCATTACTTGGATCATTTCAATGATTTGGCATCATTAGTTATGCTATTTCAGTCCATGTTTCACAACCGTGCACTTGCATTTGTTACTCAATCAATATGTTGGAGGGTTCCCCCTTTATGCCTTAACATGAGCCATTGTGTATGCATTCATGCCTTTGCTTGCGAGCCATCATTTCAGTGCTTATTTGGGGTTATTTTTCCATTATATAACTCTGATTTTTGTTGGTTGAGTCATCCCATACTTGGTCCTAATAGGTGTAGTGTAATCCACCTTATTTGCCTTGTATGCATTATGCCTCATGCCCCTCAGGCTAGCACATTTTGGCTTCCATCCATGCTTGTTTTAGTCTCATATTAACATGTACTAAGACTGTTTTTGGTTGCCTTAATCACATGCTTCATGTTTTGTATA
Organism: Camellia sinensis; assembly: GCF_055761805.1. Classification (NCBI taxonomy): domain Eukaryota; kingdom Viridiplantae; phylum Streptophyta; class Magnoliopsida; order Ericales; family Theaceae; genus Camellia; species Camellia sinensis. The sequence continues at coordinate 241,894,373 of NC_138961.1, read as the reverse complement.
CTTGTAGTGTAAATGCTCTTGCTTGCCTCAAGCTTTAAGCATCATTGCATGCTTTATTTGTGTTGTGTACTTGATTTGGCATCACTTAACATTACATTTCAGAGCATATAGACTTGCCATGCTCCCACTTTTGTCACCCCTTGAGTGCCCCCTAAGGGTTGTGTTCTTGTTGCCTAGCTTATGGACCAATATGTGTGCATGTGTGTCTTGCCCTTTGATGTCTTAGTCTTGGTGTTATGGCCACTGATTTGGGCATGACTGAGGTCAGTCCATTTTGGTTTAAGTCCATTGAGCATTGTGTATTCCATATGGTTCATTGCGTTGTGTATGCCATGTCCATTCGCATTATGTATGCTAGTTGTTGTTCATATTGTTGCATGCTTATGTTGTCTTGCATTGAGTATGCATGCATTAGCATAATTTGCATGTCATTAGCTTTGTTAAGTTAATCATGTCACATTGCATTGAGTGGGCAATGTGGTTCTTAGCATTGTGCATTGTGCATTGTGCATGCCATTGGCATTGAGTATGCTCAGTTACATTGCATTGCATGTTTGCATGCTTGTCCCTTGCATGTTGTTTGTATGCTTGTTTTGTTGCATTGCATGTTTGCATGCTGGAGCCGCATTGTGTATGCCATGTTTTGTTGCATTGTGTTTAGAATAGGAGTTAGTCCAAACACAGGAAACGAGGGACGTTTCATATTCGTAGTGATGAAACGTGCCTCAATTCTCGGTCGCCGACACTCTTGACTATACATGATGGAGTTTTAGGCTTTATGTGTTCGTGTGTGCATTCATTTCATATTGAGTTGTGCAATTTGGCTCCTCGGCCATCATGCATCGAGATGCGTGATTGGTGGCCCGAGGGTCGAGAACTATACTCCCTTGAGCTTGTGTAATGATAGGGAGGGTGGTTGTGCATATATGCGTTGCAAATGCTTTGTCATGCCCCTTTCTTGCTCTCTGTTGCAGCAAACCAGAAACCAGCAGCAACACTGGTCGGCCGACCAGATAAAGTGGCTGGCCGACCACTTTTTCTGGTTTTCACCACAAAAAGTGGTCGGCAGATGGTCTCCAATGCCAACAACTGGTCGGTAGCATCCCTACGAATTCCCAAGGTGGAGTTTCTTGTCTCTGGAGCTTTGTGCAGTGTTCTGAGGTCAATTGCAAACAGAGGCAAGTCGGGGCGTCGCGAGGGATTTCCGAACAATGCGATTCGAGCATGCATGCATCCCTCGTCATGAGGCCATCTCAGTGTTTTGTTAGCTTAGAATGTATATTTGTTTCAATTTTGGCTGTGTAATAATTAATTAGCTAGAATAGTTAGTTAATTAGTCGGTTCTGTATTATTTATTCGGACCCTCCGTCGAGAGGGCACAACTGTTGTAAATAAGGGTGCCTGTGTGATGCATGTCTTCTAACCCCCATTTCTTTCTCCCTTTTATTTACCAGCTTACGATGGTTAATTTTAGGGCATGTTTCAATTAGCATCCTTATGCTCGCATGTTTGCATCCATTCATCTGTCTTGCATGCACTGGGCTCAGCGCATCATACTAACTGCATTGTGTCTCAATTCCTGTTTGAATACATGTATCAAATTGCATTTCACATGACATTTTAGAATAGCCGAGCCTATCTTAGTTGCATTTTGTATGTGTTGCATTAGGCATTCTTGACATAGCTAGGATCATGCATTGATTTCTAACATAGCTTTTGTTTTGGCTCGGAGTACTCGGTAAGTGTTTATGCTTTAGCATCCTTGCATGTGTGTGAGTGACTTCCATGATAGCATGCTTGCCATGAGGCTGACTACTTATGTGATATAACTGCCTGAATGCCTGCGGGTGAAGGTTGGATTACTTGAATTGGAACAATTCATTAATTGCGAGTTTTAAGCCCATTTGAGAGTGACAAATCACCATGTTTTTTTCTAAGCCCACTTGAGGGTGGCAAAATCCCCATTGTAGCCTACTTGCAAGTAGCAAACTGCTTTAAAAAACAAACATGAGATGTTTTGTTCCAACTTAGGCGATCCAGTCTATACTTGTATTCTGTGCGCATCACATAGTAATTCTAGGTTAATAACAGGAATAAGAGCACATGTGTTTTCAAAAACAAGATATCATGTTAGTAAAGGTCGATCTTTGATCGGGCGAGCGGGGGTGCCCATTGCATGACCTTCCCCTCTCGTACCCAAGTTCTCGAGCCGAGGCAACTTTGGTGATGACGGACACGTGGCCTTAGGCTCGAGTTAGGGTTTCCTAAATTTCCCAAAAATAAAATATTTAGGTGGCGACTCTGTATCTGGCAAAGCATTCCATGTTTGGCACTTCTTTCTAAAAATCAGTTTTTCAAAACGATTTGCCAGTTTTGGACTCTTTGGTGATTTATCAATCTCGCATTGCACTTTTCAAGATTAGATTAAGAACCGTGACATTGAGTCTGAATTGTAGTGAGCCCAATGAACAAAATGGGATTTTTCCCGGGACGTTCGAGGGTGCGTCTACAATTTCGTTGTGTAATAACTAGTTTAATTAGATTAGCTAGTTGGCTTGTTATTCGGACCCTCCGTCGAGAGGGCGAATTTTGTAATAAGTGTGCGTGAGTGTGTGCTTGTCTTCTAACCCCACGTCTTTCTCCTTTTCACTTACCTGCTTTTGATGGTTAGTTCCAGGTCATGTTTTTATTAGCATTCTTATGCTCGCATGTTTGCATTCATTCATCTGTATTGCATGCACCGGGCTCGGCGTATCATACTAACTGCATTGTATTTCAATACCGATTTGAATACATGATTATCAAGTTGGATTCCACATGATATCTTAGGATAGCCGAGCCTATTTCTAGTTGCATTTTGCATGTGTTGCATTAGCCATCTTAACATAAACTAGGATCATGCATTGATTACTAACTAGTTTCTGTTTTGGCTCGGAGTACTCGGTGAGTGTTTATGCTTTAGCATCCTTGCATGTGTGTGAGTGACTGCCATGATAGCATGCTTGCCATGAGGCTAAGTACTTATGTGATATAACTGCCTGAATGCCTATGGGTGAAGGTTGGATCACTTGAATTGGAACGATTCATTGATTGCGAGTTTTCAAGCCCACTTGAGAGTGGTAAATCATCATGTTTTCTAAGCCCACTTGAGGGTGGCAAAATCCACATTTTAGCCTACTTGCGAGTAGCAAACCGCTTTCAAAAACAAACATGAGATGTTTTGTTCCAACTTAGGCAATCCAGTCTATACTTATATGCTATGCGCATCACATAGTAATTCTAGGCTAATAAACCAGAATAAGAACGCATGTGTTTTTAAAAACAAGATATCATGTTAGTAAAGGCTGATCTTTGGTCGAGCGAGCGGGGGAGCTCATTGCATGACCTTCCCCTCTCGTACCCAAGTTCCCGAACCGAGGCAACTTTGGTGATGACGGACACGTGGCCTTAGGCACGAGTCAGGATTTCCTAAATTTTTCAAAAATAAAATATTTAGGTGGCGACTCTGTATCTGGCAAAGCAGTCCATGTTTGGCACTTCTTTCTAAAAATCAGTTTTTCAAAACGATTCCTGGATTTGGACTTTTTGATGATTTATCAATCTCGCATTGCACTTTGCAAGATCAGATTAAGAACTGTGACATTGAGCCCGAACTGTAGTGAGCCCAATGAACAAAACGGGATTTTCTCGGGACGTTCGGGGCACGTCTACAGTTTCTGGTGACTCTGCTGGGGAGTTAGAGAACTTGACTCAAACTCATGATATCTTGTTTTGATTACACTTATGTGTTTCTTTGCATTGCATTTGCATTGGTGCACCTAGGACACCGTGTTTGCCATCTGCTATTCCTGAACGGTCTGTTGGAGGCTCGCTTTGAGAAGCGTGCCATAAGGCTAACCGATTACGGGCTCTGCCACGTTGGGAACACAAACCCTGATTTTTACCGGGCCACCCTTTTTGACCATTCGACCTAGTGCATATCGGAATCCATAGTGACCATCCCAAACTAGGACAGGTTGTTTACCCGAATGTAGGCTGTTTGAAACCGCTGCGTGCGTAGTGAAACCCTAGCTCCTGACAAAATAGGATAGGAAAACCCTACCCCAACATAGGGATGTTTTGGCTCTCACTTGCTTGCTATGTGCTTTTAGAGTGCGTCTCTACAGGAATGCATGTATCAGTTTGCAAGTCTGAGTATCAGGCATACGGGCATCAGTATTTTTGGGGAATCAGTTTTACCTGAGGGTATCAATTTACAAGGAAGAATTTTGGGCAGAATCCAGTAGAGAGTGAAGTCATTCAGCAATGCTCATATCTGTTCTGGTGAAATTAGGCTGAGATGTTGCCTGTTTTCTCTTTTGCTAGGGGGTAGTCTTGGAACCATAGCTTCAGAAGGCTCTAATATCCCCCGGTACGTTGAACTTGTGCTGATAGACTTTGTCAGGTCAGAGATTCAGTTCAAGGGCAAATTAGTGTTCCTTCGCCAGAGGCAGGGTAAAAAGGTTAGTCAGGCGCAAATCATCAGTTCAACAGTCCCCAGTTCAGCGGTCATTATCCACCTCACCTGTACGCAGTTGGGCTGAGATATCTGTTTCCACCTCAAAAGGGGGATACAAGCTTGTTCAGTTAGATCTGCAGTTTTCAGTTAGAATGGAAGAGATGATGCGTCAGCTCAAGGAGAGTATGAGAACCATGCAGCAGGACGCTGCCCGTCAAGCAGAATTTGCCAAACAACAGGACGAGGTCATGGCTCAACAGGCAGAGTTAATTGCCAGGCTACAACAGCAAACCGGAGCATCCGCTTCACACCAAGCTCCTCCCCCACCAAGAGTGCCAATACTCAGGGAGACAGCGAATGTCCAAGAAGATACGGACATTCCCACAAGGCCGGTTCCGCTCCCAATCCTACCCCAGCTATCCAAAGCACAGACTAACCTACTGGATTCACCCTTTGAGTTTGAGGTGGACCCCACGGCATTAAAACTGAGCAAGCTTGAAAAGCTGTTCAAGAAATCTCAGGATGTCAAGTCCATTTCAGATATTGAGGATGGGTACACCGACTCGGCCGTGACGCTGTCGGACCGATTTAAGATGCCACACATTGACCGTTTTGATGGATCTTGTGATCCTATGGTGCACCTACGGCTGTTTTCAGATATTTTAAGGCCGATAGGCCTCTCCAGATTATAGAAGCTTTCCCTGTTTGGCCGGGCCCTGTCGGGTGTAGCGGTTATTTGGTATGCAAAACTGGAGGACTCCTTTAAGAGGAATTAGGAGGAGATGGCTGAGGCCTTCATAGCTCAATACTCCTACAACACGGAGATTGAGATTACAACCTGTGATCTTGAGACCACAAGGCAAGAACCGAAGGAGAGTTTCTCTGATTTTGTAACCCGGTGGAGGGCTAAGGCCTCGATGATGACTATCAGGCCTGTTGACAAAGATCATATTCGGATGGTTGTGCGCAACCTCCAGCCCAAGCTCATGCAGAAGATGATCGTTCTCCACCTCCCCACCTTTGCAGATGTACATAAGATTGGGGTACAGATCGAGGATGCTATGAAGCAGGGCCTCATTGACCAGGAGAAGGAGCAGCCCAGGAGGGCGTTTTCCCGCAGTTCGAATGTAACCACCAGTGGTGATGCAGCTGCAAGATCATCTGAAGTCGGCATGGTCACCACCACCGCATCAAAAATAGCTACCCCATTCACCGGTGTGTCCGGAAGTAGCTCACAAAAAATAAAATATCCACCTCGAGTCAAGAGGGTTTTTACCCCACTTTATATGCCTTTGTCAAAGGCTCTAGAGGTCTTACTCTGGAAAGGATATCTGAAACCGTTGGAACAACAGTCTCCACCCGATCCTATCCCTCCAAAGCATGACCAAACTAAACACTGGGCCTACCATCAACAAACTGGTCATGACACTGACAGTTGCTTTCGTCTTCGCCATGATGTACAAGATCTGTTTGACAACATGGTCATCGCTACACCAACTCAGCAAAGTCTATCGCCACTAGATCAGTGAACTTGGGGGATAGTACGAATATGTGATCAAGGGATGAACCACTTGCGGGCGGCACTCAGTTTACTCCAGATGTGGCCTATGGTACGCACTGTTTTGAGCATTTGTGAATGCTGATTTTTGTACTTTCTGACTCGGGTATTGAGTCAGTTTTGTTATGTCGTTTAAAGTTTGTCTCGTTGTATAGAGTCAGTCTTTTCATACTGAGTCAGTTGGGTCTGTCTTGTTGTATCGAGTTAGTCTTGTTTTGTTAGAGTTGGGTGATCCCGGGGGCGTTATCTCGGATATCACTATTTTTTTTTATGTTTGTCTTTTCGTTTTCTTTTGAGTCTGTTTATGCCGGGGAGCCAGTTACACTAGAAGATCTAATTGAAACAGCTGTGGTTTTCGTGCTTTTGTGCTTGTTTCTGCTTTGAGCCTGTTGTGCCAGCAAACTTAAATGAAACGGCAGTGCTTTTCACCTACTTTTTTGTGCCTTTAAGTCATTACATCGACCCAAGTTTTTCAAAACCTTTTTGAACATTGTGATGAAAACGAAGAGGAAGGAATTCCTCGAGATTTGCAAAAATTTGATCAATTGAGAGAAAGAGAGGCATGCTAAGCCCTTAATGAATGAGATCATGCTTGTTAGTGTGAGTACTGTGAAGGATCCTGGCTTGATCCAGATTGGTTCTACATTGTCTTCAGCGCGAGCGACTAGTCGCTTTCTTAAAAGATTTCACAAAATGTTTTGCGCGGTTCGGCGAAGGCCTGTGTGGAATCGTTCTTGAGATTGTGCAACATAGGATCGCTCTCTGCCCCAAGACTGGACCCCTCACTTTCAAACCTTGAACTTGAATTCAGAATGTTCAACGGTCAACTACAATGTGAGGCCTATGTGGCCAAATTCGATGCAGCCCTCGAACTAGGGGCAGGGAAGTCAGATCAAGAAGATCAGATGTCGTCAAAAGAAGCTTGTAAAGCTAGATCAGAAACACCCCTCGAACCAGGGGCAAAAATGTCAAAGGTGATCGAAAAGACAAAAAAAAATTGGGATGTTTCTCAAGCTAACAAAGATCAGCAAGAATGCCAAATCCCAGAGGGGAGGAGAGAAAAAAGTATTGCTGAAGGATAACCGAGTTCCTATTCACAACACTAGGGAAAATTCAGCCCCCCATTGGATGGACTCCTGCATCGTCAACGAACAGCAGCCATTCTCCTGGATTCAGATGACTTCAGAATCTCAAAATCATTTGACATGGACAAAGCTACACTTTTACTCTTGAGAGGCTTGCTGGGCCGAAAACCCGGAAGGGCGACCCAAACAAAAGTTAGAGCAAGAAAAAGAACAAAAAAAAAAAGAAAAATGCAAAGAATGAAAAAAAAAAAAGGAAGAAAAATGAAGAAAATGAAAAGAAAATATGAAAAAGAAAAAAGTAGAAAATAAATGAAAAGACTTGAAAAGAAAATAAGAATAAAGCTCGCAAGGTTGAAAACTCGGAATGGCGGCCTTGGCAAAAGTTAGAGCGCAAAAGGAGGGGTTAATACCCGAGTGTACCTTAACCCCGAACTACGTAAGGCTTGATTCCCATGTTTGGGATACGTAAGCAACTTTATTCTGAAGTTCAGCCATAAAACACTTCAAATTCAACTGTCCTGTCTATGAGATTGAACGGGTCATCTTTGTTATTTCTGTATCCAAGAGTTCGATTGCGACCTTCACCATGAGAACTGGTTACAGTGCGCTGCGGTACTATTCAAACAAGGGGCAACTTTCCGTTGCCATACAGTGTGTTGCAGTGCTATTCAAACAAGGGGCAACTTTCTGTTGCCGTGCAGTGTCCTTCAGACAAGGGGCAATTTTCCATTATTTTTGGATCTGAGGTTGTGCATCTCAAGGGTCAATTCTACGTTGGTCAAGCAGTGGCCATTTACAAAAATAGTTTTTTGAGAATTTTTACTGAGGTTGACTAATTCTCTCAAAAATTATTCCATTTTTCCAAAACTGGACCATTTTCTTGGACCCAAAAAGGAAAATTTCCAATGCTCATAACCTAACTTGCATGATTTTAAATCAGAAAATCGAACAAGCATGTTAATCTAACTCTCATGTTGGTCAAAATTGTTTTAGCAAAACGTCAAAAACACAAAAAATGGTCAAAATTTTGAACTAGGGACACAGTTAAGTCAGGTGTTCTGTCGTTTCCCCATTGTCAACATACTTGCCAGAAAGGACACCGTATCTGCCAGAAAAGGGCACAACAGAAACTAACAGCAAAATGCCGAAAGTTTTCTCATCCTCCAAGGAGCGAGGTATCAAGCTAAGTGCGAAGCATGAACCGAAATGGAGCAGGATATTCCATTCCCTTATCTGGACGGATCTAATCACGTCCAAACTCCCTAGTAGAGCATCGTCAACCAATGTCAATTGCAGATCTGCTGCACATCCAGCCACATCACAACCCCTCTGTGGGGGAAGTTCACTGTTGTGAGCAGAAGAAAGAGAATCTAGCAGAATGCTAGGGGCAAGAGCCCGCAACTTCTTGTTTATCTATCAACCACCCAGGGGAGGGATAAAAAAATGAGAGATTGAAGAATAAAGAGATGTACGCTGAGAGGAAAAGTGAGGAAAGGGCTTTTTCAGAGAAAAAACAGAGCCTGAGGGCCGAGTGATGTGAGAACCACAAATGAGAAAGGGTGGGAAACAATACCCAAAGAAACAGGCTCCCTGTGCACGTCTGAGTGTTGTGTCATTTTGTTTTATCTCGATTCTTGTTTTGAGTCGTTTCGAGTGTTACTTGATATGTTTATGTTATTTACCTTGTGTTTTCCATTGTTGAGTCGTAGTGCGCTGTGTTAAGGCATAGGCTCAACACCCCGGTCAAGAACTCATCTCTCAATTTCAAAAATAAAATCGTTTTGCTCTCCGAGTGCCGTGCCGTTCTCCACATCTGTGCAAAACAAGATTCGTTCTTTCGTAAAATTGCAGGGTTCAACCCAGGTCATGCAGGAACAGTGAAACCAAGACCTATCTGAAGCTATATAGGTTCCAGACTGCAAAGCAAAAGAAAACAAGAAAAACTTCAAGTATCTGAGTTTGTTTCAACTTCAGTAAGTTCTGAGATTGCATTCTGTGTGTACCTCTTCAGGTCTTGCCAATGCTCCGAAGTATGAGTGTGCCTCTACCTCAAGCTGAAGATCAAGTCTTCTTCAAGCCAGAATGGTGATCAAAAGTGCTCTCCCTGAGTATCATTCCCTGCCAGAGGCCTCTTGGCTGTGTTCGCAATGAGTACTTAGAAGACCAACTGTGACGGTGGAAACTAGAGTTCGAATGGCTGTTGCCTAGAACGCAAAGGTTCAAAATTTCCGAGACTAAAATCTGGTTTAAATACCTAGAGGCGTGTCCTCGGCTTGAAATCTGTATGAAAGCCCCATAGGTTGAGATAGCGTGTATGCACCTCAATTCTGGATACTGAACCAACCTAGTCTATCACTCCGTTGGAGAATAGGGAAAGTTGTGAATATGATCAGGAAGAAAGACAACATCCAAAGTGTTCTACGTGAAGAACCTTTGTCAGTATTTCAGAAACTTTGTACTGTAAGTTGAAGGTAAGTGTTCGAAGAGCACAAGGGGAGATCCCCGTCAAAATAAAGCGGCTCATCGCCACTCACCCCATGAGGTGCTTTCTAAAGCGCTGCTAGGTTTGTTTATTGCATTCCTTAAACATCATGCATTGTATTGCATTGTACCTATCAAGTTTCTTTCTTATTCATGCACGATATTGTATGTACGGTTCATTTGAAACTAGCGCACCCAGGCGATATTTTATGTATGGTTCATTCAAAAAAGTTCCGTTTAAGGTCATTCACCTTGAGTGTATCCATCACACTTCATTTACTTTTGTGTATCCATCACACTTGTTCACTTAGTGCATCTATCACACGTCGTGTTCACCTATTGTGTATCCATCACACTTTGTTCACTTAGTGCATCTATCACACTTTGTGTTCACCTATTGTGTATCCATCACACTTTGTTCACTTAGTGTATCTATCACACTTCGTGTTCACCTATTGTGTATCCATCACACTTTGTTCACTTTGTGCATCTATCACACTTTGTGTTCACCTTTTGTGTATCCATCACACTTGTTCACTTAGTGCATCTATCACACTTCTTATTCACCTTTTGTGTATCCATCACACTTGTTCACTTAGTGCATCTATCACATTTCGTGTTCACCTATTGTGTATCCATCACACTTGTTCACTTAGTGCATCTATCACACTTCGTGTTCACCTATTGTGTATCCATCACACTTTGTTCACCAAGTGCATCTATCACACTTCGTGTTCACCTATTGTGTATCCATCACACATTGTTCACTCAGCGCATCTATCACACTTCATGTTCACCTATTGTGTATCCATCACACTTTGTTTACTTAGTGCATCTATCACACTTCGTGTTCACCTTTAGTGTATCTATCGTACTTGTTCACTTGGTGCATCTATCACACTTTGTGTTCACCTTTTGTGTATCTATCACACTTGTTCACTTAGTGCATCTATCACACTTTGTGTTCACCTTTTGTGTATCCATTACACTTGTTCACTTAGTGCATCTATCACACTTCGTGTTCACCTTAAGTGTATCTATCATACTTTGTTCACTTAGTGCATCTATCACACTTCGTGTTCACCTATTGTGTATCCATCAAATTTGTTCACTTAGTGCATCTATCACACTTCGTGTTCACCTATTGTGTATCCATCACACTTTGTTCACTTAGTGCATCTATCACACTTTCTGTTCACCTTTTGTGTATCCATCACACTTGTTCACTTAGTGCATCTATCACACTTCGTGTTCACTTATTGTGTATCCATCACACTTGTTCACTTAGTGCATCTATCACACTTCGTGTTCACGAATTGTGTATCCATCACACTTGTTCACTTAGTGCATCTATCACACTTTGTGTTCACCTATTATGTATCCATCACACTTTGTTCACTTAGTGCATCTATCACACATTGTGTTCACCTTTTTGTATCCATCACACTTGTCCACTTAGTGCATCTATCACACTTCGTGTTCACCTTTAGTGTACTTATCATACTTCTTCACTAAGTGCATCTATCAGACTTTATGTTCACCTTTTGTGTATCTATCACACTTTGTTCACTAAGTGCATCTATGACACTTTGTGTCCACCCTTTGTGTATCTATCACACACTCACATTGTGTATCCATCACACATTTACTTTGTGTATCTGTCACACGCTCACTTTGTGTATCCATCACGTGTTCACTTTAGTGTATCTATCACACGTTTGCTTAGTGTATCTATCACACTTTGTTTGCTTTTTGTATGCATCACACGTTCACTTTAGTGTATCTATCACTACACTCGCTTTGTGTATCTATCACACTTCATTTGCTTCGTGTATCCATCACACGTTAACTTTAGTGTATCTATCACTACACTCGCTTTGTGTATCTATCGCACATACTTACTCACTTTGTGAATCTATCACACTTCGTTCACTTTTGTGTATCTATCGCACATGCTCGCTAAGATTGCATAATCTTCTAACATTCTTTCTGTGTGTAATGTAGTTTGGTTTTTATTCATTTGCTTAAAATTGTTACATTTATTGTGTATATGTGCTTCATTACAGTTTTCTTTGCATGATCAAAAGTTATGTTCGGTCTCGTGCATGTCTTTTGCATTTTGCCCCTGCCTGCGGGCACATCTCTTTGTTTATCTCGCCTGTTTGTCCAAGTCTTCGGCCTTGTCAAAAATGGGTCGTCTCTGGGCTTTGACATTCACTCCCGTCAGTTATGACTTTCGAGTTCTGTCAAAGAGGGGCAACTGTAGACACCCCATTTTTGACCGACCTTAAGACTTAGACATCATCGATTCAGCGCTCGGTGATTGCGCATGTTGTGCTCGTTTCGAGGTTTCAGAGTTCTTGGCTGAGAACCTTACCTCCGGACCTCAGGACTCTTTGTACTTTGACCAGTCTGCGGATTAAGTCTTGTTTTCTCTTCCCGGAGGGAGGGAGAGGTCTTGTAGACCATCTCTCAGTGGTCGTAGGCTATTTTTTTCCGTGGTCGTAGGCCACTGTTCCCATTTGGAGACTAGTTTTCAATTTTCGGAGCCGTCGGCCGTGCGCCTCGGTTCGGGACCGCTTAACATTCTCCGTTTGGCACGGTTTTTGGAACACACCTTGTTTCCTCTGTCTAGAGGGACATTGTGGTCTGGGAGACCACTTTTGTGGTCATACGCCATATTTTGTGCTCAACAGCCAGTTTTCGAGGCACCTGGCCGCGCGTCTTGCCTCCCAAACTCTCGTTTTGCATCCATGTCGGTTCGTTCTTGGCACGAACCTTATTTTCCTTGTTTGGAAGGTGGTACAAGGGTGGGAGACCAGCTTTCTCCTTGGAAACCACTTTTCTCCCCGCCAGCCGATTTTCTGGTCGGGAAACTGGTTTTCTTAGTCTTTGGCCACATTTTCTGGTTTCCCACCCCACCATTGGCTTGCTTTTAGTGTGGAGACCACCAATTACCTTAGCCGACCATTTTTTTTTTTGGGAAACCACTTTGGGTGGTCGGTTGACAACTAAAAGTAGCAGGCCGACCACCTTTTCTGGTCGGCAGGTTTTCCTCCTATTTTGTCTGACTGTGTGGATGCCAGTTGTGCCAGCTGGAGGGCACAGACTGTATCCTCCATGCACGTGTATGGAGGGATTGCATCCATGTTTTGCTTCTCCAAGAAGCTTGAACCCTTTGCTTCTTCTATAAGAGAGGCTCTCCCTCTCCTTGAACCAAGTTCTGAATTTTGCCTAAGGCTTAAGCATATCTCCCGCTATATCTCCATATTTTGTGCCTTAAAGTGCTTTGCCTCTTCACTTGTGCACACAACCTCCTAGCCAAGCACCACCCTTTTGTTGCTGAGGAATCTTGAGGTTGTTTTTGGAGTTTTTGGTTTGGTTTAAGCTCAAAAAAACCTACTGGAGTTGTAGCTTTGAAGAAGTTCGTTAAGGGTGAGTTTTTGAACCTTAAATCTCCCTTTCTTGCTTAAGCTTTTAGCCTATCTTGCATGTTGTTTTGAGCTTAACTTATAACTGATAAAAGTTATTTTTTTGCATGCTTTTGATCTTTGTTTAAGATCACTTTGGTGTTTGGGATTGTTTACTCCCTCTTAGGCCTTGTTTGGCCTCATTTTTGTGCCATCTTTGTGAGCTTCGGGATCACCTTGTATTGGCCTTCTCACCACTGAAATTTAGAGGGATTTTAGTGGTGGGGATGGTGTTTTAAGGTCCTAAGAAGGAGATGGTCACCCTCTCTCTTTTGTGTCCTCTTTACATGTTTCATTTGCCTCATGTTTGAGCATGTGTTTCTAGCTTGATTTTGAGCCATCTCAGTAGATTTTTGGTGATGTTTTAACATGCCTTAGATCTGTTTTGGGTTGGTTTGGTTGGCTCTTGCATGCCTAATACACTTGTAGTGTAAATCCCTTAAACTAGCTTTATATGCTTGATGCTTTGACATGTTATTCTAGCTTGTTTTCTTCCCATCTCAGTCTGTTTTTTGTAATTTTTTACCATGTCATGACTCTGTTTTGGTTTGGTTTGGTTGGCCTTTGCATGCTCCATACACTTACCATGCAATCCCATGAAATAGCCTAACATGCATCATGTTGGCACATGTCTTTTTAGCATGCTTTTGGCTTGACTTCAAGAAGACTTTGTTCATGTTTTTCCATGTTTAAGGTCTAATTTTTGTTGTCTTGGTCATCCATGACTTGCTTTGTATAGCTTTGGTTCAACCTAGCTTGTTTGCTTTGTGCATCGGGTCCACTAGCATGCATTACTTGGATCATTTCAATGATTTGGCATCATTAGTTACGCTATTTCAGCCCATGTTTCATGGACGTACACTTGCATTTGTCACTCAATCAATGCGTTGGAGGGTTCCCCCTTTATGCCTTAACATGAGCCATTGTGTATGCATTCATGCCTTTGCTTGTGAGCCATCATTTCAGTGCTTATTTTGGGTTATTTTTCCATTATATAACTCTGATTTTTGTTGGTTGAGTCATTCGATACTTGGTCCTAATAGGTGTTGTGTAATCCACCTTATTTTTCTTGTATGCATTATGCCTCATGCCCCTCATGCTAGCACATTTTGGCTTTCATCCATGCATGTTTTAGTCTCATATTAACATGTACTAGGACTGTTTTTGGTTACCTTAATCACATGCTTCATATTTTGTATACTTGTAGTGTAAATGATCTTGCTTGCCTCAAGCTTTGAGCACCATTGCATGCTTTATTTGTGTTGTGTACTTGATTTGGCATCACTTAACATCACATTTCAAAGCATATAGACTTGCCATGCTCCCACTTTTGTCACCCCTTGAGTGCCCCCTAAGGGTTGTGTTCTTGTTGCCTAGCTTATGGACCAATATGTGTGCATGTGTGTCTTGCCCTTTGATGCCTTACTCTTGGTGTTATGGCCACTGATTTGGGTATGACTGAGGTAAGTCCATTTTGGTTTAAGTCCATCGAGCATTGTGTATTCCATATGGTTCATTGCGTTGTGTATGCCATGTCCATTCGCATTGTGTATGCTAGTTATTGTTCATATTGTTGCATGCATATGTTGTCTTGCATTGAGTATGCATGCATTAGCATAATTTGCATGTCATTAGCTTTGTTAAGTTAATCATGTCACATTGCATTGAGTGGGCCATGTGGTTCTTAGCATTGTGCATTGTGCATTGTGCATGCCATTGGCATTGAGTATGCTCAATTACATTGCATTGCATGTTTGCATGCTTGTCCCTTGCATGTTGTTTGTATACTTGTTTTGTTGCATTGCATGTTTGCATGCTGGAGCCGCATTGTGTATGCCATGTTTTGTTGCATTGTGTTTGGAATAGGAGTTAGTCCAAACACGGGAAATGAGGGACGTTTCATACTCGAAGTGATGAAACGTGCCTCAATTCTCGTTCGCCGACACTCTTGACTATACATGATGGAGTTTTAGGCTTTATGTGTTCGTGTGTGCATTCATTTCATATTGAGTTGTGCAATTTGGCTCCTCGGCCATCATGCATCGAGATGCGTGATTGGTGGCCCGAGGGTTGAGAACTATACTCCCTTGAGCTTGTGTAATGATAGGGAGAGTGGTTGTGTATATATGTGTTGCAAATGCTTTGCCATGCCCCTTTCTTGTTCTCTGTTGCAGCAAAACTGGTCGGCCGACCAGATAAAGTGGCTGGCCGCCCACTTTTTCTGGTTTTCACCACAAAAAGTGGTCGGCAGGTGGTCTCCAATGCCAACAACTAGTCGGCAGCATCCCTACAGATTCCCAAGGTGGTGTTTCTTCTCTCTGGAGCTTTGTGCAGTGTTCTAACGTCAATTGCAAACAGAGGCAAGTCAGGGCGTCGCGAGGGATTTCCGAACAAGACGATTCGAGCATGCATGCATCCCTCGTCATGAGGCCATCTCAGTGTTTTGTTAGCATAGAATGTATATTTGTTTCAATTTTGGCTGTGTAATAATTAATTAGCTAGAACAGTTAGTTAATTAGTCGGTTCTGTATTATTTATTCGGACCCTCCGTCGGGAGGGCACAACTATTGTAAATGAGTGTGCATGTGTGTGATGCGTGTCTTCCAACCCCCATTTCTTTCTCCCTTTTATTTACCAGCTTATGATGGTTAGTTTTAGGGCATGTTTCAATTAGCATCCTTATGCTCGCATGTTTCCATCCATTCATCTGTCTTGCATGCACCGGGCTCGGCGCATCATACTAACTGCATTGTATCTCAATTCCTGTTTGAATACATGTATCAAATTACATTTCACAT
Source organism: Camellia sinensis (assembly GCF_055761805.1). NCBI lineage: Eukaryota > Viridiplantae > Streptophyta > Magnoliopsida > Ericales > Theaceae > Camellia > Camellia sinensis. Next base: position 241,878,483 of record NC_138961.1, on the reverse strand, counting down.
GACATTTTAGAATAGCCAAGCCTATCTTAGTTGCATTTTGTATGTGTTGCATTAGGCATTCTTGACATAGCTAGGATCATGCATTGATTTCTAACATAGCTTTTGTTTTAGCTCGGAGTACTCGGTAAGTGTTTATGCTTTAGCATCCTTGCATGTGTGTGAGTGTCTTCCATGATAGCATGCTTGCCATGAGGCTAACTGCTTATGTGATATAACTGCCTGATTGCCTGTGGGTGAAGTTGGATTACATGAATTGGAACAATTCATTGATTGCAAGTTTTAAGCCCATTTGAGAGTGGCAAATCACCATGTTTTTTTCTAAGCCCACTTGAGGGTGGCAAAGTTCGCATTGTAGCCTACTTGCGGGTAGTAAACCGCTTTCAAAAACAAACATGAGATGTTTTGTTCCAACTTAGGCGATCCAGTCTATACTTGTATGTTGTGCGCTTCACATAGTAATTCTAGGTTAATAACCGGAATAAGAGCACATGTGTTTTCAAAAACAAGATATCATGTTAGTAAAGGTCGATCTTTGATCGGGCGAGCAGGGGTGCCCATTGCATGACCTTCCCCTCTCGTACCTAAGTTCCCGAGCCGAGGCAACTTTGGTGATGACGGACACGTGGCCTTAAACATGAGTTAGGGTTTCCTAAATTTCCCAAAAATAAAATATTTAGGTGGCGACTCTGTATCGGGCAAAGCAGTCCATGTTTGGCACTTCTTTCTAAAAATCAGTTTTTCAAAACGATTTGCCAGATTTGGACTCTTTGGTGATTTATCAATCTCGCATTGCACTTTGCAAGATCAGATTAAGAATCGTGACATTGAGTCCGAACTGTAGTGAGCCCAATGAACAAAACAAGATTTTCCCGGGACGTTTGGGGACGTCTACAGTTTCTAGCGACTCTGTTGGGGTTTTAGAGAACTTGACTCGAACTCATGATAGCTTGCTTTGATTACACTTATGTTTTTCTTTGCATTGCATTTGCATTGGTGCGCCTAGGACACCGTGTTTACCATCTACTATTCCTGAACGTTTGCCAGAGACTCGCTTTGAGAAAAGTGCCATAAGGCTAACCGGTTACGGGCTCTGCCACGATGGGAATACAAACCCCAGTTTTTATTGGGGCACCCTTTTTGACCATTCGACCTAGTGCATATCGGAATCCATAGTGACCATTCCAAACTTGGACAGGTTGCTTACCTGATTGTAGGTTGTTTGAAACCGCTGCGTGCGTAGTGAAACCCTAGCTCCTGACATAATAGGACAAGGAAACCCTACCCCAACATAGGGATGTTTTGGCTCTCACTTGCTATGTGCTTTTAGAGTGCGTTTCTACAAGAATGCATATATCAGTTGCAAGTCTGGGTATCAGGCCTGAGGGCATCAGTATTTGGGAGAATCAGTTTTACCTGAGGATATCAATTTATACGGAAGAATTTTTTGGCAGAATCCAGTAGAGAGTGCAGTCATTCAGTTATGCCCATATCTTTTCTGGTGAAATTAGGCTAAGATGCTGCCTGTTTTCTCTTTTGCTAGGGGTAGTCTTGGAACCATAGCTTCAGAAGGCTCCAATATCCCCCGGTACGTTGGACTTGTGCTGATAGACTTTGTCAGGTCAGAGATTCAGTTCAAGGGCAAATCAGTGTTCCTTTGCCAGAAGCAAGGTAAAAAGATTAGTTAGGCGCAGATCATCACTTCAACAACCTTCGGATCAGCAGTCATTATCTATCTCACCTGTGTGCAGTTGGGTTGAGATATCTGCTTTTACCACAGAGACAGATATACCAATAGATCAGTTAGATCAGTGCAGTATGGCGGGAATGAAAGAGATGATGTGTCAGCTCCAAGAGAGTATGAAAACCATGCAGCAGGACACTGCTCGTCAAGCAAAATTTGCCAAACAGCAGGCTGAGGTCATGGCCCAACAGGCAGAGGTAATTATCAAGCTACAGCAGTAGACCGGAGCATCTGCTTCACACCAGGCTCCTCCCCCACCAAAAGTTCCTATACTCGAGGAAACAGCTAATGTCCAGGAAGATACGGACATTCCCACAGGGCTGGCTCCGCCCCCAATCCTACCCCAGCTATCCAAAGCACAGACCAACCTACCAGATTCACCCTTTGAGTTTAAAGTGGACCCCACGGCATTAAAAGTGAGCAACCTTGAAAATATGTTCAAGAAATCTCAAGGTGTCAAGTCCTTTCCAGATATTGAGGACGGGTACACCGACTCGGCCGTGACGCTACCAGACCGGTTTAAGATGCCACACATTGACCGTTTTAATGGATCTAGTGATCCTATGGTGCACCTACGGCTGTTTTCAGATATTTTACGGCCGATGGGCCTCTCCAGATTACAGAAACTTTCCCTGTTTGGCCGGACCCTGTCGAGTGTAGCGGCTATTTGGTATGCAAAACTGGAGGACTCCGTCAAGAGAAATTGGGAGGAGATGGCTGAGGCCTTCATAGCTCAATACTCCTATAACACGCAGATTGAGATTACAACCCGTGATCTTGAGACCACTAGGCAAGAGCCGAAGGAGAGTTTTTCCGATTTTGTAACCTGGCGGAGGGCTAAGGCCTCGATGATGATCATCAGGCCTGTTGACAAAGATCAGATTCGGATGATTGTGCGCAACCTCCAGCCCAAGCTCATGCAGAAGATGATCGTTCTCCCCCTCTCCACCTTTACAGATCTACATGAAATTGGGGTACAGATCGAGGATGCTATGAAGCAGGGCCTCATTGACCAGGAGAAGGAGCAGCCCAGGAGGGCGTTTTTCCGCAATTCGAATGCGACCACCAGTGGTGATGCAGCTGCAAGATCTTCTGAAGTGGGCATGGTCACCACCACCACATCAAAAACAGCTACCCCATTCACCGGTGCATCCGGAAGTAGCTCACAAAAAACCAAATATCCACCTCGAGTTAAGAGGGTTTTTACCCCACTTTATATGCCTTTGTCAAAGCTCTAGAGGTCTCACTCCGGAAAGGGTATCTGAAACCGTTGGAACAACAGTCTCCACCCGATCCTATCCCTCTAAAGCATGACCAAACTAAACACTGGGCCTACCATCAGCAAATTGGTCATGACACTGACAGTTGCTTTCGTCTTCGCCATGATGTACAAGATCTGTTTGACAACATGGTCATCGCTGCACCAGCTCAACAAAGTCTATCGCCACTAGATCAGTGAACTTGGGGGATAGTACGAATATGTGATCAGGGGATAAACCACTTGCGGGCGGCACTCAGCTTACTCCAGATGTGGCCTATGGCACGCACTGTTTTGAGCATTTGTGAATGCTGGTTTTTGTACTTTCTAACTCAGGTATTGAGTCAGTTTTGTTATGTCGTTTAGAGTTTGTCTCGTTGTATAGAGTCAGTTTTTTCATACTGAGTCAGTTGGGTCTATCTTGTTGTATCGAGTCAGTCCTGTTTTGTTAGGGTCGGGTGATCCCGGGGTCATTACCTCGGATATCACTATTTTGTTTTGTGTTTGTCTTTTCGCTTTCTTTTGAGTCTGTTTCTGCCGAGGAGCCAGTTACACCAGAAGATCTAATTGAAACAGCTGTGGTTTTCGTTCTTTTGTGCTTGTTTCTACTCTCAGCCTGTTATGCCGGCAAACTTGAATGAAACGGCAGTGCTTTTCACCTGCTTTTCTGTGCCTTTAAGTCATTACATCGACCCAAGTTTTTCAAAACCTTTTTGAACATTGTGATGAAAACGAAGATGAAGGAATTTCTCGGGATTTGCAAAAATTTGATCAATTGAGAGAAAGAAAGGCATGCTAAGCCCTTACTGAATGAGATCATGCTTGTTAGTGTGAGTACTGGGAAGGATCCTGGCTTGATCCAGATTGGTTCTACATTGTCTTCAGCGCGAGCGACTAGTCGCTTTCTTAGAAGATTTCAAAAAATATTTTGCGCGGTCCGGCGAAGACCTGTGTGGAATCGTTCTTGAGATTGTGCAACATAGGATCGCTCTCTGTCCCAAGACTCGACCCCTTACATTCAAACCTTGAACTTGAATTCAGAATGTTCAACGGTCAACTACAATGTGAGGCCTATGTGGCCAAATTCGAAGCAGCCCTCGAACTAGAGGCAGGGAAGTCAGATCAAAAAGATCAGAAGTCGTCAAAAGAAGCTTGCAAAGCTAGATCAGAAGCACCCCTCGAACCAGGGGAAAAAATGTCAAAGGTGCTCGAAAAGTCAAAAAAAAAATTGGGATGTTTCTCAAGCTAACAAAGATCAGCAAGAATGCCAAATCCCAGAGGAGAGGAAAGAAGAAAATATTATTAAAGGATAACCGAGTTCCTATCCACAACACTAGGGGTAAATTCAACCCCCCATTGGATGGACTCCTACATTGTCAGCGAACAGCAGCCATTCTCCTGGATTCAAATGACTTCAGGATCTCAAAACCATTTGACATGGAAGGGCGACCCAGGCAAAAGTTAGAATAAGAAAAAGAACAAAAAAAAAAAGAAAAATGCAAAGAATGAAAAAAAAAAAAGAAAAATGAAGAAAATGAAAAGAAAATATGATAAAGAAAAAAGTAGAAAAGAAATGAAAAGACTTGAAAAGAAAAGAAGAATAAAGCTCGCAAGGTTGAAAACCTGGAAAGGCGGCCTTGGTAAAAGTTAGAGCGCAAAAGGAGAGGTTAATACCCGAGTGTACCTTAACCCCGAACTACGTAAGGCTTGATTCCCATGTTTGGGATACGTAAGCAACTTCATTCTGAAGTCCAGCCATAAAACACTTCAAATTCAACTGTCCTGTCTATGAGATTGAACGGGTCATCTTTGTTATTTCTGTATCCAAGAGTTCGGTTGCGACCTTCACCATGAGAACTGGTTACAGTGCTCTGCGATACTATTCGAATAAGGGGCAACTTTTCGTTGCCATACAGTGTGCTGCGGTGCTATTCAAACAAGGGGCAACTTTCTATTGCCGTGCAGTGTCCTTCAGACAAGGGGCAATTTTCCATCGTTTTTGGATCTGAGGTTGTGCATCTCAAGAGTCAATTCTACGTTAGTCAAGCAGTGGCCATTTGCAAAAATAGTTTTTTGAGAATTTTTACTGAGGTTGACTAATTCTCTCGAAAATTATTCCATTTTTTCAAAACTGACCATTTTCTTGGACCCAAAAAGGAAAATTTTCCATGCTCATAACCTAACTTGCATGATTTTAAATCAGAAAATCGAACAAGCATGTTAATCTATCTCTCATGTTGGTCAAAATTGTTTTAGCAAAACATTAAAAACAAAAAAATGGTCAAAATAAAAAACTAGGGGCACAGTTAAGTCAGGTGTTCTATCTTTTCCCCATTGTCAACATACTTGCCAGAAAGGGCATCGTATCTGCCAGAAAAGGGCACAACAGAAACTAACAGCAAAATGCCGAAAGTTCTCTCATCCTCCAAGCAGCGAGGTATCGAGCTAAGTACGAAGCACGAACTGGAATGGAGCAAGACATTCTATTTCCTTATCTGGACAGATCTAATCACGTCCAAACTAACTTGTAGAGCATCGTCAACCAATGTCAATTGCAGATCTGCTGCACATCCAGCCGCATCATAACCCCTCTGTGGGGGAAGTTCACTGTTGTGAGCAGAAGAAAGAGAATCTAGCAGAATGCTAGGGGCAAGAGCCCGCAACTTCTTGTTTATCCATCAACCACCCAGGGGAGGGATAAAAAATGAGAGATTAAAGAATAGAGAGATGCGCGCTGAGAGAAAAAGTGAGAAAATGACTTTTTCAGAAAAACAGAGCCTGAGGGCTGAGTGATGTGAGAACCACAAATGAGAAAGGATGGGAAACAATACCCAGAGAAACAGGCTCCCTGTGCACGTCTGAGTGTCGTGTCTTTTTCTTTGTCTCGATTCTTGTTTTGAGTCGTTTCGAGTGTTTCTCGATGTATTTAGGTTGTTTATCTTTTGTCTTTCTTTATTGAGTCATTTTGTGCTGTGTTCAGTCATAGGCTCAATACCCAATTAAGAACTCATTTCTTAATTTCAAAAATAAAATTCTTTTGCGCTCAGAGTGCTGTGCCATTCTCCACATTTGTACAAAACAGGATTTGTTCTTTCATAAAACTGCAGAGTTCAACCTAGGTCATGTGAGAACAGTAAAACTAGGACCTATCTGAAGCTATCTAGGTTCCAGACTGCAAAACAAAAGAAAAAAAGGAAAATCAGAGCATCTTAGTGTGTTTCGACTTCAGCAAATTCCGTGATTATACTCCGGATATACCTCTTCAGGCCTTGTCAATGCTCCGAAGAATGAGTGTGCCTCAACCTCAAGCTTAAGATCAAGTCTGCTTCAAGCCAAAATGGCGATCAGAAGTGCTTTCCCAAATACTAGTCCCTGCCAAAGGCATCTTGGCTGTGTTTACAATGACTTACTAAGAGATCAACTGGGACGATGGAAACTAGAGTTCAAATGGCTGATGCCTAGAACGCAAAGGTTCGGGATTTCCGAGACTAAAGTCTGGTTTAAATACCTAGGGGTGTATCCCCGGCTTGAAATCTGTAAGGAAGCCCCACAGGTTGAGATAGTATGTGTATGCGCCTCAATTCTGGATACTGAACCAACCTAGTCTATCACCCCGTTGGAGAATAGGGAAAGTTGTGAATATGATCATGAAGAAAGGCAGCACCCAAAGTGTTCTACGTGAAGAACCCTTGTCAGTATTTCAGAGCCTTTGTACTGTAAGTTGAAGGTAAGTGTTCGAAGAGCACGATGGGAGATCCCCGTTAGAGTAGAGCGGTTCATCGCCACGCACCCCATGAGGTGCTTTCTAAAGCACCGCTAGGTTTCTTTATTGCATTCCTTAAACATCATGCATTGTATTGCATTGTACCTATCAAGTTTCTTTTGCATTCATGCACGATATTGTATTACGGTTCATTTGAAACTGACGCAACCAGGCGATATTGTATGTACGGTTCATTCAGAGAAGTTCCGTTTAAGGTCATTCACCTTTTGTGTATCCATCACACTTGTTCACTAAGTGCATCTATCACACTTTGTGTTCACCTTTTGTGTATCCATCACACTTGTTCCTTCAGTGTATCCATCACACTTGTTCACTTAGTGCATCTATCACACTTTGTGTTCACCTTTTGTGTATCCATCACACTTGTTCACTAAGTGCATCTATCACACTTGGTGTTTACCTTTTGTGTATCCATCACACTTGTTCCTTTAGTGTATCCATCACACTTGTTCACTTAGTGCATCTATCACACTTCGTGTTCATCTTTTGTGTATCCATCACACTTGTTCACTTAGTGCATCTATCACACTTTGTGTTCACCTTTTGTGTATCCATCACACTTGTTCCTTTAGTGTATCTATCATACTTGTTCACTAAGTGCATCTATCACACTTTGTGTTCACCGTTTGTGTATCCATCACACTTGTTCACTTAGTGCATCTATCACACTTCGTGTTCACCTTTTGTGTATCCATCACACTTGTTCACTTAGTGCATCTATCACACTTCATGTTCACCTTAAGTGTATCTATCATACTTTGTCCACTAAGTGCATCTATCACACTTTGTGTTCACCTTTTGTGTATCCATCACACTTGTTCACTTAGTGCATCTATCACACTTCGTGTTCACCTTAAGTGTATCTATCATACTTTGTTCACTTAGTGCATCTATCACACTTCGTGTTCACCTATTGTGTATCCATCACACTTTGTTTACTTAGTGCATCTATCACACTTCGTGTTCACCTATTGTGTATCCATCACACTTTGTTCAGTTAGTGCATCTATCACACTTTGTGTTCACCTTTTGTGTATCCATCACACTTGTTCACTCAGTATATCTATCACACTTCGTGTTCACCTTTTGTGTATCCATCACACTTGTTCACTTAGTGCATCTATCACACTTCGTGTTCACCTTTAGTGTATCTATCATACTTGTTCACTTAGTGCATCTATCACACTTTGTGTTCACCTTTTGTGTATCCATCACACTTGTTCACTTAGTGCATCTATCACACTTTGTGTTCACCTTTTGTGTATCCATCACACTTGTCCCCTTAGTGCATCTATCACGTTTCGTGTTCACCTTTAGTGTATCTATCATACTTGTTCACTAAGTGCATCTATCACACTTTATGTTCACCTTTTGTGTATCCATCACACTTTGTTCCTAAGTGCATCTATCACACTTTGTGCCCACCCTTTGTGTATCTATCACACACTCATATTGTGTATCCATCACACGTTTACTTTGTGTATCTATCACACGCTCGCTTTGTGTATCTGTAACAAGCCCGCGGGGGGCCTCGCTACAGCTCGGACTCGACTTTTCGTAGTCACGGTTCTAAATCTGAACCAAAGAGTCCAAATCCGGCAAATCGTTTTAGGAAAACTGATTTTTGAAAGAAGTGCCAAACATGGACTGCTTTGCCAGATATAGAGTCGCCACCTAAATATTTTATTTTGGGAAATTTAGGAAACCCTGACTCGGTGCCAAAAGGCCACGTGTCCGTCATCACCAAAGTTGCCTCGGCTCGGGAACTTGGGTACGATTGGGGAAGGTCACTTCGTGAGCACCCCCGCTCGCCCGGTCATAGACCGGCCTCTACTAACCATGATATCAATCTTTGAAAACAACGTGAATTCTTATACCGGTTATTAGCCTAGGTTACTATGTGATGCGCACAGCATACAAGTATAGACCGGGTCGCCCGAATTGGAACAAAACATTTCATGCTTGTTTTTGAAAATGGTTTGCTACCTGCAGGTAGGCTTGAAACGTTTGATGATTTACTCCAATTCAGATAACACAGCCTCCACCCACAGGCATTCAGGCAGTTAAATCATGTAAGCACATAGCCTCATGGTAAGCATGCTATTCATGGCAACACTCACACGCATGCAAGGATGCTAAAGCATAAAACTTACCGGGTACTCCAAGCCAAAACAAAAACTGTATTAGAAATCATGCATGATCCTAAGTATACAGAAATGCCTAATGTAACACATGCAAAATGCAACTATAGCAGGCTCGGCTATTCTAAGATGGTATATGAAATGCTACAACTACCATGTATTCAATTTGGAATTGAAAGTACGATGCAGTTAGTATGGTGCACCGAGCCCGATGCATGCAAAACAGATGAATGATGCAAAATATGCTGTCATACTGTATGCTAATTTAAATATGCCCTAATCTAACCATCATAAGCGGATAAATAAAAGGGAGAAAGACGTGGGGTTGGAAGACATACAACACACACACGCACAATTATTACAGTTGTGCCCTCGCAGAGAGGGTCCGAATAAATATACAGTCCAAATATTACAGTCCCGAATAAAAGAATATTACAGTCCGAAATATTACAAAGTTCTAATTAATTAACAAATTAACTATGAAAGCAAATAAAACTGGCGTGCAAGCCAGGGACCGCCTTGCTTCTGATGGATGATGCATGTCCGGGTTGTCTTGCGCGGAAATCCACCGGAATGCCCCAATTAGCCTCTGTTTACACTTGTTCTTGAAATGCGTGCCAAGTCCCAAAAGGTCGCTGATTCTGCGTTTTGCTGCAACAGAGAGCAGGAAAGGGGCATAGCAATGTATTTGCACAAATATATGCATGTCACGATCCTCGTGCCACCAATCACGCATACCGAGGCATGATGGCCGAGGAGTCGAAATGCACAACTCAATATATAATGAATGCACATGAAACTACAGCTAAAACCTAACTCCATCATGGATAATCCGGAGTGTCGGTGACTGGGGAATTGCGACACATTCCGTCACTCGGAGTACGAAATGTACCTCGTTTCCCGTGCCCGGGCTAACACCTATTCCGAGCACGATGCAATATGCATGATATGCATGAAATGCAACTAAGATGCAATCCTAACATACACAATGCTATGAAAATGAGATGCCTCGAAATGCGTGCACGCGGGCACGCAAACCGAGGCGATGATATGTGTCTCGAAATACGTGCACGCGGGCACGCAAACCGAGGCAATGATATGTGTCTCAAAATACGTACGCTCAAGCACGCAAACCGAGGTGATGATATGTGTCTCGAAATACGTGCGCGCGGGCACGCAAACCAAGGCGATGATATGTGTCTCGAAATACGTGCGCGCGGGCACGCAAACCGAGGCAATGATATATGTCTCGAAACACGTGTGGGCGGGCACGCAAACCGAGGCGATGATATGTGTCTCGAAATACGTACGCGCGGGCACGCAAACCGAGGCAATGATAAAATGCAATGAAATGACATGGAAATGACAAATGGGCTTATACCAACATGAGTGAGCCTCAGCCACACTCACATAGGATGCCGGCGGATAAAAATGAAGTGCCTCAAAATGCGTGCACACGGGCACGCAAACCGAGGCAATGATAAAATGCAATGAAATGACATGGAAATGACAAATGGGCTTATACCAACATGAGTGAGCCTCAGCCACACTCACATGGGATGCCGGCGGATAAAAATGGAGTGCCTCGAAATGCGTGCACACGGGCACGCAAACCGAGGCAATGATAAAATGCAATGAAACATGGCAAAAATGATATGCAAGCATGCCAATGGAATTTCATCAACAAAATATGGGGGAAAACAGTCCCGAAATGAAGCGAAATGACATGAAATGCAAGGAAATGTCCCGAAATGCAACATTAGGCATCCGAAATGGCCTATAGCCATGCCAAACATGCACAATATGGACATGCCATGCAAAGACAGAAGCTAGACAGTCCCAAAATATTCACTTTCACAGTTATAAACATGGCCAAACAGCAAGCATAGGTAGGGGAAAGATAGCATGCAAGAATAGGGGCCAAAAGAGGGGTAATGAAGCAAGTGGTATAAGCTAAACCCAAAATGAAAAATTTCCTTCTACAACACTGAATATGGACCAAAAATATGAACATTTACAGTATATGGCAGCCTCAAAATCAGTATACAAATATGCTAAAAAAGTGATGCAAAATGAGGCTCAAAAGGTGCTAAAACATGAAGTATACCAAATAATCACCAAACAGAAAAAAAATGTTAATGAAACATGAAGTATAGGCCAAAATAAGGCCACTTTCAGTTCGGACCAAGGTCCAAAAACAGAAGAAAAGAGGGCTACCAATTTATGCAAAAATGGGGCCAAATAAGGGATATAACTACAAGTGACACATGGAGACACCAAAAAATGTTGAGCCCTTCTCCAATGTTGAAGAGGAGCTCAAAATAATCCTTATATCAGTTTACAACATGCTCGAAAATAAATTGCTCATGGGTCAAAAATAACATGCAAAATCATGACATACAAGAGGGTCAATGAAGCAAGTGTGTGATGGAGGGCTCAAACAGGGTTGAGCCCTTGATAAAAAGTGAAGATGAGCTCAAAAGATGGCCCTTTTCAGTTAGGGCCAGAGCTTGAAACCCAAAAGAAGTGGGGCTTAGAAATAGATCAAGAAAAAGGTTCAAAAGGGTAAAAGTGTTACTTACCCTTGAAGATTCAAACTTTTGTTGCTTCTTGGATGGATTTGCAGCTTCTTTAGCCTTCAAGAATCCTTCCTTGTTGCTGGAAATGAGATGGTGGTGGTAGAGCTTGGTGGTGTAGAAGGAATGATGGTTAGTGACTTAGGGTTTTTTGAAGAATTGAGAAGGAAGAAGATGGAGTTGGCTATGGAAGCTTGAAGAGTAAATTTTCTAACCCCAACAAAGAACAAGGTTTGCTTGCTAAATAGGCCAAAGAAGGGGTGCAAAGGTGGGGGAAAAGGAGAGTAAAACTCCCCCACAAAATATCCCCCGGATACAGAAAATATCTGGGGGATATTGCCCCACAGCTGTAAAGTGCACAGTGCAAGGAACACGGCCGGCCTATCACTTTTGTTGGAGGTGGCCGGCCGGCCACACCCCCTAGCCGGCCGGCTAGGGGTCAAAAGGGTCAATGTGATTTTCTGGCCGGCCAGCTACTGGAGAGGTACCCCTATGTGTGTACAACACAACCATGTGGTTAAAATTCCAAGAAAGTGGGCCCAAGGGGTTCAACATTAGCCCGGAAAGAGGGGTTCAAAAGGGTCAATTTGAATTACTGGTCGGCCATGAACTTTTAGGGGCCTCTCAGGTGTGTACATCACAGATATGTGGTTCAAAGTTCGAGAAAAAAGGTCCAAGGGGTTCAACATTAGCCTGGAAGAAAGGGGTCAAAAGGGTCAGGTGACCTTAATGGCCGGCCACCAACTTTTAGGGGCCTCCCAGATGTGTAGATCACAGATATCTGGTCAAAAGTTGGCAACACTAACTTCAAGGTGTTCAACATTGGCCCGGAAGTTGGAAAAACGGGCGCCGGGAGGCTCCGGAGGAGAGATAACTGGTTGCTGCAACAATTACTAGCCTCCCACCCTTCAATGACCTTCCTGGTGATAAAACAGAGGTACCTGCCAAAAATGAGCAAAAACCGATGCAAAACGAATGCTCGGGGGCCAAAACACGCAGTTCGGGGTCTCGAAAATGGGCTGTTAAGCACCGAACATGGTATTCGACCTCGAAGTGGGTTTCTCAGCCCCCAGTGTCCCTCAAAAGGGAGAAAATAGGAAGTATGCCAAAAATCAGAGCAATAGGAGATGGTTAAGCGGTCCCGAACCGAGGCACACGGCCTGACGGCTCCGAAAACCGGGAACCGGACTCCGAAATGGGCAAAATGGCCTACGGCCACCAAATGTAGCCTGCGAACATTGAGAGATGGTCTACGGGACCTCTCCCTCCCCTCAGGAAAAGAAACAGAGAAAACTGAGTCTGGCTCGCAAACCGAGACAAGGCACAGAAAAGGGTTCGGAAGTCCGGAGGTAGGGCTCACGGCCGCGACTCTGAAACTTCTGAATGAGCACATTATGCAACATCACCGAGCGCTCCATCAGTGACGTCTGAGTCTTAAGGTCGGTCAAAAATGGGGTGTCTACAGTTGCCCCTCTTTGACAGAACTCGGAAGTCACAAGTGACGGGAGTGAATGTCAAAGCCCAGAGACGACCCATTTTTGACAAGGCCGAAGACTTAGACAAACATACGGGATAGACAGAGATGTGCCCGCAGGCATGCCCGCAGGCAGGGGGCAAAATGCAAATGATATGCAAGAAGCCGAAGGTAACCCAATGATCATGCAAATGCAGCAAGCTGTAATGAAGCAAGTATTCGCAAATAGATGCAACAGTTTTAAGCAAGAATGCAAAGCAACAACTACATTTCATGCAGTTAAGAATGCGGAGGATTATTCAATCCCCGCCACGTCTCACACGGAGAATATACGATACCTGCGCGATTCGTCTGGTCGCACCAGCCTCAATTGAACCGTACATACAATATCGTGCCTGCAAAAGAGAGAAATTGCAACAAGCACAATATGCTAACAACACATATTTAATGTAATTTCGAAAGTTCGACACACGCAGTGCCGATGAGTGAATGCACCGCAATGCAAGAATGGAAAATGCGTGACAACGCATACTCAAACACAGAGGTACACAAATATCAAGAAATGTACATGACAATGTGAGTATGCTCATGAGAATGCAAGATAATGTGCACGATAGTACAAAACGAGCACGAATCAGGGTGTTCATTTGTCATGAAACAACGAGTACGGAAATGTGTGTTTCGGCGAAGGTAACTCAATCGCGGCCTCCGATCTGCTTCTTTGAAAGGTTACAACTCATTCAAAAAGGATACACTTTGATTTCGATGAATGATGATGAGACACATGTCAGAACTTGAAACCGAAGTCCCGACGGAGCAATTTCGCGACCGGAAGTGTACTTTTCTTGAACTTTTTCAGGTCCCGGGAACTCCGATCTTCCTCAAAATTTGCAGAGAGCTAGGTGAGCATGTGGGGAGCATGGCAGGCCGTTTATCTTCCCAAGGGGGGTGGCCAACCGTTTTCCATTAAAGTAGATGGCTGGCCGGCCATTTCTGCAAAAAGCAGATGGCTGGCCAGCTAGAAAAAGGGACCGGCCGGCCATGGCCTTTTTTCGGGGGCATTTTGGTCTTTTTCCCTCCTTTTTGCATGCCTCTTCAACCAAGGCTTGAGGCTTATAAAAGGCAGCCGAGCCCTCCTTCATTTCTTGCCTCTTTCAACACTTTTCTCTCCAGATCTGAGTTTCACGCGCATTTTCCAACGCCCCGCGCAAATTGTTTTCGTAAAAACATTCAGTTTTAAGCACTTTGGAGCGATTAAATTCCGGCTTCGGAGCTTCTTTTTGCATTTTCACCACTTGAGGTAAGTTTGTCTTAATATTTGGAATATTTTCTCGGGAGTTGACTTTTGTTGACTTTTTCCAATTTTTGCACATTTGCTCATTTTTGCTCCCTTTTGCAGATTCTTGAAAATGGCGGGCAATTCTCCCCACGGTGGAGGTTTTCCAGGTGCCGGAGATGATTTCGATCCCATGACTCTACCTCCGAGGACCCGACCTTTCATTCCCGGGAGGTACCGTCCGGCAGCACACGTCCTCCCTCGTGCCGTCTTTCGTCATTTTACCAGCTTTGACGAGCGAGCACCCATGGATCTGCTTCTCAGAGAGCCGGAGCAGCACCTTTCTCACGAGGCCCGAGAGGTATTTATCTCATCTTCTGTATTTTACATTTCGCACCCTTGCCATGCTTGAACATGCAGTTTAGCTTATGACATAGTACTTTGCTTACATCTTGAACATGTAGTTTCAACACTCGAATTTCTGAACACTCGGCTCATTAATTAATTGCGAACACACAGCCCACATTAGAACACACGGTTCAAACACTGATTTGTCGAACACACAGTCCGAATTCGAAAGTGAACACACAGCCCACACTAGTTGAATTTTAAACACGCAGCCCAAACTTTAAATTTTCTGAACACGCAGCCCAGATAGATAGTGAACACGCAGCCCACAATTTTAACTGAAAGTTGAACACGCAGCCCAAATTTCAAATTTTCTGAACACGCAGCCCAGGTAGATAGTGAACACGCAGCCCACAATTTTAACTGAAAGTTGAACACGCAGCCCAAATTTCAAATTTTCTGAACACGCAGCCCAGGTAGATAGTGAACACGCAGCCCACAATTTTAACTGAAAGTTGAACACGCAGCCCAAATTTCAAATTTTCTGAACACGCAGCCCAGGTAGATAGTGAACACGCAGCCCACAATTTTAACTGAAAGTTGAACACGCAGCCCAAATTTCAAATTTTTTGAACACGCAGCCCAGGTAGATAGTGAACACGCAGCCCACAATTTTAACTGAAAGTTGAACACGCAGCCCAAATTTCAAATTTTCTGAACACGCAGCCCAAGTAGATAGTGAACACGCAGCCCACAATTTTAACTGAAAGTTGAACACGCAGCCCAAACTTCAAATTTTCTGAACACGCAGCCCAGGTAGATAGAATTTGCATGTAGCTTATTTTACTTCATCGGTATACAGCCCACTTCATCTTATTGGCACACAGCCCATTTCACCTCATTGGCACACAGCCCATTTCATCTCATTGGCACACAGCCCATTTCATCTCATTGGCACACAACCCATTTATTTCATTATTGACACATGTATTCATTCTGAATGCAGGCTTGCTCCCGTAGTGTGCGGGGGTATGGCTCCACCATGGCGCGGGATTGGTATGCCGAGCTCCCGGAGGCCGTCCGAGACTTGGTAGATTTGGCAGGATTCGGACCCTTCTGCGTCGGGTTGTCACGTTGTCCTGCCAGGAGGACATTGATGGCGGCCTTGGTAGAGAGATGGTGGGACACCACCAATTCCTTTCATTTCTCTGCTACCGGGGACATGACTATGACCCCTTTTGACTTTGCGGTATTGACCGGCTTAGACGTCGGAGGTTGGCCCATCCCTTACGACGAGGATATGGGCGAGTGGGAGGCCGCCTGGACGTATTTATTGGGGGCTCGGCCACCTGTTGATAGGGTTTCAGGGAGAGTCAGATACACTTGGTTCTCCTTCCATTTCCGGCGGGCGGAGATGGTGCCTGAGAGTCCCGAGGAGACGGAGCAGTATGCCCGTGGTTTCCTGATGTTCCTCTTCGGGACTACCCTGTTTGCCGACAGAGGGAACACCGTTGGGCTATATTTGCTGAGCGCTCTAGTCGACCTATCACAGGTCCATAGATATGATTGGGGTGGCGCCGGCCTGGCTACCCTTTATTTTTATATGAGCGCGACCTCCCGCGGGCGGGGCGATTTACTTGGCGGCTACTGGAGAGCTTGGGAGGTACTTTCTGTCCCCTTGATTTACATTTCTGCTCTTCATTACTTGTACATTGCACACACAGCGCACTTTTACAGTCTGTATTTTGTTCTCAGCATTTCGTACTTACATTCTGCACTGCTTTTCTCAGCTATGGGCCTATGTATACTTCCCATCATTAGCCCCAGAGCTGGAGGTGGTTGGGATTCCCGTGACCCCATATTCATTGATATTCGAGGGTCCGCACCGGCCGAGACCTCGAGAGACCCTCCTTCGCCTGCGACAGTACTTCGACACTGTGCGACACTCAGAGGTACTTCAGAACTTTCAGTTCTTTTCATTTTCATCTTTGATTTGCTCCGTATATTCTCGATTTCTGATCAGTTTATGCATTCATCATCCGCAGATTACATGGCAGCCCTGGGTGTCCCTGGGTGATGATCTCCGACTTTAGTACACCGGGGCGTCGGGCATCTCCCAATATAGGGTCCTGCTCGAAGGGCCGGTTGGCAGGGCCTGGTTCCTGGGGGAGCGCTTTCTGCGCCAGGTATGGGGGTATCTTTCTCAGGATGTTCCCGCAGTACCTCCGGCCAGTATGCGGACCGCTGACAGGCTCTCTTACTCAGAGGTAGTCGGCGCCATGCTGGGCAGTGATGCTTTGCTATATATTGAGGAGGGGGACTACGCCACCTACCGTCACATATATTTGATGCCTCCATTGACGGAAGCTCGTATCCCGATGATGAGACCTGCCGGTATGTCATCCTCGGACCAGGCTCGGGCTCGAGCTACAGACATCCCTTCTTCTAGCAGAGCTGGTGCATCTAGAGGTGGGAGTAGACCGGTTCCTCCAACTCCGTCGATTCATCCTCATCTCGGATGGCCAGATATGCCTACTGAGTTGATGGCATGGCAGTATGGGGCTAGCTCTCCGACCCCGATCCCACTAGAGCCTCCGATGCCCAGTGATCGATACGCCATTGATCCAGACTCACCGCCGGTATGCTCCACTTTTTCATTCATCATTCAGATGTTTAGACACTCTTTTGTTCACTGATGATTATGAGCTCATTTTTGCAGCCATCGCGGGGGTACATAGAGGAGGTGGTTGGACTGGTGGCCACACTCGAGGGCATGGTCCTGCGCAGGGAAGCACAGTTGTCTGTCGCGGGCATTCAGGTACCCTTCGGTTTTTTGGCATTTATCATACTTCTGATGACATGCTGATTTCTACTGCATCGATAAACTATTTGTGTAGAGCACATCTGACACACACCCCACTTGTACACTGTATTTACATGCACCCACTTCATGTAGCCTTTGCTTGTATCTGCATCTGATGTATATATTTGGACTGATGTATTTGAATTGAACTCTTTGTTTTCAGATGCCTTCATGGTCCGGTCAGCCACAGGCCAGGCCATCTGGGCCTCATTGGGGAGCTGGGCCATCTGAGCCTCATTGGGGAGCTGGGCCATCTGGGCCTTCCCGAGGAGCCGGGCCATCTAGGCCTTTTCGAGGAGCTCGAGGAGGGCCTGTCCGCAGACGCAGGGCTCACGTTGTGGAGGTGGAGCCTGATGAGGAGGAGGAGGAGGCTACCGATCGTCAGTTCGAGACGTCTGCCGGGGGGGAGGAGGAGGAGGCTGAGGGGGATCCTGAGGATGACAGCTCCGACTCAGATGATGGTGTGGAGGTTGTCCCGCAAAAGAGGACGAGGCGTGCTTCTCGTTCCCGCTCCCGAGGACTTTGATGCTGCTATTTCCTGCTTTATTTTTCTTTTACTAGTAGTTTGTAGCACTTTGCACATTGTTAGGTAGTTTTATTTTTTGTAAAACTTGTACCTTTGTTTGTTGTAAAGCATGATGAAATGAAATAGCTTTTGAAAAGGTGTTTGTATTTTAAACTTTTAGCATCGTATCGCATCATTATTTTGCACAAAAATGAAATCGAGTGGTAATGCGCATTGTGTAATCACCAAGTCAGGTAGTGAACCGACGCAACAAACTAAGCAACTCAACCTACTAAGATATAACAGAATCTTTAGTAAGTTTACAACTCGATAAGCAAAATGCAACAACGCAAATAAACAAGGCTTAACAAAGATTGCTTAAACAGGGAGCAATGACTCGAAAACACGAAACACGTCCGCTCGACAAACAACTCGATAAGCAAAAAAACAACAACTCGATAAGCAAAACTCACAATAACAAAAAAAGTGTACTTCTGACGATCTGGGCATCGGAACACATCCGAAACGGAGAGAGATGAAGGCCTTTGACTCCCCGTTGCATGGAAATGCTTGGAACTTTCCCTCGAAGAGTAAAACAGGGCCAATGAGATACACTGCAGCATTGCCAGCCATCCCTGGGAGCTGGCCGACCATTTTTGGTGGAGAGAGATAGCTGGCCGGCCATTTCTGAAAAAGTAAATAGCTGGCCAGCCAGAAAAAGTAGCTGGCCGGCCATTCAGTCCTGCAGCCTCCAGATTTTTGACACGTGTCCCCGTGAATAGTGTTTTTCCTTCTATAAAAGCCTCAACTTCGGGAACATTCATTTCATCTTAGTTTTAGACAAAGATGGAGGCGTTTCTCGCAGAAAATATCACATCTTGGATCTCTTCTCTAGATGGCTCGGAAAAGTTGAATTTCCGGGGTTTCGGCTTGAATGCACTATTCACGCTGAGCCGTACTCCGTTACATCTCCCTTTTCTCCATGCCGCGGCAAGGTTCTGGAATCCAGTGACGCATGTTTTTAGCTTCGGCGGCCAAGAGATGTGCCCCACTTTCGAAGACTTTCAGGTTTTGATGGAGTCTGCATGTTCTGAAGTGATCTTGCCCCAGCTCCGTTTTGGTCACGCCCAGGCTTTAGGGCGGATGTGTGGGCTTACGGCGCATGACGCTCGATCTCTGATTTGCAGTGGGGAATTGGACATCCTCGGCTTGATCCATCGTTTTTCCGACGCTGGTGACCACAGCAACCATTATTGGCAGGGTTTTCGGCAACACGCCCTCTGCTTATGTTTGTTGTCTCACTTTCTGCTTTCCTCGGGTTTCGGCGGGGCTAGCATCCGCCTGATTGAAGTCGCCCAAGGGTTGAGAGAAGGAAAGAGCTGTATTGCCATGACCTTGGCTGAGACGTTGATGGGTTTAAATTCTGTCTATCGCCGGGAGGCGACTAGGTTTGCTGGGAGTCCACTGCTGCTGCAGGTAATGTTTCCCACCCGTCCTCACATATATATTTGCTCACATCACTCGACCCTCAGGCTCGATTTTTCTCTCAAAACCCTTGTCTTACTTTTCTCTCATCGTACATCTCTCTGTTCTTTAATCTCTCATTTTCCATCCCTCCCCTAGGTATGGTTAATGGACAAGTTGCAGGTTGTGGACTCTTGCCCGGCCTATTCAGCTCGAGGCTACTTCTTTCGGCAGCGCCTAGTCAATGCTCTTGACGAAAGGTGGTGGTTCGATTGGATGTGCAATTTGTCCGCAGACGGCATTGCTTGGCGTTGTCCTTGGCTCAACCTCCCGGCGATGAGCTATAGTATGTCCCGGCTGACAGGGATTAAATTGGTTGGTCTAACCCACTGCGTATTCTATTTTCCGTTCCGGTTCTTGCGTCAGTTTGGCCATGATCAGACCTGCCCACCGGAGGGGATTGAGTATCCATCCACTTTCCCGATCCGGGGGGCACAGCTTGCCCGATATGCCACGGCATGGAGGACTAGAGAGCTCCTGGCCCCTGCTTCAACTTTCAGTTGCGCTTTATCTGATGAGTGCTTGGATTGGCTTAATGAAGAGGCGCAGATTGGGCCTAGCTTGGCATCAGATGCTCCATCCAGCTCTGGGAGGGGACGCAGAGATACTTGATTCAACTATGCCCCAAGTTTATTGCTTATTTAGCATTTTCAAGTTTTCTTTATGAATGTACTAAAAAAGCAACCTCGATTGTAATGCAAGAGCAGGAGAACTCTATTTTGAAATCAATGAAATTGAAAGTTATGGTACTGAAAATTTTCCGTTTTTGGTTCAAAAATGGTCTTAGTCGTAAAAAGATTAATTTGAGCAAAGTCAACTTTTATTAAAACTTTTCAAAACTATTTTCGATGTGGATCAGAACTGGACACGCCGAAAATCTGTCACTGAGATGCACGACCCCAGATCCCTGCAACTGGAAAGTTGCCCCTAGTCTGAAGAACAACGCGGCACTCCATAGCAACGGAAAGTTGCCCCTAGTTTGAACAGCACTGTACCGGAGATCACGATAAATGCTAATGGATAAAGATGACTGAGATGATCAAAATGGACAAAGTTGATCGGGGAAAAGTTTATGGCTGAACTTCAAGGTGAAGTTGCCTACGTATCCCAAAGATGGGAATCAAGCCTTACGTAGTTCAGGCCGAGGTTCACTCGAGTATTTTCACTCTACTTTTGCGCTCTAACTTTTGCCAAGGCCGCCCTTTGCGGGTTTTCAACCTTGCGAGCTCAGTTTTTATATTTTCTAATTTTTTGTGCTCTGACTTTTGCCTAGGTCGCCCTTTCGAGTTTTCGGCCTAGCGAGCCTCTCAAGGATAGTATTTCTTCAACTTGTCCATATTGATCGGTTGTGAGAACTCCAAGCCATCTAGATCCATCAGAACCACAGCCCCACCTGACCAGATAGCTTTGATGATGTAAGGACCAGTCCAATTAGGTTTGAACTTGCCCCTTGGGTCGTGGATGGGAGCTCGGTTGTCTTTGAGCACCAAATCTCCCTCTTTCAAATTCCTGGACTTAACCTTCTTGTTGAAAGCCCGGGCGATTCTGCGTTGATAGCCTTGGATGTGGTACAGTGCTTTCAGTCTTCTTTCATCAAAGAGCATGAGTTCTTCGAATCTGCTTTGCTGCCAATCTGCTTCGGCTATCTGGCACTCAGCCAACACTCGTAACGACGGAACCTCAATCTCAATGGGTAGAACAGCCTCCATTCCATAGACCAATGAATATGGAGTTGCTCCAGTAGAAGTTCTGATTGAAGTCCTGTAGCCCCACAGAGCAAATGGCAGCTTATCTGGCCAATCCCGATAGGTCCCCACCATCTTCTGTAGTATATGCTTGATATTCTTGTTGGCGGCCTCAACTGCTCCGTTGGTCTGCGGCCTGTATGTAGATGACTTATGGAAAGCCACATTGTATTTCTCCAATAAGTCTATCACTTCTTTCTTGAAGTGGGAACCATTATCTGAAATTATTTCGTTTGGCACCCCGTAGCGACAGATGATGTTGTTCCTGATGAACTTTGCGACATGCGACGCCTTCAACACCGCGTATGATTGGGCCTCGACCCACTTTGTGAAATAATCTATCGCTACTAGGATAAACTCATGCCCGTTTGACCCCTTCGGGGTAACAGCTCCGATTACATCAATTCCCCAGACTGAAAAAGGCCATGGCGAAGTCATGTTGTACAGTTTTGACGGCGGGATGTTCATGCGGTTTGCATGAATTTGACACTTGTGGCATCGCCGGACAAAACTAATACAATCCTCCTCCATGGTTGACCAGTAGTAGCCCTGTCTGAGGATCTTTCTGGCCAGCATTACTCCATTCATGTGCGCACCGCACTCCCCCCCATGGATGGCTTCCATCAGGCGTTTTGACTCTTCAGCTTCTACACAGAGCTTATGCATTCCCAGATGACCCCTTTTGTACAAATTTCCCCCGCAGATAACGAATTGAGCAGCCATTCTTCTGACAGCCCTCTTATCTTTGGCATTTGCCCCTAGTGGATATGTCTCCTTTTTCAAGAAGTTCCAGATGTCGTAATACCAGGGGTTGCCGTCTTGAACCTCATCTATGGCGGAAATCGACTCGTATGCCGGCACGAACTTCTGATCAATAATGACTGGACGCATCCGGACTCCGGACGGGATGTCTATCATAGAAGATAGAGTTGCTAGTGAATCTGCAAACCTGTTGTTCTCTCTTACGAGGTGGGTGAAATTTAGCTTCTCAAACCGAGGAATTAGCAGATCCAAGGTTTGGTGGTAGATTATCATCCTTTCCTCTTTGACTTTCCAATCTCCTTTTGCTTGAGACACAACAAGGTTCGAGTCCCCAATGACGTCCAACCGTCTTGCCCCTAGTTCTAGGGCTGCTTCCAGGCCAGCAATACATGCCTCGTACTCTGCTTCATTGTTGGAAACTTTGAACCGGAGCTTGAATGCTAAAGGGATACGGGAATCATCAGGCGCTATCAGTAACACCCCTATCCCATACCCATACTGGTTTGACGCTCCGTCAAAGTACATCGTCCAGGTTTCATCTTCGACGTGCAGAATGGCTTCATCTGGGAATATATACTCAACCGCTTCATCCCCCTCAACTGGGTGGTCGGCAAGGAACTCCGCTACCGCTCTGCCTTTTACTGACTTGCGCGTTACATACTTCAGATCAAATTCGGAGAGCAACAGCAGCCAGCGAGCTAGCCTACCCGTAAGTGCTGGTTTCTCGAAGAGATATTTGATGGGATCCAAACGCGAAACCAACATTACTGAGTGGGCTAACAGGTAGTGCCGCAGCTTCCTGGTTGCCCATACCAAGGCCAAACAAGCCTTCTCCAGCGGTGTATAGCGGGTCTCGTAATCCAGCATCTTTTTGCTCAGATAGTATATGGCCCTTTCCACTTTGTCTTCTGATTCCTGCGCGAGCATACAGCCCATGGTAGTCTCAGTTACCGAAAGGTACAGTATCAACGGTCTCCCCGGCTCTGGCGGTGACAACACGGGTGGGTTCTGTAGGTACTCTTTGATCTGCTCAAAAGCTGCTTGACACCGGCCGTCCCATTGGAATTTCTTTCCTTTCTTCAGGAGACCAAAAAGTGGTTCACAAGTCAAGGTTAATTTAGAAATAAACCGTCTTATGAATTGCACTTTACCTAGAAAGCCTCGCACCTCCTTTTCAGTCCTTGGTGGTGGCATTTCTAAGATGGCCTTGATTTTGGAAGGGTCGACCTCGATGCCCCTTTGTGTAATCAGAAACCCTAGCATCTTCCCTGCTGTAACACCAAACGTGCATTTCTGAGGATTCAGTCGCAGCCGAAACTCTTTGATCCTTTGAAAGAATTTTTGTAAGGCGGTGTAGTGGCCCTCTCTATCTTTGGACTTGACAATCATGTCGTCCACGTACACCTCGACCTCCTTATGGATCATATCATGCAATATTGTAGTTGCTGCCCGTTGATACGTAGCTCCAGCATTTTTCAACCCGAATGGCATCACTCTGTAACAATATGTCCCCCATGGGGTAGTGAACGCAGTCTTCTCCCGGTCTTCGGGTGCCATCACTATCTGATTATAGCCTGAGAAACCATCCATAAACGAAAGCAAGGCATGTCCTGCCGTGAAATCCACCAATTCGTCGATGTGTGGCAAGGGGAAGTCGTCCTTCGGACTGGCCCTGTTCAAATCTCTGAAGTCTACACAGACCCGAATTTTGCCATCCTTCTTTGGCACCGGAACTATGTTGGCCAACCAAGTTGGATATTCAGATACCAGCAGGAACCCTGCGTCAATTTGCTTGGTGACCTCTTCCTTAATTTTGAGGGCCCAGTCCGGGCGAATCCTTCTGAGTTTCTGTTTGACAGGGCGGGCCTCTGGATCAAGAGGGATCCGGTGCTGTACAATCTCAGGATCGATTCCAGGCATGTCTTCATAGGACCACGCGAAAACATCTTTGAAATCTTTTAATAAAGCGACTAAGCGCTCGCGCTCCTCCGAAGACAACGTGGACCCGATCTGGACCAGCCGCGGGTCCTTCTCAGTACCAACATTCACAGTAGTGATTTCATCCATTAAAGGTTTAACAAATCTTTCCTGCTCTTGATCAATTAAACGTTGCAAAACTGGAGGAATTTCTCCCTCGCTGTTTTCATCAAAATTTTGAAAATCCTGATTTAAGCAATAAATCAAAGGCACAGAAAAATACTCGGAAACCACATCCACATCATTCTCATTAAATACTTCCAAGCCGTCAGATTCCTCTGTTACAACAGACTCAAAAGAAAATGAAAAAGACGACCTAGACAGGACTGTGGTATCCGGGTTATCACCCCCAGGAATACCGGACTCAGACTCAGTCGAGCTGGAATCTGATTCTGACGCACAAGATTCGGTAGAATCAGATTCCGGCTCACTACCTGACCCGGAACTGCTAGATAAAAAGCCTTCTTCATATTGCCAGATGAGAGAAGGTGCGATAGATGCATCCAAGATCGGCGCTGGAAAGCCCGCAGCTATTTCATCTCCAATCACAGAAACCGAAGAGTTATCCCCCAAGCACTCTTGGCCGATCAGAGGATCTGATAGTAGACTCGCCAGTGCTACCCCCATTTCAAGCTCTGTGCTCTCAGGATCCACTGTTTCAAATTGCTCAACCTCAGTTGGTGGGTCTGTCTGCGCTTCGGCAACGTCATCCCCAGATAATTGTATGTCGAAGAAGATTTCAAAACCAGGCACGCGCTCCCCCTTCGCGTTTAGCCATGGCTCCGGGAAGCCGCAGAATGGAAAATCTTCCCCCTCCCGGACGAAACGTCCGTTTAGGGTACCCCAGATGGGCCTGTGCATTAAATCAAATGGCTTCCCGGCCTTCTTTGCTCTAGCCCTTCTGGCCATTTCTTTCCCTTTCCTTATCCAATCCTCTTTGGTGGGCAGATAACCCAGTCCAAAGGTGTGGGGGTTGTGTGGCACTTCGGCCAATACTGAGACGCCCTTCCGGCCGCTTCTCCCTAATCCCATCCCAGGGGTATGTTTTAGCTTGTTCATGAGGTATATAGATTGTGCACTAACATACATGCCCTCATTCACAGCCATGACATTCTGAACCACTTGAGCCTCGGCCAAAGTGAACCCCGACAAAAACACATCCTCCGTGCCGTGCTCAATCTCCAAGACAGGTGTAGACACTTCCGGCGGCGGATGGATTGATGAATTCCCAAAGACGATCGCTACCCCTTTCCCGTGGGGGTACTTTAGCATTTGATGTAGAGTGGAAGAGACTGCTTTGACCTGGTGCAACCACGGTCGCCCCAAAAGTAGGTTAAAGGTTGCGGGAACGTTCAAGATATGAAATTCGACACTGTGTTGTCCTGGACCAACCTTGGTTTGAATTTTAACAGTCCCCATCACTTCTCTGCTGGTATTGTCGTATGCTCTGATCACTTGGGTGGTTGGGACGAAGTCCGCGGGTTTCAACCTGATTGCATATGCCGTTCTGGTCGGGCAGACATTAATTGCAGACCCGGTATCAACAAGTACCACCGGTATCCACTTATCTCTACATTCGACAGAAATATAGAGAGGTTTGTTATGACCTGTGCCCTCAGGCGGTAATTCCTTGTCCGAAAAGGTTAATGCCGGGGAACCTCCTCCCGGAAAAACCAGCCCAACCAGCTGTTCAGGCGTGGTGTCTATAGAGAGTTTGGACTTGTCCATTGCAGATAGGACAGCTTCTCTGTGCACTCGTGATGCCATTAGCAGTCCCCAGATGGAGATGTCTGCTTGTATCTTTTTTAACTGTTTCAGCACAGCTTCATCTTCAATTTGCTTCTCCTTCTGTCTTTCTGCTTCTCTGTCCTTCCCGGATGCCTCGGGTTGGTCCAGGTGTGGGGGCTTGAAGTACCGCCCACTTCTTGTCATATGGTCAACCTCATCGAGGTACCAAGTATCATCCGGCTGGTTATTCCCCCAGTCTTCATCGGTGTGGGCAAGACACAAATCGTCATCTTCCCACCACATTCCACTGGCGGTACAACTTGACTTTCGGCCGTTCCGGCCACAACTGATATTTCCGCCCCTGCCGGGCTCTGTTCTGGTTGGGCTTCCCCCACTGCATCCGGTTGATCTTCGAGCCATCCCGTGGCCTCCTCTGATCCCTCATAATCATACCAATTAATCGACGCATCCCCCAGTTCCTGGTCCTCGAGAAATTGCAAGTTAGCAAAGTCCTCCTCTACGGCTGTCAGCTCATCTGCCCATAGCCCAGATCCATCCCCTCGGATCATGCATAGTTCTTCTGTCTCTCGCAATTCTACACTTAGCCCAATTCGGTTTGTTGATAGGATGTACTTGCTTGGATCATAGGCTCCCCCAGCAAAATTCTGCCCAGTCCCAGATTCAACAGACTCAGTCTCTCCCAAAATCTGCCCTGTCCTATCTTCGACGGTCACCACCATCAGTTCCGGTTGGGTTTTGGAGATGTCCACCATGCACAGGAAGTCAGTGCAATCGGGGAGGAGCACCTCCGGCTTGGGTAGGTGGGTGGGAGAGGGTTGGTTGTGACATTGGGTTTATCAAGAGGTGCGATCACTTGTTTGTCAATAAGATCTTGAATCTCATGACGCAATCTGTAACAACGGTCGGTGTCATGACCGTGTTGTTGGTGATATGCGCAGTACTTTGACGGGTCGTAAGAGGGGGGGAGTGGATTCGGTAATGGCTTTGGCTCCAGGGGTTTTAAATGATTTTTTCTGATCAATATTCCCAGAACCTTGGTCAGAGGCATATATAGTGGGGTAAAGGTTCTTTGGCCTCGTGGTTGGAATCGGTTTTGTGTGTTGCTTCCGGACGCACCGGAGAATGGTGTGGCAGTCATGGGCCTTGGAGGGGGAGGGGGAGTGGTGGTGACCATACCAACTTCCGAGGCTCTCGTATTTGCAGCGCCACTTGGGCCTGCATTGTTGTTGCGATTGAAGGTCCTCCTCGGTTGTTCTCTGTCCTGGTCAAACAGGCCTTGTTTCATTGCATCTTCGATTTGCACCCCCATATCATGTAAATCTGCGAAAGTAGGGAACGGGACTACAATCATCCTCTGCATTAGCTTTGGGTGGAGATTGCGCACAATCATCCGAATCTGATCTTTGTCAGTAGGCCTTAAAGTCATTGTTGACGCCTTTGCCCTCCATCGGATCACAAAGTCCGAGAAAGATTCCTTGGGCTCTTGTCTCGTCGTTTCAAGATCACGGGTTGTGATCTCGATCTGAGTGTTGTATGAATATTGTGTGACAAAGGCCTCAGCCATCTCATCCCAATTCTTTTTCACTTCATCTGGTAATCTTGCGTACCAATGGGAGGCCACACCCGACAGGGTTCGGCCGAATAGTGAGAGTTTCTGTGGTCGTGTAAGGCCCATTGGCCGCAAGACATCCGCAAACAGTCGGATATGGACCATGGGGTCGCCGGTCCCGTCAAAACGGTCGATTTGCGGCATTTTGAACCTATCGGGGAGTGTTACGGCCTCCTCGGTATATCCATCTCCGATATCCGGCATAGCCTTGGCCCCTTGGGATTTCTTGAAGACCTTTTCCAGTTTGCTCAATTTCAGAGCTGTATGATCAACCTCGACCTCGGATGGAGAGTCCGGGTGATTGGATGTATGAACCTTGGACAGTTGTGGTGGAAGCGGGGGCGGAGCTGGCCCCGTTGGAAGACTCGTGTCCTCTTGTAAATTTTGGACAGTCGGTACAGTATTCTGGGTGTTCGGAGGAACGTCC
Organism: Camellia sinensis; assembly: GCF_055761805.1. Classification (NCBI taxonomy): domain Eukaryota; kingdom Viridiplantae; phylum Streptophyta; class Magnoliopsida; order Ericales; family Theaceae; genus Camellia; species Camellia sinensis. The sequence continues at coordinate 241,850,724 of NC_138961.1, read as the reverse complement.
TGAATAGCAGGAGCCTTCTCGGGTAATGGGGCCCCCGCCGGAGGGGGGATTTGGCGTGAAGCAGATGCTGTATTCTGCTGTTGCAACCTGGTAATCAGCTCAGCCTGTTGGGCCATGACTGCGGCCTGCTGTTTGGAGAATTCCGCTTGACGGGCGGCATCGTCATGCATTTGCTTCATACTCTCCTGCATCTGGCGCATTAGAGCCTCTATCCCCGATGTATTCTGTTGCTCCATCTGTCTAACTGGCATGTCTATTTCTACAGCAGTAATTGAGACCTCAGTCCTATAGCCCTCTGATGAAGTAACCCACTGCCCTGACAACCTCTGTTCTGACACACTGCGCCTTTTCGGCTTCCTTCTGATAACAGGGGGTAGAGAATAGAACACTGGCTGTCCGTCGATTAGATCCTCAGATCGATGGAGTCGACGACCTCGTGTCCAATGTGCTTGGGGAATGCCTGCTGGGTTGGAAGCAATCGTGCTAAAACTGACCCTAGCAAAAGATAAATAAAGCGAAAAGGAAATAAATAAATAGATAAACGGGCAGCATAACAGCTTAAAATAAAATGCAAGACACACAGTCGGGCATAATCAACACACAGTCAATAAGCTGACTACACACTGTCCTCAAACACTGATTATTATCCCTGTATCACTGTTCCCTAAAACAGAATCTGATATCCGCAGATAACTCGTTTCTCAAATACTGGTTGATGCCCGCAGGCCCGATACCCATAATACTAAACTGATGCCCGCAGGCCTGATGCTGATGATACTGAACTGATGCCCGCAGGCTTGATACTCAAACTCATATACTGAAATGATGCCCGCAGGCTTGATACTGACAATACTGAACTGATGCCCGCAGGCTTGATGCCCAAACTCATATACTGATACATGCATTCCTGTAGAGACGCACTCTAAAGCACATAACAGATAAGTGCGAGCCAAAACACCCCTATGTTGGGGTAGGGTTTCCCTGTCCTATTTGTCAGGAGCTAGGGTTTCACTACGCACGCAGCGGTTTCAAACAACCTATGAACGGATAAGCAACCTGTCCTAATTTGGAATGGTCACTATGGATCCGAATATGCACTAGGTCGAATGGTCAAAGAGGGTGCCCCGGTAAAACCGGGGTTTGTGCTCCCATACTGGCAGAGCCCATAACCGGTCAGCCTTATGGTCATGCCTTGACAAGACAAGCCTCCGGCAAACCGTTCAGGAATAGCAGATGGCAAACACGGTGTCCTAGGCGCACCAATGCAAATGCAATGCAAAGAATCGCACAAGTGTAGTCAAAAACAGATATCATGAGTTCGAGTCATGCTCTCTAACCTCCCCAGTAGAGTCGCCAGAAACTGTAACAAGCCCGCGGGGGGCCTCGCTACAGCTCGGACTCGACTTTTCGTAGTCACGGTTCTAAATCTGAACCAAAGAGTCCAAATAAGGCAAATCATTTTAGGAAAACTGATTTTTGAAAGAAGTGCCAAACATGGACTGCTTTGCCAGATATAGAGTCGCCACCTAAATATTTTATTTTGGGAAATTTAGGAAACCCTGACTCGGTGCCAAAAGGCCACGTGTCCGTCATCACCAAAGTTGCCTCGGCTCGGGAACTTGGGTACGATTGGGGAAGGTCACTTCGTGAGCACCCCCGCTCGCCCGGTCATAGACCGGCCTCTACTAACCATGATATCAATCTTTGAAAACAATGTGAATTCTTATACCGGTTATTAGCCTAGGTTACTATGTGATGCGCACAGCATACAAGTATAGACCGGGTCGCCCGAATTGGAACAAAACATTTCATGCTTGTTTTTGAAAATGGTTTGCTACCTGCAGGTAGGCTTGAAACGTTTGATGATTTACTCCAATTCAGATAACACAGCCTCCACCCACAGGCATTCAGGCAGTTAAATCATGTAAGCACATAGCCTCATGGTAAGCATGCTATTCATGGCAACACTCACACGCATGCAAGGATGCTAAAGCATAAAACTTACCGGGTACTCCAAGCCAAAACAAAAACTGTATTAGAAATCATGCATGATCCTAAGTATACAGAAATGCCTAATGCAACACATGCAAAATGCAACTATAGCAGGCTCGGCTATTCTAAGATGGTATATGAAATGCTACAACTACCATGTATTCAATTTGGAATTGAAAGTACGATGCAGTTAGTATGGTGCACCGAGCCCGATGCATGCAAAACAGATGAATGATGCAAAATATGCTGTCATACTGTATGCTAATTTAAATATGCCCTAATCTAACCATCATAAGCGGATAAATAAAAGGGAGAAAGACGTGGGGTTGGAAGACATACAACACACACACGCACACTTATTACAGTTGTGCCCTCGCAGAGAGGGTCCGAATAAATATACAGTCCAAATATTACAGTCCCGAATAAAAGAATATTACAGTCCGAAATATTACAAAGTTCTAATTAATTAACAAATTAACTATGAAAGCAAATAAAACTGGCGTGCAAGCCAGGGACCGCCTTGCTTCTGATGGATGATGCATGTCCGGGTTGTCTTGCGCGGAAATCCACCGGAATGCCCCAATTAGCCTCTGTTTACACTTGTTCTTGAAATGCGTGCCAAGTCCCAAAAGGTCGCTGATTCTGCGTTTTGCTGCAACAGAGAGCAGGAAAGGGGCATAGCAATGTATTTGCACAAATATATGCATGTCACGATCCTCGTGCCACCAATCACGCATACCGAGGCATGATGGCCGAGGAGTCGAAATGCACAACTCAATATATAATGAATGCACATGAAACTACAGCTAAAACCTAACTCCATCATGGATAATCCGGAGTGTCGGTGACTGGGGAATTGCGACACATTCCGTCACTCGGAGTACGAAATGTACCTCGTTTCCCGTGCCCGGGCTAACACCTATTCCGAGCACGATGCAATATGCATGATATGCATGAAATGCAACTAAGATGCAATCCTAACATACACAATGCTATGAAAATGAGATGCCTCGAAATGCGTGCACGCGGGCACGCAAACCGAGGCGATGATATGTGTCTCAAAATACGTGCGCGCGGCCACGCAAACCGAGGCGATGATATGTGTCTCGAAATACGTACGCGCGGGCACGCAAACCGAGACGATGATATGTGTCTCGAAATACGTGCGCGCGGGCACGCAAACTGAGACGATGATATGTGTCTCGAAATACGTGTGCGCGGGCACGCAAACCGAGGCGATGATATGTGTCTCGAAATACGTGCGCGCTGGCACGCAAACCGAGGCAATGATAAAATGCAATGAAATGACATGGAAATGACAAATGGGCTTATACCAACATGAGTGAGCCTCAGCCACACTCACATAGGATGCCGGCGGATAAAAATGAAGTGCCTCGAAATGCGTGCACACGGGCACGCAAACTGAGGCAATGATAAAATGCAATGAAATGACATGGAAATGACAAATGGGCTTATACCAACATGAGTGAGCCTCAGCCACACTCACATGGGATGCCGGCGGATAAAAATGGAGTGCCTCGAAATGCGTGCACACGGGCACGCAAACCGAGGCAATGATAAAATGCAATGAAACATGGCAAAAATGATATGCAAGCATGCCAATGGAATTTCAGCAACAAAATATGGGGGAAAACAGTCCCGAAATGAAGCGAAATGACATGAAATGCAAGGAAATGTCCCGAAATGCAACATTAGGCATCCGAAATGGCCTATAGCCATGCCAAACATGCACAATATGGACATGCCATGCAAAGACAGAAGCTAGACAGTCCCAAAAGATGCACTTTCACAGTTATAAACATGGCCAAACAGCAAGCATAGGTAGGGGAAAGATAGCATGCAAGAATAGGGGCCAAAAGAGGGGTAATGAAGCAAGTGGTATAAGCTAAACCCAAACTGAAAAATTTCCTTCTACAACACTGAAGATGGACCAAAAATATGAACATTTACAGTATATGGCAGCCTCAAAATCAGTATACAAATATGCTAAAAAAGTGATGCAAAATGAGGCTCAAAAGGTGCTAAAACATGAAGTATACCAAATAATCACCAAACAGAAAAAAAAATGTTAATGAAACATGAAGTATAGGCCAAAATAAGGCAACTTTCAGTTCGGACCAAGGTCCAAAAACAGAAGCAAAGAGGGCTACCAATTTATGCAAAAATGGGGCCAAATAAGGGATATAACTACAAGTGACACATGGAGACACCAAAAAATGTTGAGCCCTTCTCCAATGTTGAAGAGGGGCTCAAAATAAGCCTTATATCAGTTTACAACATGCTCGAAAATAAATTGCTCATGGGTCAAAAATAACATGCAAAATCATGACATACAAGAGGGTCAATGAAGCAAGTGTGTGATGGAGGGCTCAAACAGGGTTGAGCCCTTGATAAAAAGTGAAGATGAGCTCAAAAGATGGCCCTTTTCAGTTAGGGCCGGAGCTTGAAACCCAAAAGAAGTGGGGCTTAGAAATAGATCAAGAAAAAGGTTCAAAAGGGTAAAAGTGTTACTTACCCTTGAAGATTCAAACTTTTGTTGCTTCTTGGATGGATTTGCAGCTTCTTTAGCCTTCAAGAATCCTTCCTTGTTGCTGGAAATGAGATGGTGGTGGTAGAGCTTGGTGGTGTAGAAAGAATGATGGTTAGTGACTTAGGGTTTTTTGAAGAATTGAGAAGGAAGAAGATGGAGTTGGCTATGGAAGCTTGAAGAGTAAATTTTCTAACCCCAACAAAGAACAAGGTTTGCTTGCTAAATAGGCCAAAGAAGGGGTGCAAAGGTGGGGGAAAAGGAGAGTAAAACTCCCCCACAAAATATCCCCCGGATACAGAAAATATCTGGGGGATATTGCCCCACAACTGTAAAGTGCACAGTGCAAGGAACACGGCCGGCCTATCACTTTTGTTGGAGGTGGCCGGCCGGCCACACCCCCTAGCCGGCCGGCTAGGGGTCAAAAGGGTCAATGTGATTTTCTGGCCGGCCAGCTACTGGAGAGGTACCCCTATGTGTGTACAACACAACCATGTGGTTAAAATTTCAAGAAAGTGGGCCCAAGGGGTTCAACATTAGCCCGGAAAGAGGGGTTCAAAAGGGTCAATTTGAATTACTGGCCGGCCATGAACTTTTAGGGGCCTCTCAGGTGTGTACATCACAGATATGTGGTTCAAAGTTCGAGAAAAAAGGTCCAAGGGGTTCAACATTAGCCTGGAAGAAAGGGGTCAAAAGGGTCAGGTGACCTTAATGGCCGGCCACCAACTTTTAGGGGCCTCCCAGATGTGTAGATCACAGATATCTGGTCGAAAGTTGGCAACACTAACTTCAAGGTGTTCAACATTGGCCCGGAAGTTAGAAAAACGGGCGCCGGGAGGCTCCGGAGGAGAGATAACTGGTTGCTGCAACAATTACTAGCCTCCCACCCTTCAATGACCTTCCTGGTGATAAAACAGAGGTACCTGCCAAAAATGAGCAAAAACCGATGCAAAACGAATGCTCGGGGGCCAAAACACGCAGTTCGGGGTCTCGAAAATGGGCTGTTAAGCACCGAACATGGTATTCGACCTCGAAGTGGGTTTCTCAGCCCCCAGTGTCCCTCAAAAGGGAGAAAATAGGAAGTATGCCAAAAATCAGAGCAATAGGAGATGGTTAAGCGGTCCCGAACCGAGGCACACGGCCTGACGGCTCCGAAAACCGGGAACCGGACTCCGAAATGGGCAAAATGGCCTACGGCCACCAAATGTAGCCTGCGAGCATTGAGAGATGGTCTACGGGACCTCTCCCTCCCCTCAGGAAAAGAAACAGAGAAAACCGAGTCTGGCTCGCAAACCGAGACAAGGCACAGAAAAGGGTTCGGAAGTCCGGAGGTAGGGCTCACGGCCGCGACTCTGAAACTTCTGAATGAGCACATTATGCAACATCACCGAGCGCTCCATCAGTGACGTCTGAGTCTTAAGGTCGGTCAAAAATGGGGTGTCTACAGTATCCATCACACGTTTACTTTAGTGTATCTATCACACGTTTGCTTAGTGTATCTATCACACTTCGTTTGCTTTGTGTATCCATCACACGTTCACTTTAGTGTATTATCACACGTTTGCTTATTGTATCTATCATACTTCGTTTGCTTCGTGTATCCATCACACGTTAACTTTAGTATATCTATCACTACACTCGCTTTGTGTATCTATCGCACATACTTACTCACTCTGTGTATCTATCACACTTCGTTCACTTTGTAATTCTTGGTAATAACTGGAATAAGAGCACATGTGTTTTCAAAAACAGGATATCATGTTAGTAAAGGCCGATCTTTGATCGGGAGAGCGAGGGTGCTCATTGCATGACCTTCCCCTCTCGTACCTAAGTTCCCGAGCCGAGACAACTTTGGTGATGACGGACACGTGGCCTTAGGCACGAGTCAGGATTTCCTAAATTTCCCAAAAATAAAATATTTAGGTAGCGACTCTGTATCTGGCAAAGCAGTCCATGTTTGGCACTTCTTTTTAAAAATCAGTTTTTCAAAACGATTTGCCGGATTTGGACTCTTTGGTGATTTATTAATCTCGCATTGCACTTTGCAAAATCAGATTAAGAACCGTGACATTGAGTCCGAACTGTAGTGAGCCCAATGAACAAAACGGGATTTTCCCGGGACGTTCGGGGACGTCTACACCATCAGATCACTATGTATGAACTGGATCAAGAAGTCACATCATTTACAACTCCCAGAGGACTATATTGCTACAAGATCATGCCCTTTGGCCTAAAAAATGCAGGGGCTACATTCTAACGGATGATCACCAAAATGTTTAAACCATTGTTAGGAAAAACACTAGAGGCTTACATAGATGATATAGTGGTCAAAAGCAAAGATAAGGGGGACCATGTCAAGGACCTAGATTAGATGTTTTAAATTTTGAAGTCCCACAAGTTGTGACTGAACGCATTTAAGTGCGCATTTGGCATGGGATCAGACAAATTCCTGGGCTTTCTAGTGACCAACTGAGGTATAGAAGCTGATTCCTCTCAGATCAAAGCCATCCAAGATCTTGAGAGGCCCAACACCATCAAGGAGATGAAGCATTTCACTGGCCTAGCAACCGCCCTAAACCGATTTATAAGTAGGTCGTCAAACAGGTGTTGACCATTCTTGCAGGCATTGAAGGCCAAGTTTGAGTAGGATGATGAGTGCAACCGCGCCCTGGAAAGCTTGAAAGACTATATGACCTCTCCTCCATTATTAGTGACCCCAGTACCAGGAGAGGAGCTTTTTTTGTACTTAGCAGTTTCCCAGCATACAGTTAGCGCAGTGTTGGTAAAAGCTAACACCTGTTTATCTTTCATGTGAGCAAGACTTTGCTGGGCGCTGAAACAAGGTACCTACAGCTGGAAAAGCTAGATGTAGCCTTGATGATGGCTTCAAGAAAATTGTCGCACTACTTGCATGCCCACACCGTGATTGTCTTAACGGCTTTTCCCTTAAAAGCCTTGTTTGAGAGGGCAGATTTTTCTTGACGAATCTTGAAGTGGGCAGTGGAGTTGGGGCAGTTCAACATTAAGTTTCAACCAAGAACCGTAATAAAGGCCGCCTAAGCTTTGGTAGACTTTGTGGCCGAGTTTGCACCAGGAAGTCATCGTGTTTACCCGATCAACTTGACTGAGGCAACCGAAAGAAGGAGAGAGAAGGAAGAAGGAACAGACCGCAGCACTGCCGGCAAGGACTCATCCAAAAGTAAAGTCTTCAGACAGTCAGACAGTAAGGATCAAAGCCCAACGGCAAACAATAACCTGGAAGAAGGTATTAGCAATGCCCTTGATCCCAAGACATCATCAGATCCCTCCACTTGCTGGAAGCTATTCATCAAAGAGATGTGGAAACTCTTCGTAGATGAAGCATCCAACAGACACGGTGCAGGACTTGGCATAGTCCTTATCTCACTGAATGACCTAACAATTGAACAGGCAATCAACCTTGGCTTCCCAGCATCCAACAACGAGGCGGAGTATGAAGTATTGCTAGCAGGTTTGAAATTAGCACTTCGTATGAAGGCCACCGAGCTGATGGTGTACAGTGACTCCAGGTGATAGTCAACCAGATTTCGGATGCCTACGAGGCAAAGGATGATAAAATGGCTTTCCCGTCTTTGACGTAGTACAGCCTGCTTTCCCACGCTGCTGACACCACCCTATAGGGCAAATCAGGTCTTGTTCCCTTTACCGTGATATCCATCGTAGAGGGGGGACTTTGGTTCCTAGTCCAACCACTCATTTGTGAATTCCTTAGGCAAACCAGATTGTGCCCCACCCAATTATCCACCAATACTTATAGGATTACAAATGGAATAGCCAAGCTAAATCGTCGTCTTGGCCTTAACCTCAGATTGGTCGAGCTATTTCACCAGTACTCGCTTAGCCAAAATGACGACGGTTAGGTCTACTACCTTAGAGTAAGAAGAGGTCAAGAAAAAATTATCAAAAATACGCTAGATAAAGATTTGAACAACAATGATTTTCTGTGGGTGTCTGGAAACTTTGAAGACCACGAAGCCCAGATACCGGGCTATAACATCAATTGAAACAAAGGAACAACTGGTAAGGATAGCTCGATTTTATTTTCTTTGCTATCAAAACAACTACTAACCCTTGTGTTCTTTGTCCTTTATGCAGATTTGAACCATCTTAAATCAAATTACGCTTACACAAATCAAGACGCACTTCGAGTCGCGCTACAATACCAGCATCGAGATTGGACCCAGCTGCTCAACGTGCAACCGACCTACCGTTATAACGGTAAGAAGAAGTCCAGAATAACTGACTTCCTACTTGAGTCTTCCCCCGAGCTGGACCTCACTCTTCCCCAAATCAATCTAATTTCCCTTACTAAGGAACAAGAAATGGAAAAAAGAAGGGTCGTGCGAGCTCTCATCACTGAGCAAACCTCTGCCGAAAACAAAACGGAGCAAGCCCCATTCAATCAACCGTGAGAGACCATTGTTGCACTACCAACTACCAGGGCAACATCGTCCCGGCCAAGCAAGCGTGTGTGCACCTCATCAACTGAACCGCAACACTTGGTGGATGAGGAGGAGATCGCACTTCCTGAACCTGTGTTGCCGAGCCCAGAGCATATGCATTCCGGCCGAGCAAGCCCTTCTGAATGGGCACCCTTTATGTCTTACAAGAACCGCGTTGTATCCATCATGAATTCAATGGTTGCTGACAAGGACCATATGCTCGCGTTTAACCTCTCCAAGAGTGTCTGCTTGCCACCAGACATGGAGCATTATGACCACCTGACCGAGCTCAAAGCCATTCGCTCGGCGACCAAGTCGATGGTGCTTGTAAGTTTTCTCCCATCTATTCGTATCCATATTAACCATCTATTTGCTTGGTTTATCCTAACCACTACCTTTCCTATCCATGGGCCCTACAGAAAAACCATGTGGCCCACAAGCGTGTGCTTGAACTCCACAAGACAGCACGGTCGGCCGTGGCTGATGCAAACATCAAGATGGCCGAACTGAAGGAGGCCAAGTTGAAGTTGACTGGGCTGGAATTTGAAAACTTGCGGCTGACCGAACTAGTCAACGCGGCGGAGGCCGATAAGCAAAAAACACTGGCTGACAAAAAAAACCACTACCTGTGGGAACTGGCTAAGTTGGAAAAGAAGAAGAATGCCAAGGTCGTCGAGCTGAGGAAGAAGATGGAAGATGCTAAGGACCGAGGCTTTAAAGAAGGGGAGGTAACCTACATCCTGTAGTGTGAAGTAGCTAAAGATATTTTCTTCAAATGCGAGTGGAAGGTTGCGGCTATCAAGCACGGTCAGGGGCATGACACCAAGATCTTTTTGAACCCTCCCCCTCACTTCATATCGAGCTATATGACGGACTACGCCAATGCGGTCCAACAAAAGTTTCTCCAAGAGGGAGAGGAGGAAGAGACCCCAGATCCATCTACTGCCCCTCCTGACAACACCGACCTCGGTCTCCAGCTTCCTCTGCAAGCTCGGGTGGATCCGCTGGGCCAAAATGTGCTAAGTACGGTTGACGTGGAGCTAGGGACTGAGCTATCCCAAAAGGCAACTGCCTAAACTAGCCTATCTAGTGACGAAGTCCGGGTTGATTTGGATGCCGATTTGGACAACCTTTTTGCTTTCTTTTTTTTTGTTTTTACTCTCAACAAAAATGTAACGGGCTACAAGCCTCTTCTCTTGTACTGAATTTCTAATGAGTGAATCTTTGGTTTGCTTTTTCGACATCTTTTTGTTTCGTCACAGTACTTCTTTCCTTTAATGTAATATCTTTTTTACAAGCCTAGCTGGCCTAATTTAGCTCAGCCTTCCCCTATCCTGCCCACCTTTTTCGGCCGAGATAAGTATCTCAGCTGAATGATAACTTTGGGATACAACAAACCCTTTGCAACTGAGACTGTTGCCTTGATTCTTTATCTTGGCTAAAAAGATGTGGATCAACTTGCCAAACTTCTGCAACCTAGATCCTTATCTTGGCTAAAGAAAGAAAAGTGTTGGTCAAACCTGCTAACCTTCTTCAGCCTAGATCCTTATCTCGGTTGAAGAAAGAAAGTGTTGGTCAAACCTGCCAACCATCTTGAGCCTAGATCCTTATCTCGGCTGAAGAAGAAAAAGTGTTGGTCAAGCCTAGATCCTTATCTCGGCTGAAGAAGAAAAAGTGTCGGTCAAACCTGCCAACCTTCTTGGGCCAAGATCCTTATCTCGGCTGAAGAAAAGAGTGTTGGTCAAACCTACCAACCTTTTTCAGCCTAGATCCTTATCTCGACTGAAGAAGAAAAAGTGTTGGTCAAACCTATCAACCTTCTTTGTTGTCCCTAGTCGGTAATAAGTACGAACCAGAAGTACGAACCAGCTTTACAAACAGCGGAAAGAATTTCGCTAGAAAAAAGTCTACTTGTTTTATTGAAAAAGAAAAATTACAAGTGCTATAAGAAAAAGCTAAAAATAAAATACTTTGAGATTGGTCGTGTTCCATGGCCTGGGAATAGCTTTGTTGTCCATATCTTCTAGGTGATATGTCCCTTTTTCCTGCTAAACCAATCACTTTATATGGTCCTTTCTAGTTAGGCCTTAACTTGCTATCTCTAGGTACCAAAGTGTTGCCCATTACTTTGCGTAGTATCCAATCTCCAACCTTGAATTGCCTTGGGTGCACTATTTTGTTGTATTTTTTGGACAACTCTTGTTGATAAGAGGCAATGTGCACCAATGCCCTTTCTCTTCCTCCTTCTGCAAGGTTGAGTTCGCGGGCTATAGCCTCACCATTCAAGTTCAGATCAAAATTCTCGCTTCTAATAATGGGGAGGCCCACTTCCAGTGGGATTACTGCCTCCATGCCATAGGCCAATGAAAAAGGTGTTTCGCTAGTTGACCACCGAGGTGTGGTACGATAGGCCCATAAAACATGGGAAAGCTCCTTAGCCCACTTGCCTTTTGCTCTTTCCAACCTTTTCTTCAGATCGTCTAAGACTACTTTGTTGGAAGCCTCAGCCTGGCCATTAGCTTGGTGGTACGCCGGTGTAGAGTTATAGAATTTTATTTTGTATTCTTCACAAAAGCCCCTAAAGATTTTGCCATCAAACTGAGTGCCGTTGTCGGATATTAAAGCCTTGGATATGTGTAGACACCCCATTTTTGACCGACCTCAAGACTTAGACCTCATCGTTTGTGCACTCCATGATTGTACTTGTTTGTGCTCGTTTTGAGTGCCCGAAGTTCTCGGCGGAACGCCTTGTCTTTGAGCCTCTAAACCCTCTTTGTTTTGTGCTTGTTTTTGGGCCAAACCTTGGTGCCTCTTGCCTGGAGGGGGGAAGGGTCGTGTCGGCCACTTTTCCCTCTTGTTAGCCACTTCAAGTGGTCAATCGGCTAGGAGAGGTGGCCAACCGGCCACCTAAAGTGGTCGACGGCCATTTTTCTTCTTTTTTAGATATTTTCTTCGCCAGCTGTACCAGCTATTGTTCACTTTATGCCATCTCCATACACGTGTATGGAGGGATGAATGCAAGCCCTTGGCTTGATTTTCTATATAATGGGGGGCTCTCCCCCATTTGAGGAGGTTAGATAATTTGTGAGCAAATTTCCTCTCTCTCTCTCTAGAATTCTCTCTCTCTCTCTCTCTCTCTCCCTATTTTGTGCCTTAAGATTAGAATTCTCTACACTTTTGCACTAAAACCCTTAATCAAACATCTTCATCTTAGAGCTGAGGTTCTTTGAGGCTTAGTTTGAGCTCCTAGGGGTGGTTTAAGCTCAGAATTTTGACTGATTTTGTGCTGTGCTTCAAGAGGTAAAGACTTACCTTGTAGGCTTTGTTTTAGTCAATTGAATTGCCATCTTTTTACACTGTTTTTGGCCTGATTTTCAACTATAAAAAACTCTGATTTTTGTGCCTTAACATGGTGGTTTGAGCCTATTTTGAGCTAGGGGGTTGTCTCCCATTTTTGCTCTTTGGCTTGTATAGCTTTTTGTGCCATCTTTCATCACCTTTAAACCAAACCTTTTGGCCCTTTAAACCACTGAAATTCAGAGTTATTTCAGTGGTGGAAAACATGTTTTGAGGTCCAAAAATGGAAGGGGTAGCTTCCCCTCCTTGTGTCTCACTTGCATGCCTAGTTAGCATCCTATGGTAGCATGTTTTTATGGCTTAACCTAGCTTAATTCAGGCATGTTTTAGGCTCTGATTTGGCATGATTTAGCTCTGTTTTGGGCTGCTTTGATCATATGAACCATGTTTTACATAGTTGTAGAGTAAATGCATTCATTAGCTTGGCATTTTAGGCCTCTAAGTATGATTTACTTGAGATGGTTGCATGTTGAAGTGCCTTTTAACATGTAATTTCAGTGTATATAGCTCTGTCACATGCTCATTTGTTTCACTCTTTCATTGTTTTTGAGAGTTGTGTTTTGAGTCTTGTTTGCAAGCTAACATGTGAGCATATTTTTCTAGCATTTTGTGCCTTAATCTTAGCATGATTTAGTCACTGTTTTGACTAGTGTTAACTCTATTTTGAGTTGGTTTGGCCCTTCAAGGCTTGTATTGCATGGTTATAGAGTAATGGTCTTCGCTAGCTTAATGAGTTAGGCTCTTAAACATGACTTGCATGTGTTACTTGCATGATTTAGTGTCATTTTGCATGTCATTTCAGCACTGAAATATCTGCAACCTCCTTCTATGCTTCACTCTTTACTTTGTTTTGAAAGTGGCTTTGAACCCCTTATTTGCTTGAGTGTGGAATTGAGACCCTCATGCCTAATGATTTAATTCCTTCGGGAGTTCATTACCAATAGCATGAGGCCTCTTTCATGCTCAAGGCACTTGTGGCTTAAGCCCTCTTTCCATTAGAGGACTCTCATCTCTTGGACTTAACCGGTTAAAAAATGGATCGGTAATTAAAATGAGTAAACAAAATGAACAAAGTAAAAGAGGCAAGATAACCATCGTTGTGTTGCATTGCATGTGTTTGGATCAGACGTTAATCCAAACACAAGAAACGTAGGATGTTTCATACTCAAAGTGATGAAACGTGTCACTTTTCTTGGTTGATGTCACCCTTGATCACGCATAATAGGGTGGTGGTCCTTTGAGTCTTATTTGTGCATTCATTAACCTTGTACAAGCTTGACTCTTTGGCCATCATGCATTGAAAATGCTTGATTAGTGGCTTGAGAGCCAAGTGCTACACTCCTTTGAGCTTGAGAAATGATAAGGAGGGTGGCAGTACACACATCCCTTGAAAAATGCATTGCTTTGCCTCTATTGCTCTTTGCTGCAACAAAAGTAGAAGTCCGAAAAAAGAGATGGCCGACCGACCACTTGAGGTAGCCAATCTGCCACCCGTGAATTTTTGTGCAAAAGTATTCCTGTGTTGGAGCAGAGGCAATCTAGAAGTTGGTACAATGTTCAGAGATCAAATAAGTGCAAACAGAGGCAGCCGATGGCAAGGCGGTGGATTCTCGGGACGAAGACAACCGAGCATGCATGTCTCCTTCGCCCTTAAGGCCATTTAATTGCATAGAATTAGCTTAATTCCTTTTGTATTATTTTAATTAGCTTAGCATAGCTAGTTACTCAATTGTGTTGTAATAATTAGTTAACTAGAATAGTTGATTAGTTTCGTTTTGTAAATAATTAGCTTAGCGTAGCTAGCTTAGCTTATTCATTCGGACCCTCCTTCACGAGAGCGCAATGTTGTAATAAGTGTGCGTGTGTGTATATATGTATGTTTTCCAACCCCGCGTCTTTCTCCTTTTTATTTAACCGCTTTTAATAGTTAGATTAGGGTCATATTTTGATTAACATACCTTATGCTTGTATGCATGCATTCATTCATTTGTCTTGCATGCACCGAGGCTCGGCGCATCATTCAAGCTGCATCGTAATTTCAATATTTCTTTGAATACGTGTTTCAAAGCATGTTATCAAATTGAATCAAATCATATGCCATATTAGTAGCCGAGCCTATTAATTACAATTTTGCATGTGTTGCATTAGACATTTTGTATAGTTAGGATCATGCATTGTTTCTAATTAGTTTTTGTTTTGGCTTGGAGTACTCGGTAAGTTTTATGCTTTAGCATACTTGCATGAGTGTGAGTGTTGCCATGATAGCATGCTTGCCATGAGGCTATTTGCTTAAATGATTAACTGCATGAATGCCTATGGATGAAAGCTTTGTTGTTTGAATTGGGACAATTCATCAAATGTATGTTTTAAGCCCACTTTGCGAAGTGGCAAATCATGTTTTAAGCCTATTATGTTTGATGGAAAATCTGTGTTTTAGCCCATTTGAGGGTGGCAAATTCAAACCATTTTCGAAAAACAAACATGAGTTGAATTCGTTCCAATTCTTGCGATTTCAGTCTATACTTGTATGCGTGCGCATCACATAGTAAAGTTAGCTAAATAATCGGGATAAGAACACGTGTTTATAAAAACAACATATCATGTTTAGTAGAGGCCGATCTTTGATCGGGGGAGCGGGGGTGCTCATTTCAGGACCTTCCCCTCTTGTACCTAAGTTTTCGAGTCAAGGCAACTTTGGTGATGACGGACACGTGGCCTTTGGCACGAGTCAGGGTTTCATAAATTTCCCAAAAACAAAATATTTAGGTGGCGACTCTGTAATCTGGCAAAGCAGTCCAATTTTGACATTATTTGATTTAAAATCGATTTTCCAAAATGATTTGCCGAATTAGACTCTTTGGTGTTTATCAGTTTCACATTGCACTTGTGAGACTAGATTCAGAACCGTGGCAGGAGTCTGAATTGTAGGACCAATTCGAGCTCTCCGAAAGGGCGCGCGAAGAAGTCGAGCTACAGTATGCCGAACCGAGTTATGATGTTCTACCAGATGAACTTCTTGACGTTTTTTTCTTTTATGGATGCGAGCAAGGTTCTGAAAAGTGGTTGCAGTCGCCGTAACAGTGGCGGTGACGCGGTTGCGGTTGCGGAGTGCAAAGGCCGTTGTGTAACGGTTGCGGTAACCGGAACCGTGAATTTTTTTATTTTTTGCACAATTTAAAAAAAAAATTACCGATGCTCATATTTTTTTTCCATGATCATATTTATTGGGTTAAAAATAAATATTGATCAATTTTTGTAAATTTTTAAGTATGATCCAATATATTTCATTTTTTTAAATCACTATAAATTGAGTTTTTTACATTTTATTTTAATAATTAATGATTTTATATTATACAAAAAATCAATCACTGACTATTATATATAAGATAAACAATGACAAAAGTAAGAGAATAAATAAGAGCCTAAATATTTATATATATACATATTTTAACCAAGTCAAATAAATAATGACCACACTTATTATTATTATGATTTTCAAACAATATATAGATAGACACACACAAACAAAAATGGTTTAGTGATAGCAGTTGAATAGAATAGCATAGGTCTTACAACTTCAACAAATCAATAACATGATCTTCATCTTCCCTCTTCTCTCTTTCTATCTCTTACTCCTTCATTTTCTCTTTTTATCTTCCCTCTTCTCTCTATCTCTCTTCCCCCATTTTTAGCTTTTTTTTGTGTGTTTTTTCGAAAGAAACAGTTTGGAACCGTTACGTAACGGTGTGTTATGGCTGTTACGGCACCGTTACGACCACTACGGCAGCCATTACGGCTGACACACCTGTGAATCTCAATCACACTGCAAAAGTGGCCGTAACGGTTGCGGCCACTTTTTAAAACCTTGGATGCGAGTGTTTTTGCCTCCATCCACTTTGTGAAATAGTCCGTTGCTGCGAGAAGAACTTTCTGTTGCTGGGCGCAGTTGGGAGTGGTCCTACAATATCCAAGCCCCACATTGCAAAAGGCCACGGGCTGGTCAATGGTAGAAGCTCTCTGGCTGGTTGATGTATTTGGTATGCGAACTTCTGGCATTTCTCACACTTCTTGACATATTTCTTTGAATCTACTTGCATGTACGGCCACCAATAACCTTGTGAAATTGCTCGGTAGGCTAGCGATCTTCCCTCTTGGTGGCTTTCACAAACGCCATCATGTATTTCTAACAAAAATGCCTCAACTTTACTAGGATGGACACACGTCAAGTAAGGTCCTATGAAGGATTTTTTGTACAATGCTAGTGATGGAGAGAGCCAAAATCACTGTGATTTTGCTCTAATTTTGTTGGCTTTTTTCTTTTCTTTAGGTAAGATGTCATCTTTTAAAAATACTATGATGGGACCCATCTAGGAAGGGCCTAGCTCAGCACAACATGCTTTGGCTGCTTCTGGCTCTTCAATACTTGGTCTGGGTAGGAAGTCGATCAACAATGGGTGTGGGATAGATGTATCTGCCATTGTCACAAAACTGGCCAGCTCATCCGCTTTACTATTTTTCTCTCAGCCGATTTGCTCTATCCGGACTACTTCGAACTTCATGATCTCCTTTCTGACCAACTCTTGGTACTTAGATGGAATTAAGGGGCAATTGAGAGGGTAATATATATACATAAACTGGGCCGAGGTAGGTCCATTTAGTTTAGGTATTGGGTCGAGCTAAGTAGACTCCTCAGTTCGTAGGGGTGCGCTTGAGACTGAGCTAAGAGCTTTTATAGCTCGATCTTGAGGTGCACAAATGTCAGTCCAAGGACTGGAGCAAATTATATTTGTAGCATACCGGATTAAAGGTTATCTCGGTCGAATACCACCTTGGTTCTGTCCAGCGTAGAGCAGGGCCAGGCTAGCTCGGTTGAGTACACTACTGAGCTGAGGCAGGAGGTTTGAGCCATCTCACTTGGTTGATAATGAGTTATCAGGATGGCATTATCCTTGGGAGTGTGATTCTTAGAAGGATTCTTATAAAGAGAATTGGAGTCCTACTAAGATTATGCCAGACAGAATCTATAAAAGCTCATAGCAAGACCTATGTACAGGTATCACAATTTCTACTCTCGAATACACAGAGCTTTTGTCTATTGTCTACTTGCTGACTCAGGCATCGGAGAGGTTTCCGGCACACACTCGCCGACTAGCTCACGTTTGTGTTTTCAGGTAACAAAGCGACGACGTTTGAAGAGTGCAAACTTGATCAACAGGATTATACAAGAAGATTATTTTGTACTCGTACAACTACTATAAACCATATTATCTATGAAAATTTTAAATGTAATGTTGATGTCATTATTAATGACATACAAGTATAAGTATTCTCACTATAAAGATATAAAATTTATTAGATTGTTAGTTACATTTGACATGTGAGATTCACTCTCTATGTGTTTATTTATTTTTAGTTGGTGATATCGCATACTAATGATGATGTGATATTATCATTATATTGAATTTTTAATCAAATTTTGTATAAAAAAGTAATTTATCATTATATAATTTATTTTAAGACTTATATCCATATATTTTTTATATTGTTCATGATACACTAGTTATAAATAACATTATTTTTTTATGTTTCTTGAAATTAATTGTAAAAACTTGCGTGAAATATTTTTGTAAAAAATTTTGATATTTTAATTAATAAGTTCCTCCCTAATTTAACTTTCTGGCTCCCCCACTGTCCAGGATAATCAAATAATTTCTCGACCTAGTTTAGATCACCCCATCACTCAATTCCAACCATGACACCGTTGCTTATACAATCAGGACTTGTTTGATTGAGCGGACTATAACATATAATTCTAATTATTAATCTATGGAATTTATATTTCTTTATTTGATTACAAATTTCATTATTCAAATTAGATTTTAATGGTCATTCTATTTAACAAAATTGAAAGATGTTTTTAATTCTACAACTAATATAACGCAAAATATATATATATATATATAATAGGAATTATATATTTTTCATATATATTGCAAAACAAACATGGATAAGAGAAAATTATATATCTAATTAACTCAACTGAATAACTAATTTTACATTAATTTCGTGAATTATTAATTATTTCATTATTAATCCTGCTAATTAAACATGCTCTTAAGTCAATCGAGTTGCCGACAACAAGAGCTTCGAAACGTGGGACAGAAGCAAGGGTAACTGATCTCTCGCCGGCTTGTATTTTGATTATTTAGCCTTACCTCTCTTCTGATCATCCTACCACCAACCACACACAAGACCCATAATCACACAAAATCTATGTTGGAATTTATGGTTTTACAAGCTTATTTTGGGCCAACTTTGAGCACAAATTAAGGGAGGTCCCACGCGTCTTTTGAGGTGGGTTCAAAGAGGTGATGTGTTCCTTGCCGCATGGCAAGTCACACGGTGAAGACGATTCGTCAAAAGCATTTATGAATGAATGGGAAGTTGAAGTCATTTTCAGGTTCGTGGAATGGACAGTTAAAGAATAAAATGTAGGTTTCCTTACAAGGGTTGTTCCACATTGGAAACTTAAGAGAGCTTGTGTATATATATAAGCTCTAGGGAGCAACACTTGGGTTGGGCCCCAAGGGGCATCCCAAGTTTGTAGAAATGAGGAGTTATGGACAAAGTGAACCTTAGCTCAAACCATCACACATGCGCGCGAGCCGTAACCGACCGGTTGAGTCTAATATTAATTTTTTGGACAAAAAATTATTTGAATTTTTTCCAAAAAAAATTCTTGCGGGAAAAATTAATTTTCCTGAATGAAATTTTCTATCCAAAACAGTTCCTCCTTTGGTCTAAGTTCCAATATTCTAGCATGTTTAAACCGACTAAATAGATTCAATTTTTCCAAGACAGGTTTTAAACTGCCAGCAATTTCCAACAGACTGAAACTGCCAGCAATCATCTATTCAAATAGTAACTGCACCTGTTCATTCAAAAACAGATCTGTTCGAGTTTGAATTTCATACCTGTTTAGCCCTATAAATACCATGACATTTCCAGCAAATTTTTTATTCCGAAATTCTTTTTTTTTTTTTTTTTTTACTTTCCTTTGTGCTCTCTTTGCATTATTTTACATACTAATTTTAGGAAAAAATTCTGAGAGTATAGAACACATGTTTTGTTCGCCATACAAATTGTTTGAAGTGCTACTACAATTTGTGAAGATTATTGTATCCTGAGAGATAGACGTCATTTATCCGTAAGCATCGTAGCGGGACGAATCTGTCTTAAAGATGGAGTGTTACATACTTAACTTGATCTTTTAAATATTTATTTGGTTCGGTAAATAAATTCTGTAAGTAATTTATTTTATTTGTTTGTTTTGGTTTCAACTTATTTATTTTACGCAGAAGATTGTTTTAACAATCTTAAGGCAGATTCAAATTATTTAATTCAAATAGAATTTTTTGTTTGTTTCCTTTCTTCTTTTCTTCTTCTTACAGAAATTATTTTATGTGATTTTACAAATAATATTCAGGTTGAAAAAACAGATAGTAGTAATATACGGTTTGAAAAATAGTATTAATATACTGTTTATTTTCTTTGACAACTAGTAGTAATATATTGGTAGTCATTAACAATTCAGAATATTTATTTGTGATGTTGGTCAGAAATTAATCTTGGTTTTCAGAAATAATTTATGAGTTTTCATTAATTAAAATTCTGTTTCAGTATTTTAATTTTTGAAGTGTTACAGAAATATTTTTTTGTGTGAAATTAATTTGTTTAAATAAAATAATATTTTATTTTCAAATTAATTGGAAATAAAAGCTATAATTTTTGTTTATTTTATTTTTACAGAATTTAATTCTGTGTTTATGATTTAAATTTTTTGAGTAGTATAAAATTCTAATTCTAATTTTGTTTTATAATTTAGAATTCATGGCTACTGAAACTAATGCTCAAACAAGTGCTGGTATGGTGATTGCAACTGCGCTAACCTCTCCTCCTGTTGTGACTGTGCCAGTCAATCACGGTGAAAAGCCAAAGAAGTTCTTAGGAACTGATTTTAAAAGATGGTAGCAGAAAATGTTGTTCTATCTTACCACTCTTAACCTGGCACGCTTTCTCCGTGAGGATGCTCCTACTCTAAAAGAAAATGAAACCGATCGGCAAATGGTTGCTGAGGTCGATGCTTGGAAATATGCTGATTCCCTTTGCTGAAATTACATCTTGAACGGACTTGATAACACATTATACAATATCTACAGTCCTATCAAGACAACAAAGGAACTTTCGGAGTTTTTGGAGAAAAAGTACAAAATAGAAGATGCTAGCTCAAAGAAATTTGTGGTTGGCAAATTCCTAAATTTTGTGATGGTTGATTCTAGGATTGTAATCAGCCAAATTTAAGATCTCCAACTCATTTTGCATGACATTTATGCAGAAGGTATGTCTCTCAGTGAATCCTTCCAAGTTGTTGACTTAATTGAAAAATTACCACAAGGCTGGAAGGAATTCAAGAACTATCTCAAACACAAGCGTAAAGAAATAACTTTAGAGGAATTGATTGTGCATTTGAGGATTGAGGAAGACAACTGCAATTCTGAGAAGCGGGCTGGTAAACATCCCATTGAGTCTAAGGCAAATGTGGTGGAACATGCTCCAAAAGCAAATAAACGAAAGTTTTCTAGAGAAAGTTCCACACAAGGCTCCAAAGGAGGGGGAAATAAGAAGTAGAAGTTTAATGGCAAATGTTACATCTGTGACAAAGAGGGACATCCAGCCAAAGATTGCCATAGCAAGCGCAAAGGCAAAGGAAGATCAAGCAAGAAGCTTGCTCAAGCCAATATGACCGAAGTGGACAAAATTTCCAATGGTGTTGAGGACATAAATCTTTCTACAGTTGTTTCCAAGGAAAACCTTGTCAAAAATCCTAAAGAATGGTGGGTAGGCACTGGTGCTACTCGCCATATCTGTGTCGACAAAGAGATGTTCACATCTTTTTCTATGGTGGACAATGGCGAACAACTCCTTATGGGCAACTCTTCAACTTCTAAAGTTGAAGGATAAGGAAAGATTATTCTAAAGATGACATCTGGAAAGGAACTCACTCTCAACAATGTGCTGCATGTACCGGACATTCGTAAGAATCTAGTCTCCGGATCTCTGTTGAGTAAAAATGGGTTTAAGCTAGTTTTTGAAAGTGACAAATTTATACTTATCAAAAAAGGGGTGTATGTAGGAAAATATTACATGTCTGATGACCTTTTCAAACTAAATGTAATAACTGTTGTACCCTCTGTTATTAATAAAAATACATATTCTTCTTACTTGCTTGAGTTTTCAAATTTGTGGCATGGTAGACTAGGACATGTTAATTATGAATCTTTGTGTAGATTAATTAATATAGAATGTCCACCTAAATTTGACATTAATTTAAATCATAAATGTAAAATTTTTGTTGAGGCAAAATTAACTAAAACTCATTTTCATTCAATTGAACGAAATATGAAGCCACTTGAATTAATTCATAATGACATTTGTGATTTTAAATCAATTCAAACTAGAGGTGGGAAAAAATATTTTATCACTTACATAGATAACTATACTAGATATAGTTATGTTTATTTAATTCTAACCGGGAATGAAGTTTTGGAAACTTTCATTCAATACAAGAATGAAGTTGAAAATCAACTTTGTAAGAAAATTTAAAAACTTAGAAGTAATAGAGGTGGTGAATATGAATTACCTTTTGGTGAGTTTTGTAAAGAACATGGAATAATTCATCAAACTACCACTCTTTACTCACCTCAGCAAAATGGAATTGCTGAAAGGAAAAATAGGACTTTAAAAGAAATGATGAATACCATGTTAATAAATTCTAGATTACCTCAGAGCTTGTGGGGAGAAGCAATACTTTCTGGTAATTATATTCTAAATAAAGTACCCTGAAAGAAAGTAAATCAAACACCTTATGAATTATGGCTTGGGAGAGTACCATCCTACAAATACTTAACAGTGTGGGAGTGTTTGGCTAAAGAGGCTATTCCTAGTCTCAAAAAGACTAAGATAGGTCCTAAAACAGTTGATTGCATATTCATTGGTTATGCTAAGAATAATAGTACATATCAGTTTTTTATTCATAAGTCAGAACATTTCGAAATGCATGTAAATACTATTATTGAATCTCGGAATGCATTTTTCTTTGAACATATATTTCCGAATAAAGCTGAACAAGAGACTAGTACCAATAAAAGATCTTATGATGCTATTACTAGCCATGATAAAAAACAAGATCAAGAACAAGAGCAAGAAATAGATCAAAATGAGAAAGAGGAACTTAGACATAGTAAACGTGCTAGAACCTCAAAATCTTTTGGTCCAGATTTTCTAACATTTTTGTTAGAAAATGAGTCATTAACTTTCAACGAAGCTATGTCTAGTCCTAAAGCTCCTTTATGGAAAGAAGCTGTAAACAGTAAAGTTGAATCCATTATGCAAAATCACATTTGGGAGCTGGTGGACTTGCCACTAGGTTGTAAACCTCTTGGATACAAATGGATTTTCAAAAGAAAAATGAAAGTGGGTGGATCAATTGACAAATACAAAACAAGACTTGTGGTCAAAGGATATAGACAAAAAGAAGGTCTTGATTACTTTGACACATACTCGCCAGTTATTAGAATAACATCCATTAGAATGCAAATTGTCATTGCATCTTTGTATAATCTAGAAATTTATCAAATGGATGTGAAAATCGCTTTTTTAAATGGTGAGTTAGATTAAGAAATTTATATAGAACAACCATTAGGATTTTCTGTTCCAGGAAAATAAAAGAAAGTGTACATATTGGTTAAATCATTATATGGTTTAAAATAAGCGCCAAAGCAATGACATGAATAATTTGACAAAGCAATGATGTCAAATGGATTCAAAATTAATAAATGTGATAAATGTGTTTATATTAAAAACACAAGCAAGGGTTATGTTATAGTATGTCTTTTTGTGAATAATATGCTTATCATAGGTAGTAATAATGATATGATTAGAACTACCTAGAAAATGTTGAATAAACATTTTGACATGAAGGATATGGACATTGCTGATGTAATTCTTGGTATGAAAATTATCAAAACATCAGAAGGATATGCTTTGCCACAATCTCATTACATTGAGAAAACACTTGATAAATTCAGCAAAAATGATGATCATCTTGTTAGAACACTTGTAGATGTTAATTTGTTTCCTTCTAAGAATGTACAGGAAAGTATTTCTCAATTAGAGCATACCCAAATTATTGGAAGCTTAATGTACTTGATGAACTGCACTCGCTCGGATATAGTTTATACAGTAAGTAAATTAAGTAGATATATGAGTAATCCGGGAGTAGAACACTAGAAAACAATTATAAGGGTTCTAAGATATCTTCGATTTTCTCGTAACATTGGGCTTAATTATACTAGATATCCGGCAGTACTTGAAGGATACTATGATGCAAATTAGATATCGGATAATAGAGACTCAAAATCCACTAGTGGGTATGTCTTTACTCTTGGTGGAGCGGCTATATCTTGAAAATCTTCCAAACAGACTTGCATAGTTAGGTCTACTATGGAATCATAATTCATAGCTTTAGATAAAGATGGGGAAGAAGCAGAATGGTTTCGTCACTTCCTTGAAGATATTCCAATGTGGCCAAAACCGGTGCCTGCTAGATGCATACATTATGATAGTCAATCAGCAATAGGTCAAGCACAAAGTCATATGTATAATAGTAAATCACGACACATTCGTCGTTGACATAGGGGATCTACTAACCAAAGAGTTAGCAAAAAAATTAGTTGAGAAGTCATCGAGAGGAATAAGACTTAAGCCTTTTAAACAAGAGTTACCACAACGGTAACTCAACCTAGTTGACTGGATATCCCAAGATCTAGGTTCAAATGGACAAACGAGTTGTGTATGACTTATAAGGATCACTGGGGAGTCAAACTCCTACCCATTTCTATGATGAAATAGTGATGTCTACAGCGTTTTAGGTTAAGTAATAGTTTTAATGATTCTTATATCTAGGAATGACTAGTGGAGTATTGCAGGATACTCTTCATAAGAATCACCTATGTGAGTGTGAACTAGGCCGATTCTATGAGATTTGTGAAAGGCTACAATTCTCTAAAGCTTTCATAAAAGACCAGGTTGTTCAAGGCCAAAATGAACACAATAGTGAGAACTAAACTGTGTCTTGTAATATACTGTGTGAGTTCTATTGTCTTGGTTTATACAAATGGCTAAACAGTTCAAGAGATCATGTTCACTAGTTAGCTAGTAAATCCGATACTATCTCACAAGGGAAGGTTCAAAACCAAAATCTATCTATCCATCGCAGAATATTTCCAATTTCTGCACTCTCTATAATTAGATCATGTTGTTACATTTTCTCTCCATCAAATTCCATTCCTGTGGGGGATTATTGGAATTTATGGTTTTATAGACTCATTTTGGGCCAACTTTGAGCCCAAATTAAGATGGGTCCCACACGTCTTTTGAGGTGAGTCCAAAGAGATGACGTGTTCCTTGTCGCATGGCAAGTCACACAGTGAAAACAGTTCATCAAAATCATTTATGAGTGAATGAGAAGTTGACGTCATTTTCAGGTTCATGGAATAGACAATTAAAGAATAAAATGTGGGTTTACTTGTAAGACTTGTCTCATATTAGAAACTTAAGAGAGCTTGTGTATGCATATAAGCTCTAGGTGGCAACACTTTGGTTAGGCCCCAAGGAGCACCCTAAGTTTGTAGAAGGGAGGAGTTATGGACAAAGTGAACCTTGGCTCAAACCACCACATACGCACACGAGCCGCTGCCGTCGTCCATTCGACCGGTCGAGTTGAGCCGAGCCGTGCCGAACGCGGTTGTGGATCGGGTTGGTTCTAATATTAATTTTTTGGACAAAAATATATTTGAATTTTTTCCAAAAAAAATTCTTGTAGGAAAAATTAATTTTCCTAAACGAAATTTTCTATCCAAAACAGTTCCTCCTTCGGTCCAAGTTCCAGTAGTCCAACAGATTCAAACAGACCAAATAGATTTGGTTTTTCCAGGACAGGTTTGAAATTGCCAGCAGTTTTCAACAGATTGAAACTGCCAGCAGTTATCTATTCAAACAGTAATTGCACCTGTTCATTCAAAAACATATCTGTTCGGGTTTGAATTTCATACCTTGTTCAGTCCTATAAATACTATGACATTTCCAGCAGTTTCTCATTCTGAAATTCATTTTTTCTTGCTTTCCTTTGTGCTCTTTTTGCGTTATTCTACATACTAATTTTAGGAAAAAGTTCTAAGAGTATAGAACACAGGTTTTGTTCACCGTATAAATTGTTTGGAGTGCTACTACAATTTGTGAAGATCATTATATCCTGGGAGATAGACGTCATTTATTCGTAACACCGTAGCAGGACGAATCTGTCTTAAGGATAGAGTGTCACATACTCGACTTGATCTTTTAAATATTTATTCGGTTCGGTAAATAAATTCTATAAGTAATTTATTTTATTTGTTTGTTTTCGTTTCAACTTATTTATTTTACATAGAAGATTGTTTCAACAATCTATACACTGTTGCTTTTGAAAATTGGCAAAATCTAACAATGTTTTTGAAATTGGTTTGGTGTTGAGATGCCTATGGTATTTGGTAAGCATTATTGCCTGAGAAGGATGAGATTTTTTAACGTTTTTCTGGTGATTGCATAGTGGCAAGGTTGATGCTGATGGTTTGCTGATGTGCCCCTCTGCGCGTTGTTAATAGAAGAATGGAAATATGTTTAATGACCTCATTGCATTTAGTAAGTCAACTTGATTGACTTAAAGAACGATAATTGATACGATTAAAAATCACATTGTGGAGTCATGCGATTTTTAAGCACCCTTCGACATTCGGAAGTCTGGCAAGCAAACCCAAAGTACAGCAAGAAATTGTTAATGACCTCATTACATTTGGTAAGGCGAGAGAGTATTATGGAAAGTTGGCAAAGCTTGGAAGCACGGTTATCTTCTATACGGTCCCCCTGGAATTGTCAAGTCTGCCATGGCTAATTTCTTGAATTATGATGTATTCAACCTTGAATTGACAGTGGTTAGGGATAACACGGAGTTGAGTAAGCTTTCTAGTGGCATACCAAGCAAGTCCATCATTGTAATGTAATTGAAGATATTGATTGCTCTCTCGATATAAGCGGTCAAAGGGGGAAGAAAAAATTGAATGGGGTTCAAGATAGCGACCCTATATGTGGTTAGAAAACTAAAACAAGGTGGAGATGGCGAAAGCGAAGAAAGCAAGGTTACGCTTTCTGGGCTTTTGAATTTTATGGATGCATTGCGCAGGGGAGAGGATTGTGATTGTTACTAATTAACCATTTGGCGAAACTTGACCCGGCCCTTTTTTGGAGAGGAAGAATGGATATGCATATTGAATTGTCCTATTGTGGGTTCGAAGCTTTTATGGTTTTGGCTAAGAATTATTTGGGCATTGGTTCGCTTTGTTTGTTCGAAACAATTAAAAAATTGTTGGAAGAGAGTAATGTAACTCCTGCTGATGTTGCTGAGAATTTGATGCCCAAGACTTGCTGATGTTTGCTGAGAATTTGATGCCCAAGACTTTGACAAGAGATGTAGGGACTGGTTTGAAATACCTTATTCAAGCTTTCAAGAAGACTGACTGCTAAGGAAGATGGAACCAAGTTTGAAGGGTAAGGAGGAGGAAGAGCTAAAGAATGTTTAGTTAGTAATAGGCCAAGTAAGATAAGAGCAAGGAGTACATAATTTAGAGAAGAAAGTATGGTAGTCTTCTTGGGAAACACTTGATAGATAGTGCTTCTTGTAGGTAGTAGCAACTCTGATAGTAGGCTTTGGATTGCAGTGCCTAATGTTCTTTTTTGAATGTTTCTTAAATTCTACCAAGTTTACAGTGATTTTGTCTTATTTGTTTCTTCATAATACATCATACAATACTAAACAAAATCAAATGTTTATCAATAGTAGGCTTTGTTGGATCTGAAAGAAAATCGAGTTCAAGTGACAAAAATTTATCAATAAATTTGGGTTCTGATCTGTTAGAACCAAAGCTGGGTGTTCTAGTATTATTAGATGTTGAAGTGTTTACTTCTTTTTTTTTTTTCTTTTACAATTAATTATATTTAGTCACGTACCCTTTTAACAAAATTTTTAATAAAAATAGTAGTATCATACAATTATTCAAGCAGAAATTACACCTTAGTGGAGGTTTAAAAAATTATTTTCAAATTAATGATAAATATTAAAAAATAAAATCATAAAAAAAATTTATAATTTTATAAATAATTTCTGAAAATTTATCAAACAAGTAATTTTCCCATTATTCAATCCGAATTTAGACTCGTGCTCCCTACAACTGTAAAGTTGTGGTGTTGATGGAAGACATTATGATTTAAGTTTTAATTTTAACCACATACATGACATTTATTTTTTGTTTGTCATCTAACGTCATTTTCATGAGGATTTAGATGAAGACTTCCAAAACACCACAATATTTTTCTTGATCGAGAATTCACCTTTAAAATTGTTGTCGTTTACAAATTTGTAGTGTGAGCATTTTCCTTGTCCAGTATATAACTGACCCGGCTCTAATGTAAGAAAGAATATGGTATGTTTTATTAAATAAAATAAAATTAAATAAAAAAAAAGAAAGACAGCAACATCACATCACATCACATCATTGTGTGTCATATCATACCACATACATTAGTATCAGCTGTGGCGGACCCAAGGGAGACTAGAGGGCTGTCACCCCTACAGGGCCCACAAAAGTTTCACTGGTGGTGCCGTTTTGATCTTTTGTTTGCGAATGGTGAAGGCTGGCCCTCCGAGGCTTATAAATTAGAAAAATCATTACACATTAATATCAAGAATAATGATATTAATATAAATTTTTTGTATAGAATTTTTATATTTATGATTATTTTGTTTTTAACCACAATATCTATCATTATCTTTATAATTTTAAAAATATATTGAACACATAATTTTTATGCATTTTTTTGTACAATCTTTCAATTTGCCAATCATTTTTAATAATAATATTGTTTCTAGTAAGTTTTTGATTTTTTTTTTTTTTTGAAACTCCCTGGTTGATAAATGAAATTGTTGTAGTTAATTTTTGAGTTCATGCAAATCTTTAAAGTTAATTTTTTATTTTATTTGTTTTATCAATGTGAAAAAAGTACTTAATAATTTCGTTTCTTTATTTCTTTTCCTTTTTCTTTCTTTCTTTCTTTTTTTTTTTCTCTTTTGTACAATATAATAAATAAATAAATAACTAGTACTTATTATCCTTTTTTCTTTAAATAATATTTTATTGTCAATTATAAATACATATAATTTGACCCCCTCTATGTATAAGATTTGACAAAAGGTATCATATTTCTCTTCATAAGATTTGAAATTACAACCTCATATCAGTGCCTACATCTAGGCCAAAAATAGCAATTAGATTGTGTTTAATGTATGGATTTGGAAAGGAAATAAATGGTATGTTGGTAAAATGTAATTATATTTCATTTATATTTTACTTACATTTTTCTTTTTCTTTTCTAAATTCCTCTCTAAATTTATAAACTAAGCACAATTTTAGTGAAAAAATTATTCAGCGTCTCAAGACACCACAGGGACATAGTACCAATCACTAATTACCTTACTTCCTTTTATTTTCTTAATAAGCCTTCGTTTGGGATGTGGGTTGATTTTTTAATTTTTTGACTATTTTAGTATGGGGCTAAAAAGTTTCATTTTGGATAGGCTTTTTGATTTTTTTGACTTTTATGAGAGAAAAAATAAAATGATTATGGTTTGGATGTGATATTTTGTCTTATTAATTTTTTAACTTATTTTGTCTTTTTGTGACTATTTTAGCCCAAAACCAACATGACAAACATAGCCTCATTGGCATAAATTAGTAAATGTCACATTTTTTTACCAAACACATTCAATTTATTAATGTAAATTAATAAATTTCACATTTTTTTTACTGAAGACATCCTTTTTTTTTTTTGGGGTACATCAGAAAATGAAACTAACAAGAAACAAAAGAAGAAAGATAAAAGAACAGAGAAGCCCAAACATTGGTTGCCACTGTTAAAGTATATAAAGAATACACACTAATACACTGTAAAGTAAAGCGCACACACACACCAGCAAGTATACAACGAATACACTGTAAAGCACACACACACCAGCACACACCCACTAACATCACATGTTCGGATCACACTGTAAAGCACACACCAACACACACCCACTAGCACACCCCAGCACACAAAGAAAGCTTTAGCAATAGTTTAATGTACCTTCTCCTCTCTATAAATAGAGAGAGCCCAGTCTCTTGTAATACACACAAAAAATATACATACTGAATACATCAAAAATATAGAGCTAATTTGCTCTCTCAATCTCTCTCAATTTCTTACATGGTATCAGAGCTAAGGTTTCACCACACCAGAGCCTTCGTCTCCTCCAGACGATTCCAACGCCACTAATTTCAGCCCAATTCGACGTCACACGCGCTCTCACGCGCCACTTCTGTGACCGGCGCGTCGCCTGCTTCCGCCTTCCGCCTCACACGCGCTCCACGCGTCCTCCAGACTGTCCCGTGCTAACGTGCGCCGCGCACTACCTTGCTAACGTGCGCCGCGTGTTTCTGACGTCAGCACACGTCAGCCCTCTCTGCTACCGTGCACTGCCTTGCCTGTTTGGCTAACATGCGCCGCGCCTTTCTTGCTAACGTGCGCCGCGCCACTTTGTCTCTCATTTCTGTGCCTCTGTGGTCATATTTTGGGACGTTTTCACTCCTATTCCCACTAATTTCGGCCTTCTGAATTCACTGGTAACCTCGGTTTTTTCAGATTCTACCTCCATTGTGCTATTTTTCCCTCATGGATCGCCCAGATTCCTCTAATCACCCTATTTCCGTTATTCTTGACGGGACTAATTATGTCCTTTGGGCACAAGCCATGTCTGGCTTCCTCAAAGGCAAGAAACTTTGGCGTATCATTACTGGGGATATATGCAAACCAGTCCCAACAACCACGGAATCCGCTGCCACGGACTCCGCTGCCAAATATATCGACCGACTAGAAGATTGGGATAGTAAAAACTATCAGATCATCACCTGGCTTCGCAATACTTCTATTACATCCATCGGCCTTCAGTTTGGTAGGTTCCAACTTGAGTCTGCTTCCTCTCCAGCCAAGGCCATCTGGGATTTTTTGCAAGAACGCTATCAGACTACCGGTCTTGCTCACCAATATCAGCTTCTGAGTCATCTTCACCGTATGCGCCAAGAAAACACTCAGACCATTAATGATTTCCTCTCCCAAATGTATTATGTTTGGGATCAACTCGCTCTTTCTGAGCCTCCATGGCCTCATACTGAGGATGCTGCCTTGTTTACTACCTACCGTGACCAACAGCGCTTGGTTCAGTTTCTCATGGCTCTCACTCCTCGTTTTGAGCCCGTCCGCGCATCTCTCCTACATCGCACTCCTTTACCCACTCTTGAGCAAGCCGTTTCTGAACTCCTGTCCGAGGAAACCAGGTTTGGTACTCTCCATCCACACCCTGTGGACTCTGTTCTTGCTACTCCCCAGATTCGGAGTTCTCCTTCCCCACAGCGGTCCACTACCTGCAACTATTGTCACAACCGCAATCTTCCATCGACTCATCTTCTGGTTCATTGTCCCGTTCGTCTTTGTCGATTTTGCAACAAGACTGGCCCCGGTCATCTCCAACAAGATTGCTTCCGCAATCCTACCCGTGCCTCTCGCCATGGTCCTTCCACCGGGAATTTTTCCCGCAGCAACTCTCACCGTTCTGGGACTCCATTTAAAAACATGCCTGCTCCACGCACTGCTGCTGCCGCCTCTGAAGCTTCACCTTCTTCTGTCCCTGTAGATCCTTCCACTCCGGTCTTCTCTCATACCGATGTTGAAGCCATGTTTCAACATTTTTGGCAGCATTCCGGTACTCCTCCATCTTCTGCTTTGTCTACTACCGCAGGTAACACTTCCTGGTACTTTGACTCCGTTTGTTGTAATCACATGACCTTTGATCCTACTATTTTTACTCCTCTCTCTTCGACTCCTCATGTTCCTTCTATCCATACTGCTGATGGGTCTCTTCTGTCTGTAAGTCATGTTGGGTCTGTTTCCACCTCTCACTTATCTTTATCCCATGTATATCTTATGCCTGCTCTCACTTTAAATCTTATCTCCATTAGTCAATTATGTGAGCATGGTCTAACTGTTACCTTTTCCCATACTGGTTGTTTGGTGCAGGACCCTCGGACCGGGCAAACTCTTGGGATAGGCCGTAAGCAAGGACGTCTCTACGAACTTATCCATCTTCATGTTCCAGATTCCTCTCAAATCACTGCTCCTACCACTGCTACCACTGCTCCTCCTTTATCTCATTTTCAACTTTGGCACTATCGTTTGGGCCATCTTTCTGTTGGTCGTTTGAAGTCTTTAATTTCTAGTGGTCATTTGGGTACTGTAAGTTCTGATGCTTTCAATTGTGTGTCCTGTCAACTTGCAAAACAACCTGCTTTGTCGTTTAATAAAAGTGATTCTGTTTCTCTTGCGCCCTTTGATCTCATTCATTCTGATATTTGGGGACCCTCTCCTACTCCTACTATGGGAGGCGCACGTTATTTTGTTGTTTTTATAGATGATTTTTCTCGTTTTACATGGTTGTTTCTTATGAAAAATCGCTCTGAACTCAAACAACTTTATTACAATTTTGCTGCAATGGTTAAAACCCAATTTTCTAAAACTATCAAGATTTTTCGCTCCGACAATGCCATGGAATATAAAGATTTTGACTTTCTTTCCTTCCTTAGGAGTCATGGTACTCAACCTCATCGTTCCTGTCCAGGTACGTCCCAACAAAATGGCCGTGCTGAACGAAAACATCGGCATCTACTTGACACTACTCGAGCCCTCCTTCTCTCTTCCTCTTGTCCAGAAAATTTTTGGGGTGAAGCCGCTCTCACTGCTGCTTACACTATCAATTGTATCCCTACACCGGTCATTCATAATCACACTCCATATGAGCGTTTACATGGCACCCGTCCCCCTTACGACATCCTTAGGGTTTTTGGCTCTGCATGTTTTGTTCTTCTCCAACCTCATGAACGTACCAAACTTGAACCCCGTTCTCGCCTTTGTTGCTTCTTAGGGTATGGTATTGAACATAAAGGGTATCGTTGTTGGGATCCTCTCTCCCAGCGTCTCCGTATCTCTCGTCATGTGGTCTTTTGGGAACACACAATGTTTTCCTCCCTCTCTCAATTCCGTTTATCCGTTCCCTCACCCTCTCTGTGTTTTACTAACCCTTCTGCAGATCTGTTTTCTGATGAGCTTCCTCCACTGCCCATGCCTGACTCTCTTGAGACTGTCTTGCCTATTGGTCTTTCTCAAGCATCTGCCAGCTCTGATGGTCCTGATCTTGCTCCCTCGGACTCCTCACCCCCTGTTGAGTCTCTTCCTCTGGCTCCTCCTCCTCCTGCTCGACCACACCGGGTAACTCAACCTTCTACTCGTCTTCGTGACTTTATTGTTGGTTCTACTGCTTTTTCTACTTATGAACCCACCTCCTATCGGGAGGCTCGCTCTAATCCTCTTTGGCAGCAAGCTATGACTGATGAATTACAGGCTTTAGACAAAACTCACACTTGGGACATTGTTGATCTTCCTCCTGGCAAGACTGCCATTGGCTGTAAATGGGTATACAAAATCAAAACCTGTTCTGATGGCTCTATTGAACGCTATAAAGCTCGCCTTGTTGCTAAAGGCTTCAATCAAGAATATGGTATTGACTATGAGGAGACCTTTGCTCCTGTTGCTCGTCTCACCTCTGTTCGCAGCCTCATTGCAGTTGCTACTACCCGACACTGGGATCTTTATCAAATGGATGTGAAAAATGCCTTTCTTAATGGTGTTCTTCTTGAGGAGGTCTACATGCAACCTCCCCCTGGGTCTACTTATCCACCTCATAAAGTCTGCAAACTTCAACGTGCTTTATATGGTCTCAAACAAGCTCCCCGCGCTTGGTTTGCCAAGTTCAGCTCTACTATTCATGACTGTGGTTTCACCTCCAGCTCTTATGATACTGCACTTTTTATCCGCAGAACTGCTCAAGGGACCACCTTGCTTCTTCTTTATGTAGATGATATGATTATCACCGGTGATGATGTCAATGGTATTCTTCATCTTAAACAATTTCTTAGCCATCATTTCGAGATGAAAGACCTTGGTCCTCTCAGCTATTTCTTGGGTCTTGAAATCTTCCATGATTCCACTGGTTCTTTTCTCTCTCAAGCTAAGTACACATCTGATCTTCTCACCCGTGCTGGTCTTACCGATTGCAAGACTGCCTCAACTCCCCTGGAGCCTCAGAGTCGTCTTACACCTCTTGATGGCACTCTTCTCTCTGATGCTACTCTATATCGCCAGCTCGTCGGGAGTCTTGTCTATCTCACAGTAACTCGTCCTGACATTGCCTATGCTGTTCACATTGTTAGTCAGTACATGTCGGCTCCTCGCACTCCCCACTATACTGCTCTACTCCACATACTTCGATACCTCAAAGGCACTCTGTTCCATGGTCTTCACTACTCTTCTTCCTCCTCTCTTGAACTGCGTGCCTTTTCTGATGCTGATTGGGCTGGGGATCCTACGGATCGACGCTCCACCACGGGCTTCTGTTTCTTCTTAGGGGATTCTCTTCTTGCTTGGCGTAGCAAAAAACAATCCCTCACTGCCCGTTCTAGCACCGAAGCTGAATACCGAGCTCTTGCTGATACTACTCAGGAACTTCTCTGGCTTCGCTGGCTCCTCACTGATATGGGTGTTTCCTTTTCTGGTGCTACCTCTCTTTATTGTGACAATCAGAGTGCTATTCAGATTGCTCACAATGATGTTTTTCATGATCGCACCAAACATATTGAGATTGATTGTCATTTCATTCGACAGCATGTTACCCGTGGTACTGTTCATCTTCTCCCTATTACTTCAGCCGATCAGCCTGCTGATATTTTCACCAAGGCTCATCCTCCTGGGCGCTTCCGTGATCTTGTTTCCAAACTCAACTTGGTCGCTGCCTCCCCTCCTTGAGTTTGCGGGGGGCTGTTAAAGTATATAAAGAATACACACTAATACACTGTAAAGTAAAGCACACACACACACCAGCAAGTATACAACGAATACACTGTAAAGCACACACACACACCAGCACACACCCACTAACATCACATGTTCGGATCACACTGTAAAGCACACACCAACACACACCCACTAGCACACCCCAGCACACAAAGAAAGCTTTAGCAATAGTTTAATGTACCTTCTCCTCTCTATAAATAGAGAGAGCCCAGTCTCTTGTAATACACACAAAAAATATACATACTGAATACATCAAAAATATAGAGCTAATTTGCTCTCTCAATCTCTCTCAATTTCTTTCAGCCACAACTCAAGGCCTGAGGTAGCCCTAGCCAACCATGTCAGCAATCACTAGCCCTCGAATTTCTTCAAGAACCTCATCATGACTACTAGAGGCTCAACTTGATTAGCTTTCAATTTTGCAAGACCATTCACACTACTATTGCCTTTGCGCAAAACATTCTGGATTATATAGCCACACCTTTGCATGAGGAATTTGGAATCCTCTACCAAGCTTCTAACCGAATGAGACACCACAGAACCTTCTTTCAATAACTCAATCACAAATGATGAATCCGTTTCAATAATGCGGTCTTTGTACCCCTTCTCAAAAGCTATAGTTAGGCCTCGGTAAATTGCCTAAAGTTCCACCTCCAAACTGGTACAAACATCGAGCTTTCCATAGTAACCAACGAGCCAGATGACTTTCTCATCTCGAACAAGACCACCAAAACCTCCTTCTCCTGGGTCTCCATTTGTGCTGCAATCAGTATTCAACTTCAGTTCACCTACATATGGAAGGCACCAATTAACAATCACACCACAATTAATAGGATGTGAAATAGTGGATCTAAAGGCTTCCTTTATATCATAAGCATATCTACGTAAAATTAAAATACTTTGATCCCAAGGGAGTTCAACATTTTCAAAAACTTTTTTGTTCCGGTCTTTCCAAATTTGCTAAATAGTAGAAGCAAAAAGAGTAGGATCCAAATAAGGAGAGAGTTTTTTTTTGTAAGATTTGATTCCAACCAATAAATAAAAGGAATGTTTCGAACCCTATATAACCACGCCAAACAGCCCATATTCCTCCAGATATCAACTGCTTTAGGGCTGCCTCTGAAGATATGATCAATATCCTCCCATTGGTTACCACATTTGCTACACACAGCAAATTTAGTAAGCCCTCTCTTAACTCTTAGGCTGTTTGAAAGAATCTTGCCATGCAACACTAGCCACACAAAGCCCTTAATCTTTTGGGATAGCTTCAACTTCCATAACTAAAGCCAGTTACTAGTTTCAATCTCATGATTGGCAACTAGCTCATAAGTTGAGGCAGTAGAAAAATCACTAGAACAACTATGCCAATGATGAGTGTTCGGATAAGTAACTAATCTAGGTAAGTGAACCTTGAGAGCAAGATCAACAGCCTCTCTAGGAAGCTTAGAGTTCAATTTAGTGATATCCCAACCATCTTCCTCATCCAAAAGAATATTGACAATTTTAGAATTGATGAGAGGTGATTGGGGAAAGAGTGAAGCTATATTGCTCTCACCACACCACCAATCAAACCAAATGGAAATTTGATTACCATTCCTAATACACCACTTACTACCTTTAACCAGAGTCTCTCTAGTTTGAAGAATACCCTTCCAAGTATAGGAAACTCTTTTCTTACTAGAATAGTCAAGAAGAGATCCCTCTTGGAGGTATTTGGCCTTGAGCACTCTAGTCCATAAACAATTATCACCATTAAGTAATTTCTAGCCCAAAAGTAAGGCAGTATTATAGTGCTTGGCCTTTCTAATGCCTAAGCCACTCATTTTTTTGCTCTTACACACAGTATTCCACTTAATAAAGTGAACTTTTTTCAAATTTCCCACCTCTCCCCAAAGAAAGTTGCGGTTGATTCTGTCTAGATCATTACACTCATTTATAGGCAACTTCATGGTCTGCATGGTAGAAGCAAGTAGAGCCATTGTCACAGATTTAATAAGCGTGGCTCTACCTGCTAAAGACAGCATATTTGCTTTCCAACTTGAGAGCTTCCCTTGAAGCTTATCAAAAATAGAAAAGAAATGAGCTCTAGAGACTCTGTTATGAAGAAGAGGTATCCCAAGGTATTTCCCCAGGCCTTGGGTGAGAGTGATGCCACCATAGTTCTAAATCGCGATATCGGCTGACGTAACGGTATCGATCGTGGAGTATCGGTATCGGTAGTATCAACCGGTACGTATCGAGAATCGGGTATCGCGACCGTGAAATTTTAAAAATCATTAGCAATCCCTCTAAAACTAAATTTTATGCATTTTTTGACTCTTTTAACTTTAATTTGCTACATCTTAATCAAAATTTCGTTATGTAGGAACATTTTTGACTCAACTAAATGATATGTATTTATTTTTGGCATATGTTAAACTTTTAATAAAAAAATTGATTTGAATATTTATTTTTTCTTTTACTGAGAAAAAAAATATATATATATATTAATATAAATAAATATATATATATATATATTAAACTTATATATATACAATCACCATTTGTATTAAACCTCTATTTATATTAAAAATGGTGATTGTATATATATATCAAAATTTCCACTTCAATCTCAGACTTTCATACCATAATACAACCACTTCTCTCTCTCTCTCTCTCTCTCTCTCTCTCTCTCTCTCTCTCTCTCTCTTACTCAAAATATTGACCAGAAGTTGCAGAAGAAAAACAGGTGAATTTCATCAAGAAGAAAAAAAAAACCAGGCACCTTCAGGTGAATTTCGGAAGTGACTTTGGCCAAACCTTGGCACCTTCAGCTTTAGACCACCTTCAGCTTTAGATCAACGAAAAAAAAAAAGAAAAAAAAAACAGAAACAGAGCACATCAAGAAGAAAATAGAGACCGTATCAGACTGTATCAGACTGTATCGGCCCGTATCGGCCCATATATCGGATTCACGCCGCTACGTACCAGGACTCGGACGCTACGGCTGTGAATTTCATTCTCACCGGTGTACCGGTGAATATCCGAATCGGAGGTATGATTTTCCGATACGAATCGGCCAGTACGTACCGTACCGGCCGATATTTAGAACTATGGATGCCACACAAAGCACACAAGTTCCTGGCTTTAGAATTGCACAGATTCAGAGACACAAAAAGTTTGGACTTAGCCAAATTCACTTTCAACCCCCAAATGGTTACTGAACTGGCTAAGAATCTCCATAATGTTATCGTAATTCTTAGTATTTGCTTTCACAAATAATAAAAGATCATCAGCGAAAAATAAGTGAGAAATTTCAGGGCCTTTAACAAAGGCTTTAATCCCCTTCCATTCACCACAGTTGACTCTACCAAAAATCAAGTTTGAAAGCCGCTCCATACATAAAACAAAGAGATATGGGGAAAGGGGGTCACCTTGGGGGAGTCCCTTCCTAGGATGAAAATCACGAATCTGTTCCCTATTCCACAGAATAGTGGAATTCACAGATGTAACACAATTCATAATCAACTCCACCCAATGCATGTTAAGATTAAGTTCCGTCAAGGTGTCACGAAGGAAAGACCAAAACACATTATCATAGGCTTTCTCCAAGTCAATTTTGAAAATTATCGCCCCTCTTTTCCCTTTTCTGGATCGGTGGGTGTGGATAATTTCTTGGGCAATAATGATGTTACCATTGGCGGATCTATCAAGGATAAAACTACTTTGGTTTAGGCTAACAATTCTATCATGGAGAGGTCTGAACTTTTGGTTTGGGCTAAAACTACTTTGGTTTGGGCCAACATCCGATTTGTAATAACACTTGTCATTGGGAGAGCGCATAACTTCTCCTGATCAGCACATTACGTTTATGGATCCAAACATCATTCACTAGTTACATTATTGAAGACATCAAAGTAATGCAGTCCGAGGATGAAGAAGCCAACCAAATTTGGGGTCACCAGATACAACCTTGCTCGTAAATTCATTGATGAAGTGGTTTTCCACATTCACATCCAACTAGTGCTTTTGGAAGAAAGACGCAAAAGACACCCAAGTCAAGTGGCCAATTACTTTATTTGGGACAGGACCATGTCATGTTATGCACTTGATGGTGAAATGGCTTCACTTGCAGCCAGACACCTGGCACCTTTAAAATTTTTAAATTGGAGGTGAACGTTTCATACACATACGTGGTCCACTAACGCTCGGTCTACTAAACTTGCACGATTAATATCAAAAGTTGTAACTATTTGCTTTATCATTTTCAAATCCATTCAATAAATGTTTATTTTGGAAATAAGGATATAATCATTTGGAAAGTTAAAAATAAGTCACTTTTAAATTTATCAAAATATTCTTCCGTGGTGGTAAAATTATAAAATTGTATGGGATAATATGGTTAATTTATCCATTTGCCTAGTGATGTGACATTATAAACAAACAATATGAAAAAAGCAAAAAACAGTTTTTCCTATCTTGCTGAATGATTTTGTGAAGTCAAAAACTTTGGATATAATCCAAAAAATAACTTATATCTAAGGTTATGTTTGGCATAAATTTTTTGAGTTAAAATAGTCATAAAAAGATAAAATAGACTAAAAAGTCAAAGATAAAATGTCACATTTAAACCATAAACATTTTATTTTTTCTCTCACAAAAATCAAAAAACTCATCCAAATGTAACTTTTTAACCTTAGGTCAAAATAGCTAAAAAATCAATTCACATCTAACTAACACTACTTTAAACTTGTCTGAGATGTAGTTAAATTTTTTAATTTGTTGGTTAAACAAGTTTCAAAAATTTTAAAATTTGTTTATCATCATCTAAAAAAAAATTATTCAGTATGTTCGGTTTCAATTTTCTAAATTCAGTTTTCTAAAAATTAAATTTTTTATTTTTTTATGTTTTTTTTATTTTTAGTGAATATTTTTTAAATTTTAAGTAATTTTTTTACTTTTTTTTATGCACCTTACTTAAATGTATCTAAATAATAAAATATTTATGAAAAAATATTTTAAAAAATTAATAAATATCCAAAAATACGAAAAATGTACTGAATTTTCATATTTTCTTTGTATTTTTTGGTATTTAAAGTATTTTTTAAAGATTTTTTTCACAAATATTATACTTTTTAAGTATATTTATGTTAAATATGTCTAAAAATTAAAAAAAAAATTAGTTAAAATAATAAAAAAAATTATTGAAAACATTAAAATAAAAAAAATAAAAAAAATAGAATTTTTTGAAAACTAAACTATAACCAAACAAGCTTATTTTGCAAAAACTTTAAAAATGGCCAAAAGAAAATTAGTAACTTTAGCAATCAGCTTTTGGTAGGGATTGGGGATGCTGCTGCGCGGGCTGTACGGAAAAATGGGTTCTTTTTAGAGTTTATTTTGATAATTCGAACCGTTGACATTTTAGAATATATCAAGTAGAACATGCCTGTAAAAAATTAGGTTAATCAGATATCGTTTACTCATTCATTCACTTACATTTCTATCTACAAAAATAAATTATAATTGAGATTTAAAATGTTAAAATGAATACAAATGTGAATGGATGAATAAATAAACGATATCCAATTAATTTTATTTTTTACAAACACATTCTACTTAATATATTTTAAAATATAAACAATTCAAATTATCAAAATGAGCTCGTTCCACAGCACATAATATGCTGGTGCACGGCAGCATCCCCAAATTCCTTTTGGTGACATCATGATACAAATCACAGTAGTGAGATCATTTCCTTAGCTCTTTCCTGGAAAGTCCATTTCTACATTGCTTTCCTAATCAGCAAAATGACCTTTGTCTTTGATTGTCCCTTTCATGAATTTTATCCATATATTAATAATTTTCTATGTAGAACAACTGTATCTGCTAATTGATACTTTGCAATAATGTCACTGAATTCTTTAAGGATGTCCATTACCATCTTATAGCTTTCCTAAGTGACTTTACAGAACATTACAATATAGTCATCAAAATGGAGATGAGAAAAATAATTCATAATTTTTAGGAATAATTACATTTTACCTTTTGTAGTTTCACTTATTTATATATTACCTCTCTGACTTTTATAAATGTATTCATAAACCATATATGGTTTTGAATAATGTGTAAAAGTGACATTTTTTGCTAGACTTAATAGTGTGTGGATTAATGTGTCAGAAAAGCGTGTTTGCACTAGGATTAAGTGGTTGGTGCCAAAATTGAGACTTTAATTGACTAATTTGCCCTTCTAATCTCTTGGCACTCGATATCTATATGACCACTCTCTCTCTCTCTCTCCCCTACCCAAGTTTTTGATTCTCCTCTCACTACCCCAACCTTTGAGTACATTTCACAAAGGCTTATATGAATCTTAAATGGAGGATTCTCACCCCACTTAGCAATGTTGCCCAACAGTTGCTCAGTTTCATCAAGCAAATGCGATTTAGCCATCCAATCCACAAGCACACTGTAAGTAGCAACACCCAGTTCAAAACCATCATTCTCAAGCTCCAATAGAAGATTCAATGCCTTATCCAATAAATTATGTTTCTCGTAAGCCGTAATCATACTAGCGATGCACCTATCATCGGGCTTGTGTCCAACTTTAATCATGTAGTCGAAATTGTTCCTCGCCTGATCCGGGTCTTTCGTTTACCCAAATGCTTTAGCGATGTACAAGACTCCAAACTGGGTTGGAACCCAGCAAACTGCATCGTGGTAGCGATTCTTTGAGCTCCACCAATATCGCCACGCTAGGCAAATGAACGAAGCAATGCCATATAAATCTCCTTCGTAGGCTTCATCTCCCTTGCCTCAATCTCTCTAATCAATGACTCGTCCAACTTCGATTGTGGAGCCTTTACATATGCCATGGTCATTGAGCTTTAAATAGTCATCAGGTTTCTCTCTCTCTCTCTCTCTTTCTCTCTCTCTCTCAGGAATGGCAACGGGGTGGACCAGGACAGGGCCGGGGATCACACTCCCGTCCCCGATCCCCGACGCTACAGAATTTCCCGTCCCCACCCCCGTCCCCGCCTCCGCCCCCGCCCCCACCCCCTAACAAGGATCGGGTTTCCCCGACCCCTGAAAATTCCTGCAGCTCTTTCTCTCTCTGTTTAGCTTTCTCTCTCAATCATAAATCATCCCCCACCCCCTAGCAGGGATCGGGTTTCCCCGACCCCTGAAAATCCCCGCAGCTCTTTCTCTCTTCGTTTATCTTTCTCTCTCAATCATAAATCATCAACAACAACATATTTTCATCAACAACAACATCATCAGCGGCAACATCATCAACAACAACATCATTTTCATCAATAACAACAACATCAACAACAAAAAAAAAAAAATGGAGACAGATCGCGATAAATAGACACACACACACA
Source organism: Camellia sinensis (assembly GCF_055761805.1). Lineage (NCBI taxonomy): Eukaryota > Viridiplantae > Streptophyta > Magnoliopsida > Ericales > Theaceae > Camellia > Camellia sinensis. The sequence continues at coordinate 241,808,779 of NC_138961.1, read as the reverse complement.
CATATATGTATACATGCACAAATCTACTCAGATCTACCGTGTATGAAGGTTCGACAGTGGTGCGAGGGATGAGGAGGCGACGGGGTCACGGGGGACTGCGTACTGTCGTAGAGGAGGAGCGACGCCATCACCAACTGCAGAGAGAAGAGAGAGTGAGAGAGAGCTTTCGCGGACTGCGGAGAGAAGAGAGAATGAGAGAAGAGACAATGAGAGAAAGCCGTCGCCACTGCAGAATGAGAGAGAGTAGAGGATAGAGAGAGAGAGTGAGAGACAGATCAGGAAGAGAAACATATGACGGTTATATTATTATTATATATATATATATATATATGAATAGATAGAGGGGCATTATAGTAATTTTATGTCGGGAAGAGAACGGGGCCGAGTCCAGGCCTGTGAAAGCTATCCCCGTCCCCGGTCTGAAACTGATCGGAGATTCAATTTTAAATACCATCCCCGACCCGTGGGAAGTATTTTTCGGAGAAAAACCGCTCTTATCGGGGACGAGGGGTCGGGTCCCCGTCGGGCCGGATTCAAATTGTTATTCCTACTCTCTCTCTCTCTCTCTCTCGTGTGGGAACTGGTTTCTCTCATCTCTTTCCCTTGCTTCAACTCAGTTATGGTGGCGAACTGGTTGACCCACCACCAACTGGAACTGCTTTTCACAGCCTCCGAGGCTCTTAACGAAACCCGATCGATTCGTTTCTCCTACTCCCTCTGGTCGGTGAGTAGGTGTGTGATTGCAGTAGATTTCATAGAGAGAGAGAGAGAGAAAAAGAGAGAGAGCGAGCATTACCCAGATAAGAAATGAATGAGATTAGGGGTGAAATCGGTTCAGTTCGATCAGTTTTTTCACTAGTTTTGCACCAAACCGATCATTTCGATTTTTCATATTTGTGAACCGCACCGCCAGAAAAATAACATAAACCGGTGCGGTTTTTTCGATTTTTCGGTTTTTTGGCCTCTTTTTTTTCCCTAGTTGGGCCTCACATTTTGGCCTATATTTCTATCCATTTTGCATAAAATTTGGGCTCAAGCCATGTAATTTCTACATAGGTTTGGGGCCTCACATTTTGGGCCTATTAATATTATATAAGTCGGTTCGGTTCGGTGCGGTTCAGTTCAAAAAATCAAAAATCGTAAACCGAACCGAATGTACAGAAAAACATAAACCGAACCGAACCGAACGATTGAAAACTTAAAACACCGACCGAAAACCGTTCGGTTCGGTCGGTCCTTCCGGTTATTCTTTCACCCCTAAATGAGATGGGTTTGTAGATTGGATGCATTTCATATCTATATAATATATGAAATGACATTCATAAGAAAATTGAAGAAAAAAATAAGAATATTTTAGTTTTTTCATTAATTCTGTCACGTCCCATTACTTTTATACATCACTCAAAATTATAGGGAGCTTATGAGTATATTTATAAAAGTTAAGGATGTAATATGTAATGCACAAAACCACAGAAGTAAAATGTAATTATTCCAAATTTTTATAGGCTTTAAAACATTTTCATTCATTGGATTTGGGTGGTCAAAGTTTAGAACGAGAAAATCAATTTTTATTTATTTATTATTTTAAGATTGTTTTGAAAAGTGAATTATAAATTAAAAAAATGATAGGATTCAAATAATTCAATAAACTGATATATAAACATAGTCGGAGTGATCTTCCTTGGGTCGAATAGAAATCGAGAGATTAAAGAGAGGCTCTATCTAAGTGTACAATTGGGTGCAAATCACATTTGAGTCATTTCAATTGGGAAATTTTACTATGCACAACTCTTATGGTATGCATCCTTTCGTTTTGTCATTTTTTTTTTTATTATGATTAATTTTTTTCTTTAATTATAATCTTGTTTTAATTATAACTCATGATCTTTGTTTATGTCTTATGTTTTGTTTGGTTATGACTATTTTTTTCTTCTAATTATAATTCAAAAAAGTATAAAATCATACCATTTTCTTTTTTAATTATAAGGTGCATACGATACACATTATTTGAGAGATGTGTATCATAATCTTTCTCTATTTCAATAAATAAAAAGATTTTGGCTTTATTTAGGAAGACAATTGGGCTAAAATAGCTAACTAAAAGACAAAATAGACTAAAATAGATAATAAGACAAAATATCACATCTAACCCATAATTATTTCACTTTTTTCTCACAACCATCAAATTAATTTAAAAAAAAAAAAAAAAGAGTCAACCAACCTTCTAAAAAAGAATCAGGATGCTCTCATTGACTTTCCTTATTGACTTCTTACTTGTTGGGCCATTGAGCCCACTTTTAGGCCCAATTTCGATAATTTGAACCGTTCACATTTTAAGATTTGTTAAGTATATTATACTTATAAAAAATCAAATTGATCAGATATTAGAAAACATATGTTCGGAAAACTGTTTATTAATTATTTTTAAAAAATGATTTTTAGTTTGATGATCCGAACACATGCTTTCTAATATCTGATCAATTTAATTTTTTACAGGTATGATATACTCAACAAATCTTAAAATGTGAACGGTTTAAATCATCGAAATTAGACTTAAAAATAAGCCCAATGACCCAGCAAGTATGAAGTTAAGGAGAAAAGTTAAGAAGAAGATCTTGATTCCCTAAATAAGGTCTTTTAAGTTTGGAAAAGTTTATTTAGCTATCAAAAAAAAATAATATATAACTGCCATTAAAATAAAATGAAATAAAATAAAACTTTTATAAAATATGTTAGACATATCTAAAAAAAATTAATTATTATTATCTTACAAAAGTAAAAAAGTAAAAAAAAAAATTACGGAACTTGTGCAATTTTTGCATAGCCATGTAGTGGGTGCTTAAAATAATTATAAAAAAAAAAAGGGAAAAAAAATATTAGAGGTCTTAAAATTTCTATCAAATATTTTATCAAATATCTCAAATGAATATGAACCTCACACTTATATGGATCCATCACATATAAAATATTTGATAAAAAATTTAATATCACTAACATTAAAAAATAAAAAAAAATAAAAATAAAATAAAAATAAAAATTAGCATAAAGGATAGTGTTTGGGATAGATGGGAGGAAAAAGCGACAATATAATGAGTAATTTTATAAATAATTAAAAAAATAAATAAATAATTACTACATCTTTTAAAATTTTATTAGTTGGACAAATCACATCAATATGAACATAATGATGGGGTATAACTGAGCTATTGAGTATTTCTCCCACTGTACCCTTTGGATTATGCCATAAAGCACAGGATAATTTCTTATAAAAGGAGCAACTCATAGAGAGCCAAGCCAAGTGAACTACAAGTGAAGCAAGCAAACAAAAGCCTACAGCTTCTCAGTTCTATCTCATAGTCAGAAATTGGAAGATGGTGAACACTATGGCATTCATGGGGCATCAATGGGCTCAACAGCATCAAGCAGGAGCTGGAATGAGCCAAATAGGCTTCGCCATGGCCATCGCCGCCTCTATGGTGGTTATGACCATGTTTCAACAATTTCTCACAACCCAACTCAGAGGCTATGTTGAGAAATGGATTCACAAACTGGTTAATTCCGTGAACCCTTTTGTCAAAATCAAATTCCATGAAGATACCTTCACCGGCGGACCCAAAAACCACGAAGCTTTCTCCGCCATCGAGACCTACCTCAGCGACCACTGTGCCTCTCAAGCCCCTCGCCTCAAGGCCAACGCTGTTCGCGACATCCAAACTCCTGTCCTCTGTGTCGACGACGGCGTCGAGGTCTCCGACGACTTCGAAGGCATCAAGGTTTCTTGGAATCTCATCGTTGAGAGCGAAAAAAATGATTCCTTCCGCGGCGGCTCGAAGAAGAACAAGCACTATTCGCTTAATTTTCGGAAAATGAACCGTGAAATCGTCGTCGGGAAGTACTTGAAGCATGTTATGGAAAAGGGGAAAGCTGCGGCGGCTAGAAATCGGCAGAGGAAACTGTATTCCAATAGTTCTAGTGAGCATGGAACTTACTGGAACTATATCATGGAATTCGATCATCCCGCCTCGTTCGATACTATTGCCATGGAGGAGAGCAAGAAGCAGAACATTATCGCTGATCTGAGATCGTTTTCTGAATCGAGAGACTACTATCGGAGAATTGGAAAGCCCTGGAAAAGAGGGTACCTTCTGCACGGACCTCCCGGAACCGGGAAGTCCACGATGATTGCAGCGATGGCGAATGAGTTGAATTACGATGTGTACGACCTCGAATTGACTGCGGTTACAAGCAACGCTAACCTGAAGAAGCTGTTGAACAGAACCCCCTGCAATTCTATTCTTGTGATTGAAGACATTGATTGCTCGAGCGACATTTCGGGTCTGAGGGAGAAGAAACTGAACGATGACAAGGACAAGGACAAGGAAAAGGTCAAGTTCGAGAAAGTGACGCTCTCTGCGCTTCTGAATTGCATCGATGGACTATTCTCGGCGAACGAGGGTGGGAGAGTGATGGTATTCACGACGAATCACGTCGAGAAGCTCGACCCGGCACTCATTCGGAGGGGAAGAATGGACAAGCACATTGAGTTGTCATTTTGTAGGTTTGAAGCTTTCAAGGTTTTGGCAAAAAACTATTTGGGTATTGAGAATCATGAATTGTTTCCCCAAATTGAACGGTTGTTGAAGCAGACCGACATTACTCCGGCCGATGTGGCGGAGAATTTGATTACGAAGAACGCCGATGAGGGTTCTGCTCGTGCTTGCTTGCAGACATTGATCGATGTTTTAGAGAAGAAATTGGAGGAAGATAAAGTGAAGTTGTTGAAGGCTGAAGAGAAAGCAGAGCTGGTGGAGCCACCCAAGATAGCAGTGAAAGAGAATGGAACATGTATCAAGGAGAATGGGCATGTGCTATTAAGTGTTCAAGTGTAATTGTTCTATTATGTGCTAGTGATCTAGCGGGTTTGGAATTCTCAGTTTACTGCGTTTGTTGTAGCAGTGCTATGTTTATCAATGAAATAAGATGTTCTGTTTTGTTCTCTGTTCTTTACTGTGTACATCTTTATGTTTTAGATCATGAGTGACCCAATCACATTACGCCTCTGTTTGCAAACTTTTTCTGATCCCATTGATGCGTTTGGTTCCCGAGAAAGTAGTCGTTGATGAGAAAGTGCGAGGAAAAAGTAGAAAGGGACAAATAATTGAAATACTGTTGATATTTGGGAAGTGAATTTTTATGTATATTTTTTTAGTTGTAAGATATTATTGGAGAAAAAAAAATTTGTGTTTGGAAAGATAGTTGAGTTTTTTTGTGATTGGATCTGATGTTTGTGAGAGAAAAAGTGAAATGATTATGAGGTTGGATGTGATATTTTGTTTGGATTTGTTTTTTTTTTTTTGGTTTTGTAAAAACTTTGTCTTTTAGTAGAAAAAAATCCAAAAAAAATTCTTGCCAAACACCGCCTTGGCTTTTTTAGTTACTTTTTGACTTTTTTAGCCTGAGACTTTTTTAGTTGTTTGGTATTCTTGTTTGGTTTTTTTGACTTTTTGATTTTGGAATAACAAAATTGCCCTCTACTTAGAAATGATATTTTTTTGACTTTTTATTTATATATGGGTCCAATTAGTAATTTTGTAACTTTTTTGTCTTTTTGTGATTTTATAACTTTTTTTTTTTTTTGTCTTTTGTGATTATATAGCCAAAATGATTTGCCAAACCAAGGCTGAGTTGTGGGAAATTCTATTTCCACACATCTACTTACCTTAGTGTACACAATTTCTCAGTGTATACACTTATTAATTTTATTATTAATTATTTTTCTCAATCCACACTCTAAATATTTCAATTATACCCTTCTCTCATACAATTGTACACACACCACTCCAATCCTCATTCCACACACTTGTTGAAAATTGTAGACCACTACTACGGTTCCATTCCAAACAAAGAAGACTCTGTCAAAGTGCACAATCCACAGTTCTCCATTGAAGACCACAGTCCTCTTCTTCAATCTCCAATCGATCCATAGTAATCACATTGGCTGGAGAACCATCGTCGGAGATCCAAATCAAGGTACCCTCATGGCGGAGCAACAACGTGATCCACTCTGCCGATGTAGAGACTTCGTCGCCGCCTCCTCATCCTCCAACCGCAGCGGTGACGACGACGACAACTTAGTATTTGATAATGTACCAAGCAATCAAAGAAGTGATTTTCATGGTTGAACTTGAATACTGGGTTTCGTCTAGTTTCAGATAGAGAGATGTGATATATGATGGTATGAAGCTTTGTTCATGGCAGTTACTAGCATATACTCATAGCCCAAAGGTTTGGAGGTTTTGAAGCTTTAAAAGACAGAAACTGATTCCTCTGTGTCATTAATTTTCTATTATGTTAGCTAATGAACTTAATGCAAGGCTAAAAACTAAGTAATCTGAAGCCAGTATCTTTCTTTGTTCTTCACAAATTGCCCTGTTCTTCACAAGGTGTGGATTGAGATTTTTTTTTATTTTTAAAATATGTGTACAGAGAATATTTTCTTCGACTTTCTTTCTAAAGATCTTCTTAAGTGTCCGGCATTTTTCTGTAGGATGTCCTAGTGATCGATGGAAAACACAATAATTAGGACCCTCGCGGTCCTTCTTCGGCAAAAGCTCTTCGATATGAGGCAACTTCAGTTCTTCGTCTACCACCTATTCTTTAACTAAGGCCTTCACCTCCTCAACACTGCACGGAAAAAGAGTGTCATCTTCACAGTTTTTTCTTTTCTGACCTCTGAATTCCTCCCCTTGCGACTTTCGTGTAGAAGACGCGGAAGCCGCAGTGACAGAAGGTCCTCGGGATGACTTGAAGCTAGTTTTATAACTAGTCTCGAACCCGATCTCCCGAGATTGAGGTACGTTGATGTTTCGAGATGCTTCAATTAGTGCCGAGAATGTGGGTAGCTTGTGATTAACAAGAAGCATCTTGTACTCGTTTAATGCCCCTTCAACACAGATTTGGACCGAGTAGCTTTCCTCCACAACCTCATGACAATCCACGGCTTTGTCTTGGAACCTCTTCACATATTCGAGAATGTCTTCACCCTTCTGCTGCTTTTCCTTACACAGGGTAAGTGTGGTCACTTTCTCCGCCACTTGAAAGAACTTGGAGTGGAATTTGTTAACCATTTCCTCCCAACTTCGGACAGAGTTTGGGGCCAAATTAACATACCAACTATATGCTCGGTCAGTGAGGGACTTAGAGAATTCTCTCAGCCGGAGGACGTGGTTTGAACCATGAATACCCAGAGTCTCGATGAATCACATAACATGTTCTCGAGCATTTCCTTGTTTGCCATCGAATTTGATGAACTTCAGCACTGTATACCCCTCGGGGTATGGATAGCTCAGCACCTCAATTGGGTAAGGCGGCTTGACATCCGGATCAGGCAAAGCAGGTAAAGTCCTCTTGCCCCGTTCGAGATCGAACATGGCTTGTACATCGGCGAGAGTGAGAAACTGTTGAGGGCGAGAGTTTGATGGTAGTACTCCCGGAACTTGGCTTATAGACTCGAAGATTGAGCTAGGGGCGACTTGGCCATTCTGGTGCTGCGAATTCATCATTGGTGAGGACATTTGACGATACTGGCCATCAGCGCCTATAGACAAGCCAGTTGGTGATGGGACATTGAATTGAGGCCCGTAAAGTCCACCGCATGGCACCGCTATACCGGGTTGTGCTTGCAAATTTGTTGTCTGCACCAAATGAGGCCCGCTTGGTGCTTGAATAACATTTACTGGTGGCATAACAAGATTAGGTACGGGCAGAGCTCCATTTTGCGCCATCATGCCCCTTATATTTGCCTGGACACCAACAATCGCGCGAAGCGCCATTCATTACATAAAAACCTCCCCTAGTCACCATTAGATCTTGGCTTGGCACGCCATGGAGCCTGGGCATAGGCAAACTGTTGCCGCCTACTGTGGTTTGAGCATGTGTTACTGCTGTTGTGTTGCCATGAGCCATAGGCTGACTGAGGCCTACTTCTCCTTGAATTTGATTTTGCACTCCGACGGGAATAGGTCCACCACCAGTTTGATTTCTGTTTGGCGCCGGTGCAAAATTAGAACTCATCACCAACATGGTGTGAGTGAGATTCTAAAGAGTGGTAAGAATCTCCTGCTGCGTATTTTGAAGTCCTTGAATGGCTTCGAGCAAAAGTGGTTGATCTGGAGCCATGGTCCTGTCATCACCACCATTAGAGGATCATTGTTGGTGAACTTCATTTTCTCCCGCCATCCTTGTTGGAGTTGTGTCGATTCTAGATCTTGTTGAGACCATTAACCAATCTGCCTCCCCAGCAGAGTCACCAAATGTATAAGAGGGTTCAAGAACGTCGTTGGAAAATTCGAAGATCTTCGAAGATCCTTGAAGAACAACTTCGAATTCTCTAGAAGATGATAAGAGGCTTAGATTCATCTATAGTCTCAACTTAAGAACACAAAAAGTAAAGGAGATGATGGAGATAAGAGATTGGGTGAAGAAGAAGGCAAAGTAGCTAGAGAGAGAATAATGACAAGGCTCTCCCATAGATCTCCCACTTTCACTCTCAAGGTTGATAATGGAGGAGGGAAATTAGTTCTTTCCCAAGAGTTAATTCTCCAAAATCCATCCCCTTGTAAAGCTATGGGTGGATGCTATTTATAGGCACCTCATGATGTAGGATGGAGCCCATGTGCAAGGCCCATAGAGAATATTCTCTCTAACCACCTTGTCCGATGAGATGACCTCTCCGAGGATGAGGAAAACCTCGAAGAGGAGATCAACCTCTCGGCGAACCCTTCTTCTTAGCCACACCTAACCAATGATCCCCTATCATCCCAAAGGGTCAGGGGTAATCCCAGAGGACGTCCTGCCGTAAATATTGCCGAGTCTCAAGGATCCCTAGATCGTGCCACCTCGACCCGGGTATAGGCTAATTTAACCGAAAAGTGAATTTATCTCCACTCATCGTCCTCGGGATCGGGTCCTTTGTTCGAACTCCATTACACCCATGGTTCTGGTGCGTAGATCCCGGAAAGCTCTAAGCCCGCAAGTGTTCTGGGACTCATTAACGGAACAACTTCTAGATTACATCTGAATCCGTTCGAAGCCAAGTGCTTCGGATCTCTAGGTTCGTGGATCTGAACCCTTTCGAGTCCAAGTGCCTTGAATCTCTAGGCTTGCTCAATACCCTTTCGAGTCCGGGCCCAAGTAAGTCTCTAAGTTCGTGGATCCGAACCCTTTCGAGGCTTAGAACGATTTGACCCGTTTAATGGCGATAAAATCCGGGCCCACTAATCTTGGACTTGCGAGAAATTCGGGCCCATCATCCTTGGACTATTGGGCCTAATTAATTTAGTGGGCTCAAATTAGCTCCTCTTACACTAATAACTTTCATGGTAAGGCCATCTCTAACGGTTCATCAAACCTTGCATATTTCATAACCACTAATCACATATCTTATAATTAACACCTTTTTGCTCATAACCACATCACTTTGATCATAACCAACATCACATATCTCATAACTACTAGTCACATATCTAATAAACAACATCACATATCTCACAACCACTAGTCACATAACCAATATCTCATAACTCATAACCATTAATACATATAGCATAACCACACCCTTTGACACCACTTTGCTCATAACCATTACCCACATATCTCATAACCACTAACACATATAGCATAACCAAATACCCTTTGACACCACTTTGCTCATAACCATTACCCATATATCTCATAACTACTAACACATATAGCATAACCAAATACCCTTTGACACCACTTTGCTCATAACCATTACTCACATATCTCATAACCACTCATAACTATTATCCACATATCTCATAACCACTAACACATGTAGCATAACCAAATACCCTTTGACACCACTTTGCTCATAACCATTATCCACATATCTCATAACCACTCATAACCATTACCCACATATCTCATAACCACTAACACATATAGTATAACCAAACACCCTTTGACACCACTTTACTCATAACCATTACCCACATATCTCATAACCATTACCCACATATCTCATAACCACTAACACATATAGCATAACCAAACACCCTTTGACACCATTTTGCTCATAACCATTACCCACATATCTCATAACCACTCATAACCATTATCCACATATCTCATAACCACTAACACATATACCATAACCAAACATCCTTTGGCACCACTTTACTCATAACCATTACCCACATATCTCATAACCACTAACACATATAGCATAACCAAACACCTTTTGACACCACTTTGCTCATAACTATTACCCACATATCTCATAACCACTCATAACCATTACCCACATATCTCATAACCACTAATACATATAGCATAACCAAACACCTTTTGACACCACTTTGCTCATAACTATTACCCATATATCTCATAACCACTAACACGTATAGCATAACCAAATACCCTTTGACACCACTTTGCTCGTAACCATTAGCCACATATCTCATAACCACTAACACATATAGCATAACCAAACACCATTTGACACCACTTTGCTCATAACCATTACCTACATATCTCATAACCACTAACACATATAGCATAACCAAACACCCTTTGACACCACTTTACTCATAACCATTACCCACATATCTCATAACCAACATCACATATATCATAACTACTAATCACATATCTCATAGAGCAATGAAGAGAAGAGAAGAGAAGAGCAGAGAAGAAAAGAATAAAAGAGAAGAGAAGAATACCTTTGAATCGATGATTCGATCGCTGCTCGCCGTCGTTGTCGCCGATCGCCGATCGTCGCTAGCCACCACTATCGCCGCTCGTCGATGCCTCCGTGAGAGAGAGATAGAGACAGTGTTGTTTCGAAAGTTAGGGCTCCGAAACTTGGGCTCTACAAACCTGAAAGGAAATGAAAAAAAAATGGGGAAAGACGGGGAAAAAACAGGGGGGAAATTGAGGTTTTGTTAGGTTTAGATTTTCGGAATATTTTTAATATTTTAATTTTCTAAATATTTTTAATGTTTATACAGGCCTAAAAAATTAATTGACAGAAAATAATTGACATAGAAGTTGTTGGAAAAAAAAATGATTTGAAAAAAAAAATATTCAAAAAAATTACTTAAAAACAATTAATTGAAAAAAAAACATTTTTTTAGTTGAGTATTTTAAAAATAGTTTGGTTATGACTATTGATAAAAAATACGGATATGGAGTTATGAGTTGTGTGTTTGATTATCAATTATATGTTGAATTAAGTTTTGAAAACTATTTTGAAAACTCATCACCAAACAAATTTTTTTATTTCACATGTCACATCAAACTTTCAAAACTCAATTCCACATACAATTCAACACTCTATTAAAAAATCATAACCAAACAATTTTTTTGTAGTAGAGGAAAGGGAGCGACAGTAGTGGTGAAAGTGATGGATAAGAGGTGGTGGTGGTGGTGGTGGTGGTGGTGGTGATGGCGAAGGAGATTAGTGATGAAGTTGTAGTAGTGGTATGGGAGATGGAGTGGCGGCGGTGGATGAGAGGTAATAGTAGTAGTAGTAGTGGTGGCAATGGTAGTAGTCATGGTAGTCGTAGAGGTGAAGTGGCGACAGTGGAAGTAGTGGTGGTGATGGAATGGCATTTGTAGTAGTGGTGAAGGTGGTAGAGGAGATGGGTGGTGAGAGAGAGATGAATGAGAGACAGATAAAGGAGAGGGGGAGAGAGAGAGAGAGAGAGAGAGAGAGAGAGAGAGAGAGAGAGACAGAGTGATGAGCAAGAGAGAGACAAAATGGTCGCTAAAAGTGCATTTTCTTGTAGTGGATCGATAAATCGAGATGGAGCTCAGTAAATAGAGAAGACGGGAGGGAGAGAGTGAGCAACGTAAACATAGTGAGAGAAGAGAGAGGGAGAAAAAGAGAAAGAGAAAGAGAAAGAGATAGAGATAGAGAGTGAGAGACAGAAAAGAGACAGAGAGAGAAGAGAGAGATAGAGAGAAGAGAGATGAACGAGAGAGACAATGAGAAAGATAGAGAGACAGAGAGAAAGATAGAGAGATGGGCGAGAGAGACAGAGAAAGATGAGAGATGAGAGAGGTTGAGAGAAGAGAGATGGGCGAGAGAGATAAAGAGAAGAGAGATGAACGAAAGAGACAGAGAGAGAAAAGAGATGAGAGAAGAGATAGATGAGTGAGAGACACACAGAGAGAGAGAGAGACAAATAGACAGACAAATAGAGAGAGAAGAGTGATGAGTAAGAGAGAGAGAGAGAAAGAAAAGAAAGAGATGGAGATGAAAAAATGGATGAAAAGATATAGACAGAGAGAGAGAGAGAGAGAAAAGAGCGAAAAGAGATAAACGAGAGAGAGACAGAGAGAGATGAGCGAGAGAGATAAAGAGAAGAGAGATGAGAGAGATAAAGAGAAGAAAGATGGACGAGAGACACAGAGAGAAAGAGAGACAGACAGAGAAGAGTGATGAGTGAGAGAGAGACAGAGACATAGAGAGACAAAGAAGAGTGATGAGTGCGAGAGAGAGAGAGAAGAGAGATAGAAAGATGAAAAAATGGGTGAAAAGAGAAATGTTCAAAAGAGTAAGACGACGTCGTTTTTATTTTTTATTTTTTGTAACAGAAAAATACCGTTGCATTTATTTAAACCATTTTATGACTATATATATATGAAGCTGTCTCAAAGCCACAATATATATATATATATATATTTTTTATTTCTTATTTTTTTTTGCAACGGTACGTATTACAATCGCAAAAAACTTTTTTTTTTTTTTTTGCGACTGCAGCTGGTATCGTTGCAAAAACTCTATTTTTTTTTTGCGACAGCAATCTCTGCCATCGCAAATACTCTATTTTTTTTTATGACGGCAATTTCTGCCGTCACAAATACTCTATTTTTTGCGACGACAAGTTGTGCCGTCTCAAAAAGTCACATTTTTTGGCGACAGCAAGTTATGCCGTCTCAAAAAGTCACATTTTTTGCTTGAGACGGCAAGTTATGCCGTCGCAAAAAGTTCCGTCTCATAAGCCCACTTTTCTTGTAGTGAATTGTAGATAAAATTTTTCAACACATTTTTTATTAAAATTTAGTCAAATTATTTATATGTATGTCTATGTGTATATAAATATTTTAAAATGTATATTGTTTGTATATTACCCTTTTTATTGTATTTAGTAAATAAATCTAAAATAGAGATATGTGGTTAGTGGTTTTGAGTTGGTTATGATCAAAGTTAGGGGTTATGGGTGAAAATGATGTTAGTTATAAGATGTGGTTATGAGATATGTGATGGTGGTTATGATCAAAATGGTATGGTTACGAGCCAAAAGGTATTGGTTATGAGATGTGGTTATGAGATATGTGATTAGTGGTTATGAGTAAAGTAGTGTGGTTGTGAGCCAAAGAATGTTGGTTATGAGATATGTGATTAGTGGTTATGAGTAAAGTGGTGTGGTTATGAGCCAAAGAATGTTGGTCATGAGATATGTGATTAGTGGTTATAAGTAAAGTGGTATGATTATGAGCCAAAAAGTATTAATTATGAGATATATGACTAATGGTTATGAGATATGTGATGTTAATTATGATCAAAGTGGTGTGACTATGAGCCAAAGGGTGTTATGAGATATGCAATTAGTAGTTATGATATATGTGATGTTAGTTATGAGCTAAAGAGTGTTGGTTATGAGATATATGGGTAATGGTTATGAGATATATGATTGTTGATTATGAGATATGTGATTTTAGTTATGAGCAAAGTAATGTAGTTATGAGTCAAAAGGGTGTTTGGTTATGAGATATGTAGTTATTAGTTATAAGATATGTGATATTGGTTATGATCAAAGTGATGTGGTTATGAGCAAAAGGGTGTTGATTATGAGATATGTAATGTTGGTTATGAGTCAAAGGGGGACTGATTATAAGATGTGGTTATGAGCTATGGGGATTGGTTATAAGATGTGGTTATGAGCTATATGAGTAGTAGTTATGAAATATGTGATTAATAGTTATAAGATATGTGATAGTGGTTATGATTAGAGTGGTGTGATTATGAGCTAAAGGATATTGGTTATGAGATGTAGTTATGAGATATGTGATTGTAGTTATGAAATATGTGATAGTGGTTATCAACAAAATGGTGCTGGTTATGAGATATGGTTATGAGATAAGTGATGAGAGCTCATAACTAAGTTATGATTAATTTGATTCTAGTTATGAACAAATATGATTTTGACTCATAACTATAAAAAGTGACCTGCTTACCAGGTCACTTTTAATGATGTGCCTCAATCTGAGCCATTGATTTTCGATGTACCATACATTTTTTAAACAAAATGTACTATAGACTTTCCCGTTTTTGTGAGGTACCTGTCTTCCACATCATTGTCGTGTAGGTCACATTGATAGCTCCAAAAATCAAATGAAAGGAATCGAATCGGGTCAATGAGGGCTGCTGGCGGATGAATGGATTCCATGGATTTCAATAATGGCTGCTGATGAATCAAAATGTTCTTGATTTCATGCATTTTCTATATTTTGATAAAAGGAACTTGATTATTTTAGTTATCTTTTTAGTTATTTAATTATTTTAGTTTGATTAAAAAAATTATACTCCTTATGTCTCAAAATAATGATTTATTTTGGAGAATCTAACTTTTTTAATAGTATAATTATTGAATTTTAAAAAAGTTAATTTTTCAAAATTACCCTTTTGATAATACATTTTTTTGGAAATATCAATGTCATAATTGTACTTTTTATATTGTTTATTAATTTAAAAGAATGACAAAATAGAAAATTTATATTATTTTTGTATTTAATTTTTGAAGAGGGACTAATATTTTGGGATAATAAAAAATGGAATAAGGGACTAATATTTTGAGACGGAGGGAGTATTTGAGATGATGTTTGATTTTTTTTTTATTATTTTTTTTTTGTTGTAGTTGATTTGATAATTATGAAAAAAAAGAAAGTAAAATGATTATAGTTTGAATGTGATATTTTGTGTTATTGACTATTTTAGCCTATTATGTCTTTATTAGTTATTTTAGTTTAAAGAAATCAAAATAAACCAATCCTAAATAGGGCCGACGAATCAATACTTAACTACTCAAAAATTATTTAAAATTATCATCTTATGATTAATATTTATTTTATATATGAAACTGATACTATAAAAATTCAGTGGCTTTTAGGAAACTTGGCAAGAAGCTGCATTTTGCAGCATTTCAACAAAGCAACAAGCAGCATAAAAAAGCAAGTAAGTTGATTTGGGAAGGGACAAAAACTTACATAATTGTCCTCTACGAAATTACATAATTGTTCAAACAATCACATGAGTTAAAAAGTAAATTTTCTAAGTTTGGTGAGTTATTTTGATCATTTTAATGTGATGTAGCATCATAAATAAATATTATACAAAAAAGTAAAAAAGTAATTTTTTATCAATTTTCAAAATCACTTTTTAAAAAAGTCAAAAAACTTGATAAAAAGTCAAAAATCAACTTTTTACCATCTTTCCAAAACACTTCTCAATCTCCTCTATGCCACAACCATCCGTCAAAACATGTATGAATGAATAAGTCCGAGTCTCAATCAGTGTGTTTGGTTTGAGTTTTCTAGATTAAGGTTTTTGAAAATTGAGTTTTTTTGTTTTCGTATTCTTTTGTTTTTAGTGAATATTTTTAAAATTTTAAACAATTTTTTTACTTTATTAGATGCACCTTAGTTAGATGTATCTAAAAAGTAAAAAAATTGTGAAAAAATATTTAAAAAAAATTAATAAATACATAAAAATATAAAAAAATGTACTGAATTCTTGTATTTTTTTGTATTTTTGATATTTAGTAAATTTTTAAAAGATTTTTTTTTACAATTTTTTTACTTTTTAGGTGTATTTATGTTAGGTGTGTCTAAAAAATAAAAAAAATTGCCTAAAATATTAAAAAAATTCAATAAAAATAAAAAATAAGAATGTAAAATTTTTTGAAAAGTATTTTTTAAAAAATGAAAACAAACAAATCTTATTGATTTTGATAGCATATATATAATAATTTTTTTTGGGATTATTTAACCTAAAAGCAAGTTCATCTCTTTTTAAAAAAATTTATTTATTATAGAAACAGTCAAACATAATATTTCAGTCAAATAAGTAAAAAATATATTTATTATATAATTTTATTATATAAATTCGCTTCACAAGTGAGTAATTTTAATGTATATGTTATTAAGCCTCCGTTTGGAAAGTGGGTTGGCTTTTTGACTTTTTGATTTTTTTGGCTATTTGAGCCTAGGCTCAAAAACTTAGTTTGGGAAGGGCTTTTTAGTTTTTTGGCTTTTTTGACTTTTTTTTGTAAGAGAAGAGTGTAATGATTATGGGTTAGATGTGATATTTTGTCTGTTATGACTCAAATAATCTATTCTGTCTTTTGTAGTTCAAAGAGCCAAAAGAATCCAAATAAATTCTTCCCAAACGACACCTAAATGGATACATACTATATTTAAGAATAAATTTAAAAAAAAATTATAAGAAACGAAATTAAGAAAGAAAAAGAAAAGAGTGACCGACTCTTGGACTGTGGATGGTAGGGCTGTACACGGGTCGAGTCGGCTCGGTTTTACCACTGAACCGCCACTCGAACCGATCTACTTCGGGTGGAGAAGAGTTCATCCGATTTCGACTCATATGATGATCGAAACCGTGCATGTCGGTTGTTCGGTTTGGCAGATGGTTTTCGGTCGAGTGATTTTCTTCACCATTTTAGTTTAATGGCTTTTGTCTCCCTTACAAAATCACAGAACCACGCACATACACAAAATCACAATAACGTACTATACATATCTACTTTCCTCACATACTATATATGAAAGGAACAATGGATAAAATTTGAAAACAGAGAGGAGATATTTACCTTTCCGCAATGGTACAACGCCATCATCGTCATTACCATACAGCACCGCCGTTCATGTCTTCAACCAACACTCAGTGAACTCCTCTTTCTAATGATTGCCACCTGTGCTCTTTCATTTGCAACAATCAGTGTCCCATTCATTACTTGAGCCTAGTTTCCGTGAATGCGATTAGATCTGAGAACTCTGTGTATGAGAGTGAAAGACTTTGAGATGAGAGGGATGATGAGAGTATAAAGGAAGTTAGAGAGATGGAGGAACTTTAGGATTTCTGAGAGAGAGGGAGAAAGAGGTTCTGAGAGAGAGGGAGAAAGAGGGATAGAGAGTCGATGGTTTCTGAAAGAGTGAGGGAGAGAGAGTCGGTGGCGTTTGACTGATAGAGAGAGAAAGAGGGACAAATGGTGATACTGTTGTATGACACAGAAAAAGAGAGAGAAAAAGCTGAAGAGGCGTGAGGCAGATACAGAAAAACAGGGAGAGCGAAGCAGGTGTGAGAGACAAAGGAGAAGAGAGAGAGAGAGGGGGATAATGCGTGTATGTAAGAGTGAGAGAGCTGAAGAGGTGTGTGAGAAAGGAAGATAAAAATAAAAAATAAAAAGAGAGAGAGAGAGAGTCAGAGAACACGTGAAGGGAAGAGACACAAAAAGAAAGAGGGGAGAGAAAAGGACATCAATGTCAGGCACAATTTTTAAGAATCCTTATCACTTGTAACCCACTCCTTATAGTCTATTACAATCAAGTGTTAAAAGTCAATATCACTCTGTCAGGTTATGATGTTTAGAGATAAAAAACACAATATAAAGAGCCAATAGCCCACGTACACGAGTAAAATTATATAATATAATAAATATCGGTCGGATCGGTTTTTCGGTTTTCCAGGGTAGGAAACCGTGGCCCGTCCGAGAAAATTAATTTTTTCATTAAAAACACCCGCCACCGACCGTTGGCTGTGGAAAACCCGTCCGTGGGTTGATTTTTCGGTTCGGATTGGTCGGTTTCGTCGGATGATTCGGATTTTTGTACAGCCCTAGTGGATGGGATGCGAAGAGCGTGCGTATTTACACATCATGTGACAGTGATCCATCAAAAAGCACGTCCATGGTTATCAAACACTTGTCTTATTATTTCATGGGTCATGCTCCGGAGCTCTAATTAGAGCTGCAAAAGGACAGCTCTAATGAGCTGTCAACCAATAAAATAAAAAAAAAAATAGTGAAGTAAAAGACAAAAAAGAGGGAAGAAAAAGACAAATTAGTGCTCTATTAGAGCTCTTCTTTTAGAGGTCTAAATCATTTTTGGTAATTATTACGTCCATCAAATCAGAAAACAAGTTCGTCTCCTTTCATGATTCTCCAATCTCTTTTGCCCCAAAAAAAAAAGGAAAATGAGTGGAAATATTAATTAGTGCTATTATTAATGATGTGGTAGTAGGTCTTATCATGAATGATTTGATATTTTGGCTTTAGTGTTATATTTTTTTATTTTTTATTGAGTGCCATGTTATTAGTGGTCTTTTTAGAGCTCCAAAATGAGTAATCTCTATCATTGTTAAAAATAAAAAACAAAAAACAAAAAAAAATTAAGAAATCTCTCATGCTACGATATCACCGCAATGATTTTCACGGTCACGAATGATTTTATTCGATCGTGTTTTTAAATTTTTAATTAAAATTTTTTTTTCACAAATATTAAAAATTTGTTTTGAGTAATGATTTTTTTTAGATATTTTTTATAAATATTTTACCTTTCAAATTTTTGTAACAATTAAAAAAATTGATTAAAATAAACAAACATGTATCTAAAAACGAAAAAAATCAAAAAGTGTTACTGAATTTGAAAATTAAAAAATATTTTTTAAAAAATAATAATAATTATGAATCAGGCCCTTGAAATACTTGAAGAAGCCACTGAAATAGAATGATCTATCTATTTTTCGTTTATTTGCCAAAATAATAAGAAGCATTGTGAAGAATTGCAGGATAAAAAAAAAATTACAAAATGAATCTAAAAAATTTGTGCCTCATTTTAATCATTAATCAATGAGGAATTAGAAAAATATCTTCTCTTGACAGAGGTTTAATAATTGGGAAGTTGACTGAAGTATTTTAGTTGATTATTTGGTTTTTAAACTTTTAAATAAAAGCACTTTTTTATTTTTTATGAAATATGAGTCGAGAATGGGTTGGATTTAAAGTGATGTGATAGAGAGGTGATGTGATTTAAATAAAATGATGTGACTTAAATAGGATAATGATTTTTTGACTTTTTTAGATTATGATAAACAAAGCCTTAATTTGATTAAAATAGTTATATTTGAAATGTAGATTATTTTTTTTAGTTGATTTGATAGTTTTAAGATAAAAAATATGCAAAATACAACCCCTTAAATGAAGGAGCTCTAATGAGTTAAAAAAATAAAAAAATAAAAAAATATATCACTATGACAGTGAGACCCACCACAAATTCGAGCTCATAAAGCACCTTTTTTTAGGGCTCTAAAACATTTTTGAAATGTAAAATTATTATAAATTAAATACCACATATTATCTTATTAACTATGTTATTTTATTTTACCTTTTAGAGCATCTCTAACCCATCCTTCATATAATCAAATATGGAGGATTCTCTCCCAAAAACAATTCCAATCCATCCTCTATATCCTTCTCCCAAATAGAGGAGGATGAATTGATCCTCCAAATATAGAGAGATGATGAAAAAATGGAGGAAATTCTAAAGCACTATTCATTCTATATTTCTTAATTATATTCGAATAACTTTTAATGTGTAAATTTAATTTTTATAAAATTGACATCAATAAAAAATATAAAATCATACATTTAAAATGAGTATAATATTAAATACGTTTTACAAAAATTTTAAAATTAAATATTTGTTAATGAACAAAAATTACTTTTTAATTGAAGTTTGAATGAAGGAAATGAAAGTTTGTAATTGAAATTTGAATAAATAATAACCTCTTTTATATTTATTTTTTAAATAAAAATATTATTTTCATCCTCTTTTAAAGAGGATGTGTCTGGAGATGCTTTTAGTAACTTATCTTAGCGTAACGCTCTTATCAAACGCTCTCAAAATAGAGAAAGTGTTAGTCCTTGTAGAGTGAGAAGGGGAATGGGGGGTTACTTCTGTGACCTTCGCTGTCGTACTTCCAACAGTAACTTAAACGGCACCGTTTGATTTTTTTTGTTCTCTTGGTTCTCACGATGCTGTTTCACAGAAGGTACTAAAGTAATTTTTTGTTCATTATTTTAGAGTAACCTACTGAAAAAAATAAAAATAAAAATAAAAATTAGCCATGCTTAGTTTGTATTTTAGAAAAGAAAATTCAGAAATCATTTTAAAAAAATTGAAACTATTTTCATAAAAATATTTTTGACTTTCTAAAAGAAAAAATTATATAAAAGTAATAAATATTCTTAAGTTTTTTTTGTTTCTCTCAACAAATTAATTTTTAGTTTTTTTTTTTAAATTCCAAAAACCAAACCAAACTTTGCCATATAACTTAATTTTATATGTCTATATATACATACACGTGCATACATATAAATAAATTGTTTTAAATCATCACTCATATTAATATTAATTTAAGTTACACTAGTATTCTTCTACAATGTAAACGTTGCAACATAATTTAAAACAATTTTATTTATATATAGAAATACATATAAAGAATTTAATTAATATTATAAAATATATTTATTTAAGTTAAAGGAGGTGTTTGTGATGTTTTCGTAAAATGTTAGAAGGAGTCTTGGTGTATTTTTGCTAGACAATAAGAGTGTCTGTGATTTAATTAAATGTCATGGAGTATTTGTGATATAAATTTCAAATGTCAAGTATTATGATATATTAAAAATGTTGGGGTGTGTCCATGTATTTTCGTCAAACGTTAAGGGGGTGTTAGTGTATCCTATTTGTTTTATATAGTAGATTGACTCCAAAATAATAATTAAAAAAATTAGATTATTTCAAGTGAGAATCAGAAATATCATATTATATTGGGTCTAAAATCTTACTTTACATGTTTTTTTATTCAGTTTAATAAGATTATATAACAAATAAAAATAAAAAATAGATCAAAACATTCCTGAATTAAAATAATAATTTTATAATCGAAGAGCTAACTTAAAAAAAATAAAAATAAAATAAAATAATGAACAAACAGCAGTGTGACATAACGCAATTTTATAGCATGCTTCGAGAAACGGGCACAGTGTGAGAACAAAGTTGAAAAAAAATAAAATAAAACATAAAAAATAAAATTTCAAACAGTGCCGTTTAAGGCAATGCGGAAGTCCTTTTGCGAATTGCGGTAAGAGAATTTTTAATTTGTTATTCGTTTATCGGATTAATAGATTAGAAAAAATTAATTTACATTTATTTGCTAGATTGATGAATGTGAATTAGTAGATTAGTGGATGAATACAAATTGATTTGATAATTTAAATTTTTATAAATTTTGAATATAATATAATAACTTGTCAACATTTTTTTTTTTGATAATAATCTAACTCAATATAACCAAAAGATTATCAAGTAAATTGTTAAATAACAATAATAAATACATATAAAAAACCATACATTATCAAAACTATTTCATTACTTTTTTTTTTATTAAAAACTATTTAATTTGATTTTAAAAAAATGACAAAATTAAACATTATAATTTCCACATAAAAATATCAAATATCAACACTTGCCGTTTGATAAAAGGATTTTCAAATTGAAAATATAATAGAATATCTAAATTTTTTTTTAATTGAAAATACAACCAGAATATTTAAACAAATTAAAAACATAAAGTTTTACAAATTACTAAGAGTACTCGCAGTTTGGCGGTTCAGTTGCGTCAAAGGAACCTCAAATCCATGATTCGTCTAAAACTAAGCGGATTGAAAAAAATAATCCGTAACCGTCTGCTTGTTATCACGCATCTGTCCAAAATGCGGCGGATCGATTCGATTTAATCGGTTTAGGCGGATCAAAATATCCTTTGCCTACCCCTGCCCCGCATCTATGAAAAGGAGCCTAGATGGGTTAAAATTTTAAAGAGTTAATTAATTAAAAATCTTATTTACAAATGTTATGATAGTTTAAGTCTTATTTAAGATTTTTTGAATAAAAAAACTTATTTAGTAAAATTGATAATATTATCAGTTTTTTCAATTTATAAAACTAAGAGTATTATCAATTTTGCATAGCGATATTCCAGATAATTATTTCACTAACTGATAAAAAAATAGAATATGAGATTAAATATTTTTGCCCTTCTACTTATTGGTTTGATTTAACTATCCATTAAAATCGAAAACATTATCAGTGTTTTCTAATTTTAAAACCGATAACATAATCTGTTTTTTTTTAAAAAGTTTTTATTTTTTATTTATTTATTTTTTTAGTTTTGCACATTAATGTTCCATCATCATGCTCCTTTATAGACACAAAATTTCTAATTTTATACAAAAAAATAATTCAGTTTTTTTTATTTTTTTCAAAAAGTTTTTTTTTCTACATAATTTGTTTTTAGTTTTTTCAATTTGAAAATTGATGTTTTAAAATTTTGAAAATCAAAATAAATGTCAAATCATCATATTTCTTTATAAATAATCATAAATGATGAACAATCATTATTTGAAAGGCAATTCCAATTATTAAAAATTTAATGGGACTTGAAAGTCTAAAAAATTTTCGTAGGACTTAATAGAGTGAGTTTATAAATTAAAACTTGTGTGTAAATGTCCTAATTTTAAACCAATTTAAAACTTGTGTGTAAATGTCCTACTTTTAAACCAACTTGTGTGTAAATGTCCTAATTTTAAACCAATGTCCTAATTTTAAACCAATTTGGGAAGCCAAATCTTGGGTTTTTTAATTCAATAAGACAAAGCATCACATCCAACCCATAATCATTACATTTTTTCTCTCACAAAAAAGTCAAAAAAGTCAAAAAAATCAAAAGTTTTTCCCAAACAAAGCTTTTTAGCCTCAGGCTAAAGTAATCAAAAAAATCAAAAAGTCAAAAAGCCAATCCATTTTCCAAATGAAGCCTTAATTTTTGAGGTTTGGAATGAGGCATTCTAACCATGCCAATCTTGATCTTGAAAAAAAAAACAAATGCCAATTTATTTATAAAATAATAATTTTAATTTAGGTCTCGTTTGGCAACAGGTTGATTTAGTCAAAAATTCAAAAAGTTACTAAAAAGTCAAAAAGTCAACAAGCCATACCAAAAAGTCAAAGATTCTTTTTTCTCTCTATTTTTTGCACATCTTTTCGTAAAAAGTCAAAAAATTATCCCAAACATAATATTTTTTTTAACTCATATTTTAGTCAAATAGCCAAAAAGTTACTAACTTAGCCTGTTCCCGAGCGAGGCCTTAGATACTATTAAGTTGCAGGATATTCAAAAAATAGACAAAAACAAAAAAAATATTTTTTTGATGTTTAAATTAAAATTTTTGTTTTTCCTCTCTTTTTGAAAACAAGAAGCACCCATTAATTGATTATTTTTTATTATAATACTGACCTTACCTAAAATGACCAAAATGACCACAACTGAATACACACCTTAGTTGAACACACATCCAAACCCTAACTCTAGCCACCACTGCTGTAGCTCTCATCATTTCACCGACGTTGCCTCGTCGCCCCTCTCCAACTCCGGCGAATCCCCATCACCACAAACCCTCACCGTTGTGAACCCTCCCTTAACCTCACTAACTCGTAGATTACAAGAGTACAGATCGCGATCGCGATCACAATCGTCTCTCTCTCTCTCTCTCTTAGTCGGAGGTGTGCCACCCGGGGTCATGAGAGATGAGCAACACGAGATCGCAATCGCAATCAGGATTTCAACTGTGGGGGGCTGGAAATCGCGACAGTGAGAAACAAAGGTGGAGTAGGAGAGCCAGAGGGGGAAGATAGCTGAAAATGGTTCACCGGAGGGTGGTAGGGAAAGTAATTTGAACCCTGCCCGATAGGGACCCGACCCCGAATAAAGCGGTTTTTTCTCAAAAAATACCCCCGACGGGCCGGGGATGGTATTTAAAAATAAATCCTTGATGATATTCGAGCCAGGGACGGGGATACATTTTCCAACCCCGAACGGCCCCGCCACATTTAGCCCCCCGATCTTGTTTATATATATATAAATGTGTGTGTAGGGTTTGGTTGAGTTGACACACAGACATAACACATCTAGCCTCCTCCACTTTCTCACACACAATCGCTGCTCCCTCACTGCCGGCTCCTTCTCTCTTTCTCACCGACGTCACTTCTCCCTCACGGTGTCACTGCGACAACTCCTCTTTCTTTTTCACTAGCGGCGACTTCTCATCTCCCTCTCACGGTATCTCTGTCTCTCTTTTACGGTATCTCCGTCTCTCTCTCACGGTATCTCCATCTCTCTCTCTCTCTTGTTTTTTGCTTTTGTTCTTCAGATCTGGAAAATGATGGAGATGAAGATAAAGATGTTGTTGATGAATATCTGTTGGTGATGAAAATGATGATGTTATTTGATCTATTAGATCTATTAGAGCTCAGATGTTGTTTAATTTGTTAGATGTTTTTTGAGCTCTGATTTGTTAGATTTGTTGATGTTGTTGTTGTTGTTGTTGTTGTTGTTGATGAATTCGGTTTCTGGAGCTGATTTTTTTTCTTTTTGGCTGGGGATTTTCAAGGTTGGGGAAACTTGATCCCCGTTAGGGGACGGGGGCGATGATAGGTTCCTTGTTGAGGATCGGGGCCGAGGACGGGAGAATTTCCACCATTGGAGATCGAGGACGGGAAGGGTGATCCCTGGCCCCGCCCTGTCCCGTTGCCATTTCTAGAAGGTGGTGGTGATCTGTAAGGTGGTGGGTCTCTAAGAATGGAGACGACTTACGGAACTGGGAAGTGGGCAGCGATAGTTACGAAGACGGAAGAAAGGGTTGACGATGGTGGCCATGGTTGGCGTTGATGGTAGTTTCCGATGATGGCTGCTGCCAACAGTGGTAACTGTCTAACAGTTAGGGTTTTTTTGAATTTGAGGTGTATACTAAGTGGTGTGGGACCAAGGGTAAAAATGGAACGTTGTGATGTGTGTTGAGAAAAATTATGTTTTTTCAAATTATTAAAGGTGTAAACTAAGTAGTGGTATGTCTTGAGACCAAATATTGTGTGTAAATAGAGGCACCCCAAAGAAACGGAAGGAAGGCTTAGGCGGTTTGGTAACTTGCTTTTGTTTTGACAAAAATAGTGAAAAATTAAGAAGCAATTAAAAAAGTCAAAATATTATTAAAAAAAATCAAATATCTGTGTAATTGATGATATTTGATACAATTAAAAAGAATTATTTTCAAATATATTTATTTTTTTTTTCATTTTATAAAGAAATGAAAAAATAACTAAAAAATTTAATTCTCAAACGAGCGTTAGAAGGTCATGGGCCTGGAAATTGCCCAAGGCATAACATAGTAACTTAAAGGGTTGAATTTTTCTCATTTCGAGATCTTAACATGGAAGAATTTGAAGAGCCCGTAAGACTCATCACGAGTTTCGTTCCAATGATCTAAACAGTTCATTTTGTAGAGCCATCAATGTATAATATCTATGAAAAAAATTAGTTGCATCCAATAATTATAATTTTTTTATTTTATCGCATTTGTCTTCGAAAAAAGAGATAGCAAATATATTTTTTAAATTGACCATCTATTTTTTTAAAGATAAATGTGACAAAATAAAAATGTTATGATTACCAAATCGCTCTAAATTTTTTCATACAAAATGAATAATTTGAATTATCAAAATGAGACCCGTACTGACTCTTATAATTTTCTCAAATTCTCTTATGTTAAAATCCCAATATGAGAGAAATTCAACCTCACTTAAAAAATCTGAAATCGTCTGTTTAGAGGCCTAAATTCATTTATCGGATGTTATCAATGACTTAAAGGACTTGTACTTCCTAGGCGTGGGCTTTTTCCACTGATAATATTTGGTGGGCTTGTGAAAAAGATGGGTTTTAATTAACATTGCAAATGTTGCCCCCCCCCCCCCCCCCCTTTTTTTTTTGTTGGGTATTAAAACGGGGCTAAAGCGAAAAAAAAAAAAAAAAAAAAAAACCTCTACACAATAGGGTTTCCAACCGCCTGAAAGTCCTTATCTAAGAGAAAGGATAGAACTTGGAGCTTGTGGAAGAATTTGCTGACACAGGTAAAGACCTCGAGCTTCCTTAGCCAAACAATCTGCATAGGAGTTTGCTTCGCGCCCCATGAATTGGAGATGGCATTGCCAATCCTTTGCAACCATATCACATTGATCTCTTGGTGAAGATTAAAATTAGGATCCAACCTTGGCAATAGCTTGGATAGCTGCCTTTGAATCAGATTTCACTATGATGAAGCAAAAGCCTTCATTCCAGGCTAAATGTTGTCCTTCTTCGTTGCTCAGTCCAAACCTAAATTTTACCTGTTAGATCATCCCCATCAGGCTTGGTATATTAGTTTTGAGGTTATATTAGTCAGATAAGATCCAAAAGAACCCTTGCATCAAGCTAACTACAACAAAATAAATTTTGATATTACTACAGTATATTGCTTGATGTAGTAATATACTATTCACAACTTATACATTATTTTATTATTTATTCTAGAGAAAATTTCACTAAGTGGTTGACCACCCGATCATTCACCCCGGTCAACCACCCAATATCTCTGAAAATTGGGCATTTTTTACCAAATGGTCAACCACACGGTTGACCACCTAATAAAAATAAATATTTTATAAAATTAAATTTTAGAATAGAGAGCCTGATGAAATGTGTATGTAAAAAAAAAAAAATGTTAGTTAAAATACAAAAGTAGATTTTTTTATTACAATTTGACTAAATTTGTTGAATCTGATGCGAATGCTCTTAGTGCAACTCCACCTGTAAAGTTGTGTGCTGACTCATTTATTTAGACCATTAACTTGTGAGCCTTTGTTTGGGATGAACTTTTTTAACCTGATTTTTTAGTTATTTGGTTATGTTAACTTGAGTAAAAAAAGTTATATTTGGGATGACAAATTTTTTTTTTTTAATTTGATTATTATAAAAGAAAAAATAAAACAATTATAATTTGAATGCTATATTTTATCTTATTAATTAAAATAATATATTTTGTCTTTATTAACTAATTTAGTCTCAAATTTAAATCCCAAAAAGATTTTATTTAAAAAAATGATTTCTTGGTCTTGAAGCAACTAAAAGTAACACCTTTATAATTCTAGTCGTTTGTCCTTTTTTCCAAGCATTTTCTTTCTTCTATATTTGATCCAAATGACACGTCTCTTTTGGGAAATAGGTTAGTAGTCCCTTTCTAATTTTTAATTCACTTCGAGTTACATTATTCCTCATATTTTTTATATATTTTAAAAAAAATAAAAAAATTATTTTTTAATCACTTTCTCAAAAACAACCCTATGTCATGGGAGAAACTTGGTAAGGAGAATAAAATAAGCAATAACTAACTATGTCCTGGAAACCTAATTGAATCAGTGATACTATCAATTAAAAATGATGTGTTAAAAAAAATTAAAAAAGTAATTATTGGTAAATTTGTATCTCAAAAATCAAAAATAAAAAATTATAATAGAGTAAAAAATGCAAAATTTCTTATTTAAGCTTATCACTTTCGCCCTAGGGCTTTCCCCCATCTAAACAAAAAAGCTTATCACTTTGGATCTTAAATTATCTCGAACCAGCCTGTCAACTTGCAAATCATTTGACTGTAAAACAGTTTGAATATCGACTTATTTGTTTGATTTCATTATAAGCTTTTAAAAAAGGAAAAAGAAAGAGTAATAGTAGGAAAATAAATACAAAATACAGAATGAAATACATATATCTTATATGGGTGAGATTTATATAATATGGGATCTACACATGAGACCCATCCCATATGAGACATATATGTCACATTCTATATTTAGTGTTTGTGTTCCTAAACTTATTAAAAAAAATTTGAGCTCCGAGCCAATGTTAACGTGGGACGGATGATTGAGCTCCGGACCAAACGGACCAATGTTAATGTGTGACAGAACGATAAAGCATTCATTTTCTATTCTTGTGACTCATAGCAAATTAGATCACTCCATAAATGGTCCATGACATCGGTGTAATGACTTCATAATAAATTAAGAATAATGTTAGAGATTTTAAAAAATTTATAACAAAATTTATACAACAATATATAAATGTAGGATTTACATCATATGAGACCTACATCTATACAAGTATTGTGTTAAAAATTTGCTGTTTTAAAATCTCTAGTTTTTTATAAAATAAAGTGAATGATTTATTGCAAATATACAATTTCAGTCTCATAATTTTTTTTTAAATTAAAAAAAAAAAAAGGAGGAGGTAAATTCATCTTAGCATTGTGTTGGTGAAGTGGTTTTCACATTCACATCTAACATAAAAGGCAACATGCCAATTATTCCATTTGGACCACATTTTTGTATCTTATAAAGTGGGATGTTTTGGAGCCATACACTTGGCATTCTACAATTTTAATCGACTTGATCGTTTTATATAGATACGTGCTCTACTAAAACTCGGCCTTCTTTTATTTCCTCGCAAAACATTATTATATAATCATAATTTAATACGCCTTACTATGTAAACATGGTAGTTGGCGGAGTGAGTTGAAAGGTAATTACATTTACGTTTTGAATTTACCCTTCAATGCCATGTTTTACTATTGAGAAATAATACCAGATATCAATACTAATTTGATATTATCATTATGTTAGCAAAAATTTAGTTTAGACAAAATTGACAGAGAAATTAATTTTCACAAACAAACTAATTGATCAAGCAATGTGATTAGTGTCCTATACCTTGACAGATTCAATGACTTCTTTGGAAGTTGTAATGTGAAGAAACAAGTGTAAACAAACTGAAATTCGATTGAATAACACTTTTTTGGACCATTTTAATATCTTTTATTTATTTATTTATATTTTTTGTTCATGAATCTTCCTTTTGTCTTGTTCATGAATCTTATCTTGTTCATGAATGAAGATTCATTATTTTGGTGTCCTTTTGTCTTGTTCATGAATGGAGTTTAATTATAATTCATGAACTTGGTGGTGAATTCATATTTAGATACACTCTATCTTTTGTCTAGGTTCATGGTCATTATTATTTTTTTGATGTATTTTGTAATGTCCTAGTGGCCTATAACTAGTTCATCTCTTCTACTATTTTCTACACCAACACAACAACTATTTTTTATACAAGAGAGATTACTAGCAAAGAATGGTGTTTTTCTTGGTTGTTAGACAATCTCCACTGTATTTAAATTAATTAATTCTGTTTGGGTACTAAACGACAAACAGAATATGAAATAAAAAATAAGAAAGGGGAGTGAATGTTTGATTACAAAAATCAAACTAGAAATAAAAATAAATAAATAAAAACAGATTTTATTTTGTTGCAAAAACAAAATTAAAATCTGATTTAAATAAAAACAAAACAGAAAAAGAATTAACTTACTTGATTAATTTCTTCGAATAATAATCTGATCAAGTCCAGTGTTCGACACTGTGTCCTTAAGACAGATTCGTCCTCTCTACGGTACTTTCAGAATATAGACGTCTATCTCCCAAGATAAAATGATCAATCAACGAAAAATAGCAGCACTACAAATTTTCCGTACAACGAACACATTAAGTATTTATACTCTCTCTCACAAGAAAATAATGCAGCAATATGAAGAGAATAGATGCAGAATTATTTTGGACGAAATTAGTGAATGAATCATCAAATGAGGGCTGATCTATTTATAGATGTAGTGGCACCCTTTTAATTTGAATTGAACAGGTAGCATACCTGTTTGAACAGGTACTAAACCTGTTGGTTTGAATTGGTACTGTTTAAGTTCAAATTCAAACAGATAAAACCGAATTGCACAGATTTAAATCTGTCCGGGTTTTTTGAAAATTAAATAGATTGAAATCTGTTCCATTGAGAGAAAAACGGGCCCAATTTTGAATTTTAATTTCCGAAAAACAAATTGGAAAAATTTGATTTTAATTTTTGAAAAATAAAATTCAAATGTTTTTGGTACAAAAAGATAGGTATTGGGTTAGACAAGCCCAACCCAACCTCACACCATGCACCCGCACCCAAACACAGGCCCAACCCAGCCCAGCCCGCCCGACCGGATAGATGGCTGCGGCGGCGCGCGCGCGCATGTGTGGTGATTTTTTGGGTCAAATGGGTCTAGCCTATTTTGCCCATAACCTCTCTCTCTACAAAACTTGGGTACCCCTTGGGGCACACCCCAAATTCCAATTCCATGCCTTATAAACCCATTCAAAACTTCCCACTAAATCAATGTGGGACAAGCCATTTTCCAACCTTAAGGAATTTCTATCAATACTCCATTTCCATGGAGCTCATTTTGACTTCAATTTCTCATTCACCCGATAATGGTTTTGAGCAAGCAAATATACTACGTGAATCACAACGCGGCACAGAACGCGTTACCACTTAGACCCGCCAAATTTGACGCACGGGTCCCACCTAAATAATAGACCAAATTTAAGAAAAAATTCTGTTTTTATCCAGAATTTTCCAAACCATTTCTAACAATCCCCTACATGAATGGAATTTGATGACAACGGAAACGCAACAATAGGTAGACTTTGTCGAAAGAGTATAAGTCGAAAATATCTTGCATCAGGATAAGTAGCTTTCGGCCTTGAACCTTCCCTAGTGATAACCTATCAGACTTATTAGCTAACCAATGGACGTGATGCCTTGAATTGTTCAGCCGTTTGTGTAAGCCAAGACAATAGATTTCACACAAAATATCTTCTAACACATCGTCGTTCTCACTGTTGTGTTCATTTTGGCCTTGAACGCTCCTGGTTTTTATGAGTGTTTCTAGAGAATTTAGCTTCTTTCATTTTCATAGAATCGACCCCTGTTCGACACTCATATAGGTGATTCTTATTGTAAGTATCTCTTTATACTTGTTTTAATTTTTATACTTAAATCAAGATATAAGTAATCATTAAAAGCAAAGCTTATCCTTATATCTCTGCAGACAACATATGTTGCAGATATCACTCTCACCATAGGAATGGGTAGGGAATTTTAATCCCTTGGTGATTTCTGGCGAGCCACACATAACTTAGTTATCCCTTTGAACTTAGTTCTTGGGATCTCCAGTCATATAAGTAGGGTTACCATTATGATGACTTTTATGTAATAAGCTTTAATCCCATCCCCTTCGATAAACTATACACTAGCTCTTTTGTCAAACCTTTTGTTAACGGATCTGCAATATTCTCTTTAGATTTTATATAATCTATTGAGATTATTCCATTTGAGAGAAATTTCCTTACGGTATTGTGTCGACGATGAATATGTCGTGCCTTACCATTATACATATGATTCTGTGCCCTGCTTATTGTAGATTGACTATCACAATGAATGCAAATAGCTGGCACAGGTTTTGGCCACATTGGAATGTCTTCTAAGAAGTGACGAAGCCATTCTGTTTCTTCTCCTGCTTTGTCTAAAGCAATGAACTTGGATTCCA
This sequence comes from Camellia sinensis, assembly GCF_055761805.1. Taxonomy (NCBI): domain Eukaryota; kingdom Viridiplantae; phylum Streptophyta; class Magnoliopsida; order Ericales; family Theaceae; genus Camellia; species Camellia sinensis. The sequence continues at coordinate 241,777,274 of NC_138961.1, read as the reverse complement.
TTGTGGATCGTGCGATGCATGTTTGTTTCGTGAATTTCCAAGAAACAACAGCGCCTCCCAGAGTAAAGACATATCCACTAGTAGATTTTGAATCTTTAGTATCCGATATCCAATTGGCATCACAATAATCTCCGAGTACTGTTGGATATCGAGTAAAGTTCAAACTATGATTACGGGTAAACCTTAGATATCTAAGAATCCGAATGATCGCTTTCGAATGGTCTTCTCCGGGGTTAGTAGTGTACCTACTCAATTTACTGACTGCATAAGTTATGTCAAGACGAGTACAATTCATTAGATACATTAGGCTTTCAATGATTTGGGAGTATTTTAACTGAGACACTGCATCACTTTTATTTTTCGATAAATAAAGACTGATGTCTCCAGGTGTTCTAGCTACATTCAAATCATCATTGATAAATTTATTAAGAATTTTCTCAATATAATGTGATTGAGATAATGCATATCCATCAGATGTTTTAGTAATTTTTATTCCTAATATAACATCTGCGACCCCCAAATCTTTTATATCAAATCTTTTGTTAAGCATTTGCTTAGTTGATTTGATCATGTTTTTACTGCTTCCAATGATAAGCATGTCATCCACATAAAGACAAACTATGACATATCCTTGGTCAGTGTTTTTAACATAGACGCATTTGTCACATTCGTTTATTTTAAACCCATTAGTAAGCATTGCATGATCAATTTTTTCATGCCATTGCTTAGGTGCTTGTTTTAATCCATAAAGAGACTTTACAAGCCGACAAACTTTCTTTTCTTGCCCCAACACCACAAACCCTTCATGTTGCTCCATATAGATCTCTTCATTTAGATCACCATTTAAGAAAGTTATCTTAACATCCATTTGATGTATTTCTAATTTAAACAACGCTGCCATAGCAATAAGCATACGAATGGATGTTATTCTTGTCACAGGAGAATATGTGTTAAAATAGTCCAGACCTTCCTTTTGTCTGTAATCTTTTACTATAAGTCTTGCTTTATACTTGTTTATTGAACCATCTGCTTTCATTTTTCTCTTGAATATCCACTTATAACCAAGAGGTTTAGAACTAGGTGGAAGATCCACCAATTCCCAAGTATGATTTTGTATAATGGATTCAATTTCATTATTAACAGCCTTTTTCCACAAAGGTGCTTCAGGACCTGTCATTGCTTCCTTAAAGCTTTGAGGTTCATTTTCTAACAGGTATGTCAGAAAATCTGGACCAAAGGATTTTGATGTTCTCACTCTCTTACTTCGTCTTGGTTCATCATCAGTTAAATCCTGTTAGTCGAGACCATTACTAGTCTCTTGTGTTTGATTGTCATTAGTCTTTTGACTTTGTATACAATCATAAGTTCTTTTCTGTGAACTTAATTCCTGTCCTTTCTTGTAAGGAAAGACATGTTCAAAAAACACAGCATTCCTTGACTCTATAATAGTGTTCATATTTATATCAGGTATTTCTGATTTATAAGTTAGAAACCGATATGCACTACTATTCTGAGTATAACCAATAAATACACAATCTACTGTTTTTGGTCCAATCTTAGTCTTTTTAGGAACAGGAACTTCAACTTTTGCTAAACACCCCCACACTTTTAAGTATTTATAGGAAGGCGGTTGACCTTTCCACAATTCATAAGGAGTGTTATTAGATTTCTTGTGGGGTATTCTGTTAATAACATAATTAGCAAATAATATTGCTTCCTCCCACAAGTTCTATGGTAAGCCTGAACTTAGTAACATGGCATTCATCATTTCTTTTAGGGTTCTATTCTTCCTTTCAGCAATTCCATTTTGCTGAGGAGAATAGGGTGTTGTGGTTTGGTGAATAATGCCATGTTGGGCACAAAATTCATTAATGGTGCATCATATTCACCACCCCTATCACTTCTAACCATTTTAATGGTTTTACCAAGTTGATTTTCAACTTCTATTTTGTAGAGTTTAAACATTTCTAAGGTTTCATCTTTACTTCTAAGTAAATAAATATAACAATATCTTGTGCAATCATTGATAAATGTTATGAAATACTTTTTGCCTCCTGTAGTTTGAACAAATTTAAGATCACGTACATATGTATGAATTAATTCTAGAGTTCGGTTTTCCTTTCAACCGATTTAAATGGAGCCTTAGTTGGTTTCGCTTCTACACAAATTTCCCATTTATGATTAGGTTAATTTCAAACTTTGGTATATAATCTAAACCAATTAATCTATGCAAAACATCAAAATTCACATGTCTTAATCTATCATGCCATAAATTCGACTTAAGAATATAAGCAAAAGATGTGTTATTTTTATTCATAGCAACTTTCGGTACAACTGTCATTGCATTTAATTTGAAGAGACCATCACTCATGTATCCCTTACCAACATACATACCACTATTTGATAATACAAATTTATCAGACTCAAATACAAGTCTAAAACCATTTTTACTTAATAAAGAGCCAGAAACCAAATTCTTCCGGATGTCAGGTACATGCAGTACGTTGTTGAGGGTCAGTTCTTTCTCTGATGTCATCTTCAAGATCACCTTTCCTTGTTCAGCCACAGTAGAAGTAGAAGAATTTTCCATGAAAAGTTGTTCACCATTTGTAACCTTATTGTAGGTAGTGAATATCTTCTTGTCGGCACAAATATGACGGGTTGCCCCAGTGTCAACCCATCATTCCTTAGGATTTCCAACCAAATTTGCCTCAGACACCATAGCAGAGAGGTTGATGTCATTCACTCCGTCAGAGATGTAATCTAGTTCAGTTACATTGGCCTGATTGGTAGTCTTCTTGCTTGTACTTCCGCAATCCTTCTTAGGGCGGCAGCAGTCAGAAATTCGATGTTCAATCTTGCCACAGTTGTAGCATTTTCCTTTGAACTTCTTGTTGCCATTATTGTCGCCTTGTTTAGGACCATCTCTAGGAAACTTCTTCTTTTTGTTATTTGGTTTATGAACTTGTTCAACCACATTTGCCTTGGACTCAATGGGATTTTTCCCATTTCTCTTTTCAGCCTTACGGTCATCTTCCTAAATTCTCAGTCTTACAATAAGTTCATCTATGGTCATCTCTTTACGTTTATGTTTTAAGTAATTTTTGAAATCTTTCCAAGCCGGTGGTAACTTTTTCACTAAAGCAGCGACTTGAAAAGACTCGCTCAGAGACATACCCTCAGAATGAATATCATGTAACTGTTTGGGAGTCTACCATAACGAAGTTCAGAAATTTACTGACAATAAATTTTTTCGTGCCGGCATCGTCTGTCTTTTATTTCTTCTCCAAAGAATCCCACAATTCTTTTGTTGTTTTCAGAAGACTGTAAACATTATACAACATGTTATCAAGGCCATTGAGGATATAGTTTCTGCACAGGAAATCTGAATATTTCCAATCATCTATAGCGGCAACAACTTGCTGATTACTTTCACCCTCTTTAAGTGCTAGAGCCTTTTCATGGTGAAACCGGGCTAAATTTAGAGTTCTAAGATAAAACAACATTTTCTGCTGCCATCTCTTAAACTCAGTACCGTTAAATTTTTCTGATTTTTCTCCATGATTTATTGGTACTTGAACATGGTTTTGGATAGGGACCGGAGTTAGTGTAACAATTGGAGTACCACTTCCAGTTGCAGATTTAGTTGTAGTGGCCATAATATTTGATTACAAAAATCAGAAAAAACAAACCACAAATTAATTTTCTAGTTACTAAAACCAGAAAATAAATTAGAACATGAAATAATTTTATTTTCCTTGTTACTAAAACTAGCAAAATAAAATACCACAATAATTTTCTGTAACACCAAATAATATTCTGCAATTGTTAATGACACCAGTATATTACTACTAGTTGTCAAAGAAAATAGATAATATATTACTACTATATGTCAAATAGTTTATAAATACTATTTGTATTTTCCAACCAGAATATTACTTTGAAAACACAGAAAATTAAATACAATGAAGACACCAAATATAATATGTCTTAAGATTGTTGGACAATCTTCACTGTATTTAAATTAATTAATTCTGTTTGGGTACTAAACGACAAACAGAATATGAAAGAAAAAATAGGAAATAAGAGTGAATGTTTAATTACAAAAATCAAACTAGAAATAAAAATAAATAAATAAAAATAGATTTTATTTTGTTACAAAAATAAAATTAAAATCTGATTTAAATAAAAATAAAACAGAAAAAGAATTAACATACGTGATTAATTTCTTCCAATAATAATCTGATCAAGTCCAGTGTTCGACATTGTGTCCTTAAGACAGATTCGTTCTCTCCACGGTGCTTTCAGAATATAGACGTCTATCTCCTAGGATAAAATGATCAATCAACAAAAAATAGCAGCCCTACAAATTTTTCGTACGACGAACACACTAAGTGTTTATACTCTCTCTCACAAGAAAATAATGCAGCAAAATAAAGAGAATAGATGCAGAATTATTTTGGACGAAATTAGTGAATGAATCATCAAATGAGGGCTGGTCTATTTATAGATGTAGTGGCACCCTTTTAATTTGAATTGAATAGGTAGCATACTTGTTTGAACAGGTACTGAACCTGTTGGTTTGAATTGGTACTGTTTGAGTTCAAATTCAAATAGATAAAACCGAATTGCACAGATTTAAATTTGTCCGGGGTTTTTGAAAATTAAACAGATTCAAATCTGTTAGGGTGGGAGAAAAACGGACCCAATTTTGAACTTTAATTTCCGAAAAACAAATTGGAAAAATTTGATTTTAATTTTTGAAAAATAAAATTCAAATGTTTTTGGTACAAAAAGATAGGTATTGGTCCGGACAAGCCCAATCCAACCTCACACCATGCACCCGCGCCCAAACCCAGGCCTAGCCCGCCTGACTGGATGGACGACGGTGGCTGCGCACGCGCTTGTGTGGTAATTTTTGGATCCAATGGGTCTAGCCCATTTTGCACGTAACCTCCCTCTCTACAAAACTTGGGTACCCCTTGGGGCACATCCCAAGTTCCAATCCCATGCTTTATAAACCCATTCAAAACTTCCCACCAAATCAATGTAGAACAAGCCATTTTCCAACCTTAAGGAATTTCCACCAAAACTCCATTTCCATGGAGCTCACTTTGGCTTCAATTTCCCATTCATCCGATAATGGTTTTGAGCAACCAAATATACCACGTGAATCACAACGCGGCATAGAACGCGTTACCGCTTAGACCCGCTAAGTTTGACGCACGGGTCCCACCTAAATAATAAACCAAAGTTAGGAAAAAAATTCTATTTTTATCCAGAATTTTCCAAACCATTTCTAACAGAGCTTTGGGTTCATCATCTTGTGCAGAGTTGGCCTGAATCATACGATAAGTGATCGAGCTGTTGTATCCTGGAGGGGACAAGTCATAGTTTTGTGATTGCTACATCGGTATTTGGGTTCTTCCTACGCAATGGGCTTGATCTCCTTAAAGAAAATGAGATATTCGTGCCTTAGCCTGATCTATTTGTATCTCATTTCCTTTGCATTATTTATCAATAAAATATAATTTTTTTTGGTATTTTCACCAACAATTTTAAGGAGATCAAATATGGATCAAGTACCAAAAAAAACCAATGATGGAATTGGAGATCTCAACAAGCCTTTTAAGTTCAAGAGAGTTCATTTTAAGAGGTGGAAAGGAAAAGTTCTTTTTTACGTTAGCCTTTTGAAAGTTGCATATATTCTTACCGAGAAGAACTCAAACAAAATCCCAACCGAGAAGATGAATGATGAAGACTATGAGGCACATGAACTAAAAGTGGCTTCCTATAATACAGATGCGTATAAATGCCGTTTTTATCTCTTAAATTGCCTTGCTGATCAATTTTATGATTACTATGACACCACTTACACTTCCGCAAAGAAAATTTGGAAAGCTTTACAGACTAAGTATGATACTGAAGAGGCAGGAGCAAAAAAGTATGTAGCTAGTCACTTTTTTCGCTTCCAAATGGTGGATGGAAAATCTGTTGTGGAGTAAGCACAAGATTTCCAAATTAGAAGTAAGATCTGAAGGCATCAAGATTGGTGACAACTTGGTAGTTGCAGGACTTGTTGACAAGCTACCGCCATCTTGGAGAGAATTCCAAAAGAGCATGCGCCACAAACAAAAGGAGACTTCTTTAGAGGCATTGATCACTCGCATCCGAGTCTAAGAGGAGGCTAGAGGCTAAGATGCATTAATCACATAAGAGGGTAATGACAATTCTACCATAAAGGCAAACTTTGTTTCAGCAAATAATAACTTACCCAAAGGTCACTATTCCAAGAATGCTTATTTAAAGCCTCATAAAAAGAATATGAAGAATTATGGTAGACCTCACAATAAATGGATTAATCCAAATAAGAACCAAGGTTCATCACCTCCACAAAATTTTGCATGCTTTGTCTGTAGCAAAAGTGGGCATATTGCTTGAACTTACAAATTTCGAAAACGTGCACCTGCCCCAAAGGCTAACGTTATTGAGGGGCCATTTGTGGCGATGATTATAGATATTTGCATGGTTAATTATGTGGACGGTTGGTGGGCAGATTCTAGTGCCAATAGACATGTTTGTTATGATCAAGCTTGGTTCAAAGTGTATACTCCCTTTGATGATGAGAAAATAATTATGCATGGTGACTCTAGTCTAACCAAGATACTTGGGAGTGGTGAGGTTGACCTTAAGTTCACCTCTGGACTTGAACTTACTTTAAAAGATGTGCTTTATACACCATCCATGAGGAAGAATTTGATGTCAAGTTATTTGTTGAATAAGGCTGGTTTTAAGAAAACTATAGAATCTGATCAATATGTGATTACCAAGAACGGTATTTTTGTAGGTAAGGGTTATGCTTGTGATGGAATGTTCAAATTGAATGTTGAGATTAATAAACCATCTACTAATTCGGTTTAACAGTAAATATGTGGGAATCATGAGTAGTTTAGGATTAATTCCTAAAGTGACAAATTTTTTTGAGAAATATGAGGTTTGCAGTAAAGCAAAAATTACTAAGAGGCCTCATAAAAGTGTTGAAAAAAATTCCGAATTGCTAGAATTATTTCATACTAATTTGTGTGAGTTTGAAGGAATTTTAACTCGAGGTGGTAACTGATATTTTATCACATTTATTGATGATTTTTCAAAATACACAAACGTATATTTATTAAAAAAATAAAAGTGATGCTTTTGAGAAATTTAAAGAATTCCTTCTTGAAGTGGAAAATCAATTCAGTAAAATGATTAAGAGAATTAGAAGTGATAGAGGCCGGGAGTATGAATCTCTTGGGTTCAACTCTTTTGTTTAGTCATTGGGAATTATTCATGAGACTACTCCACCATATTCACCTTCATCTAATGGCGTAGCTGAAAGAAAAAATAGAACGTTAATTGACTTGACAAATGCTATGCTTATTGATTCAGGTGCTCCCTTAAATCTTTGGGGCGAGGCTATTTTGACAGCTTGCCATGTGATAAATAAAGTGCCACACAAAAAGACTAAAATTGTACCTTATGAGTTGTAGCGGGGGCATAAACCAAATCTAGGTTATTTGAGGGTTTGGGATTGTTTAGTTTTTGTGAGGCTTGCAGATCCTAAACGACCTAAATTGGGTGAACAAGCTACCACCTGTGCTTTTCTTAGGTATAAAATGCATACTACAACTTATAGATTTTTTGACATGGAAAATAATATTATTTTTGAATCAGGTGATGCTATTTTTCATGAAAATAAATTTTCTTTCAAATCTAGAAATAGTGGAGGTCAAATAATTTCTGAAAATATTTTATCCGTGCCTAGCTCTTCTACTCCTTCTCAAGTTTTTCAAGAACAAGAAAATTTTCAAATCCAACCAAGAAGAAGTAAACGAGCTAGAGTTGAAAAAGATTTTGGCCCTGACTATTATCTTTACAATGTGGAAAAAATTCCTCTTACGGTGCAAGAAGCTTTATCATCACCTGATACTATTTTCTGTAAAGAGACTGTAAATGATAAGATAGATTCACTACTTTCAAATAAAACATGGAAGCTAGTAGATTTACCTCCAGGTTGTAAAACTATTGGGTGTAAATGGGTCATTCGTAAAAAACTTAAACTGGATAGAACTATAAATAAATATAAAGCGAGGCTTGTCGCTAAAGGTTTTAAGCAACAAGTTGATCTTGATTTCTTTGATACTTTTTCTCTGGTTACTAGAATTACATCCATTAGACTGTTGATAGCAATGGCTGCAATTCATGATTTAAAAATTCATCAAATGGATGTGAAAATAGCATTTTTAAATGGAGATCTAGATGAGGAGATTTACATGGACCAACCTGAAGGCTTTGTGGAGCCTGGCCAAGAAAGTAAGGTGTGTAAGCTAACTAAATCCCTTTATAGTTTAAAACAAGCTCCTAAACAGTGGCATGAGAAATTTGATTCATGCATGCTTGAGAATGGCTATAAGACTAATGAATGTGATAAGTGCATATATTATAAAACTTGTGAGAATGCACATGTAATTATTAGCCTCTATGTGAATGATCTACTTATCTTTAGCTCTAATTTGCATATTATAAATGAGACCAAAAATATGCTTAATGGCCACTTTGATATGAAAGATCTTGGTGAAGCCAATTTTATTTTGGGAATTAAAAGTACCAAGATTAATGATGGCATTTTTCTTGATCAGTCGCATTATGTTGAGGAAATTTTAAAGAAATATAATTTTCTACATTGCAAACATGTTGCTACTCCTTTTGATGCAAACATACATTTATTTGTTGTAACGAATGAAAAAGAAGTGATTAATCAAAAGGAACATGCTAGCATGATTGGTAGTTTGAGATATACTACTGACTGTACTAGACCTGACATTGCATATGCTGTTGGAGTACTTAGGAGGTTTACTTGCAAGCCAAGTCGAGATCATTGGCTAGCCATGGGAAGAATTATGAGATATTTATCTAGTACAAAAAATTATGGTTTGTTTTATAACAAGTATCCTCTGGTACTTGAGGGATATAGTGATGCCGATTGGAACACTTTGTCAGGTGATTCTCTTTCTACCTTGGGTTTTATTTTTACCTTAGGTGGTGGTGCTATATGTTGGAAGTCTAAAAAACATACTATAATTGCTAATTCTACAATGGAAGCTGAGCTTATAGCGTTAGCTTCAACATGTGAGAAAGTGAATTGGTTAAGAGATTTGTTACATGAAATCCCTTTTTGGGAAAAACCAATTCCTCTTGTATTAATTCATTGTGATAACACTGCTGTTATTGGTAGAGTGAACAATCATTTTTATAATGGTAAATCCAGACCTATTCGAAGGAAACACAGTAATGTGAGACCCTATTTGAATAATGCCATCATAACTGTAAATTATGTAAGATCTTGTGATAATCTTGCGGATCCGTTAACCAAGGCCTTGGCGAGAGATATGGTCTGGAATACATCGAGGAGGATGGGTTTGAAGCCTATAAAATCATAAACCATGTATGAGGATACCCAACCTAGGGACCAGAGATCCTGTAACTAGGTTTAATGGGAAGAATGAATCATATGGTGGTTGTAAAAATGCACTCTTTAATATTTTGTTATCCATTCCTATGATGTAAGTGCATTTGTCCTGTAATGTTGGAGGGTTGAGTTTTTATACTCTTAATGAAATTCTGTAACTCTTGTTGAGTGGGGTGTGTAAATTACAGGAACATTCTTGACAGATTTCACCTATGTGAGCATGAAAGTGGAGCCGCTTTCTATGAGAACAAGGCTTATTCTCAAATATGCTCATGAAAACTGGGATAAGCACAAGGCCGTAATGTGCTAGCTATTAAAAGCTCATGTCAACACCTGGATTATTATGTGTGAGCAGTAATACTTTATTTCCCCTAAGTAGTCATAGTTCAAGTCTGAGACCACTACTGACACTGGAGTAGAGGATGTTGTTTCACTAATGAATGTTCAATGCAGAGCACACATTCATGATGCATGCTAGTCTATCTTTGTTGAGTAATCATTCTTGTCCTTGTTGATATTAAAATGAGTGGGGGATTGTTGGACCATTTTAATATCTTTTATTTATTTATTTATATTTTTTGTTCATGAATCTTCCTTTTGTCTTGTTCATGAATCTTATCTTGTTCATGAATGGAGATTCGTTGTTTTGGTGTCCTTTTGTCTTGTTCATGAATGGAGTTTAATTAGAATTCATGAACTTGGTGGTGAATTCATATTTGGATACACTCTCCATTTTCTTTAGGTTCATGGTCATTGTTTGATGTATTTTGTAATGTCCTAGTGGCCTATAAATAGTTCCTCTCTTCTACTATTTTTTACACCAACACATCAACTATTTTCTATACAAGAGAGATTACTGGCAAAGAAGGGTGTTTTTCTTGGTGGAGCTTCGAGTTCACCATCTTGTGCAAAGTTGGCTTGAACCATATGACAAGTGATTGGGCTAATGTATCCTGAAGGGGACAAGTCATAGTTTTGTGACTGCTGCATCGGTATTTGGATTCTTCCTACCACAGTGGGCTTGATCTTCTTAAAGAAAACGAGATATCCGTGCCTCAGCCTGATCTATTTGTAGCTCATTTTCTTTGCATTATTTATCAATAAAATATAATTTTTTCTGGTATTTTCACCAACACACTTAAACTTATTACTTAATTACAAGAATCAAATTACAAGTTTAAATAAGATTATAATCGACAGGGCCCAACTGAGTGCAAAAGATGAATTACAGATGAACTGCTCCTAAGTTAAGATAGACTACTCCTAGATAAGTTACACTTTACCCAGATTTCACATAAGTTATGAATTTGGTTGAAAGTCTTTTCTTCTTCGAATTTTCAACTTTAATATGGCTTCATTGGCCTTGTTATGCTGCCACATGTCCATTTGCTGGATTTCCACACTTGCCCATGATCTGCAACTGCCAACTATTGCAATTGCCTTAAGCTTTCCTTCTTCCTGAAGTTGCTACGTGTCACATCCTCAATCCCTTTTCTTGGGCTACTAACTTTGTGCCCTTGATTCTTGGACCTCTTCTGCACAGGTTTATGCATCTGTCAACAGAAGATTTCAAATTTATGGTGCCAACAATGCCCCTCTCATTTAAGGTGAAAGTAGATTTTACCTTAAATGATATAAAGGACAAAATCTAGACCAATCCATATTTACTAAAATTCATATACTATTTTGGCCATAATCGACATGCCACAATTGATAGAAACTAATTTATAATGTAAACAATACCCTTCAACTCTTTAAGAATGAGATCGCTCGAATTGCTAAAGAGTTATATTAAAATAAGTGCTAATCACTCATCTTAGTCCAAGATGCAATGTTAATGAAAATGGTTTTTACAGTTAAATAACATCTTTCAAGCCATTGACTCTTTGACTAATCTTTAGCATCCTCTCATTTCTAGACTTTGGAACACGTATACCCTTTTTTTTATTTTTAAATTTCAAATTTGGCATGATAATCGACAAAATGCATATGACGATGGCCAATTTTTGGATAATTTTCTTTCACTCAAACCAACAAATAATTCAAAAGAGAACATAATTAATTATTTTCCCAAAGCCACTTATTGTATTGGCATGATATTCGAGAGGATACAAACAAAGAGGACCAATTTCTTGACCAATTTTCTTTCACTCAAAAATATATGTAAAACAATCGATATACTGCCTAAATTTGATTTTTTTTTTAATTGCCACTCCATCAAATTTATATTTTGGTGTGACCCGTGAATCCAAAATAAATTTTGAATAACAAAAGTCATAATACAAATTGGTTTTAAAAACTCATATATTTCATCTTTTTGAATGATATCAAAAATGTTGAATTTATAAACAGTAGGTTGTTCATCAATTTTAACCATGTTTGGGTCAAAAACTTGTTTTGTTACCAAATAATTTTTTATCAACTTTTGTCAGAAGAGATTGTTGTTCATCATTTTTTTTTAATCATTTTTGTTCATAATTTTCAACCATATTTGGCTTAAAATTATGCCCCCCAAGTAAATCTTCACCATCATTTTATGATGGATTTTTAACATCTTTCAGGAGAATGAACTATTTTTAAATTTTAGCCATTGATGACTTATGAAAACTCTCCAAAGTCATGTTATCTTCATGACTTGATGTGTTGATCCAACAAGCCATATTATTTTCATACATTGGCTCTTCTTGAATAACGGTTTGCATTTTGTGAGCCAACTTGAAATTAAATATGGCGTTCACGTCTCCAAACAATTCTTACTTTTCATGTCAAAGATGCTTTTCCAATAATTGCTCTGTTTGAAGAAAAAGAGTATTCTTGATTTTTATGAATAAGCCACTAGTTTGGCCCAAGTCTGAATCACAATGCATATTTGTTTGCTCCTTCTTTGCCATCACTCCAAATTAGATAAGTCCTACTGGGCGTGTCAAAATATGTTAGTAAAAATCTAGCTTGGACGAAATCAACAAGGAAAAATCGATAGAGAAACCAATTTTCATAAACAAACAAATTGGTCAAGTAATGTGGTTAGTGTCCTATACCTTGACAGATTCAAGGACTTTTTTGGAGGTTATAATGTGAAGAAATAAGTCTAAACAAATTGAAATTCAATTAAATAACATTTAAACTTGTCATTTAATTACACGAATCAAATTACAAGTTCAAATAAGATTACACTCGATAGGGCCAAACTAAGTACAAAACTTGAATTACAGATGAACTACTCCTAAGTTAAGATAGACTACTCCTAGATTTCACATGAGTAGTGAATTTGGTTGAAGATCTTTTCTTTTTCGAATTTTCAGCTTTTATATGGCTTCACTGGCCCTGCTACGTTGCCATGTGTCCATTTGTTAGATTTCTACACTTGCCCATGATCTGCAAGCTTTCTTTTTTTCTTGAAGTTGCCATGTGTCACACCTCCTCAATCTCCTTTCTTGGGCCACTAACTTTATGCCTTTGATTCTTGGATCTCTTTTGCGAGTCCGGATCCTCTCCAGCCCCTCTCTCCAGCCGTTCCTCCAGCCAAGGGTTGAGATAAAGCCACGTCGCCTACAAGAAAATAAATTGTTCAGATTTATTTCTTTAAACAAAAACTTTCAAAACACACCCACACTAAATCATTTCCTTTTCTCTGACACTCCTCTCTCTCCCTCACGTCACTGCAGCACACGGTCACATCCCATCCTCTCTCTCTCTCTCTCATTTTTATTAAAAAATTAAAAAATTATTTTAATCTTTTTCATAATATATATATATATATATATATAATTTTTAATAGAAAATTTTAATTTTATAACATTAATTGAATTTATGTTTAGAAGAAAATAAAAAATTCACATTTATACACAGATTGAATTTTTTTTATATTTTTTTTTGGAATGAAGATTATTTTTGAGAATTTCAAAAATATATGATTTTTATGTATTTATTTTCATCAAAATAATTTTATATTTTAAAAATAATACTTTGAAAGCATAACTAAACATAGTAATTACTTTTTATTTATTTTAAATTTTTATTAAATATATTTAATATTAGTCTTATTTTAAAAGTATATTTTCAACAATATTACTTTATAAAAATTAAAATTTTATATTAAAAATTATATATATAAATTTTATGAAAATAAAATGAAAAAGATTAAAATATATTTTTTTTATTAGAAATGTGATGGAGAGAGTCCGATTTTATTTTATTTTTTTTGGTTAGAAATGTGATATATATATATATATATATATAGAGATAGAGAGAGAGAGAGTAGAGCGAGTGTGTGCTGAGTGTGCCGTATGTGCTGTATGTGTGTAAGTGGGTGTGTATTTTCTTTTTTTTAAAGAAATAAATCTTAGCCGTATATTTTCTTGTAGGTAATGTAGCTTTATCTGAACCCTTGGCCGAAGGTACGGATGGAGAGAGGGGCTGGAGAGGATCCGAACTCCTCTTATACATTGCACTAAATTTTTTTTCCTTCACACAGAAAAGAAAAATAACAAAACATTAGATGCGAAGTAAAATTACTCTTTTCCTTATCATGCAACTCATACTCACACAATTAGTCACTATAAAAGATCAAAAGAAGTTTAGTAACTTCAGCAATTTCGCATTTGGTGACTTCATCATGATATAAAATGCACAAAAAGCTAATTAGTGAGATCATTTTGATATATATTTCAGGCTGTAAAGTCATTTTTCTACAAATGCTTTCTTATGATCAACAAATGATCACTGTCTTGTGGTTCCGCCATTCAACTCTTTAGAGCATGTTTGGAATGTGGGTTAATTTTTTGGCTATTTTAATCTAGGCTTAAAAAGTTTTATTTGTGATAGTTTTTTTGAATTTTTTGACTTTTGTGAGAGAAAAATGAAATGATTATAGATTGGACGTGATATTTTGTCCTATTTGATTAAAATAGCCTATTTTATCTTATATGACTATTTTAACCCCAACAGGACATTCCAAATGAGCACTTATGATAATGTTTTAGTGCCACGTAGATCGACCTTGTCGTGTCATGTAATTTGTTTGCTTCCAAATGGTTTAATCAACTTGTTTGGTTTCACTTTACAAGATTCATTTTTTAGAAAATTGAATTTTTTTATTTTTTATATTTTATTGTTTTCACTGAATATTTGGAATATTTTAAGTAATTTTTTTTAATTTTTAAATACACTTAATATAAATATACTTAAAAGGTATAATATTTATGAAAAAAAAAATTTAAAAATTCGCTAAATACCAAAAATAGAAAAATAAAAATAAAAATTCAGTACATTTTCGTATTCTTATATATTTATTGATTTTTTATAAATATTTTTACTTTTTAGATACTTCTAAGTAAGGTGCATATAGAAAAGTAAAAAAATTGCTTGAAATTTTAAAAATATTTAGTAAAAACAAAAAATACAGAAAATAAAAAAACTCAATTTTTAAAAAATTGAAATCAAAAAATTAGAACCAAATATGCATTTTGAAAATAATTTTTTTGTCCTATGGAGCTTTCCAACTGGCACGAAAATGATTTGGTAATTCCAGTTATAAAAGTTAGTTTATTTTATTTTTAGTCTTATAAAAGCTTTTCTCAAGTTTCTTAGAGTCATAAATTTGAATATTGATTTAAAAAAAAAATAGAAAAAAAAAACTTATATTTTATTCATTATTTTTTTGAATTTTTTTTTCAAATTTCTAATCAAATCCATAATCCAAACACAATTGTAATATTTTTATTCATTTTATTATCTACATATAGTACATCCATACACTTACTAAAGTAGTAAATATTTAACACACAAAATTAGGTCATACTTTTACGTTTTAACACATACTTTTGCACATTTTTGTGGCTAGTTCATTAAACATATTCTAAAGACATCCCATATGTTTGTCACTAAGCACCTTTATCCCACAAGGAGGCATCTTCGTCAGTAATTATCCAACCCAATTTAGAAAGGAAAGCCAAGTTGTGCTTTTTACTTTTACAAACTTTCTAACAAGATTGACGTTATTTATTTATTTTTTTTTTGAAAACTCGGCTTAAAGTCAGTTTTTTTATTTATTTATATCATTTTTTTACTTTTTTTATACGTTTTTTAAAAAATAAATAAATAAATAAATAAATAATCAGAAACTAACGTTTAACATACTTCCCAAAATAAACCTTGTTACCCCCTTATGGAATCCCTATTAATTCTATCCACTACTACAAAAATGCTTAAAGATCACACTTAAGGAAATTAAAACATGACACTTTTAATGAAAGTGTGATTAAAAAAATCAAATTAATATTTTAATCACATCTAATTTAATTGAGTGTGATAGTATTTATTTTTTATATCACTTTTCAATTAAATATGATTATATCATTTTTTTTAATCACACCTTCTAATTAATGTATGATTATATATATTTTTAAATTTGTTAAACAAATAAGAAAAAAACAGTTTTATTTTTTTATTTTTTTGAACTGCTTGTAGCAGCCCACCCCTACATTAAACAAATCATTTTTATCTTTTGGAATTCCAAACCATATGACCTCTCTTTTTTTGGGTGAATACCAAACCTATCTCTCACTCTGTCTCTCGCTCTCTCCAAATCCTAACCCTAGTCTTCTGCATATTCTTGGATCGGCCGGCATTATCTCCATTCTTCAACTGGCAGAGAGTGACGAGCAGCGACAGTGAAGGCGATCGGCTAGCGGTGGCAGTGGCGACAATTGAGGCATATTTTTTTCTTCTCTTTTCTTCTTCTTTTCTTATTCTCATAGAAACGCTGTTGTGCTTTTGAATATTGGATTGAGTTGCTTATGGTCATTAAGATTTTCCGAGTCAAAGTTGCCACAAGATGAAGGTAAGAAGATTTTCTCATTTTATATTGATGGTTATTTTTGTTTGGTGCCAAGAAAATGCAGGAAAAATCAATCAAACTATAGAAATTTTGAGTATTGGTGTTTCATTATATGGGTTCAGTTAAAATGACCTTGCCTTTGGTCTTTTGGGTTAGTTTAGTTTTATTTGGGGGAAACAATCAAAGAAATAACAGACAAAAGATTTCGAAATTTTATATTCTTGTGTCTGATTTTCTTGAATCAAATAAAGAACCTCCAGGTTAAGTTAATTTGGTTTTTTTTTAACCAACTATAGAGATAGTGGGTAATGTGCTACTTGTGGTTAATGTTTTTGCTTGGCCTTTGGCTCATGTGAAACTCAATGCTAAGGATATGATTGAAAGAAAAAGGCCAAATTGCTATCTTTTTCCATAGAAGTGTGGTATTTGTATAAGGGATGAAGAGAGTATTGATGACCTATTTTTGCATTGTCATGTGACTTTGGTCTTATGGTGGAGATTATTTCATTTGGTGAAGGATGATTGGGTCATCCCAACTTCTACTCACATGCTTGTCATTGACTTTTGGGGATTTGGTTGTAATAGGAAAGCCTCTTGCTTTTTGAAGATGTGTAGTTTTTGTGGTGTTGTGTTCTATGGTTAGAAAGAAACGGAAGAATTGAGGATAAATTAGAAGATATGGAGGGTTAGTGGGATAAAAAATTTTCTTTGACATTTGTTTTCGTTTTGGTGTCTCCTCTATGGTGATTCCGTTATTTTTTTTTTTGTTTTTGATCGGCAAAACAAGAAACTTCATTGATGTAATAGCATAGTACAAGGTACAAACCAGAATACATCAATAAAGAAAAGCAAGTGCAAAAGCATCATGATGAGTTAAATCATCCCAACTATGTTAGCACCAAAAAGCCCATCCTATCATTTGCTAGCTCCCCCAGCACCTCCAAAGTTGGTGAGCAACCAACCAAAAAAATAGAGAAAAAAAACAGATCAACCGCCTTCTACCACCCTTAGCCCACCAGCATCAGCAACAGAGCATAAGTGCAGAGCACCAAACCAGAGCATAAAACAACATCAGCAGCAGATCTGGGATGATTTGGTCCATGTAGTCACAGCTCAACCACAGAAACAGAAAAAGAAAAATTCCTTACCAGGATAAGGCAGCTGTGAAGTGTGCACAGCAGGGCCTTCAGGAACAAATGGGAGATTCAATCCAACCAAATATTTTTCTAGAGACCATGAGAGTTCCTCAAACAAAGGTAGTTGTTGATTTGGCCGTCCAATGAACAAATGGCCATCTTGATCCTTAAGTCCAAAATCATTGCTATTGGTAGGTTGTGTGAATTCCTCAGCAGGTCCACTTAGAAGAAGCTGACACGTGTTAAATAAGTCCTCAGAGGTAGCACCAAGGACAGGCTGGTATTGGGCAACTCGTTGATCATCATCATAAGTCATGTGCTTTTGACCCTGAAACAACCAATAAGCTTGTAACAGCAATAAAGGCACTTTTCGCCAGAGCAACCTCATAAGCTTCATACAGCAGTAAGCCACATAGAAGCCTATAACAGCAAGCCTCAGAACAGCATCAACTTTCAATTTTTGCTTTGATACGTAGCAACAACAAACAAGTGAGCTACCAAAACAAACCCAGAAATTGCAATAACACCACAATAGCTATAATAGTAGCACATCAGCAAAACACCACTACCTTATATACAACATCTAACCAAAACCAAACCATCCAAAAATCAACACTTCAAACACTACTAAATAAACACTGGCAAAAAAGCAAACCAAAACCAACAGCAAAGTGAACCACTGCCAGCAGTAGGGCACAGCAACACCAAACAATAGCACTAACCAGCAACATCACCTCAGAAACAGCTACGGATCAGACCCAAATTGGAGATGAAATCATGAAATGAATACATACTGCCAATTTTTTGGTTCTTCACCCAGTAAGCCACTCTGGCTTTAATTAATTTGGATAAAACCTCGAAATTTGGTTGAGCTTTCCTAAATAAACAATCATTTCTAAGCCTTCATAATGACCACACCATTGCAATAGGAATAGCATTCCAGATCCTGAGCTCATTCTTTCTGAATTTGAACCCAAACCACCAATGAAGCAACTCTTTTACAGAACCAGGGGAGACTCATTGAGTTCCCCACCAATCAATTACAGCAAACCATATCTTCCAAGCAAAGGGACAAAACAACAAAATATGATTAAGATTTTCAGGAAATCAGTAGTCTTAAGTCTACCTCTCCACACCAGCCAAACAGAAATTTGGCTTTTGGAGGAGCAACATTGTTCTAAATAAATTTTGATAGCTCCACAACATGACCCTCATCAGCTTGAAGCCACCCATACAGTGCTTTGACTTGAAAGATCCTAGATGGAGAAGCCAATCATCTGATGTGATCCTCACTATTTACCCTCAGTTCATGACCCTCACCTAGTATTTGTATCAGCCTAATCAAGTCCTCCTCTTCCCAAGCACGAAAGGGTCTTTTGAACTTCAAAGCCCACCAACCATTCGCAACGTTTTCATCAACATACCACTTTAGAGATTCATAAGGCTCAGTAGATAAACCAAATAGTCTAGGAAATTGATTCTCCAAGCTTGAGTTATCAATCCACTTATAACACCAAAAAAGAATCCTACTGCCATCTCCAATAACAAGATTAATATTGCCCAAAAAATAGGTAACCACATTTGGTAATAAAGTAGCCACAGACATTACATCTCTCTAGATCCTGGACTTATGATTTATAGCACCAGAAAGAGGTAAAAAAGATCCATTCATGTGACTATAATGACTACTAATCAATTGTATCCACAAAGCCATCTTTTCAACCCCAAACCTCCACCACCACTTGACTAACAAATAGAGATTTACCTTTCTAATATTTCTGATCTCTAACCCTCCATGATATAAAGCCTTTGTCACCTTCCCCCATCGTACTAAATGAACCTTTTTGTGATTATCCGACCCACCCCATAAGAAGGAAGCTTGCAATCTGTCTACCATCTTGGTAACACACTCAGGCATCTTAAACAGAGATAGGTAATAAACTGGGAGACTTGATAGGACTGACTTGATCATGGTAACTCTACCAGCATAGGACATCAGTCTCTTCTGCCAACCTACAAGCCTTGTTTTGATCTTATCCAATATAGGATTCTAAGTTGATTTCTGTTGAGGATTTGCACAAAAAGGTAAACTAAGATAAACCAGAGGAAGATTATGATGTAAACAATTCAGTCTATCAACAAAATCCTTTACTAGCTGGGTTGAAATTCCTACCCCACAAACAACACTTTTTTGAAAATTAATCTTCAACCCTGAAATAATTTCGAAGCATCTAAGGATCCTCTTAATAATGATAAGTTCACTCTAATCAGCTTCATAGAACAAAATTGTATCATCTTCAAATTGCAGATGGGAAACAACCAAACCATTGGGACCAATGATAGCACCTCTAATCAGGCCAAGCTCCTTATCTCTAGAAAGCAAAATATTTAAACCCTCTGCTACTACATTAAAGAGGAAAGGTGAAAGTGGATCACCTTGCCTTAACTCTTTTTGAAGATTAAACTCAATTGTAGGAGAGTCATTAACCAACACCGAGATTCTATGAGAAGTCACACAGGTTTTAATCCATCCTATCCATCTAGCACCAAATCCAAAATTTTGAAGCATATCAAGTAAATACCCCCTAATTCACAGTGTCAAAGGCCTTCTCAAAGTCCAACTTGAGAATTATACCTTTAGTTTTTGTTTTCTTTCAACAATCCACAATCTCATTTGCAATGAGCACCCCATCCATTATATTTCGGCCCCCTAAAAATGTAGACTGATTCTCACTAATCACCTCAGGTAACACATTTTCATTCTAAAGGATAATACCTTAGGCAAAATTTTGTAAACTACACCAATAAGACAAATCAATTGATAATCCGAAAAACTTGATGGATTGAGCTTCTTTGGGACAGGAGTGAAGAAATAGCAATTTAAGCCTCAAACCAACCTACCATTCTCATGAAACTCTTTCATGAAATTCATAAAATCATGCTTCAATATACTCTAACATTTCTGTATGCAAGATACATTAAATCCATCAGGTCCTGGGGCCTTGTTTCCATCATAATTTTTAATAGCAGCCCACACTTCAGATTCAATGAATTCCACCTCCAAATTAGTTGTTGATTCAGTGTTAATAGATTTTAGCATACCAACCAGCTTGGGCCTACGCTCCCAACTTCCAGGTCAAGAACATGAAGCTCTCCTTCAGTAACTTTTAGATTAGAATCAACATTACCAAAAACCTCATGATTCCACTCCTTCAGCTTTGATTTGAGGATAAGAAATTTGCCCTTAACAACAAAACCTGCCCATCCAACCACCTGTGCCTCCACCCAAGTCTTTTTAACCAAAGGAAAAAAAACCAGGATGCAAAGTCCAAGAATTAAAAAATTTAAATGGCTTGGGTCCCCAATCTCTTTGGTCATCTATAAGTAATAATGGACAGTGATCAGATAAGACTTTGGACAGACCCCAGACTTTAAAATCAAATAACTCAAGCCACTCAAGATTGAGGAGAAATCTATCAATCCTACTCCACCTGTCACCATCAATGGAATTACTCCACGTGTACTTTCTCCGCAACATCGGAATATCAATAACTTCCATTTTTTGAATAAACTCCCCAAAATCTTTCATCCTCCTATCTCTCCGTAAACACCCTCTTCTCTCACCAATGGATCTGATCTCATTGAAGTCCCCCCTTAAGCACCATAGATAATGGAAAGAGTCTCTAAGGTTACCCTACACATCCCATAATAGCCTTCTCTTTGTAACATCATTCGGCCCATAAACATTAACAATCACACAATTAAACGAGCTACATAAAATACCTGATAATAGAATAAAACTTTTGTTCCAGCAGCAATCCACCATAGCAAACACCTCAGGTTTACAAATACAAATAAGACCCCCAGCACTCCCTTCTGCATCCACAGTCAAGAAAGAAAAATGGTCCCATGGCTACATTGATTTAATAAACTGTTCTGACATCACAGTTCTCTTTATTTTTTGTAGCATTACCATATCCACACCTCTTTCTCTCACTAACTCTTTTATCTTCTTTTTCTTACAAGACCTACCCAAATCCCTAACATTCCAAGTTAAAATCTTCATTGCAAAACCAATACAATACACCAAAATCACCTAATTACACAGCTTAGACCTGCTTAGCCGACTCCTTCATAGGCACTAGTCTCTCCAAATCCTTCTCTTCAAGTTCCATTAATCTGCCCAAAACCACATTTTCCTGTTCTTTGACGTCAATCCCCAATAATTTCCCAATTTGCATGGTTGACTGGGCTTCATTCAAGAGATACCCAACCTTACTTGAGCTGCTCACTTGCAATTTAGAGTAGGAGGCAGTAGCAATCGCTACTTGAATTATCGCACCTTTATCAATCTTGCTTCCAGAACTAACACCTTGACTAACTCTTTTCTATGAGCTCTTAGCTTTACACTTTGTTGAATGTTGAACCACCACTTCTTTCCTTTTTCCTTTGCTCGGAACGCTATTTCTTCGTGAAGATTCAGCCTCTATCTCTACCCCTTCTACTGGTGATTTCCTTGATTGAATAAGCAATGGGCCTGCTCTATTATCCTTTGAAATAATACATCCTCCTCCAGGCCCAGCCCATTGTATTTTGGATGGCTAACATAATCACCACACACTTTATTCAAAAACCCGTTTTCATGGGCTAGCCCAATAACAATTTCAAGATTAATATTGGGCCGCTGCAACTCTGACCCACTCAAACTTCTCAAACAACCCATTTTAGCAATAGGACCAACATCTTGACGACTTCCTTCATCATTAAATTGAATTTGAATTTCAAACAGACATCTTTCCATCTTCTCGCATGCGCCACCCGCACCACATATCCCCATGCCACTGTCAGTTTCCATAACTCTGGATACAATTGTGTCATCAATATCCTTAACCTTCCCCTTCACATCAATAATGTTGCTCCCCCTTCCAACTGGTGCCAACACAGCTTCATTGGCCACCTCACTTGCCAGCTCAGCCTTCACCTCATCATCCTCTTCCCTGCCATCTTCAGAGTTTTTGCAACATCCACCATTTTCGTTACAAGAAGTTTTTACTCCATTACAATATGATGACCCTTCTCCTATTTGTGGATCCTCTCAACTATCAGAGTTGACTTTGATTACTTGTTCCTCACAGATTCTAATAGGATAAGATGTATCCTTGCATGCCAATGTGTAACAACCCTCGTTACTGTTTACCGAATAACCGCCGGTTACCGTTAAACTGGACTGATTATGACTGATGATTGAACTGATTAAAAGTACTAAACCGACTGACTGAAATTGAAACTGAATTAGCCAAGTATATCTATTGTGTTGCATATTCTATCTGTTTGATTGATTAATTATCTGTTCATGTCTTTGTGTTTAAACCGCTAATTGAAGGCCTTATCGACGGCCGAATTAGAAACCGATTGGTGCCCTATGATCGTTATACTTAATGTGATTTTATGGTATAATTATTTGAAAACAGATTAGGTATGATTAAATTAGATTAAATATTGATAAAATCAGAGTTGGCCTTAATTACAACCTTGCCCTTGAGTGGGCCACTACCTCTACACTTTTGAGTTCATTACACTTGAGCCAAAAATGTTTACCTCAGCCTTCTTCCTTGCCTTGCCGACTAGAGAGAGACTAGAGGAGAGAATTGAGTTCATTTTGTTGAATTGGCTTGAATTGCTTGGTGTATTGCTTGCTAAGTGGAGTGTGGATTGCTAGATTGAACCCCTAGACTTGCATTCAAGGAACTTAGGTATGAATTTCACCTTCTCATTCTTGTGTTTGAACTAATTCTTGCATGGTCCATGTTAAATTGTAGAGCTAAGTCATGTTTTAGTTCATACATGTTGATATAGGGCGTAATTCACGCTTGCATGTGTTCTTGGTTGAATTTGGAGTTAAGTTCATGGCAAAATGGTGCATGCATGTCCATAATTTTGTAATGGTCCATGTTTTCAACTTGTTTTTGGATCAATTGGCTCCTTAGAGCATCAAATTGGAGCTTCAAAATGGTTTGAATTCATGCATGTTTGCATGTTCATCTTGTGCTTGAAAAATGGTTTAAATTGAGTTTGAATTAAACACCCTTGGGCTTTGATTTCTTAAAATTGAGCTTTGAAACATGTTATTCTATGTGTTTATAAATGCTTTCCAGAAAATGGGCCCAAGAGGATCGGTTTTGATGCATTTGAATGCGAGTTTGAGCTTGGAGGTGCAATATGGAATTCCCAGATTCTGCACTTCCGTTCGAGCGGGGGAAGTGCCGCTCGAGCGTGGAATCCGAGCATCCTATATCTCTGCACTGTTTTACAGTCCGCTCGAGCGGAGGATTGGGCGCTCGAGCGGAGTCATGTCTCAAGCTCGAGCGGGCGTCGAGCGGAGATTTCACCCATCCAGTACTTTTACAGTACGCTCGAGCGGGAAAGTTGACGCTCGAGCGTGTACCTTTGTCACATGACCGCTCGAGCGGGGAAACCTGCGCTCGAGCGAGACCCTGTTTTTCTGAAAATCTTGAAACAGTCTTCTGATCACATCTTTGCATCCTCATTCTATTCTAGGCATTCTTAGGCCTAGTTTAAGACATCCTGTTGGGGATAGATGTAGAACACACCGAGGCATTAGGGGTTAAATTATGTTATCTCCCAACTGTGTAGCTTAGTGTGTGTTCAATTTGTTAACTGTGTAAGGTTGGCGACTGGGGAGGCACGCTCTAGCATACTGTAACCCAAACTCTGTGAGTAACAACTGTGTAAAGATATGTTCAAAATGATTATCTTCTGAACAATTGAACTGCACTGCTTTCTGAACTGTTACTGTTAATTGAATGAATGTATGTCCTCTATTCTGAACTGTATTGTGGCATCCTTAGCAACTACTGTTACTGACTGTCAATGTTACAGAGATCTCTGTCGGTTCCCTCGTGGAACCACTACCGTTTACTGATTGATGGCCATCATTTACTGTTCGGTCTTTTAAGACCTACTGTTTACTGTACTGTTATGCTAATGGATGTACCACATATGACTGTACTGACTGAAATACTGATTTGATGGACTGTTTTCATTACTGTAAGGACATTCATTCTTAAACCCTTTACGCATCATGTTATTCACTGGGCTTTAGCTCACTGTTTATATATATATGTAGGTGCTCAGTCACCAGATCGGAGCTAGGAGCGCGGGTTAGACTCCAGTTTTGTCAAGCCAGCCTTTGTGCCTCACTGCGAGGTTCCGAGCCTATCGTGCTAAGGCTTCGGGGTGTTTTACAATTCTCCCTTCTGTACCATCTACTGTTCTGTATAGACCTAATGTTTACTGTATTATTATCAAGGGATTAGGTCCCTGTACTATGTGACTGTAAATTATTGTATAGACTGTACTGTTGTATGTATGAATGCATGAAAAATCTTTTTGGCATGCAGACTGTCACAGCTCAATGGACATTATTTATTTACTGTATTGGCTTCCGCCAGGCCCTGTACTCTGTTTTATTATTCTACTGTTCTGCAGGCCTTCGGTAATCTCGGATTACTGGCCGGTTACGGTGCTAAACCCATAGGGCCGGGTTTGGGTCGTGACACAATGTAATCATCATGCTAATGGACTCCATCACCTTTATGACTATTCTTACTTTACCACACTGTATCGATGTCATCTGCAAAGTATCATTGTTAATCCCGATCACCTGGCCCCATAAATTTCCAATATTTCTAAAAGTAATTGAACTCCACAAATTAAACTATACACCATAGCAACTCAACCATACTGCTCTTTCCTGTTCAATAACCATATCCTTCTTCCACTCCGAGATAAAGTCACACCATGCACAACTCTACTCCTTCATCCTATTAGCTTCAGACTTCATCTCTTCTTTTGAGTTGAGCGTAATTACCACCAATTTCCCTCCACCTTCACGAAATACAGAATCTTTCACTTATTGTTTCTCACATTCCTGTTTGAACTCTGACAATATGCAATTTGGTTTCAACTTAACAATTAGACTCTCATATAACCAACCATTGCTAACCTCCTATGTTCTTACAATAAGCTACTTAGCTCCCCAACCTTCATTCCTTTTCACAATGTCTACGTAAGATCGTGACTCCATCCTTGTCTTACTGTTAATTCTGACATTATTGACTGCCCCTTTTCTCCACCCTTGAAGTGCTGGTTGACCCCCTCTTGGTTGAACCACCCTACCAAACTTTGTCATTTTCACTTTGAGGCCCTGATTGTCAACCCATAACCCATTTGCTTTTTGAATCGCCACATCAGCCACCACCAAACAGTCATATCTCCTAAAGCTGAACCTCGATCACATTGATTGTCTTCTCTTATTTGGAATAAAAACATCTTTAACCACCCCAAATTTGGAGAACAAGACAAACAAACCTTTGGGATCCATAGATTCTGGTATATTATCCACAAACACTAAGAATTCCTTGAGCTTCACCATTCTTTCATGGCTTGAAGAACTGGTATCCAACCCCCCCCCCCGCCCGACACTCCTTTTGCTTCACCTCGCTCCATGGTGATTCCGTTGTTTTGAGTAGTAGAGATTGGAGTGCGGTGTGTGACATGTAATTTTGTTTTCATGTTTGATGGACTTCTTGTCCACCACTGAACTCTCTGTACCTTTTATTGTTCTTTTTTTTTCTTTTTTAATAATGTTTTTGTTACTTATATAAGAAAAAAGAAATGGGTGAAGCAGAAGAAATGTTGTTCTTATTTAGCTAAAAGCAATATGATTTAAAAAATTATTATGCAAATTAAACTTTGTTCTTTTGATTTGTTTCTTAGTGTCATATTGATGTTTCCATTGCATTGTTGTCACTTACATAGTGGAATATAAGAGATTGGTTAAAGCATACTCTGTTGTAAACCAAAAACTACAGCATTATCTTTCTGAACAAACTAATTTGGAGATAACCATCCAGGAATTGAAGGTTTGTGATGTTATCATGGTCAAGGGTTTTTTTTATCATTGATGCTTATATATTTACTTCGTAGGCTGATTCGAGAAGGTGTGAACAAAACTACTCTATAACACAGAAGGAGATTGTTGATCTCTAGAAACAGGTAATAGGGAGAGCATCACAAACTTGTATAGTTTTGAACCACATTGGATTGTAACTCATTATTTTTCATATTAATGCCTGTCAACACTTCTCTTACTAATAAGTTAATATCGTAGGTGATGATCCTTCTAAAATAATGCCAAGATGTACAACTTCATTGTGGATCTGTGGGTCATGATTATGCTTATTACAATACCACTTTTCTTGTTGTTGAGTTAAATGCTAACTCTGATGCTGAAAAAGTAATTTCTGAAAGGTTGGTAAATTGTGATTTTTTGTTCCTCAATTTTAAATGGGCCTTTCTTGCAATTCAATACTTAGTGACAAAATGTTGATGCTTCTTTGAATATAAAACTTGTTACAGTTGACATTTAAGGATATAAATGGGTTAGTTGAGTAGAATGTCCAGCTCTAAAGCCTTGTGCGAAGTTTTTCTAACCAGATTGAAAATAGAGAAATGAAGCTGAAGGTTTTAAAGCACGCTTTTTTGTTTGCAATATTATCTCATTCATTGTACTGCACCCCATTGCTTTTGCATTTGTGTCAATAGACTTGTTTGAAGTGTCTCATTGATTTTTTTTGTAATTTCAAGAGAAGTTTGAGGTAGAACTCCAGAAACACACTGATGAGGCTGCTGCCAAAGTTAATGTTGTACTAGCGAGAGCTGAAGAACAAGGGCAGATGATCGAATCACTTCACACCTTTGTAAGCATTCCTCAAGGCTTAGACATGCACACAAGCACTGCTTGGGCTTATATCGTTTCTAATGCCATGTGATGTATTTTTTTTTTTTTTTTTTATGTTTATATTTAAACAATAGTTGGCTTTTATTTTGGTTTTACGTCTTTAAAATATTGGATCATGCACTGAAGATTTTCATTTTGGATTTGTTGATTCTATGCATATGTCATATCTATATGGTAATCCAAACATTTTCTACTAGTAACAGTCAACATGATTCTTCATTTTCTGTTGATGAAGGAGATAATGAGTCAGTGCGATGAGAAAATGTCCGACTTTATTTTTTCTAAGGTTAGAACAGTCTTTATAAATAATAAGTTTATTTATGCTTGAAGCGGTCTTTGAATTAATTTGTATTTTCATTTTTCAGGTCAGAAATTGCATGGAGAGATACAAAATATGATCAATGAATTCAAGAACTTTGTACTTCAAGTTTTTTTTTTTATTTTTTAATATATGTAATCACAGTTAAAAACTATTTATTAATTCCTTTGTATATACTTTTGAACATTTAACTTTCATTTATGAAATATATGACATTATTCCATTCAATATGTGGTTGTGATTCAAAGGATAATATATAGCGTGTATTACATTATTCAAATGCGCGTACAAAAATAATATTAATTATTCTTCAAATATGTCGAACTCTTTTTTTTTATTACACGCATTAATTGTGATGAAAAATGTATATAACGTGTGACCTTATCTCATTATTAATCACAGGTTTTATTACATATTAATCACACTTAAAATTTATGATCTAAATGTTTATCATCACAGGTTTTATTAGTTATTAATCATACTTAAAAGATGTGATTTAAATGTTATTAAT
Organism: Camellia sinensis; assembly: GCF_055761805.1. Taxonomy (NCBI): domain Eukaryota; kingdom Viridiplantae; phylum Streptophyta; class Magnoliopsida; order Ericales; family Theaceae; genus Camellia; species Camellia sinensis. Next base: position 241,749,139 of record NC_138961.1, on the reverse strand, counting down.
TACACTTAAAAAATGTGATCTAAATATTTATTATCGGAAGATTTATTAAAAAATCTCTTTTCAAGTGTTTGTATCTCAATTAGTTCATAAGATATTCTTGTATTTTAATAAGTCCTATTATTTAAACATTTGATCTATCAAATCATAATTATCATATTTAAGGTATTTTATGAACATTTATATCCTTACGAATATTTTTTGAACGATTAGCAATTTGGTGATGTGAACATTCATATTTTACAATGTAAATATTCACATTGACATATTATCATTTACATTGACAATATGAATATTCACATTGACAGTGTGAACATTCACATCACGAAACATTTGCACTGTAAATGTGAATATTATTAGGGGTATTTTGGTAACTATGTCACCCATAGGACTTATTGAAATATAAGAAAATAACATGGACCAAATGGAACATAAGTAGGTAAAAATGAATTTATGAAAAAGTGTCCCATTATTATCACACGCAAAACGTGTGATGGGATCATCTTTTAATGACACTCAAAACGTGTAATTAAAAATTATCCTTTTTAATCATATTCTCAAAGATCACACTTAAAACGTAGGATTAAATAACATAAATCACACATAAAAAGTGTGATATATTTATAATTTTGTAATAGTGATCAAATATGGTCATAGCAGAGGTAGATAGGGCACAAGTTTGCATGATACACGTAAGAGCATCTCCAATGGTTATTGCTATATTGTCATTGCTATTGCTATAATTTGGCAATGAATAGTACTATTTTACCAAATTATAGCAATGATGCTCTAATGATCATTTGCTATTTTGGCAAATCCTAACCAACTTTGCCTTCAAATTTGTAAGTGTTGTTTGGATATAGGTTTTTTTGTGATTTTTTTTGTTTTTGTTTTTTTTTTTTGTCTTTTGTGACTTTTTTTTAACTGTTTGTAAAAAAAAAAATTATATATTTATATTATTCTCGACTAGACCAATATAAAAAATGAAAAAAAATTGAAAAAATTGGAAAAATAAATAAATAAATATATTTTATCTTTTTATTGCCTTCATTTGAAAAAATATATTTATTTTCTCATTATACTTTATTGAAAAAATTAAATTATACGAAACTATTTTGCTGCATTATACATTGCAAAAATAATATTACATTCTTTTGTAGAAAATACTCAAAAAAAATAATAAATATGAAATTTCATTACAAAATAAAAATATAAGGACCACTTGGCGAAAATTTCATTACATTATCCCGTAATTATTCATCAAGAGGCAGGGGGAAATAGTAATTTGTGCTGCTAACATTTGAGGACCACTTCGCGAAAGTCTTATTTTTTCGCATTGTGTAACACGCTTTTGTCTGAGGGTACAAATGAGAAATGTCCGTAGTCATTAACATATGTTCTTCCTTTTTCATCTCATGTTCTTGTCTTCTGATCTTAAAGTCATGTTTTTTCATTTCAAGTTCTTTCATCTCCTGTAGTGCTTGAATCCTTTTTTCTTCTCTTTCATCTTTTTTTCTTTTCCTTCTCAGCAAGGTATTCGTTAAATGTGTCCAATTGTGTGCTCATTTTTTGAACTTCAGCTTGAACGACTTGATTTTTCCGAAATAATTCTTTTTACTGCTTTTCTACCCATAGGCCTTTTACCTTTTGCAAAGACCCTGCCCTCACCAACAGTTGGGTTGTTACCAACACTTGGACTTGTGTCATCTTCAAGAGAAATGCAGTTATCCATAGGGGAATCGGGGGTTGAATTAGGGGAAAACGATGTATGTATTCTTGACTTCACGGTGTTCGTAGGAGTTACATCTTGCCACCTGATATTGTTTTGCAAGATTGGTCAACAATGTTCAAAAAGAAAATGTTTATTTCATCTTGATGGTATAACAGTTTTGCTTGAAGCATCTATATTAATAAAATATTAAATTAATTAATTAGTTAATTTTTATGTAAGACAAAATAAAAAAACTAACATAATAAATGAAAATGAAATCTTACTATATCAACTTGTGACGCCCCACTTGGATAGACACCTACAAAATTTGTTGCAACATTTCATGATTATACCGCATCGAGATGAGATAGACACTTGTGTTCTTGAGTGATCATTCTGCAGCGAGCAATAATTTTCAAAAATTCTTCCCCAAAAATGAGCATGCAATTGAGATAAAGAGAGGAGAAAAGAAACATGTGCTGTGAATGAAATTGAGATTGAGGTTTCTATTTATAGAAATGTAAAATATGACCATTTGGAAAAAAAAAACATGACCGTTTATTTATAATTGATTTTTTTTTGAATTTTTTTTTATTTTTTGCCAGGCCAAAAGAGCACAACGGCTCTTTTGCCTTCCCAAGATAAATCACCACCGTCCACGTAAAGGATTTCCAACAGATGAGATCCATATCCAAAATGATCCAACCCTCTCCATCTCACTTCTACTCTATCTCCCTCTCTCTCTCACTCTCACTCTCACTTCTCTGTATAATCATCTTCCTCTCTTCATCATCCAGAATGATCCAACCCTCTCCATCTTACTTCGACTTTGTCCCCCTCTCCCTCTCACTCTCACTTCTACCCCCCACCGCTCTCTTGATCTCACTCATCTCTCTCTCTCTCTCTCTCTCTCTCTCTCTCTCTCTCTCTCTCTCTCGTACAACCCAGATCTTTGATCGATCACCCTCTTAATCGATCACCCTCTCAGTCCTGCCGTTTGCTAATCACCCTCTCAATCGATTATCCATGTCTCCAAATCTCACAAACCCACCTCAATCGATCATCCATGTCTCCAAATCACAAACCCACCTCCAAATCTCACAAACCCACCTCCAATCTCACAAACCCACCTTCTTCATCATCCATGTCTCCAAATCTCACAAACCCACCTCCATCTCCCATGGTGAGAGTAGTCACTGTCCCAGCAAGGGGGAATAATATTTGTTTGTAGTAGATATCTAACCCTACATAAAGGGCTTTGTAGTCTGCCTTTTCCTCATACCAACTGCTCTCTCTCTCTCTCTCTCTCTCTCTCGGCTCTCGGGTAGTCTATTTTCTCTAGTCTTCCTCATTCTTGTTTTTGATTTCCTATTGTTTGGGTTGTAGTAGTTAGAAGGAAATCTGCTACTTGTGTTGATGATGATGTTGCATTCTCATGAAATATGGCTTTGTTTTTGGTTGTGCAGTGTAGAGAGAAATGGCTTCTCACTTATGGAGTGTGGTCCTTCTAGCGCTTGGTCTGATGATGGTGTCTGGAAAAATGGGTGCTGCACCCAGGAAGCATGTTGATGTTCCATTTGGTAGAAACTATGCTCCTACTTGGGCTTTCGACCACATTAAGTACTTCAATGGAGGCTCTGAGATTCAGCCCTCCCTGGACAAGTACACTGGTAAACAAAAAAAAATTTAGTTTTTTCTTTTTTTCTTTTTCTTTCTTTTACTATAATTTTTTTGAAGTAAAAAAAAAAATTCACATCTGAAAAGATAAGCAATTTTGGGGTTCAGTTTTGGAATTTATTAAAAACATTTTTGGTGTTTGATTTTGGGGAAGGTACTGGGTTCCAGTCAAAGGGATCTTACTTATTCGGTCACTTCAGTATGCAATTGATTTTAATTAATCTTACTTGATTGGTGAAATTGATGAAATTGATTTTAATTAATTTTCTATGTTAATTGATTTTAATTAATTTTTTGTGTGAATTTGGAAATTACTTCAAATTGCTGTGTTATTAATTTGGAAACTGTGTTTGGAAAGTGTGGGAGCTGAATAATTTTGGATCAGCAGGAGCGGACCAATTCGGTCCAGAACATAACTTCTATTCGGCATTGACCTTATCCAATTTTAGGGTCGAATAAAAGAGCCGGCATTCCTGCTAGTGAAACAAGGGCTGTGTAGAAGTACAAGGCAAGGACTAGGAGTGGACCAGGCCCCAGGGCCCCTAGAGAATACTATAAATACAAGATCTTCAGTCCTAAAGAGGTATGTGAGAATTACTATGCTTAGCTTAGAATACAAGCCTCCTCGAGTGTAGATACTAACTTGCCCGTTGGAGTGCTAATTCCGGCACCCCTAACCGGAGTGTTTATTCATTTTCAGGTGACCAGAAGAGGATCACGAGCATTCCCCAGGATCTCGAAGAGTATTTCCAAACCACTTACCCACAATTGGCGCCATCTGTGGGAATACTCAAGCACATCCATGGCGAGCGTGACGGAAGATCCTTCGACAGTCACTATTGACCCTACACCTCACGATGAAACTACTCCAACAAACTTGCTTGGACCAGAAACTATCGCCGCATGACGTGCCTTGAATTTCGCCTCACCCTCGACTTCGGAGCACGAGACAATGCAGGCGATCATGGAACAAGCAAAGCAAAATGAACAGAGTCTGGAGAACATGATCGTTGAGAATGAACATCTTCGTGAAGATTTGGCCTTGGAAATGGCGAAGTCCAAACAAGCTGCGCGCCTAAATTCGGAACGATCTCCGAAGGCAGGTGGTCGACAACCTCGAGCACGACAAGACACTGATAGCGACTCCGACTCATTATCCCCGGAGCCCAGGAAGAAAGGACGACATGAAACCACCAGTTCTTCCGAAGAAAGTCCCCGTACAATGTAAAAGCGAAGAAGGAAAAGTTCGGACGAAGACCAACACGACCCCTTCATACGACGGATCGTAAAAGCAGCGCTATCAAAGAAATTTAAAGCATCGTCGTTCACCTTGTATGACGAAAAATCAGACCCCACCGACCACTACAAGCAGGCCATGACATTGCATGCAGACGACGAGGCCCTCATGTGCCGAATATTTCCCAGCAGTTTGGGACCATTGGCGGTCCGGTGGTATTATAAACTGGAGTCGACTTCGATCAAAACCTTCCACCAACTACAGAAATCCTTCAGGGCTAGATTCATTACCAACGAAGTTCAGCCAAAGCAAGCCGACTCCCTCTGGGCAATGCAAATCCTACCAGGAGAAACACTAAGAGCTTATTCGGCGCGACATTGGGAATGCTTTAACCTTGTCGATGACGCTTACAACGACTCAGTGGCCATCATTGCCTTCAAAATGGGACTACACCCAGATAGTGCCCTCCACAGTTCTTTGACTAGAAGACCCCTCAAAACAGTCTGGGGGTTGATGAAGAAAGTAGAGGAATACTGCAAAGTGGAAGACGACGCCTTGCGGGTTACAGCCAGACACGTGGTCAACAAAACAGCCCCTCCCGAAATCACTCAGCCAATAAGTTCCGCACCACCTCAAAGCCCTAAACCACGACAACGGGCTAAACGAGACAAGAGACGGGATTCTCGCCCATCCAGCGATCGATGCCCACACTAAGCCAATGAGCAACTGCAGGTCGATAGCAGGCGCACAAAGCACACCGACAAGAAATATACGGAGCTGTCAGAGCCAATCAGCTCAATTATGCCCAAGATCTAACATCTTCCATTCTTTAAATGGTCGTCCAAGATGGTGGGACCTCCTGACACGAGAAGGTGGGATAGACGTTGTGAATATCACAAAGATCACGGTCATGATACGGACAACTGCTATGCCTTGAAAGACCACCTTGAGGAATTGGTCCAAGATAGTCGGCTCCAGCAACACATACGGAAAAGCACAATCAAAACTGTCGCCCTTCGACAGGAGTCACCTCCCCTTGGCGTTATACATATGATATACGGTCTCCCAATGCCACGTACCGTGCATGCAATCCATTCATCCCCCCAGGAGCAACGCGCACAAACGAAACAGTCCCACCAAGCGCCGAGCATTATCTTCGACGATTCCGATCTTATCGGCATAACACTCTTCCATATTGATCCATTGGTTATTAAACTACACGTGAACCAGTTTACCGTTGAACGTGTCCGCTTTGACCAGAGGAGCACTTTGGAGGTCATGTATTATGAGACCTTCATCAAACTCAGCTTCAACGAATTAGACCTGTCTCCAGCTCCTCATCCATTGTTCGGCTTCAATGCCAATCTAGAGTATCCGTTGGGGAAAATCACGTTACCCGTTCGGGTGGGCTCCCAAACGGTGGAAGTGGAATTCCTGGTCGTCAAGCTCCCTTCGCCGTATAACCTCATTATGGGGCGGACTTGGTTGCATACTATTCGGGTCGTACCAAGCACCTATCATCAGCTGCTACGCTTCCCGACCGAACACGACGTTGAGCAAATCCGGGGTTCCCGGCAATCCACACAAGCATGCTATCTCCTTTTTGAAAAGACACCAATGAAGACGCAGGTCAACTCCATTGAAGCGTCAAATCAAGAGTCTCGATGAAGTCAGACGGCTTCGTGATAAGAAGCCACGGAAGCTGTAGGCGATACCGGTAGCAGCTTCTCAAGACGTCTGATCAACGCATCCAGCTACGCCGCTGCACGCCGATAAAGTTTCCCCTGAAGGTATTTTTGGACGATAGAAGGCTGGTTGATGGAGAATTAGGCACGAGTTCTATCATAAAACCCGACTTGTGGAAATGATATTGGTTCTGAGCGGGTCACCATGTACACTTTCTATTTCTATAATGCAAAGACGCCTGTTTACTGACTCTGCAATCTAGTTCAAAAGCCTCCAGATTCGGAGTGCCCTTTATGGATATCACGATTGGCCAAATTAAGTCTCCGGATTCGGAGCCCCATCAGCGCATGACGTCCTTAGGCCGATAAAGCCTCCAGATTCGGAGCGCCCTTCGTGGATATCACGATTGGCCAAATTAAGTCTCCGGATTCGAAGCCCCATCGGCGCATGACGTCCTTGGGCCGATAAAGCCTCCGGATTCGGAGCGCCCTTCGTGGATATCACGATTGGCCAAATCAAGTCTCCGGATTCGGAGCCCCATCGGCGCATGACGTCCTTGGGCCGATAAAGCCTCCAAATTCAAAGCGCCCCTCATGAATGTCACGATTGGCCAAATCAAGACTCTAGATTCGGAGCCCCATCGGCACATGACGTCCTTGGGCCGATAAAGCCTCCAAATTCGAAGCGCCCCTCGTGAATGTCACGATTGGCCAAATCAAGTCTCTGGATTTGGAGCCCCATCGGCGCATGACGTCCATGGGCCGATAAAGTCTCCGAATTCGGAGCGCCCTTCGTGAATGTCACGATTGGCCAAATCAAGTCTCCGGATTCGGAGCCCCATTGGGGCATGACGTTCTCAGGCCGATAAAGCCTTCGGATTCGGAGCGCCCTTCGTGGATGTCACGATTAACCAAATTAGGTCTCCAGATTCGGAGCCCTATCGGCGCATGATGTCGTTGGGCCGATAAAGCCTCCAGATTCGGAGCGCCCTTCGTGGATGTCACGATTGCCCGAATTAAGTCTTCAGATTCGGAGCCCCATCGGCGCATGGTGTCCTTGGGCCGATAAAGCCTCTAGATTCGGAGCCCCATCGACACATGGCGTCTTTGGGCCGATAAAGCCTCCCGATTCGGAGCGCCCTTCTAAAATGAAAATATTTACATATCTAAGCAGAGATATGTAGGCTGAAACCAGTACAATCGCATGAACAAGACAAAACGTGCCAACATTCAAAGTAAGATGCTCAAATTAAACATACAAAAGTTCAGAACGAGATAAACTTTGGAATGAAACATTTTATTCAATTAAACGGTAATTGCGAAAAACGCCATTCGCATTCGAAGCATTAAAACATCTATTCTCATACGACATCACGTTGTACAAGCGGCAGCGCGAAGTCAATGCCCGTTGATCAGAGGGCACCCGCAACTTGAAAATGCTTTGATCTGACCGCGCTCGAGTCCACGATTCACCCTAACGAGATAATCGCCCTTGAGGCGGAAACCTTCGGCACCACAGACAATATCAAGGCTAAGATCCAAGACAAGAAAGGAATTCGCCACGAAAACAATAATACTCAACGGCCGCGGAGCTACGTCGGCCCTATTTCTTGACCGCGGTTGCGAACAACTTCGCCATCGTTGTTTCTCCTTTCGAGGTGGTCTTCTTTGACGACTTAAAGGCTGATGTTTCTTGAGCACCCTGCCTCCCGTGCGAGTGTTTTCCCCGCTGCGATTCGTCGCAATATCAGACTCAACCAGAGTCCGACCTTCTTCCCTGTTGAAGAAAAGCTCCATTCGACGATCACACTTACGTAACCCCATGCAACAAAACCGTTCTAAAACGAGTCTGTGCACAGAAAATGAAGTCACTGGAGCGACGAATCTGAGGCATTTTGTTTCTAAAATCTTTGCAGTGGCCTTGAGGCGATTTCATTAACACTGAACTCTAAATGACGGACGCCGAGCGACATTTGCCGCAGCCACTCCATGCACTAATTTCTGCCTTGTTAAAACAACCTAAATTATATAAACAACAATTATGGGCGAATGCCTTGAAGTCCATGTACTGGCTGGGGCAAGGGCAGATTTATTAATCTAACCGGCCGAGCATCTTGGCCCCATACCAATTGATACGTGCCACAGCCACTTCATGCACTAATTTCTGCCTTATTAAAATGGCCTAATTATATAAATAGAAATTATAGATGGGCCGACTGTCTTCGGAGTCGGAGCCCCATTGGCGCATGACGTCTTTGGGCTGAAAAAGCCTCCGGGTTCGGAGCCCCATCGGCGCATGACGCCTTCAGGCCGAAATGGCATCCGCAGAAAATACGCGTGTGCCGAATAAAATTTTCAACGAAGCAAAGTTGAAATAAAATGAGTACTAATATAAATAACAAGTACGCTACAGATTGAGAACTAAGCATTTTATTAAATTCGGCGAATAAATTACAAGGATTTCTTGGGTTCCGCGGCTTTTTCGTCGTCGCTCTTCTCAATTTCGAATGCGGAGAAGGGAAAATCATTCTGTTGATACAACGAAAATGCCGAATCCAACCCTCCCGATTGGAGACTTGCAGCTTGTCGAAGCGCCTTGATCCAACCGTGCCTAAATCTACGATTTTTACATCGACAAACTTCTTCGGCGAGTTTCTCCTTGGTCTTCTGAATTTTGACCTTTCGGCCGTCATGGAAGCCTTTTTCATAGGCCATACCCCTCGCAGTCTCGATCGCGAACATGCTAGCCGTATTACGATCGGCGATCGCATCGCTAATCAGCCTTTGAGTAACCCTCTCTTCAACAACCGAATTGGGGTGGCTGGTTGATTGGGGCCTGTCAGCCTTGATTTTCCTTAGCTCGCGCTCGGCCTTCTGGACACGAGCTTCTAACTTCCGAATGCGTTCATCTCTCTGTTCTATATCGCAACGAGTGGCGCGGAGACATATGCCAATCTCATAAGCCGTGTACAGTCCCCTCACCGCCCCGTGAACACCCTCACGAAACACTTCGAAATCTTGTCGACCTACCATCGACTGTTAAACTTCGGATGGGAAAATCTGTCGAGCAAACTTGACTGCCACATTCAGATCTCGAATGATCGAGTCCGCCTCTGTCATTGGTCTATTATCCACGAAGACTGCAAAACTCAATGGGCAAGGAGTCGCGTCAGGTTGCCTGCTGGAACCAAGTTGACGAGACTTATGTTGTGGTTGTTTGTCCCTCCTGGGTGACCTACTCCGACGACGAGGAGATTGGCGCCTCTCCCGATCCCTCGAAGTCCTATTGCCCGTGCGTGAAGGTCCACCGCTTCGACTTATAGCTCCTCCCAGCTCAGCTAGAGTCTTCTTTTCACCTCTGTTGTTGAAGAAAAGTTTATTTGACATTTGCGCTTGTTCAATCTTCCTCAAATAGCTGGATTGAAATGCTGAATGAGCACATAAATAGGACCCTCGTTCACGAAGTACACACCCATTTATTCCCTACGGAGGCAGCACCTCCGAGGCAATCCCCTCAATGTTGATGCGCCAACTACCCGGCGCCGAACGAATCATATGCCCCAATCACATCTATTTGGCGTTCTACAATCTTGAACTCACTGGGACAAAGGCAGATTCATCAATCTAGTCGGCTTAAGTGCCCCAGCCGTTCCCCAAATCGATGCCTCAACACAAGGTCCTTATAGACGTGTTATTCGGCGTTCTATGATCGCGAACCCGCTGGGGCAAGGGCAAATTCATCAATCTAGTCGGCTTAAGTGCCCCAGTCGTTCCCCGAATCGATGCCTCAACACAAGGTTCTTATGGACATGTTATTCGGCGTTCTACGACCGCGAACTCGCTGGGGCAAGGGCAGATTCATTGTTTTAATCTAGTCGGCTTAAGGGCCCCAGCCGTTCCCCGAATCGATGCCTCAACACAAGGTTCTTATGGAGGTGTTATTCGGCGTTCTAATGATCGCGAACTCGCTGGGGCAAGGGTAGATTCATCAATCTAGTCAGCTTAAGTGCCCCAGCCGTTTCCCGAATCGATGCCTCAACACAAGGTTCTTATGGACGTGTTATTCGGCGTTCTACGATCGCGAACTCGCTGGGGCAAGGGCAGATTCATTGTTTTAATCAGATCACTAAGCTCAGTCGGTTTGTAAGTCTTCTATCTTACGTAGTCTTGGAATTTTATCCTAACCAGTGATTCTCCTAATTGTCTACTCATACAACAAACAATACGAGAAATATCTTGGAAGCATATAAAATTTTCATTCATAAATTGGGACATTTTACATATGAAAATCCCACACAAATGAAAATCTACTAAACAAAAACAGACATTGAAATAAAAAAAAAAGCTAACAAAACTAGAATGTCTCCCAAATCAAGTCTCAGGGTCAGACTCAAGCATCTCAACGTCCACTTGCTTGTAGGGAATTGGTGTGGCCAATGTAACTCCAGCGGCAGCAAGGGCTGTGAGCCAGCCGTGTTTGAACCCTCGATTCTCGAATTTGGGGACTTCTTTTACATAGTCCTTAAAGGCAGAGCTCCTCTTAGCCTCGAATGCCGCCGAGGACTCAGAGTCGGCTTTCTCTTTAGCCAGCTTCAACTCTCCAAACTCGGCCTCCAGCTTGGCAAGCGCCTCCTTGGCTAACTTGAGTGACTCCTCGCTTGCATTTGCCCTCTCCTCAGCGTTAGCCCTGAGTTAATCAGCAGTTTTGGCCCTTTCCTTCTCAGCCTCGGCTCGCGCGCTTTCCATCGCGGTTCTCATTGCCTCGAACTCTGCCCTGCTCCTTTGACCCTCGACTTCAGATTGCAAACGGCCAATCCTTTTAACAATATCATGCTGGCGGCGGCCCAATTCTGCGATCCTTCCAACCGTTTGTAAAATAAAGGATCGTTATATGCCAACAAACATCAAATGCAAACCAAACCAAAGATTCAGTCACGTACCAGAAAAGCCGACTGGGTGGCTAATGCTATTTTTGCCAAATCCGGCTTGGCACGAAACGTCGCCTTGTCAGCCGGTAAGGAGACCGAGGCAGCCAGGCTTAGTGCCACAGCTGCATCTTTCAGAGCCGACACTTTAGAGGAGATCGGTATATTTTTTATCTTTGGCTCAATAACAAAAGGAGTAACCACAGCCGACTCCTCCGAGCGTGGCCGTTTTTCCAAGGGGCCCCCTTCGGAGCCATCCTCACCCTCAGCACCTCATTTTTCGCCCCGATCCTCTGAAATTGGCTGCACTTCCGTACTCGGGCGCTCGACCTCCTTTTCTATCTCGGCCACGACAACATGAGCCGTTTCTTGTATGACAACGGGAGCAATAGATTCAGTCGGGACAAGTCCAGAACGGATGGCTACGGCCTTTTGTCAGGCAGCCATGCGTTCGGCATTCCTTTTTCATGCCATCTACGTAAGATTATCCCCGACCATATCCTCAGAGAAATCGTCGGGAAGATCTCCCAAGTTCGTAAAGATATCTTCGGCGTCCCCTCAGCCTGATGTAGACGGAGGATCAGGAGAGTTCAACCCGGCTTCCTCAAAGGCCGAATTGATGGCTTCGTCAACTTCCGCGGCCAACTCCTTCGGGTCCTCGGCGATAGGTTCGGCAACTTATTCTTTCACGTGCTCAGAATCAGACGATTCGAGACCAATCTACCTCAAGTTTTTGAAGCTAGGGAAGATGAGGGCCGTCAGTTGGTTATCACCTCGCGCGATGGGAATATTATCTACCGTCGAGAACGTCGTATAGGTTGGCTCGTACCTCAAGAGAATGTGGGCAGCCCTCCCTTGTTTTTGAAGGTCTGGATGGCCGACGAACTGTAGCGCGATTTTAATTTCTGCGAGCACAACTTTGTCGTCTGAAGTCAACACTCTCTTCAAGTCGCTGCCTGTGTAGATAAAACGATTAGGTGAACTAAAGTGTCAAATACATGCATATGTAAGTAACAGAAACAGTGATTTGGTCGGCCACCTAGTTCGTCTTTTTGCCTCGGCACATGATCTAGGTGATCTTCCCCTTCACCGAATTCCCAATTACCGCGGACAATGACCATCACGTCATCGACACGCTTACCAGAGCTAGCAAGCATGGTCACTGAGTGGTGGTTAGTGTCCTTGGCTCTAAGGAAGTAGCGTCCCAGACGGCCAGTAGACTTGGCTAGGACATAACAGTGCCGAATGGCGGGAATACCTAAATTAACTCTGAGACGCCGATTTATCTCTACATTGCCCATTATGATGCGAAAGAAGTTCACATTGGGTTGGGAAGGAATAAGACCCTAGTACCGAAGAACGGCCCTCAAAAGTGGGTGAAGAGGAAAATGGACGCCGCCCTCAGCAATTGATAGGAGAGGAAAGACGATTGTGTTCTCGTCTTCCCTCACCATATCAGTAATGCTGTCTACCACAAGTGACAGATGGACGTCGTTAGGGAAGGAGAAGTGGCATCGAAAGCCGGAGATTCGATCCGCAGAAAGGAGCTCCTTCAAATGTTTCGCCATTCTTACCGACTCAAGGATTACGGAAAACTAAAAGCAGATAAAGAGGGGGGATCAAAAAAAATGTAGGAGAAGAAAACTTACAGGAGGCGAAGGAAAGATCGAGAAACAAGGGGTTGCAGAAGCTGCAGAATATAGGAGTCCTACTGGAAGACGAGCCAGATATCTTCGAGTATTCAGAGCATACATTCGAAGAGACAAATTCAAATCGCATTAAATGGAGGCAGCGTACGAAGGGGCGGTAAAGCGTTATAATGACCAAGAAGCATGTACGTGTTCTGACATGCATCGAGAAGAGGAATAACCGCCGGATTTCTAACCTCCAGACTAGAAACCAAAGACGCCGACTAACTGGTGCTAGTGGGGTGTTTGGGGGGCAATTGTGGGAGCCGAATAATTTTGGATCAGCAGGAGCGGACCAATTCGATCCAGAACATAGCTTTTATTCGGCATTGACCTATCCAATTTTGGGGTCAAATAAAAGAGCCCGCATTCCTGCCAGTGAAACAAGGGCCGTGTAGAAGTACAAGGCAAGGACTAGGAGTGGACCAGGTCCCAGGGCCCCAAGAGAATACTATAAATACAAGATCTTCAGTCCTAAAGAGGTATGTGAGAATTACTATGCTTAACTTAGAATACAAGCCTCCTCGAGTGTAGATGCTAACTTGCCCGTCGGAGTGCTAATTCCGGCACCCCCGACCGGAGTGTTTTTTTTTTTTTAGGTGACCAGAAGAGGATCACGAGCGTTCCCATGGATCCCGAAGAGTATTTCCAAACCACTTACCCACAGAAAGGATGATAAAAAAGGGAGGGAGGGAAGGAGGATGTTGGTTGAAGCTGATGACTTGGCAGCTTTGGCAGCTGCCAAAACTTGTGGCATATTTGACACAAGCTTTGGGACACAAGCTTTGGTATTTGCCAAAGATAGCAGCTGCTATAAGTTGCCATTGAAGCTGTCTTTGTATCCACTGCTGCCATAATTTGGCAATAGCAGCTCTAATGGCACACCATTAGAGATGCTCTAAGAATGGTAGATATGATATCTTGAATCATGGTGGTTCTCCCCACTTGGGAAAGAAGATTAGCCTTAGACAATCAACATTACCAACATTATATTCATACATAAAAAATATATTTAAAATATAGTGTGCATTATAAATTTATTTAAAATATAAACTTCCCGTACAATAATTAGATATGGACAACAAATTATTGTATCTTTACTATTTTCACATTCGCCTTTAAAGAACTATCTGAGATCAATGCTTTTAAAACATTATTCATTTACCAACACATTATTTGTTTAGAAGCACTTTCAATTATTCTTTTTTTTTTTTTTTTGTGGTTACAGGAAAATCCTCCCTACCCTCCCGCAGGTCCAAGGCAGCGCCCCTTGCAGAGATCGCCAGGGTGTCCTGTTAGCCGTTCCGAACGAAGAGACTATGACCTGAGAACTTGCCCAGACCTCTCAAGACAAGCTCTACTTAAGTCAAGACTCGTACAGCGGGAGAGTATTGAACCCACACCAAATGCTAATTAGACAACTTGAGGTCTAACTTCCTAACCAACTGTGTTTCACCTAAAAGATTGGCCCAAGAGAGGGGAGGAGGAGAAATTAAACTTGTGACTTTAGAAGTTAAACCCAAGTTTAAACCACAATGCCACCCACCCTTGGCTTCTTTCAATTCTTTTCATTCCTTTCATCTAGAGGGGTCAAAGTTCAAAAATAAAAACCAAGAGACAGAAGTGAGACTCTACCTATACAAAGTACCTTTTTTCCAGTTGGACGGTGAAAAGATTAGTTAGTGTGACCATTGGAGAACATTAGTATTGTTTTTTGTCTCTAGATCTCCATAGTCCTAATTAATTTGGTTGCTTCAATGAAAATTCATCATTTTGTTTATTTATATTTAAGATACATCTATTAGAATTCATATAATTGTAAATTAATTGTAAATAATAAAATTTATAAGTAAATTATAAAATATATAACATTTATAATAATAAATTCAAAATAGTATACCCAAATGCACCCATGATAATAATAATAATAATAATAATAATAAATGATAAATTACAAATACATCCCTGAGATTTACTTAAAATACAGATTGTTCCATGTGGTTTGAAAAATTACAAATACTCTCTTATTATAATTTTTTATTTAACAGAATTAACTAAAAAAATAAAATTTATAATTACTCTCCTATACAATAATAAAATTACCTAAATTATTAATTAAAACATATTTTAATATTATTAAAAACTGTTAATTGACTTGATGATTTATTAATAAAATTGACGATTTGTTATAAAATTAGAAATCTCAGAAGGTGGAATGTAATTTTCAAAATCATAGGAAACGATTCGTATTTTAATTAAATATCAAAGGGTATAATAAAAAATAGTACTCTATACAATACCAGATTGACAAATTTTGTATTTATAATATTTTTCATTTGATAATGCATCAAAGCATATATAATATGTGCACCAAAAAACAGGTGTGGGCAGCCTTTTCCTCTGCCTATAAAATGGTGATTATTCAGTAATTTCGAAATATGAACACATTGTGTTTTATAAGATTTTAATTGATGGAAAAAGATAAAGGCTTACGATTTATATTGAGAATGAGAACTAAGTAATTGATAGTTAATTTAGAATATGGTCACATTATGTTTCGCGATTATTGAATAATCTTCCTATAAAAGGGCTCGTAGCCAAGCGAAGATAAAAAAACAAAAAGCCTACAGCTTCCGAGTTCTCTCTTATTCACTCAGTCACTGACTCAGAGGTTGGAGGATGGTGAACACTATGGCATTCATGGGAAATCAATGGTCTCAAGGAGCTGGAATGAACCAAATAGGCTTTGCCATGGCAATCGCGGCCTCAATGGTGGTCATAACCATGTTGCAACAATTTCTCTTCCAGCACTTCGCTGGCTACGTAGAAAGATGCATTCGCAAACTCGTGAGTTCATTGGATCCATATGTTCAAATAAAATTCCATGAAGACACCTTCAATGGCGGACCCAAAAACCACGAAGCCTACGCCGCCATCGAGACCTACCTCAGCGCCAATTGCTCCGCCCAAGCCCCCCGCCTCAAGGCCAACGCTGTCAGAGACATCAAAACTCCCGTCCTCTGCGTCGACGACGGCGAAGGCGTCGACGACGAGTTCAGAGGCGTCAAGGTTTCCTGGCATCTGAGCAAAGACAAAGACCCAAACGAGGGTCTCCGTGGCTCAAGAAAGAACAGGTACTATGCGCTTACGTTTCGAAAAACTCATCGGAAAATGGTGATTGAAGAGTACTTGAAGCATGTAATGGAAAAGGGAATTGAAACAGTGACGAAAAATCGGCAGCTGAAATTGTACTCGAATAGTGCTAGTGAGCAAGGAGGTTACTGGAACTATATAATGGAATTCGACCACCCCGCCACCTTCGAAACTGTTGCCATGGAGGAGGAGAAGAAGAAGGACATTATTAATGATCTGAAAAAGTTTTCTAAAGCGAAAGAGTATTATAGGAGAATTGGAAAGCCCTGGAAAAGAGGGTACCTTCTCTACGGACCTCCAGGCACGGGTAAGTCCACCATGATTGCCGCAATGGCGAACGAGTTGAATTACGATGTTTACGACCTCGAATTGACTGCGGTTTCAAGCAATGCGAACCTGAAGAGGCTGTTGAACAGAACACCCTGTAATTCTATTCTTGTGATTGAAGACATTGATTGCTCGAGCGACATTACGGGTCAGAGAGAGAAGAAACAGAGCGATGACATGGCCAAGTTCGAGAAAGTGACGCTGTCTGGGCTTCTCAATTGCGTGGATGGTCTCTTCTCGGCATACGACGGTGGGAGGGTGATGGTATTCACGACCAACCACGTCGAGAATCTCGACTCGGCACTCATTCGGAGGGGGAGAATGGACAAGCACATTGCGATGTCATTTTGTGGGTTTGAAGCTTTCAAGTTTTTGGCAAACAACTATTTGGGTATTGAGAATCATGAGTTGTTCCCCAAAATTGAAGGGTTGTTGAAGCAGACCCACATTACTCCGGCTGATGTGGCCGAGAACTTGATTGCCGACGACGACGATGAGGGCTCTGCCGATGCTTGCTTGCAGACATTGATCGAAGTTTTAGAGAAGAAAGTGGAGGAAGATAAATCAAGATTGTTGAATGATGATGAGAAGAAAACTGAGCCAGACAGAGCAGTGGAAGAGAATGGAACAGGGGCTAAGGGAAATGGCCATGTGTATTAATCTGGTTCATCAGTTTTAATTCAAAGCAATTAGTAATGTGGTAGTGTAATCACTTTCTGAATGTTTTATTATATGTGCTAGTGATCTAGTGGATTGTAATTTTCAGTTTATTGTGTTCAAGCTTGGGATGAGAAAATTGATCCCGTCGATGCGTTTGGTTCTCGAGAAAATGAATTAATGGGATGAGAAAATTGTGAGGATAAAGTAGAGAAAGTGGAGAAATGATGGGAAGTGTACCGAGAAAGTGCGTGGGGATGAAAAGTTGGTTCATGGTTGCTTAACATAAAAGGAAACAAACATTCCCCGTGCAGATGACATGGTTAGCAAAAAAAACATCAAATTAAAAGGAAATATTCTCATAGGTACCATCGCCATGTTAAAAGTTAATTTTTAATTTTTAATTCATTTTGAGTCACATTAATTTTTTTTTCTTTAATATATTTTTTTTAAAAAAAATCAAAATTAATTTTTAATCGACTTCTCAAAACAAGTCATAATTTTAATCTAATATCAAAACACTGTTAATATTAATTCAGTAACAAATATTTTGGACAAATTTAGTTGGCCAATCTTCCATGTTTATTCCTTACCCTTGGTCTATCTTAGTTGTGATTATATATTAATGAATTTGACAGCCAATTGCAAATTCGTCATCCAATTTTAAAAGAGTTTTGCTAGGTAGCTCGAATGTAGTTGCCCCAAATGGCTCGAGTAGGCAAAAACGACGTCGTTTTTTTTTTTTTCTTCTTTTCCCCTTCTTCTTCCTTCCTCCTCTCTTTTCTGTTAAACATTTGAGAACCAATATCTAACCAACAGAGATGCTCCCAAAACCCGCATCTTCTTTTATATATACAAACAAACATTCAACAAATGGGTCTCATGAATCACATAAATGAGATGAGTAGCATAAAAACCCATGTTTAAATCAAGCATACAAACAAATCTCTTAATCACAACAACATATCTCAAATCAAAACAAAATCAAAACCAAACCCACATAATCAAAACCAAGCTCTTCCCTCTCATGGCGTAACTCTCTCTCTCATGAACTCTTGCTTTGTAAATCTCAGGAGATTGGTGGAAGTTACATGATGGATTTTGGGGCTGTGGGTTTGGAGACCTTGGTGGGTCTAGACAATGGAGTCTCTTCTCAGGTTGTTCCAAACTCTGATACCACAAAGTACCATAGTAATGGATTTGGGTTTCTCAAAATATGGTTTCTTTAATTTCTATCTTTATTTATTTCTTTCTTCAATTTCTATCTTTGTTTTGGAGAGTTGTTGATTTATACATGGATTCTGTTCTGAAAAAATAGATCTGGAGGAAGAAGAGGAGGCCGAAGGGTGGGTCTGCGAGAGAGATGGAGAGGAGATAGAAATTCGGGCAATTCGGGGCTCAAAAAATTCGAGCTACAAAGCTTTACTCATTTTAAAATGGGCTCTGTTAGAGCTCTCTAATTAGAGCTGCTCAAAAAGCAACTCTAATGAGCAGTCATCCTTAAAAAAAATAAATAATAATAATAATAATAATAATAGAAGAGAGAGGTGAAAGACAAAACAGAAAGGGAATAAGGACAAATTAATGCCTTTTTAGAGCTCTAATTTTAGAGGTCTCACTCATTTCTGTTTTAAAATTATTACTCTACCAAGATCTTATCTCCCACCAAAAAATTATGCAAATTACTCATCTAATTTTGAAACTCTTACTCTACTTAGATTTATCTGCCACAGAAAAATTATTAAGCAAATTTTTTAATTGTATGTCCGGCTAATAATAAGAGTACTGGTCCTCTTCTTTGAGGTTATTTTGAATAAGATAAATACTAACAAGTATTCCATAAATATTATTTAATGTTGAAAAATATGTAAAAAGTGTCTTGAAAATTATAAAAATAAATTTAATTTCTGTAAAAATAAATTAAAAGCGTTATGAAATTAATAGAAAATGTCTTGTGTATTGAACTTTTGATCTTTTTTCTTGTATGGTGGGGAACTTGTTAATAAAACCACATTTGTAATAGTATTTAGCTTATTTGGTTTTGTTTTTTTAAAATTTTTTCTATTTTGTTTTGTAAAAAAAAAAAAAAAAAAAACTAACATTTTGGTGAAAAGATAAAAATATATTCATCATTTTTATATACATTTTTTTTTGACAAAAATGAAATTTTAAAAATATATTTTTTTAACAAAACTAATTTTTATTTTAAAAAATACGGATTAGACAATGTTTAGGTCAAACTAGCTTTATTATGAAAAATTGTTAATTGGTCATGGTGTCACAAGACTATATCTCTCACTAATTACAATTTATTATACATTTCATGTTCTCTAGTCATTCAATATAAATTTATGAATATTATTCTTTTCACTAATCACAATACTATTAAACTATCACGTGATGGTGCCTCAAACCAATCAATTATAATTCACTATATCTCTCATATTTTTCAATCATTTAACATAAATTTATGAGGGTCTGTTTGGCAAGTTAGTTTCGGGCTATTTTAGTCACAAAAAACAAAATAGACTATTTTAGCCATAACAAACAAAGCATCACATCCAACCCATAATTATTACACTCTTTTCTCACAAAAAAATTTTAAAAAGCCAAAAAGTCAAAAAATCTTTCCCAAACCAAGCTTTTTAGCCTCGGCTAAAATAGTTAAAAAAATCAAAAAGCCAACTCACTTCCCAAACGGAGGCTGAATCTTACATTTTTCACCAATCACAATATTATTTTGACACCAATCAATTAGAATTCACTATACCTCCTATATCTTCCAATCACTCAATATAAGGCCCCGTTTGGGGACTTACTTTTTTAGCCAAAAAATCAAAAAGTTACCTTTTTAGTCAAAAAGCCAACAACTCATACCAAAAATTTAAAGATTCTCTTTTCTCTCTACTTTTTGCACATCTTTTCGTAATTAGCTAAAAAATCATCCCAAACATATAAGTTTTTTTTACTTATTTTTTTAGCCAAATAGTCAAAAAGTTACTAAATTAGCCTGTTCCCAAACGAGGCCTAAATTTATAAATTTTATCCTATATATGAATGTTTTGAAAAAATAATTAAAAAATAATTTTTCAATTTTTTTAACTTTTTTTACTATTTCATATAAAAAGCAATGTAACACAATAAATTAAAAGTTAACTTTTAATTAATTTATTTTTTTGTTTTTCTCTTCTTTTTTTTAACAGCCAAAACAGCCCACAATAATCACAATACTGTTAACCCACACGTGGTGGTCCCTCACACTAATCAATAACATCTCCTTTATTAAAGCGGTGGAGTGGGGGTGCTGTACTTCCACGTCATCTGACAATGAATTGCCTTCTCCCTGAATATGAGAAAGCCAGATTGTCGGTTGTACAAATGTGTTTGGACACACAAAAATGATTTAGATCTCTAAAAGAGTTCTAAATGAACATTAATTTGTCTTAATTTTTTTTTTTTAAAAAATAGACGCCACCTCAATAGGGCTGCTTTTAGAGCAGCTCTACTAATATTCTGTAGCACTGCTATTTGGACACATGGTTCACTCTTATGGGCATGTTAAAATGTAGCACTGCTATTTGGACACATGGTTCACTCTTATGGGCATGTTAAAATGTGTTTAGACCATCATATTTTTGCACCCAATTAGATTTTTATTTCATATTATTTTGTTTTGATCTAGTATGGTGGTGCAACTTTGGTGTTTCAAAAGAAAAAAAAAATTATTCAATAATTTTAAAATATTATCGGAGCAAGTGGTTATGATGTTATCGATCAATGAGGTATAGTAAAGAAGAAAAATAAAATTAATTTTCTTTTATCCGGATGACGTTTGTAGATCAAATTAGTTTTACTATTAGTTAAGAAAGTTTCTCCCATATTTGTGTTGCCTTGAGGCTCAATTATCATTTTTTCTATCAAGTAATGTAGAATTAAATAAAAATTTCAAAAAAATGTTATACAAACTGGCACACCATTTGTTTAGGCGATTTTTGTTTAACAAAAAATATTTTTTTACAAAAACCATTTAATGTGATGTAAAATATAGAAACAAAATTAAAAAGAAAAGAAAGTTGCGAACTTCCTTTTGTGAGTGGAAAAGTGTGGAGGAGGAATTTATTTGTAGTTTTAGTGCTTTGTGATGCTAAAAGAAAAACGAAAGTAACAGAGAACCACCAACTTACTTTATAATACTTTTTTTTGGTAAACACTTTATAATACTTTTTAACGTCACGTTCTCCGTATAAAAATAATAAAGTTAAAAATGAAATAAAGTATAAAGCCTCCGTTTGGCAAGGGCTTTTTCAGGTTTTTTTAGCTATTTTAGTCATAAAAAACAAAATAGGCTATTTTAGCCATAACAAACAAAACATCACATCCAACCCATAATCATTACATTCTTCTCTCACAAAAAAAGTCAAAAAAGCCAAAAAACCAAAAAGCCCTTCCCAAACCAAGCTTTTTAGCCCAGGCTAAAATAGCAAAAAAAGCCAAAAAGCCAACCCACTTCCCAAACGGAGGCAAAGTTAAAACTAATCTAACAGTATATTATCAGTATATTTAGTTTTAATTTTTTGAATTTAATTTCTTAGAAATTAATTTTTTTATTTTTCGTATTCTTTTGTTGTTAGTAAATATTTTTAAAATTTTAAGTAATTTTTTTAACTATTTTGGATGTACATTACTTAAATGTATGTAAATAGTAAAATATTTGTCAAAAAATATTTTTAAAAATTAATAAATACACAAAAAAAAAATTGTATTGAATTTTCATTTTTTTTTTATTTTTGGTATTTAGTGAATTTTTTAAAATATACTTATTAAGTGT
Organism: Camellia sinensis; assembly: GCF_055761805.1. Classification (NCBI taxonomy): domain Eukaryota; kingdom Viridiplantae; phylum Streptophyta; class Magnoliopsida; order Ericales; family Theaceae; genus Camellia; species Camellia sinensis. Next base: position 241,727,254 of record NC_138961.1, on the reverse strand, counting down.
TTTATGCTAGGTGTGTCTAAATTTTTTTAAAAAAAAATTGCTTAAAATATTAAAACAATTCGGTAAAAACAAAAAAAAATATATAAGGAAAATGAAAAAATAAAATTTTCTAAAAAGTGAATTTTGAAAATAGAAACCAAACAGAGTGAATAATATCTTTGATCCCGAAAATAAATAAATAAAAAGTACAATAACATCTAGTTTAAAAAAAAGAAAAGAAAAAAGTACTACAGTATCATTTAATAAAATTGGATGAACGTAGGCATAGATAAGAAAGTTTTATTTTTATTGAAAAGATTCAAAATGTATTTCCCAAAACTCAATATGGCAAGAAGAAAGGGGTGAATATAAGTTTTGAAGAATATTTAGAATAACCCATTGCAACAGGGAGTTCTTATTTACACATAATAAATTTCTTATTATACTCCCAAATATATTGTATATACATATTTGTGAACTTATAATTTTTTTATTAAATCACATCTATAAATTTTTAATTTTTATATTATTATTATTATTTACAAAAAATTCGTTGTGGTGGAAAGCTTCAAGAACCCTTTTGACATTGATTTTGTACGATTCCAATTGACAGATAAAAGAATGGTATTAATGAGTCCTAAACACGAGGTAGAAGGATTATATATTACAGGAGTGGGTTTTCATTATTTTAGCTAAGTTTGAACCAACAAAGAAAACTCAATTGTGTAAAGTATACTCAAGAGTGTTCTTCCAATAATGCATGGCCCACTGTTTAAGTTATGCTTTTTTTTTTTAACGAAGCCCACTGTTTAAGTTTAACTCCATATAAATGCTCACATTTGGATTCGGTTTTGAATTTGGGCCTAAACTTTCGTCCTAAACAGGAATACAATCAAATTTTCAATAAACATAAACAAAAACTAGAAAACAAGAAGAAGAAGAAGAAGAAGAAGAAGATTATTATGGCCCATCTCGTTATGGACCATCTTTTCATGAAATTTTGGAAATATGAGTAAAAAATGCCTTATTGGCTATGGATCTGAAGAAGAAGAAGAAGAAGAAGATTATGGCCCATCTCGTTACCCTCTGTTTGGTGCAATTGAAATCTGCTGAAAGAAATCGACATAGCCCCTGCTGAATCACATTTTGAAGCAATTAGTACATTACATTTTGAAGCTATTACTAGATTACAAAAGGATGTGTGAATGCATTCTAGAGAAGTTGACATTGACATGGTACTTCCATAATTTATTCTATAGAAGTCGAATTGAACCTAATTTTTTTAATTGAATGGAAGACAAGTTTAGCCTTATCCCTTTTGGATAGTGCTTCTTGACTAATAAAAACAATATTTACAAAATGAGTAAATTGACCTAGACCACCTATACACCAAAAAAATAAAAATAAAAAATGACTTAGACCACCTTCTTTTTAGACCACCTTCTTTTGTCCATTTAGTAACAATGCTTTTAAATTTGTTTTCATGTTAAAGTTAGATTTAGAGTTTAAGCTTAATAATGGTTGAAATGTTGAATGAAACATGGTTGGCAATCACGTTTTTTACTAAATTTTTGCTGATAATCACATTTTCACTATAGTTTAAATATAATTAGAAAGTGTGGTTATTAAACATGCTTAAAAATAACATATTTAGTACTTGAGGGCTTGCAAGGGAGATTAAGAGTTTAATTCTTCAAGGGCTAATTTAGTAGGTAACAACTGACTTTTGCTTATAAATAAATTAAAAAAATGTGTTTTGCAAGTGGGTTTTGACTTAATTTCGGAAATAAGTGTAAAAAAAGCTCTATTATCTAATTCAAGATTTAAAAAGAAAATAAATTGTTGTTAAAGAGGCCAGAGCATCCTTATCCAAATGAGCTGTGTACCACACCATGTTCTATTGCAAGTAGGTACATTTCAGTTCAATAAATGGTACTAAGAGGCATTGAAATTGTGAACACCATCAATACATGAGATATTCATGATCACTGTAATATTGGGAAATCCCAGACAAAAGAAAAATTTTGCGGAACAATTATAAGAAGAACAAGAAGGAGAAGAAGAAAGAAGATGAGGACAAGAGGAGATATGTGGGCTCAAATGGGTTCATCCGTTGCAAGCTTCATGTTTATCTGGGCAATGTACTTCCCTCACTTCCTTCAGAACTACATTCAAATCTACTGCCATAAACTGCTGAACTTCTTCCACCCTTACGTCCAAATCACATTCCACGAGTTCTCCGCCGATTGCCTCAAGCGCAACCAAGCATATACTGCCAATTGAAAACTACCTCAGTTGCTGATCAACCAATCAAGCAAAGAGGCTCAAAGCCGATGTTGCCAAAGACAGCCAGTCTTTGGTCCTCAGCATGGATGATCACGAGGAGGTGATCAAACAGTTTGATGGTGCTAAGCTCGCGTGGGCTTCCATAAAAACTACTGTCCCCAAAACACCGCCACTTCCTTACCTCCATGCCACCGGTTCCGATGAGAAAAGGTGTTACAGGCTGACTTTTCATAACCGGTATCGTGGAATGGTCACTGACAGGTACCTCGATCAGGTCATGGAAGAGGAAAAGGTTATTGTGCTTAGAAAGGGACGGAGGAAGCTTTACACGAATAATTCGAGTGATGGCTGGTATGGTTCCAAAAGAGAAATGTTGAGCCATGTTGTTTTCGAGCACCCTGCTTCATTTCAGACATGAGCTATGGATCCGAAGAAGAAGAAGGAGATTATGGACGATCTCCTTACGTTCAGCAAGGCGAAAGAGTACTATGCAAGGATCGGAAAGGCTTGGAAGCACAGGTACCTCTTCTATGGACCTCCTGGTACTAGTAAATTGACAATGATCGCTGCCATTGCTAATTTTCTGAACTATGATGTTTATGATCTTGAACTAACTGCAGTGAAGAATAACACTGACCTGAGGAAATTACTGATTGAAACACCAAGCATGTTGATAATAGTGATAACATAGATAGCTCGCTCGACCCTACAGGTCAAAGGAAGAAGGATAAGAAGAAAGAAGACAAAGATGAGAAAGATCAAATTGAAAGTGAGAAAAAACATGAGGGAGAACACTAAGGTAATGTTTTCCGGGCTGCTGAACTTTATCGATGGTATATGGTACGCTAGCGGGGGAGAGAGACTCATCACATTTACTACTAATCATGAACTTTATCGATGGTATATGGTACGCTAGCGGGGGAGAGAGACTCATCACATTTACTACTAATCATGTGGACAAGCTCGATCCAGCTCTCATTCGTAGAGGAAGAATGGATAGGCACATTGAGATGTTGTATTGCGACTTTGAATCGTTCAAAGTGCTGGCAAAGAATTATCTTAATCTTGAATCACACCCTCTGTTTGGTGCAATTGAAAGTCTGCTAGAAGAAATCAACATGACTCCAGCTGATGTTGCAGAAAATTTGATGCCAAAGACTGTCACAGAAGATGCTAGTACTTGCTTGGGCTGCTTGATTGAAGCCCTCGAGATTGCGAAGGAAGAAGCCCGAGGAGGAAGTCGAGCTGAAAGCTGAAAAGGACAGAGAAGAAGAACAAGAACAAGAAGAGAAAGCAAAGTAAACAGGAAACATATGATTATGCTTCGAGATTTCTGCACTTCGAAATTTTCGAGACATCCTAACAGTTATGAGTGTCTTGGACAGGGATACATCGTTAGCACTTCAGTTTATTTTGTAATTATCTCATATTGTTGTTTTAGCTTTATATGTACAACTTAAATATTAGGGGAATTATGTCTAGATCCTAATAAATGAACTTATTATCTAATAGGTCATGTGAAAATTAATGATGTTTTTCAACAAACACTATTAAAAAATGTCACTAATTGTTAATTTTCAGCAATAATTTAAAAAATTTATCACAAAAATGTCACTAGTTATAAGTTTTAACGACAATTTAAAAAAAAAATGTAACAAAAAAAAACACTAATTTTCAACTTTTAGCGACAGTTTAAAAAAATTGTCATAGAAAAACATCACTAATTGTAAGTTTTAACGACAATTTATAAAAATCGTGACAAAAAAAAAATCAATAATTATAAATTTTTAGCGACAAATGTAAGAAATCATCACAAAAAATTATTTTTAGCGGTGATTTTACAAAAACTTTTACTTTCAATAGGATTTGATGGGAATTAAGTTCAACTATTAGCGCCTATTGATAGTTCACCCTAATTATTATTACTTGCTTATGAATTGGTGCTTAATTAAGTGAAATGAATTATGACATGCTTATGCTAATTGTGCCTTCGGACGTAATAAGGTTTTTGGATAAAAAAAATCAACTTAGAAAATAATTCACAAAACAGGGGGATCAGATACATTTTGAAACTATTACTACATCACTATATATATGTGCCTATGCTAATGGCTAGATCTGCTAGAGAAATTAATCTGATAGTTTGAATTGCATGAAAAAGAAAATCATTACATTCATGAATGTATGCATGTACACCATGAAAGACTGCACTGCTACTACATAAACCATTTCTATTCCAATTCATGCTACACTTTATGCAGGAATTTATATGGTCAAAAGATAAAGAAAATAAAGGCGTACTGTTTATATCTGGGTAAATCATCTCCAATTCTTACACTACCTTTTCCCGTAGGATTTTAAAATTTTGGTTAAAAGCCTGAACGGTTGTGGAAGATTTCAATCCTTTTTTTTTTTTAATCAAATTATTTAAAAAAAATTCCAGATTATCAAAAAAATCTTTTTTGTTCATTTTTATAAAAGAAGAGCATCTCCAATCCTTGCTTTAAAAAAAAATAAAAATAAATAATCAATCTAAAAAAAAAAATATGACAAATGAAATTTGTTGAAGGATTCGATTGAACCGAAAGACTTGGGTTTTTGTTTTCTTTGTTTTTATTAATATAAGTTTGATGACAGAATTAGAATTTTTTTTTTTATATATATTTAAAAAAGCCACTCTTTTTTGCATCAATTCAAGTTTGATGAAGGATTGGAGATGTTTAATGAAAGATTGGAGATGCTCTATATGAAAACAGCCAAATAAAGTGGAAGAATGTCTTGCTTAGGGGCTTCCATTAGCACACCACCATTTAATTATTTTTTTATTTTTTATTTTATTTATTTATCATTGTGTCCTTCAAACAAATTGGCATTAAGGACAAAAACCACACACCCTCCCTGCCAACCCTACCACGTCTAGTAGTCTCTACTCACCACACCACTACCACCAGTCCACCACCATGAAACCCCCATATCTAAGAAAAAGAAGAAGAACAAAAAGGAGGCTAGGTGTTCAATTTTAAGAAAGAGAGGAGATGTGACAGAGAGGGGCAAGGAAGAGGCTACGGAGGGGAGGTGAAGGAGATGGGAGGAGAGGGGGCTGGGGAGGAGGCAATGGCAAGGGTAGGGGGGTGGTGGACAAGAGGGGTCTGTGGAGTGAAGGCGGCTAGGAAAGGGAAGTGTCAGCGGCGGAAGGGGCAGCAGTGAGTAGTGGCTGATGGGTTAGGATTAAGGTTTGAAGGTTGATGGTGAGGGTATTATGGTAATTAAATGGTGTGAACTGAACCAAAATTAAAAATTAAAATTGCGAGCATCAAAACTGGATAATGGTGTGAACGGTGTTGCTAGTTTTCAAATTTGACAACATACAAATACAACTTTAGCCAATGTACAGTCTACTAGTTAGGAATTTTCTCTTGCAATTTACTTGCTTTACAAGCACCAAAAGAAAAAAGAACCAAATTTGGAATTGATTACTCCTTCCTTAGTTCCTAAAGCCAAAATTAAGTAGAAAGTGAACCGTCCAAAATACAAAGAAAGCATATAGTAAACAAAAGCAAGGAGAGACTTCATCGACCTATGAGATCAGCAAAAGGCCCCTTTATTCTCTCATGATTACGTAATTTTGATCTAAGCTACTACTCCCACTAAACACACGATATTTCGCGGAAAAATGTAAAATAATCCCCAATAAAGAAAAAAATTTGTTTGTTAGTGTTTTCTTTATTGAACCGTGTAGGACCATGCAATTCACTTCTCTCTCTCTCTCTCTCTCTCTCTCTCTAAATATATATATATATATATATATGTGGCACTAGGGCACACATGAAGTAGTGCCTAAGTGAACAGAGAAACACATTTCTCATTTCAAGAATTTCAGAAGAATAAGGATATGAATATGATGATGATGGGAGGGTCCTGGGCAGAACTAGGATCAAGAATTGCTGGCTTAGTGTTTGTTTGGGCCACAATTCAACAGTTCTTCCCAAACCAGCTTCGAATCTATTTTGAAAAATTAATTGATAGATTTTTAGCCACTTTCTATCCATACATCCAAATCACAATCCATGAGTACTCTGATGGCAGGCGCAACGAAGTCTACACCGCCATCAAAACTTATCTCGGTGCCAAGTCCACCGTGCAAGCAAGGAGTCTCAAAGCCGATAAGGTCAAAAACAGCAAATCGATTGTCATCAGCTTGGACAATAGTGAGGAGGTCACTGATGAGTTCAATGGTGTCAAGCTTTGGTGGGCTTTAAAGCAGACTGTCCGCAACACAACGATGTTTACTTTATATCAGTCTGATTCAGAGGAGGAGAGGAAGTATTACAAGCTCACCTTCCATAGAAGATACAGAGACATTGTCACCGGGGCTTACTTGAGTCACGTGATGGAAGAAGGTAAGGCAATCCAGCTCAAAAACCGACAGCGAAAGCTCTACACAAACAATCCCAGTGATAAGTGGAGTTGGAGTGGCAAAAACTTATGGAGTCACATAGTTTTTGAGCACCCTGCAACATTTCAGACGCTGGCAATGGATCCTAAGAAGAAAGAGGAGATTATTAATGACCTCATTGGATTCAACAAAGGAAAAGACTATTATGCCAAGGTTGGGAAGGCTTGGAAGCGTGGCTATCTCCTTTATGGTCCGCCAGGAACGGGCAAGTCGACCATGATCGCTGCCATGGCTAATTTCATGAATTATGATGTTTATGACCTCGAATTGACATCGGTCAACAACAACACGAACCTGAGAAAGCTATTGATAGACACAACGAGTAAATCTATCATTGTGATCGAGGACATCGATTGCTCGCTTGATCTCACAGGTAAACGGAAGAAGAAAAATGAGAAAAGTGAGGACGAAGAACATAACGATCTGATTCATATAAAAGAAAAAGAGAAAGAGAAAGATGATGGCAACAAAGTTACTCTTTCTGGGCTTTTGAACTTTATTGATGGAATTTGGTCAGCTTGTGGTCCAGAAAGGATCATCATATTCACTACTAATCATGTGGACAAACTTGATGCGGCCCTCATTCGGAGAGGACGAATGGATATGCACATTGAAATGTCATATTGCAAATTTGAAGCATTCAAGGTGTTGGCTAAGAACTACCTCGATATCGATTCTCACCCTTTGTTCGGAACCATAGACAGTTTATTGCAGGAAACCGATATGAGTCCTTGTGATGTTGCAGAGAACTTGATACCAAAGACTGCTTCAAAAGAGACTTGCTTAAATGACCTGATTGAAGCTCTCAACAAAGCCAAGGAAAGCGCAAAGTTGAAGACTGAGAAAGAAGCAAAAAACAAAAAGTTATCATCAAAAGCAGCTAAAAAATACAGTCATATATGGATGCAGATGATTGGAAAGCTAAGGAAGGAAAAATAAAAGAAACAATGATGGTAGATGGTACGATTGTATGTTTTTCTTGTTTCTTACCTCTGAAAATAATAAAGTATAAATGTTGTTTAATGTAATGATGTAGCTCATAAGCTAACACGTTTATTAGGATGCATGATATCTACATGAGGGTTTTGAATAACTTTGAAAAATACAGGTAATGTCACCTAGTGACAGCTACTGCTACATAATGAACTTAATTTAAGGAAAGATCATTCACAATGGATTTGGATAAAACTTTGGAAAGAGAAAAAGAAAAGGAAAGGACAATGTGAATTAAATATGACCTCTCTTTTTTTCTTTTCTTTTTTCTATTTCCCTTTCTTTTTGCAAATCCTATCCAAATCCATGATTCAAAAACAACTCAAGGTTTTTCCCTCTTTCCTCCTACCCCATTCACTGGGTTATAGGTATTTTGACCAAAATATTTGTATCTTTTTATGAAATAATAGATTCAGACAAGCCTTCCAACAATAAAGCTCATGAGACCTTGCTGACTTCTAAAATGACACAAGCAGAGGATTCTTGGTCCACCAAGGCAATTGAAGACACTGAGTACTAGAATTTGAGATCCATGATATATTATTTCCAAAACACTAAACACAATTTAAAAAAAATTAAAATTAAAAAGAAAAGGTGCACAACATCAAATGTTACGACAACATGGTACTGCAATTCGAAGTATTTCTGTCATAAATCTAAATTCTATGCAATTCGAAGAATTTGACAAATGTTATGACAACATGGTAGGATTGCATGTTTTTCTTTTTTGATAAAAGGATTGCATGTTTTTCTTGTTCCTTTCCTCTGAAAATAATAAAGTATAAATGTTGTTTAATGTAATGATGTAGCTCATAAGCTAACACGTTTATTAGGATGCATAATATCTACATGAGGGTTTTGAATAACTTTGAAAAATACAGGTAATTGCACCTAGTGACAGCTACTGCCACATAATGAACTTAATTTAAGGAAAGACCATCCACAATGGATTTGGGTAAAACTTTGGAAAGGAAAAAAAGAAAAGGAAAGGACAATGTGATTTAAATATAACGTCTCTTTTTTTCTTTTTCTTTTTTTCTATTTCCCTTTCTTTTTGCAAATTTTTGCAAATCCTATCCAAATCCATGATCCAAAAACAACACAAGGTTTTTCCCTCTTTCCTCCTACCCCATTCATTGGGTTATAGGTATTTTGACCAAAATATTTGTATCCTTTTATGAAATAATAGATTCAAACAAGCCTTCCAACAATAAAGCTCATGAGATCTTGCTGACATCTAAAATGACACAAGCAGAGGATTCTTGGTCCACCAAGGCAATTGAAGACACTGAGTACTAGAATTTGACATCCGTGATATATTATTTCCAAAACACTAAACACAATTTTAAAAAAATTAAAATTAAAATGAAAAGGTGCACAACATCAAATGTTGTGACAACATGGTACTGCAATTCGAAATATTTCTGTCATAAATCTAAATTCTATGCTACTACAGCTGTAATATTTGTCTACGTAGCCTAGCAAATTAAGAAGGCAAACTCATACAGCATATTTTCACCTACTTTGGGGCTACCAAAGACATTAGATAAGTACTGAGACCGAAAGAGCTTCATCAACCAAGATTACAAGATTCAGGATGAACAACAATGGTTCAGCTTTGATCTCTTCATACCAATAATAATTGCAGCAGTCAAATCTTTGAGCAAATTAATACTATATCATAGAGTGCCTAAATCTTCTTTTTTTTTTATCTCCACAAAAAAAAAAAAAAAGAAGAAAAAAGAAAAGGGTCTAAAATTTACATTTGCAGCTCTTACCAAACTTTCTAACATGGTCTCTTATATCTATTTGCCTTCTCACCTAGTGCATGAGGCTCCAACTGGAGAGGCCAAGATGTAAGTAGTGCCTTACCGATCCCCCCCCCCCCAAACAACCAATTTATGGAGAGGCTGTTGGGCCAAACCGCCCTTCAACATTACAGCATTGTTTTCCTCTACGAGGATAACTGATTCCCTTATTCTCTCCAAAGGCATCTTTACACAAACCCAATCTGAATTTTCCGAACATTGCCTCCAAACTTCCTGAATTTCAAAAAACCGCCAAGTTTTATGTCAAAAACCTATACAAACACTCAGATATATAAAAGAACCAATGTTTCGAAAAACATCAGTAATTTAAGGGAGTGCTATCAATTCATGTAAGCAGCCCCAACTCTGAACAAGAAAGGCAGCTTTATAACTCCTCTCCACATCCACAAAATCATTGCTAAAATCATCCACTGATACTTTTGAAATTAAGTCATTGAATTTTACATGTTTGTTGAAATGCTTCAAAGAATGCACCAAATTATAGACTCCACAACCTTGACAAATCAGCGAAAACAATATGTTCACAATCAACTCATTCTGTGATTTGGGTAATCCATACATAGATTAAAAAGCACAATGCTAAGTTTCAAGCAAAATTACAAATTACATAGAGACCCACAAAGCAAAAGGCAAATTATAACAACAAAATTACAAACACAAACAAAGATTTATGAATTCGAACAAAGGGCACAAACCTTAATGCCAATTGCATGGCTCAATGGTGTTATAAAAAGCCATCCATCATGTTTAGAGGGACTCCCGCTGAGAAAATAACTAGAAATTGTCCGAGGAGGCCGAGAAAATCTACAAGATATGGGAAAAGTAAAAGCAAACCTCAATTCGCAGCACGTGTGAATAAGAGAGAGCAGCAGAGACTACGAAGTACAAACGTGTGGGAGAAGAAAGATGAACCAATATCAATCAGAACCGTTCGTTTATTTATCATTACGTATTTGGGCTATTGGGCGTGAGTGGGCTGGAACTTTTGGACGTAGCTCAAATTGTTCAAATTTTCAGCCCAAGTAGTATAGCCGGCCCTAAATTAGTAACCCTAGTCCCATCTTTGTGGGCCTTTTTTGGGCCACTTCCATGTATTACCAGATTATTTTTATTGAATTTTTTATGTAAAAATTATCATATTCAAGAAGTAGTAATGGATCTAATTATTTTCTAAAGGTGAACTTGATAAGCCTCATATATAAAATTTAAAATTAATCTAATTTCAAAACAAAATAATTGCACCAATTAGTCTTACATATTTTTAATTGTTATTAAAAATTCCTATATATATATATATATATATTAATTTAAAGACGTTGTAACATCCCACCACCATCCGACTTCTGTCAAACGGTCATCGAAGACTTCCTAAAATGTTCAACATTGATGGAAAGTCATCGGAGTATCACTGAAATTCGTTGGAGTATTGCCGGAATGTCCAGAATATTGCCAAAAAAAATAATAAATTGATAAAGTAGAGCGAAAAAACATAACAAAATGTGTTATATATTGATAAACTGAAATAAGAAAAAAAACGTAACAATGACAAACAATAACAATGCGAAAAACATATGTTGTTTTCAATTTTTATAGGATTTAGGCAAATAATTTTCAATATTGATCAAACTGAAAAATAAGTTTTGAAACTGTAAAATGTTACAGTTTTAAAGCATAGTTATATTAAGTATTTATCCTTATTAATCAAATCGAAAAAACATATTATGAAACTATAAAATTTTACAGTTCTAACGAAAGTTATGAAACTGAAAAATTTTAATAATGATTCATTTCAGTGTCAAAAAAAATAAAACTGTAAAATTTTACAATTTTCACAGCTTGTAACTAAAACTTAAAAACAACTTATTCAGAGTTAGATAATTTTCTCTATTAAAATAGGAAAATAGAAGTGTATAGTATAGAAAAAGTAAAAATTGACGGATCAAAGGAAAGAGACAAATATAGAAAAAAAAGTTTATACTCAAGTAACTATTTTTGGTTTGATCTAGCCGGATCTGACATAAATCTAGTCAGGATTGAGTAGATTTACTCATCTTCTTCGTTGAAAACTCATCTCTTTCGTTGTTGATGACTATGAAGTAAGGAGTCGATACTTTGTGGTCGCTGACGAATGCTGATCAATGGTGGTCATTGGTCGCTGGTGAACTATAAATTAAAAAGAGAAAGAAAAGAAGGAAGGCATGGTTGTGGTCGTTGCCAGATATCAGAGAAAGAGAGAGAGATAAAAAGAAGAAACAAGGTGCAGAGAAAAATAAGAAAATAAATGGTCGCAAAACTTTTGAATTTATCTAAAAAAATTTATAATTAAATAAAAAACACACTTTTCAAAAAGAATTTATGAATAATTTGTCATTTTCTAAATAAGGCGAACTCTACATGTATATAATGTTTGTCATTTAAATTCATGTCAGTGAAAATAAAGGGTAAAAACCATTTAGAGACAAAATAAAGTATAAAGATATTTTGTCTCTAGATGGTTTTCTGAATAAATAAATAAATAAATAAAAAACCATCCAGAGACAAAATATCGTTATACTTTTTTAAATTTTACTTATTTTGTCAATTTAATTTTATTAATTTTAATTAATTTAATTTTGACGTTAAATTTTTATTTTGTTTTATACCGACATGTAGAGAGATAGATTTTTTTGAGAGAAAATAGTTGTGTTTTTGTTTGGGATGTGGGTTAATTTTTTGTCTTTTTAATTTTTTGACTATTTTAATCTGGGACTAACATAATAATTATGGTATGAAAAAATATAACTTTTAACTTAGGATTAAAAAAACCTATTTTATCATTGTTTACCTAAAATAATCCCAACCTTTGTTAAATGGGAAAATTAGTCTAAGTTCCCTCTCCCACTTTTCGTAATAAAAGAGATCCACAAAATTATTTTTTGATGTCTAAGGTCCCTAAACATATATCAAAGAAATTTGACTCTTTGTCTCTCCCCTCTCCCTCTCTTCTCCTCTCACCCACTAGTCTTCGAGATCTAAGGCATTCAAATCAGTTACTTGATGTTATGGAAACAGCAGATGATAAATAGATATACATAAAGAGAGAAAATAAATTTGATGGTGAGAGAGAGAGAGAGAGAGAGATGATGATGTGGAGATAGTCGTGTATTTTCCTAAAACAGAGTCTGTCGTCGATGGTTGGGTACAAACCGAAGGCGAAGGCGGCGTTAGGGCTGAAGGCGGTGTGTGCATCGTTTTCAACAGAGTCGGGCAGCGGCGGAAGTAGTGGTGATGTGGTCGGAGGAGGAGAAATTTGATATCCTTCACCCTTCAAACCTCCATAAACCAATTCGATGATTTGTCTCTTCATTCTACCTATCAAAAACACTCTGCACTTTTTAGAGTGAAAATCTAGAGAGAGAAAGCACCATAGTTGCATTGCAGAGCTATTGAACAAACATGGAGGCTGTTGGTATGTCTTTGAACACACTGGTTAGTGTACCGATGTCGAATTCAAGAAGAGCACATGAAGAAGCCCTAATCAAGCACTCCTTGGTCTCTTCTCGAACGATTCAAAACCCTTGTTTTTCAGCATCATCATCGGCAACGATTGTTGGTGGTTAAAGCCAAGGGTAAGAAAGGAATGAGGGCTCGTCAATTCAAATGTCCACCGCCTTCTTCTCTTCCCAAGATTGAAGACGATGGAAACCCTAGATTTGTTGTCTTCATTCGAATGGCCAATGTTAGTCCTCTCTCTCTCTCTCTCTCTCTCTCTCTCTCTGTTTTTTCCTTCTTTTTTTTAATCGGAATGGTTTTGATTTTGCTGATTGAAGTTCATGTCATGGGTCTGTAAAATTATGTTCTTGGAGTGATTTTTGATCGATTTATTGTGATGAGTCTCAGTTTCTGTATTACTCTTGATTTTTCTCTAAATTATTCTTGAATTTTCTCTGGATTTGGCAATTTTCTTTGGATTACCTTTGAATTTTCTCTGAATTACCCTTGAATTTTCTCTGGTTTCAATTTTCTTTGACTTTTCTCTGGTTTAAATTTTCTCTGGTAAATGATTTGAATTTCTCTGGTTTCATCGCGATTTTGTTTGTTTGGGGTCAGATTAGGGTTTTTAAATCTGTAATAGGCTTCATTGTATTTTCCCTCATTTGTATTTATCTTCTTGATGTATACAAAGTTGCCCATGATGTTAAAGTAGAGAAATTTGCCTCCATCTCTGGCATCCTAATCACAGAAATTGGAATTTCTCTGGATTTGAGAGGAAGAATTTCTCTGGTTTGGGTTGGAGAGGGAGAATTTTTCTGGGTTAAGTGAATTTCTCTAGATTGTGATGGAAATTTCTTTGGTTTTCAGTGAATTTCTCTGAGTTAGAGAGCGAAATTTCTCTAGATTGAAGTGAATTTATCTGGAAAGTCCAGAGAAATGTGAGATTTTCTCTGTGCAGTCCAGAATTTCTCTGAATAGAATTTCTTTAGAAAAAATTTCTCTGGACTGAAATTTCTCTAGATTAATATTGAAGGACCTTAGACATTATGAAAATATTAAATGTCCTTTATACTATAAAGTCTTAATACCAGAGACCCTAAAAAAAAAAATTCCTTGTTAAATCTACATGTCAAACGAACAGTTTTATATTTGAATAATATTAGGGATATCAACTTTTTTATCAAATAAATGACTAAATGTCTCACATAGTGTGAAATTCGCAATGTTGTGAACTCTACACTTTTGTAAAACATTTGATTATTTATTTTGTAAAAAATTTAAAATTTATATTATCTTTTATTTTTTAATTTTTAAGAATAAAATTGTAAATTCCCTAGGGAGAAAAAATTCTCTACCTGCGCCTCGGACTTCGGGGAAAAAGTTCTCTACCTGTGCCTCGGACTTTTGGTCGGGTGGTACAACATCTTTGGTTGACAGCTAGCTAGCAAATATCAAACACACACAACGCAACACCACTGGTGTGAATGGGGAGAGGGGGAATGAATAATGTTTGGGACTTTTTTGAGAGACTCCCATCACCTTACAGTGATATAGATTAATAGTATATTTGTATTGTTTTTTTTTTTTTTTAACTTAGTCCAATCACAAGTGAATGAGAATTGTAGAAGTGATGTTTTGTGGGGTCTGAACTATTACTGAGAGACCAATTGCAACGAATTAGCATCCTTTCCTTTGTCTCTCTCTTTAACTCATATGCTAGGTCATTGGGCTTACTTTTGAGCTTAATTTTGATAATTCAAACCGTTCACATTTTAAGATTTGTTGAGTATATAATATCTATAAAAAATCAAGTTGATCGGATATCAGAAATTACATGTTCGCATCATCAAACTACAAATCATTTTTTTTTAAAAATTAATAAACAGTTTTCCGAACACATGCTATCTGATATCCGATCAACTTGATTTTTTACAAGTATGATAAACTCAATAAATCTTAAAATGTGAATAGTTCGAATCATCGAAATTAGGCCTAAAAGTGGACTCACTAGCTCAACAAATAGGTAGTTAAGAAGAGAGATAAAAGAGAGGATCCTGAGATAATCGGCCATTATTTTGAGCTTTGTAAATTTGTAATTTTTTTTTCTATTGGTCAATATTCTATTCTATTCAACTTATAATTACCTGAAATTTACATTTTATTTGACGTTGTTTTTTTTTTTTGGTTTCAATATCACCTCTTCTTCTTCTTGGAAGTTTCTCATGGGTATTATTTGAACATTATTATCAGACGTGCAGAAATTCACACCTTATCTAGGCCATTTAAAATATCACTTAATTCACTAAAATCATTAATTCGAACCATTCTATTCACTAACCATAATTTAAATTTTAAAATTTATAATTCGCTTTTGAAATCGCTTCACTTTGCTATAATTAATACATATTTATTTTTTAACTTACAATGAAATATTAAAATAAAAATTAGTATGAGAGAGATTTAATATGTAAAATTTATTACAAATTAATAATTATATATATGAAAAATATTATGTAAAATTAATTTATATTATATATATGAAAAATATTATGCAAAGTATTATATATTATGCAAAAGGCTTGATAATTGGTTAAAATATTCTTCAATTCGTTAATCCGTCCAAAACCGCTCAAACCGCAATTTGTCAATCCGCCGATCCGCTAATCCGCCATTCAATTTATAATTTTATTCTCAAACCGCCTGAACCGCACTGCTCATACTCCTACCTATAATGTTATATTTAATTTATTAGAATTAAATAGAATAATAATTTTTTAGACTCTTATAAAATGATTATTAAAATGATAAAAAAAAAATTCTATTTACAATGCATTCATTCTGTTTTATTTAATCAAAAACTATTTGAAAGTATATCATTTTGTGTCTTTTGTTGAAAAAGACAAGCTCATTTATGCAAGTTATCTTTTTTATTCATAAATACGGGATGGAAAAGTCCCAAAAGACCCAACATATAATCAATATTGCTAGAGAAAACCAAATAATAAAACTCACACGCAGGCAAAGACATTCGAATTGCTAAACATCTTAGTGAGATATATGAGTTTTGATCAATTGAACTACTTTGTTGGTTCTCATTTATGTAAGTTAAGACTCTGGTTTTTTTTATTTAGAATAATGATGCAATTATTAGTTAGCTGTTAGCAAGCTCTTCTATTTCATATCAATGCTAAACTCTCATGTAAAATAACACGATTATTCAAAGAGCCAACAGAAGGAAAAATTGAAGGAAAAAAAAGAAGAAAGAGCACTTGTTTAATTAATTACTAAACAAGTAGTACTACAATAAGGTGGTTAACCTACAATAAGGCGGTACTCAAAATTTGTGTTGAAATATTTACATATGTTGTGATTATTTGTCTCAAATAGGTGCATTATGTATTCGATATTTTTTGTCCATGGAACATGGCTAATTTTGGATAGATGATGAGAGGGTAATTTTTGGGAAAAATTGGGCCGAGCTCCGAGTTTGGCTTCGAGGCCCAAAACGCGAAGGACTAAGTAAAAAGGCCGTAATGGCTACTTCGGCCTAGGGGCAAGGTTACTCCGGCCTTAAGGAGACAAAGTTACTTCGGCCCGAGGAGGTGAGATTACTCCGGTCCAAGGAAGAGTAAAGCCACTCCGGTCCGGAGGCAACTCGGAGTTAGGCCGGTCTCAGAGTTAGTCCGGCCGCAGTATGTTCTGGGAAGACCGGTTTCAGAATTAGTCCGGTCGTGACATACAGCGGTTGGGACGGTCAGAACTTGCTACTTGGAAGTTTGAACTAAGCACATCAAGGTCAAACAGGGCAGCCGAAGTAATCAATTGGAGGAGCAGACCGAGCTAAGTATAGTTCGGCCCTCTGTGGCTCGGTATAGCCAATTTTACTTCGGTCATGTGGAAGTTCGGTCATATAAAAAACCATCCCACTTGGTTTAAGCAGTGGGGGAGGGTGCAAAGGGATAAGCATTATCCTTAGGAGAATGAATCCTAGGAGGACTCTGCATGGAGAAGTACAAGTCCTACTAGGATTGTGCCATACGAAACTTATAAAAGCTCACAAGCAACACCTTGGAGGAGGTAATTGAACACAATCTTTCTGAGAACTTAGAGCTTTGTCTATTTGTCAAGTTTTCTGACTTAGGCATCGGAGAGGTTTCCGGCACACACCCGCCGGCTAGCTCACGTTTGTGTTTTCAGGTGACAAAGCGACGTCGTACGGAGGAGCGTGGACTTGGTCAACAGGATTATACGAGGAGAATTATTTCCTCCCCGTATAATTGGCGCCGTCTGTGGGAAGAACAGACAAGAACAAAACCTCTTGACTAAGCTTCTCCTTTTTTCTCAAGTCAATGGCACACATTGAAGAACTACCGCAGTCCGCCGTCGACGGACTAACTCCAGAGGGGGGCGCAAGGCGAGAAGGATTACCTTCCGTCCCTCCCATGGCGGAGTTGGAACTCCAACAACATAACTCCAGGAGGAGTGGCAGGGGAAGGCGGAATAGCAGCCCTCGTCACTCTCAGAGTCCTGACAGACAAAGGAGGAGGATTGATCCTCAAGCCCTGGAAGATCGCGTGAAGGAACAAGATGAACTAATTCGAAGGATGGCGGCGGACATGGAGGCCTTGAAACGCCAGATGAAGAATAAAGATGTGGCGACAGGAGAGGGGCGCAAGCATAAAACGCCCCCTCGCCACTCAGAGAATCGTAGTAGGAATACTACGCCCTCCCAAGGAGAGAGCAGAAGCCTCAGGACAGGCGACACTCACTCCTTATCTTCAAGAACTCGTCACTCCAGGTCTGAGAGGACGAGATCCGAAAGATCATATACTGAAGGAAGTACGTATTGGCCTTCACATTCACACCAAACCAGATCCAGACAAACCGAGCTACCCAGGTCATCCGATTTACGAACCGTGCTAGAAGAAAAAGCACGATGCAAGGAGGATGCCAGGGCAAGGGATCCACACCGAATTTCGGCCCTACAACGGTTGGCTCCTCGAACGCATGGAAGCGTCGAGGTTGGAATGCCAATACCGCGACCGGCCTACGAACCAGCGGACAAAGCATTGGCAAGACTACAGACTTCGCCGTTTGTCCCAGCGATCGAAAACGCTCCCCTACCATCAGGCTTCCTTCAGCCGAAGTTCAATACATATGAAGGGAAGACGGACCCGTATTCACACTTGAGCCACTTTCGCCAAGTCATGGCCGTATACAGGCGAAACGAGGCCTTAATGTGCATACTTTTCCCATCAAGTCTGGGCGACCTGGGCTTGACTTGGTTCGAAAAGCTCCCAGAAGGTAGCATAGCCTCCTGGGCCCAATTGGCAGAAGCATTCGTAACAAGGTTTCGGACAAATACTAAAACACCGGTGGAGATAGACCAGCTACTCTCCATCGACATGGGTGAGAAAGAAACCCTCAGATCTTACAACAGTCGCTACTGGGAGACATTCAACCAGATTGGAGACTGCCCCACCAATCTAGCCATTGCGCAATATAAAAGAGGCCTACCAGTAGGGAACCGACTAAGGGATTCAATTACCATGACGCCACCCCTCACCATGGAAGCCCTGATGGAGAGAGTGCATCAGCACATCAGGGTAGAAGAAGATGGCGCACGTTCCAAAGCCAAAACAAGTGCGACCACGGTACCAGAAAAGAAAACCTCAGCAAAGGTTAATACGGTGGACCGAAGTAACAAAAATGGACGTGGCAGACGAGATAACGGAGAAGACCCAGACAAAAGATGGCTAAGAATTCGCACTGCCATAACCACGGTGTTCAAAAAACCAATATATCGGATTCTGAGCGAAATCAAGGATGAGCCTTTTGTCAAGTGGCCAGCCAAACTTGGAGAAGCTCAGAAGAATTACGACGACAGATCACGGTGCACCTTCCACAAAGAAAAGGGGCACCGAACTGAGAATTGCACGCCCCTAAGACAGCATTTAGAAGAATTGGTGGCAGCAGGCCACTTGGACGAATACATTGAAGGAGGAGCGCAACCTGCCTCCCAAGATCATGACCAACCCAACAGAATGCCAAACGACGCACCACCACAAGGCATTATCAATGTAATTCATGGAATTTTTGAACCTGAGCGCGTATGCGAGCTTAGAGGTTCAATCAAGAAGGCTGAACACTTTAGGGAAGTATTAAGTTCCCAACCCACCATCAAGAAGGGGAGGACAGAGGCAACAAACGTCATGTCCTTTTCGGATAAGGACTTGGAACGAATTTACTGCCCCCATAATGATGCCCTGGTTGTCACTCTCCGAGTCAAGGATTTTGACGTCAAGCGGATTCTGATTGACCAAGGTAGTTCATGTGAGATCATGTATTACGACACATTCAAACAACTAAAGTTACAAGACAAAGACTTGGCACCTGCAGTTTCTCCCCTGATTGGATTCAACTCCATGCCAGAGTGGCCTGTCGGCAAAATAATCCTTCCAGTCAGAGCTGGAAGCGTATCAAAACAGGTGGAGTTCTGGGTATTGAAGGTCCCCTCCACCTACAACATCATCCTGGGCAGAACATGGCTGCATGCCATGCGTTCGGTGGCGTCGTCTTACCATCAGGTAATGCGGTTCCCCAGTGACGCCGGTATAATTGAAGAAGTCTATGGCGATCAGATCATGTCAAAGCAGTGCTTCGCCACAGCAAATGGAAGCCGAGCTGCCAAAGGATACGTTCATTCGGTGGAAGAACCAGAGAGTAATGAACTATTCGCTGACGTCGGCAAAGAAGCTAATCAGAAAGCGGTGGAAGACTTGGTAGAGGTAAAAATAGATGAGAAGAACCCGGATAAGTTCTTCCTGCTTGGCTCATCATTGTCCAGCGCTGAGAGATTAGAGGTCATGGAATTCTTGACTTCTAATATCGAAGTGTTTGCCTGGACACCTTACGGCATGCCAGGCATTGATCCAAACTTCATCAGTCACCAACTCAATGTCCACCCATCCGCCAGACCAGTCATTCAACGCACACGCAGATCGGCACTCCACCACGCCGAAATAGTGGCAGAAGAGGTAGGCAACCTACTGGAGGCAGGAGCGATAAGGGAAGTGCACTACCCAAAATGGATCTCCAACACCGTCGTAGTGCCAAAAAAGAATGGTAAATGGCGTGTCTGCGTCGACTACAAAACAGTCAACAAAGCGTGCCCAAAAGATAGCTTCCCTCTACCAAGAATAGATCAACTGGTGGACTTAACGGCAGGACATAACCGACTTAGCTTTTTGGATGCATACAGAGGCTACCACCAGATCGCCATGCATGAACCAGACCAGGAGGTCACATCCTTCACAACACCAAGGGGGTTATATTGCTACAAGGTCATGCCCTTTGGCCTAAAGAACGCGGGGGCGACATTCCAAAGGATGGTCACCAAGATGTTTGAACCATTGTTAGGCAGAACAATGGAGGCGTACATCGACGACATGGTGGTCAAAAGCAAGGATGAGAATGACCATCTGAAAGACTTAGGCGAGATGTTCCAGATCCTGAAGAAACACAAGCTACGCCTCAATGCGTCCAAATGCGCATTCGGAGTTGGATCTGGCAAATTCTTGGGCTTCCTGGTGACCAACCGAGGTATAGAAGCCGACCCCTCTCAGATCAAAGCGATCCAGGAGTTGGAGAGACCAAACTCAGTTAAAGAAGTGCAGCATCTTACTGGTATGGCGGCTGCACTCAACCGGTTCATAAGCAGATCGTCGGACAGGCTACGACCGTTCTTCCAAGCTTTAAAGGCCAAGTTTGAGTGGGATGAAGAATGCGACCGAGCTCTGGAAAGCTTGAAGGAGTACATGTCTTCCCCACCACTACTTGTAACTCCAATTCCTGGTGAAGAACTCTTTTTATACCTGGCAGTTTCTCAGCACGCAGTTAGCGCAGTGTTGGTTCGTGCAGAAGGAATACAACACCTGCCCATCTTTTATGTAAGCAAGACATTGTTGGGAGCCGAAACAAGGTACTTGCCCTTAGAGAAATTAGCATTAGCATTAATGATGGCATCCAGAAAGTTGGCACACTACTTTCATGCCCACACCATAGTCGTCCTTACGGCCTTTCCATTAAAAGCTCTGTTTGAAAGGGCGAACTTCAGTGGGCGAATTTTGAAATGGGCAGTAGAGTTGGGACAATTCGATATCAAGTTCCAACCAAAGACCGCAATAAAAGCTCAATCTTTGGCAGACTTCGTCGCAGAGTTTACTCCTGGAAGTCATCATATCTGTCCAGTCGACCTGACTAACTCAACCGAACTAGGGACAGGAGTTGACGCCGGAATAACGCAACCCCTAGTGAAAGGTAGTCCATCGACCGAACTAGAGACGGAAGTTGACGCCGGAATAGCGCAACCCCTAGTGGAAAGTAGTCCATCAAGCACAAAGGCAGACCACATTAAGGACGACAAGGAGGAGCCAAACAAAGGCTCACCAGCAGTTCAAACAGAGGACGAAGGGCAGACAGCCAATATGGACTTTGAAGAAAACACCATCCTTGACCCCACGGCATCGTCTGACCCTTCCACATGCTGGAAACTATTTGTTGGAGAGATGTGGAAGCTCTTTGTGGATGGAGCATCCAACCGACATGGTGCAGGGCTTGGCATAGTCCTCATCTCTCCAGACGGCCTGGTTATAGAGCAAGCAATCAACCTTGGCTTCCCAGCATCCAACAATGAAGCAGAGTATGAGGCGCTTATCGCAGGACTCAAGTCAGCACACTTCATGAAAGCAGCCGAACTAATGGTATACAGTGACTCTCTGCTGGTAGTAAACCAAATTTCGGGCGAATACGAAGCAAAGGACGACAGAATGGCCAAGTACCAAGAGTTAGTCAGAACAGAGATCAAGAAGTTTGATGTGGTAAGGATAGAACAAATTGGCAGGGAGGAAAACAGCCGAGCGGACGAGCTAGCAGGCCTGGCCTCAATGGCAGATACATCGATCCCTCATCCAGTACTCATCGACTTCTTACCAAGACCAAGTATAGAAGACCCCGAAGCAGAAGAAGTATATTGCACTGAATTAGGCCCTTCATGGATGGATCCCATCATCCTGTTCCTAAAAGACGGCATCCTACCAGCAGAGAAAAAAGAAGCCAACAAAATAAGGGCAAAGTCGCAGCGATTTTGGCTATCTCCATCTATGGCATTATACAAGAAGTCATTCTCTGGGCCTTACCTCAAGTGCGTTCATCCCAGCAAAGTAGAAGCCTTCCTATTCGAAATACATGAAGGGGTATGTGGAAGTCATCAAGGGGGAAGGTCGCTCGCCTACAGGGCTATTTCGCAAGGATATTGGTGGCCATATATGCAAGCAGACTCAGAAAAATATGTGAAGAAGTGTGAAAAATGCCAGAAATTCGCACACCAAATACATCAACCAGCAAGAGAACTCCTACCCTTAACTAGCCCATGGCCTTTCGCAATGTGGGGCTTGGACATAGTAGGACCACTTCCAACAGCGCCCGGTGGCAGAAAATTCTTTCTCGCAGCAACAGACTACTTCACAAAGTGGGTGGAAGCAGAAGCATTGGCGTCAATTAAAGAGAAGGATGTGAAGAAGTTTGTTTGGCAGAATATTATCACTCGGTTTGGCATACCAAGAGCACTGATCTCAGACAATGGAACTCAATTCGACGGCAGGATCTTTAGAAGCTTTTGCGAAGAATACAAGATAGAGTTCTACAATTCTACTCCGGCATATCCCCAAGCAAATGGGCAAGCAGAAGCATCAAATAAAGTCGTCTTGGATGGACTTAAGAAAAGGCTAGAGAAGGCAAAAGGCAAGTGGGCAGATGAACTTCCTCATGTTTTATGGGCCTACCGCACCACACCTCGACGATCAACAGGAGAAACACCATTCTCCTTAGCATATGGAATGGAAGCGGTGATCCCACTAGAAGTTGGCCTCCCCACAATTCGAAGCGAAAATTTTGATCCAGACCTAAATGAAGAAGCCATAGCCTTAGAACTCAACCTTGCAGAAGAAAGAAGAGAAAGAGCGTTGGTCCACATCGCCGCATACCAACGAGAGTTAATCAAAAAATACAGCAAAAAGGTTCATCCAAGACAATTCAAAATTGGCGATTGGGTACTGCGCAAAGTAATGGGGAACACCTTAATCCCAGGAGACGGCAAGTTAGGCCCAAATTGGGAAGGTCCTTATAAGGTGGTTGGGTTAGCCGGCAAAGGGGCATACCACCTAGAAGACAAGGATGGCAAGGCAATCCCTAGGCCATGGAATACGGCCAATCTCAAGTTATTTTACTTTTAGCTTTTCTTTTTCAAACATGTGTAATTTTTTCTTCCATCAATAAAATGAGCAATTCTTTTTAGCACAAATTATTCTTTGTAAAAGTTAGCTTTAGAGACTAAGTTTTTTGCGAACATTCTATTCCAAGTTAGCTGGAAAAACTAACTCAGAGGTTGGCTGGATTAAACCAACATCCTTCCTAAGCCCAGGATAAGGATCCAGGCTGCAGGACATTTGGTCGGAATAACCAAATACTATAAGTTAGCTGGAAAAACTAACTTCAAATAGTTGGCTGGAACAAACCAACTCTTGTTACTCTTCAGCCGAAGTAAGTGCAAGGCTGAAGAGTGGTTGGCTGGAATAAACCAACACCTGTAACTCTTCAGCCGAAGTAAGTGCAAGGCTGAAGAGTGGTTGGCTGGAATAAACCAACACCTGTAACTCTTCAGCCGAAGTAAGTGTTAGGCTGAAGAGTGGTTGGCTGGAACAAACCAACTCTTGTTACTCTTCAGCCGAAGTAAGTACAAGGCTGAAGAGTGGTTGGCTGGAATAAACCAACACCTGTAACTCTTCAGCCGAAGTAAGTGCAAGGCTGAAGAGTGGTTGGCTGGAATAAACCAACACCTGTAACTCTTCAGCCGAAGTAAGTGCAAGGCTGAAGAGTGGTTGGCTGGAACAAACCAACTCTTGTTACTCTTCAGCCGAAGTAAGTGCAAGGCTGAAGAGTGGTTGGCTGGAATAAACCAACACCTGTTGCTCTTCAGCCGAAGTAAGTGTATGGCTGAAGAGTGGTTGGCTGAAATGAACCAACACTGTACTCCTCAGCCGAAGTAATTATATCGGCTAAGGAGTGGTTGGCTGGTAAGTATAGTTTAACCAACCAAAAACCGAAATAACACTTGGAGTGAAAGGAAGTCATTACAAACGCAAGCATACACACAATAACCGGAATAAGAGAAGTCAAATTTTCATTCAAAAAAGAATTCATTACAAGGCTGCTTAGTTCGGTTACAAAGAAAAGATTACAAAATTAAGAGAAGAGTTCATCTATTTCGGCGTCAAAAGCAGCATCGGCGTCAACCCGAAGACCGGTTTCGGGCGCTACAACACTTTCAGAAGGAAGAACGGGTTCGGCTGGAGCCACGGCTTCAATTGGTTGATCAAGAGTTAGATCTTCCACCACGGGCTCCGACCGAACTACCTGATCTGCATTCACAACCGAAGTATCCTCAGGGGCAGAGTCTTCATCAGAATCTTCATCATCTGAGCCCTCAAGGAACTGCTGTTGCATGGCCGTGGCATAATCCATCAGGGAGTTCGGTATAAAGTAGGCTGGAGGGTTGAAAACCTCGGTCTGAGGATCATGACCGAGCTTCTCAACGGCTCCCCTCCAGCCGCACTTAAAGAACAGATCCTTGGCCGCATTGCATTGTTGGGCATAAGCATCCTCTGCCCTCTTGAAGCCTTGTTTGTCGGCTTCCTTCACCTTTTCTTTTATTTCGGCATCCTTCTTTCTTTCAAGTTTTAGCAACTCGCGCAAGTACTTGTCCTTCAGCACAATGGCAGTCTTTTGCTTTTCGGCCTCGGCCGAACTAACCATTCCGGTCAGACGACCGACCTCACCTCGGAGTTCGGCCATTTCCTTTCTGGCCTCCTCTAGTTTGGCCGATTTCGCCTCTGCCTCTGCCGCAGCTTGCCTTGTCACTTTCCTCAGCTCCAGCACCTTCCTATGGGTGATTTGATTTTTCTGGATAGCCTGACAAAGCAACAACTTCAATTTAGCCGAAGAAAAAGAAAAGTAGAAAAACAGAAATACGACCGAAGTTACTTACCAGAATCATTGATTTCGTGGCTGACCGGATGGACTTCAGCTCGGTGGTTAACTGTTTGTGGTGATGTTCCATATCTTTAGGCAGACACACACTCTTGGCCAAATTGATGGCCAACAGGTGGTCCTTCTCAGCAACAACCGAGTCTGTTTCCAGAATGTCTCGGTCGTTGAAAGATAGCTTCGGTGCCCAGCAACTGATGGTCCGGTCGGAAGACTCCGGTCGAGGGCTTGGTGGTAAGCTCGGCTGAATGACAGGTTCTTCATCAACCAAAACTCGTTCGGGTTCGGCAGTCCGGGGACGTTTGGTCCGGCGGGAAGAGGATGGCTGTTGGGAAGGGAGGGCGACAACGGCAGGCGGCGATTGACTGGGAGGCGTTACTTCGGGCCTAGCCGTTTCGGTAAGAAGGGCCCTAACTCTGCTCCTTTTCGCCATCTCTTCTTCTGCTGTTAGAGGGACAAGTCTTATCTCGGGCAGGGTTGGGTCCGGCTCCGGTGCTTCCTCGAGAAGAAAATCAGTTACCTTTGCTTTGCGGCGACCGCTATACCGGTAGGTCGGCTGAAAATTTAGAAGTTTTGACCAACTTCTTTCTTTAACCCGTAGTGCGGCTCGCAGAACCCCAAGGTTGGGATAACTGTACAGGGAACGGAGATGGGCGAAATCTGCAGTAAAGGGAAGTGTTAGTCCGGCTAATAAACTAAACAACCGAGATAACAAACAAGACAGAAGACCGAAGCAAAATTACCAGGTTCTCCCATTTTCCAATTTATAGGTCGGCCAGGAATTTGAGCTTGAAAATCCTCAAAATTCCCAGAGACCCAAAGGAAATCATCATCGTTAAGATCTTTGTCCGGAGTGTGCTTAATTATCTTCTCTCGGCGGCGGCGAATTCTGAGGTAGTAGACCCACCCAGCATTCTTTGAGCCGATGGAATACTGATGGAATATTTCGGCTAGACCGAGATTTAGTCCGGTTTGGTGGTTTAATGCGTCTATTCCCATTATAATACGGTATGTATTGGTGGACAGTTGGGTAGGACATAACCTAGTCTGTCTAAGAAATTCGCAGATGAGCGGTTGGACAGGAAACCGTAGTCCGGTTTCAATTATTGACTGAAGGGTAAAGGGGACGGAGCCTTCATTGTCCCAGGGAGTAGCATCTTTCTTGGCCAACTCCAGTTGGACATCATCAGGAATCTGGTAGTCCTGCCTGAATTCGGCCATGCCACCAGGGGTTTCGACTAAATATCTATACTTACCCATTTGTTGAATAAGTTACGAATAAATTATTTCGGTACAAAAATTTGGCTCAGTAGCCCGGTTGAGCACACGTAGGAGTGCCTGGGCAACCTAAGTCTGCAAGGTAGAAAACAAAGGGGTTAAGCACAGATCGTGGGACCGCGCTACAAATTATAAGCAAGATATACAAATCCTACTTCGGCTCAGTGGGCTGGTTCTACCTCGGCTCATCAGAAGGTTTGTTAACTCGGTTTTGAGCAGGTTAGACCGGTTTTAACGTCTAGGGGCAGCTTTCTGAGTTCGGTCTAAAAAACTCAGAGAGCTGGTTTAGTCCCAAGGCCTAAATCGGTTGCAGTTTGAGGAAAGTTACTTCGGTCGAAGCCCCTAGGGGCGGCTTTCTGAGTTCGGTTTAAGAACTAAGAAAGCCGGCTGGGCCCCGAAAGCCTTAGCTCGGTTATTGACCGAAGTACCTAGTTCGGTACGTGCACGTTTTTCCGGTGAGTTTATCTTGGCTAGAGTGGTTGAGAAGAAACTACTGCTATTCCTTTGAGTCCTAGTTCGGTTGTTCTCTGAAATCTATCTACATACACAACACAAACAGTATCCTGGTTCGGTTGGGATGTGATTCTGGATCGAAATCGAGTTTTCTCTAGGGTATATGACATATACTCTTGGGTTCTATGGTTTCTTCATCAAAGTACGAAGAGCAAAGCAGACAAATGAAGAAAAATGTTTGCAAAAAGCATACAAAGCAAAAACAGATGGAAAAACAAGTAACAAAAGCGAGAAGGGTAGACCTGCTTACCAGATTGAAGAAGAAGAAGCTGAAGATGGAGCAGTAGCAGCAACAGAAGCACGAACACAGTAAGCTCAGAACTCGAGCAGCAAGAGAACAGAGAGAGAAGACGAAGGAATAGCAAAAGTGTAGAGACCCTAGCCTCAGGAATTACTTTTGTTAGAAAGCCCAAAATTTGGGCGGGAACCGTTTCAAGATCACAAAGCACGAAGACGGCGTGACAGCCGTCCTTAACCAATCAGAGCCTGCCACGTGTCATTGGAATGAGAAGCGTTACAGTCGCTGTGATTGAAGAGACGTTTTTGACCGGACATAGTGATATCCGAGGTAAAGTTAGATCGGCTAGAGAGGCTAAAGGGTTCTTAGATCGGCTGAAAAAGCCTAATGAAACTCTAGCTCGGCCAGTAGACTGGTAATCCCAATCTTGTTGCACAGATGGAATTAAGGGGCAATTGAGAGGGTAATTTTTGGGAAAAATTGGGCCGAGCTCCGAGTTTGGCTTCGAGGCCCAAAACGCGAAGGACTAAGTAAAAAGGCCGTAATGGCTACTTCGGCCTAGGGGCAAGGTTACTCCGGCCTTAAGGAGACAAAGTTACTTCGGCCCGAGGAGGTGAGATTACTCCGGTCCAAGGAAGAGTAAAGCCACTCCGGTCCGGAGGCAACTCGGAGTTAGGCCGGTCTCAGAGTTAGTCCGGCCGCAGTATGTTCTGGGAAGACCGGTTTCAGAATTAGTCCGGTCGTGACATACAGCGGTTGGGACGGTCAGAACTTGCTACTTGGAAGTTTGAACTAAGCACATCAAGGTCAAACAGGGCAGCCGAAGTAATCAATTGGAGGAGCAGACCGAGCTAAGTATAGTTCGGCCCTCTGTGGCTCGGTATAGCCAATTTTACTTCGGTCATGTGGAAGTTCGGTCATATAAAAAACCATCCCACTTGGTTTAAGCAGTGGGGGAGGGTGCAAAGGGATAAGCATTATCCTTAGGAGAATGAATCCTAGGAGGACTCTGCATGGAGAAGTACAAGTCCTACTAGGATTGTGCCATACGAAACTTATAAAAGCTCACAAGCAACACCTTGGAGGAGGTAATTGAACACAATCTTTCTGAGAACTTAGAGCTTTGTCTATTTGTCAAGTTTTCTGACTTAGGCATCGGAGAGGTTTCCGGCACACACCCGCCGGCTAGCTCACGTTTGTGTTTTCAGGTGACAAAGCGACGTCGTACGGAGGAGCGTGGACTTGGTCAACAGGATTATACGAGGAGAATTATTTCCTCCCCGTACAGATGACATTGCTCTTAATTTTTTTGGTAATTCTACAAGTCCACATTTCACCAGCTGGACTGCTTTATCTTCATTATTATCCATTTTCCCTTTGGATCAGTAAGTACTCACCAAACCAAAGAATAAGACTCAAAGCGAGTTGGTCCTGTCTCTCAAAGCCGGACCTTTCTTTATCATAAAGCTAGACAGCCTTCATATTACTAGTTTGACATAAATAAATATATAAAATTATATATTTTATATTATTAAAAATTATTTTTGCCTAAAAAAAAGAAGAAAGAAGAAAGAATGAATATATATATCTTAAAATTATTCACCAAACCAGTTTTTAGTTTTTTGAAAGAAAAAAAAAAAAAACAAATACAGATTTTAAAAAGAAAATCAAACAGAGGTTTCAAGTGCGAAAGGACTCGATTAATTCAATCCTCTTGACCATGAATCGAAAACTCCTTTCGGCTCGCACTCAATTCCACTGACAGCAGAGACATCATGACTTGATTCACCCTAGGTTTGTCACTATAAATATGTGGGTAGTACGTGGAGTGGAAGTCATGGAGAACACAATTAGCTAGAAAGAGAGATAAACAAGTTGAGGGAGTTTTGTCGCAGGAAAGATGGCACCGGATTTGCTCTATGCCAAAATTAATCCGGTACTCTTTCCTGCGACCAGACAACCATCAACTTCTCTTCCGTTTATATTCTGTGCTTCATCCATAGGTAATTTCACAATTTTGGTTATTTATGCATGCAGTCTTGCACTGTTTAACATTAATCCTCTCTTTCTTCTCGGCAACAAGTGCACACTATATATATAATGTACATATGTTTACACATGTGGGCTGGTGTATCTAATCTCTCCTATGATGATCCACAACTGGTTTTGATCTGCTCTTTTTTAGCAAGTCTTTTACGATACCAGTACAATTGTTTGCAGTTACAGGCAAGGACTGAAGCCCATATACTTTCACAAGTAGCTGTCACAAGAATCTCAAAGTATCGCTTCTAATTGGAGAATAGGGTATCCTCTCCAACATTTTCTTTATAACTGTTGATTCAATAACTAGTTATTATCACTAGCTGTGGCATTTGGATCATAGTTAGATGAAGAAAGAGCGAGAGATGATTCAAATCTTCTAACTGATTTTTAATTCAAACTTGGATATTAAAAGGCCGATCCTTTTCAGTCCAAAATATTTAAGTTATGTTTGAATTATAAATTTTATAAAGGATTTGTGGAGGGAAATAAAATAAAAAAAAGAATGAAAAATTGAGAAAAAATTAACTTATATTTCATCGTTTTTTCTCTAATTTTTTATTTTCTTTCACAAATTTGTAATCCAAATACGATCTTATTATTTTGGGATTATGTTTTGGTCAAAGAGCGATGTTTTGCCTCGCTCTTCATTGAAGTTAAACCCTTCCACTAAGAAGAAAAGCGAGCTATCATATATTTTCTGGGTCTTTTGCTCTTCTAATATAAAAGGTGGTTGGCCATTCACCTAAAGCTCAAAATTCACTCAGACATCTCAATAGTGGGATTATCAAAATTTTATTTTTGTGCCCCTAATATACTTGTCAATCTTGAAATTTTTACATGATAGCATAATTATGAATATTTTGAGAAACATGTCCTTAATACATATGTTAAAAAATAACTATTACAAAAATAATTAAAGATCACATTTTGACAAATAAAAATATCTCATTTTTATTAAAAGTGTGATAAAAAAAATTAAATTGATATTTTAATCACACGTAATTTAATTGAGTGTGATAATATTATTTTTTATGTCACTTTTCAATTAAGTGCGATTATATATGTATTTTTAATCACACATTCTAATTAACATGTGATTAAAGATCACATAAGAAGAATTAAAAATATCTTAATTTTATTAGAAGTGTGATTAAAAAAATTCAAATGATTTTTTAATCATACTTAATTTCATGAGTGAGATAATATTTTTTTAATCACATATTTTAAATAAGTGTGATTATATATATTTATTTTAATCACAGTTTGTAGGTGTGATTGTATATAATTTTTCAATTTTGTTTTTATATCTTTATAATATAATAAAATGATTTTTGAATATGTTTTAGAGAGATAATTGATTAGAACGGCATCCATTTAAATGAAAAATTAACAAATGAGATGATTTGGCAAAATTACAAGTGGACCAAAATCACAACTCCTTCCTCCTTTCCTTTTCCTTCTAATGTCAAAGAAACTCTCTCTCTCTATCCCTCTCCAATGCACAGCGTCTACCGCCGTCTCCTTCTGTTCCTTAACGCCAAACATCTTTCTCTACCAACAAGCTCCTCCCTTCCGTGCAACCCTTTGCAATCCTTCATACTCTCACAACTTCAGGTCTTATCACTATTGTTGGCTTGAGGAAGAACTGCAGATCTAATTTTGCAAGTTTCTAACTTCAAAATTTTAATAGTTTCTTTTAGTTTTTGTCTTATATTCTGAAGCTAAAATCTTTTTTTTATCTTTTATTTTATGTCAACCTTCTCTTCATAAAACCGGAACTAGGGCATTTGATTCAACTGTTGTAGTATTCGAAAATCAAAATAAACATATTCAAATATAGAGTTTTGGTTTCAAAACCACCATTGTTTGGCTGAGGAAAAAACTGGTTTTGTAAGGTTCTAAAGCCTTTTTTTTTTTTTAATGTTTTCTTTGAATTTTTTTCTCATGTTTTGAAGCTACAATATGATTTCCCCCCCCCCCCCCCCCCCCCCCCAATTTTTTGAAACCCTTCCCTTCTTGAAATCGAAATTAGAGCTATTCATTAAACTGTTGTAGCATATAAAGATTAGGGCGACAATATATATATTTGAAGTGCATTTTTTTTAAAGTTTTCTTTGTATCTTTTTCTCATGTTCTAAATCTACAATTTGATTTTTTCCCCTTATCTAAAACCCCTCCTATTTTAAAATGAAAATTAGGGCTTTTGATTCAACTGATTTAGTATTCGAAAATCAAAATAATCAATGATATCAAGATTGTATAAATTCAATTATTCAAGAGATACCAATGGGTAACCAGTTGTGGCATCTTTGAATTAAATTCATATTTTCTTAGTGTTGTGGCACAGGTATATAAGGTATTGGGGGTGTTTGGTGGAGCTTTTTTAAGCCAATTTATGGCTTCTGGCTTTTAAAAAGTTATTTTAGACTGTTTGGTTAAACTTATTTCAAATTCTAACAACTTATTTTAAGTCAAAAAAGCTGATTCTGAGAAGCTGCTCACCCATTACTTCTGATTATCAGCTTCTGCTGTGGACATATTAATTCACGATTATACTCTTAGATTTTTTTATTTTTTATTTTTTTAAAAATAGAAAAAGACCCAAATGGACTATTAAATATTATTATTATTTTTTATGAAAAATGTAGACAAATAGTGAATAATAAAAAATAAAAATTAATTGAAAAAGCTACTTCACGACTTATTTAACAAACACTACTCAGCAACTTAAATCTATAATTCAACAGCTATACCAAACAGATTAACAGCTTCTGATTAAAGTCATAATCTATAATCTGTTAAGTTATAATCTATAATCTGTTTTAACAAGTACATCAAACAGCACCTTGTTGATTGTTGTGGCATCTCTCAATTGGCTAACAATTTGAACCGAATATGGATTTTGAGTGCTTTATTGTTTCATGCAATTAATGGGTTCTGTTCGCCTTTGATTTTTTTTTTAATTGCTCTAAATTTTAAGCAACCTTTTTTCCGTTTTCCATACAACACACCCCATCTATATATTACTTGTCTATACACATGTATAATAACCTATTGTCATAGAAAGTTGATTGGTCGCTCAAAATTATGGCTCCCTTAATATAATTTGGACATTTGAATCCAAGTTTATTATATTAAATTTTTAACTTTGTTTTGGTATGTATTGCCTAGTTCATTTTAATTTCATTAGGGCTTCGTTTGGGAATAATGGGTTGGGTGAGTTTGGGGTTATTTTAGGGGGGATTCTATTTGAACCCACAATATATTTCAGTATGCGTAATTTAAATTCTATTATATCTTAATATGAATTTACTAATAAGGACAACACTTATTAAATCCTAAAATAATTTTTTTTCCTCACGATACACCCTAGTCAGTTTTCCTATTCAAATCTCTGTATCTTCTTTTTCAAGAGATCAAAGTTATTTCTTCTTCTTCTACTTTTTCTTCTTCTTCTTCTTCCTTTCGCCAAAACTCTAATCCACCTTACTAAAACTCACTATCATCATCAACATCATTGTTTTTTATTACTTTAAAACCCTAAAACTTAGAAGAAAGTTTGAACAACAACAAATAATGGATGAGAGTGATAATCAGAATAGTTTTTTTAAACAATCTATCAAAAAGGAGGTAAGTATTACTATAAAAGGGTTTCATAATTTTTGTAGAGCACCATCAGTTATTTTCTATATCGTTTTTTGACAAAAATTAAAGGGCACAGTAATTAGATTAACAATAAAATATTATTGGAGTTGTTCTTATTTTGTCATTTAAATAGTATATTATTTGAGAAATATTATTTCTTGTTAATGTCAAATGCTTGTGTGCTTATAAGTTTGATTTTTACTTTTCCACAAGCAATATTGTGGATAATTTATAATGTAAAAGTTTTTTTTTTTTTTCCTGTATTGAAAAGTTTTATAATACTTATGTATAAGTTTGATTTTTTTATGTATTTATAATGCTTATGTGCTTATAAATTTGGGTTTTTAGTTTTTTTTTTTTTTTTTGTATTTGAGAATTATTTTCTATATTGAAAAGTTTTTGAAATAATTTAATTTTTTTAGTTTGTTTATTATTTATTATTTGGGTTTACCTTGAGGGTAATTTGGGAAAAATAATAGGGTGTAATGAGAGTAAAATAAAATTTTAAATAATTAAACAGGGTGTACTTAGAAATTGGGAGTACTTAGGTGTCGTTTGGGAAGTGTGTTGACTTTTTAACTTTTTTGGCTATTTTAACCTGGGAAAATGCATGAGACCTCCAGTGGGGGTGCTGGGGGTCTCTTCCTATTGGCCAAAAAAATTGTTTTTTTTTCCAGCCAATGGCAACGCGCCACGTCACTGGGGGTGCCACTGGGGGTCGAAAGCATCACCGTTTAGCCTGGGGCTAAAAAACCTAGTTTGAGAAGGGTTTTTTGACTTTTTTGACTTTTTGGCTTTTTGGTGAGATGTCCACATGTTAAATGACCGAATTGCACGTGGTGTTTTACATTTCAACTCCTAGCCGTCCTTCCTCCACGTCAGCATCATTGTACCTTTTTTTTTTTTTTTGGATTAGGCGTATTTTTATGGTTCTTTTTTTTTTAATTTATGTTTTTGTCATTTTTATTTTTTTTGTATACATTAATTTGTTTTTATTTTTCAAAAATAGTTTTTCATGTGTTTCAGTTATTTTTAAATTACGTAGCAAATGTTAATTTCTATTTTAAATTTTTTTTTTTTGGATGAGGCTTATTTTTGTGGTTCTTTTTTTTTTAATTTACGTTTGTCATTTTTATTTTTATTTGTATACATTAATTTGTTTTTATTTTTCAAAAATGGGTTTTCATGTGTTTTATTTATTTTTAAATTACGTGGCAAATGCTAATTTTTGTTTTAAATTTTTAAATTTTTTTTTGGATGAGGCGTATTTTTGTGGTTCTTTTTTTTTAATTTACGTTTTTGTCATTTTTATTTTTATTTGTATACATTAATTTGTTTTTATTTTTCAAAAATGAGTTTTCATGTGTTTTATTTATTTTTAAATTACGTGGCAAATGCTAATTTCTATTTTTAATTTAATTTTTTTTTGTTGGATGAGGCATATTTTTGTGGTTCTTTTTTTTTTCATTTACGTTTTTGTCATTTTTTTATTTGTATACATTAATTTGTTTTTATTTTTCAAAAATGGTTTTGAATGTGTTTTATTTATTTTAAAATTACGTGGCAACTGCTAATTTCTGTTTTTACTTCTTTTTTTCTTTTTCTTTTTCTTTTTTTTTTTGTTGGATGAGGCGTATTTTTGTGGTTCTTTTTTTTTTTTTCATTTACATTTTTGTCATTTTTTTTATTTGTATACATTAATTTGTTTTTATTTTTCAAAAATGGTTTTTCATGTGTTTTCTTTATTTTTAAATTATGTGGCAACTGCTAATTTATGTTTTTAATTTTTTTTTACTGTGTTTGTTTTTTTTGGAAAAAGATTTTTCATGTAATTTATTTAAATGATGTGAAAAATCATAATGTATTGACGTGGCACATAATAATTTTTTATGTCTCTTTTGGCTTTTTGTTGTTTTAAATTGGTCTTTTTATGTTTTTAATTGACGTGGCACATGATAATTTTTGAATTTGTTTTTCTTTTTATTTTTGAAAAGGCTTTTTTCTGTGGTTTTTGTTTTTTTAAAGTTAGGCACGTCACCAACTGAAAGGGATTATATTCCCATGTAAACACATACATATTGTACATGATAATATATTTGAATACAGTCTGTTCCATGTGTGTTACCAATGTTAGAAGCCTACGAATATTAGGTGAACTATTATACATTTCCTAACGTTCCGTTATTACGCAAGTACACTAACTTGTCGCGTATGCGAAGTCGCACCAATGCCATATGCGGGTCCTCATCCTCAACCATTAAACCATCCTCGTCATGTTCAACTTCTGGTATGGCATTTACTATTGTCATAGCCTCTTCCTCGTCGCAGATTGGATAAACAGTTGTTGGATTACATGTATTTCGCCGTATATAATTATGTAATGCCATTGACGCACCACCAACTAAACTTGCATATTTGGAAAGTCGTACCGAGGCATGTCTCTAATAAACCCCCATCGATTTTTCCAGGCACCGAAAGTGCGTTCCACTACACTACGTAACGACGAGTGAACTTTGTTAAATAATTCCCTCGGAGTTTTTGCCGTCCTCTTCCATTCACTACTTTGGAATTGTTGTTGGTGGTAACGGCTGCCTTTAAAAGGTGCTAGGTAACTTACCCGGTTTGGATAGCCAGCATCGACAAGATAATATTTGCCTGCAGACAATACAAGAATTTATGACACGAAAATCGACATTGTGCTTCATTTTCAAGTAACGATGTTTGACGAAATATTATACCCCCATCGATTTTTCAATGCAATGTGTTACCTTCTTCAGGATGTGGAAAATGAGACATTGTCATTTATTAGTATCTCATTGAAGATGCGACTATCGTACATACTTCTTTCCCATCCGCACGAAATGAAGATGAAACACATGCCAAAATTGCACGTGGACATGATATTTTGCGTGTGACAGTATTTCCTACCGAAATATGTTGACGCATTTGGCTCCGTAACCCATGCACTTACATGTGTTCCGTCTATGGCTCCAATACAATCCTGCCAATAACCCAATTGTATTGTTACTCCTACGGGTACATGTAATGGTTATTTTCATACGTCACGTCCACTTAAAAATAAAAATAAAAATAACTGGACTTGGCACACATAACTGGGTGAGGTTTTTCAATAGTACCTTAAACGGTAGGTATTTCCGTTTAGACTGCACGTATGGATGTATATGATGCTGACTATATGTGGGTCGGCAATGAACAACAGTGAACTCTTTTATGGAAGTTAATACGTTATGCTCGTGCCGAGACACAGTCTCTCCCGAATGTTGGAACCGTTCTTGAATTTCCCGATTTTGTATCCCTTTCAACACGTGGATAAACATTGCAACGCTTTCTTCAATAGCTAAGCCATGTGGACGTTGCGGTACTTGTAACCCAAAATTATTTATTAATGTCTCACACAAAGCAGCAAAAACTTCCTTCGGCATGCAAATATTTTCCTCAAATCAACCCATATGGCCCGCATATAGTTCGGATATCTATGCATGCCCGGTCAATATAGAAGTGCGACATGGCGTTTTAGCCATGTGTTTTTCGTACCACTCTTGGACATACCGGCATGCTTGTAGAAATGTTCAGTTGTTCTGTTGTTGCAGCTGTACAGCCATTTGATTAGGCATTTCCCCTAAATCGTGATTGTTGCTTCCATCCCAGGGATTCATCACGTCTTAGTTCTTGCGAAACCTGCAACAGTAGAATAGTTTCAATCAGTTTGCACGTGATGCATTGACTCAAATGTAATAATAGTTTGCAATTATAGAATGTCCACATCATTTTTAATGTAAAAAGTTGAGTCACCAATGGCATTACTAACGCGTAACAGTAACGTACAATTGCATATACAATGATATGAATTAAACAAATAGTGAACCTGGTCGTAATTGTTTAGAGGGGGACCATTAACACACCAATGGCATTACTAACACAACCACAAAAAATGACGTCAATCTAACATAATAGTTTCGCAAACAAAATAAACAATTACAAAAGCACCACACGCAGCCCGTCGTTGCGCATTTCATTCCCATAAATAAAATTCAAACACAACCATCCTATTCCATCCCAAAAAAACACAACCATTCTTCTATCCTAAACTCAGACAAACATGCAAACATTTGTTCACCAAAGCTAGCAAAAACAAAAAAACCCAAAAAAGTTTAAAGCATACACACACAGCCATCCTGTTTTAGTATAATTCCAACAATAACTTAAATAAAAGTTTTGCAAAGCAAGAGAAGGGCAGGCATCTTCAGCATTACATCATTATATCATATCCGGCGAGCCCTAAACAAGTTCGCAAACGGTGCCGACGCAGTACACTGGAGCTGCTTCTGTGTAAGCCACCCTATAATGTGGTCGTCATCAGGCTGGCACATTATCACCTCTCGGTAATCTACATTATCCATAAGTGTCGAGGCAAAATGAAATAGCGGCGTACCAAGAAAGGATGGAATATTCGTCAGCCGTTGCATGCACTCCGAAATTGTGTACAGTGATTCATTACCTGTGAAGTGCCTCACCGTAACTTATTGATTCTGGGTACGAACCACATTTGTTAGATTGTTCATGCTTTCCGCAATAACTGACGCTCCACTTGTTGCCTTCTTCGACTTTGAAACACTTGTTAATGGCATCTTTTTCCTTTTTCCCTTTTCAGTCAGAACAGGTTCAAGTGAAGAATCTGAATCCACGTCCTGTACTCTGACGGGTATCGGATCAGCTGCGCTCCCAAACTGTGCACAGAATCAGATGAGTCATCGGCAGCTTCAGGAAGTTTCTCTCCCGGGGTCCAATGGTGCTGACCAGTAGCTGATGCCCCGGTAAAGCCGTCTCCATCAAGTCACGATGTTCCAAAGTTTTTTTCCTAAACTTGGCACACACCTTGTTTATTTGCAAAATTAGAGATATATGAAAAAGCAAGACGTTAGATTTCATATAACAAGTAATGCAGTTAATGAAAAAGGTTAAATTTATTGGTAATAAACAAATATGAAACGAAATAACATGTACTTACCGATTCCATCTTGTCCCACCACTTGTCAGATGCTTGAAACATACCAGTTTCGTTGTCAAACCCTATCCCTAACACTCATTTGCTTGAATCCATTAACTTTGTCCATGCTTGCCACTCTTTTTCAGACTCATGTATTTATTCTTCAACTGTTTGAGGCCATGTTTTTTCCTTTTTTTTTTTCTCAAATTTCCTTGCCAACGACTTGTACCGTGCTTGGCTGAGGACTACGAATGGCCGATTTCCTTTTGTAATCTCATTTGCAATCAACTGCAGGAAAATTCGGATTAAGTCACTGTCCCATGAGGCCTTGTGGCTGAACTGATTCTGTGTCTCTTCAAGACTGTTGACTTCTCTGTCACAATGTCTTTGCTTTTGGATTGGGTACACGGAGAAGTACGTATGGAAACCATTACCAACAACGATGCAGCTAACTAATGTACGGTTACAAATTATCACCATCACATATTTGGTTGTTATATACAAATGTATAAGCCCATAGAAGAATAATTTAAATTGGTTGCAAGATGCACAATCTATGCCCATCAACAATAAACAGACAAATAGAATGCTAAATTTGACAGCATATAACCATTGCACATTAATAAAATACATAAATAAACATGCAACTGAGCGGTGGAGATAGTTATGATAATCATTAATACGTCTACCCTTTCCTAGTGGAGGAACGCAAAGCAAGCTTATAGGCATACTAAAATATACTAACAACATATTAACAACCTCCTAACGTTCTGAACATACTAACAACATCCTAACGTTCCTTACATATGCAACAACAAAATGACAACGACAATGTATAGCACATACACAATGGTTTTAAGGAGACACAAGGATTGTTGAATGTGTATGACATCATCTCGCAATTGCATGACAATGTCGTTTTTGGATGACACATAGTCCGTGCTCTGTCGTCTTGGTTCTTCGCACCAACCAATCCAACTGACACAGGGTTGATGAGTGCAAATGATGAAACCATTAGTCAATGGGTTCTTAATGTTCATGCAGTTATGACCGGTAATGAATTGGGCACTTACCACAGGGCGGGGACATGCAAAGTAGGGACGCCTTGGATTTTTGGTAGACCTGGAAATCTTAACAATACAGGGGCCATGTCCACAGACACATTCGACGTGGCCATGTACTGGAAGTTGCAGTAGAGGTAAA
This sequence comes from Camellia sinensis, assembly GCF_055761805.1. Classification (NCBI taxonomy): domain Eukaryota; kingdom Viridiplantae; phylum Streptophyta; class Magnoliopsida; order Ericales; family Theaceae; genus Camellia; species Camellia sinensis. The sequence goes on along the minus strand of NC_138961.1, from coordinate 241,688,207 downwards.
TGAAGCCATGCTATGTTTGACAAACATTCGAAAGTAACAATGAATCATAGCAGTAATAAGTTTATGATATCCATATTTCAGGTTAAACATGAACTGAATACGTTGATGCACAAGTTTCATAGAATGGGTATACAAACTCATTATTTTATTCATTTTATATTATAGAAAAGCGGCCTACCAATTATGGTTTCACTGTCAACGTGTTAATAGAAAGGTAAAAGTAAATTTCATTTTCAAACCTAACAGATAAAAAAGCCATGAACACCGTGTGTTTACATGAATCAAATTAAGAATTCATGATCAAATTAAATCAATTAAATTTACATGAATCAAAATGATAACGTACAAATACTACTGCCGTAATTTACCATCAATAAAATTTAATTTTTAAAATTATTATTCATCTATAGATTTGTATAGTGGTAAACTTATTTATTAATCCATATGCAATTGCACACATGGGATATATACAACCCAAAAAAAATAATAATAATATAAAAAAGCCATGAACACCGTGTGTTTACATGAATTAAATTAAAAATTCATGATCAAATTAAATCAATTAATTATAAATTATAAATTCATGATCAAATTAAATCAATTAAATTTACATGAATCAAAATGATAACGTACAAATACTATTGTCGTAATTTACCATTAATAAAATTTACCATTAATAAAATTTATTTTTTAAAATTATTATTCATCCACGTTCTTCTATAGTGATAAACTTCTTTTAATTTTTTTTTAAAAAATTATTATTTATTTTTTAAAATTTACGTTCTTCATCCATGTTCTTTTATCCATATGCACTTGTACACATGGGATATATACAACCCAAAAAGAATAATAATAATAATATAAAAAAGCTATGAACACCATGTGTTTCCTATCGAGAAACAATCGAGAAAGTGCAAAGGCTTCAAAATCAAGACACATTTGGATAAACTCTTGGATAAGATTAGTCACCAACCCAAGAAGTTCTAAATACACTGAGATCTGAGCAAACAGAATTCATGCAAATTTTTTCCTCTCCCAAAAAAGCTAATCTAATTTTTATGCTTCTTCAAAACAACACAAATGTTTGTGCATATGAGGAAGAGAATGGGTTCAGTAATCTATCTTCATTAAATGAAGCCAACAAGGTTTGATAAAATATTTTCATTAACACCTCTGCAATGTAACTCTTTCCTGTGTTGTTCCTAACAATGTACAGCTGGGAAGCTTTCCTATAATATCAATCTATTTCTCAATTTACTTCTCTTACATTTATATAAGAACAAATCAAGAAACATTTGGATAAACTCTGTGAATCTTGATAAGATTTCAATTTTTTAAAGCAATAAACTACTTCATATCTGTGTATTTCTCAATTTGTATCATAGATTGATCATAGATTTATATAAGAACTGATTTATATCTATCTATTTCTCAATTGACTTCCCTTACATTTATATAAGAACAAATCATGAACAGATTTATATAAGAGCAGATGTATATCTATCTATTTCTCAATTTACTTCTCAATTAAATCAAGAACAGATTGCTTTATCATGAACAAATTTATATAAAAACAAATCAAGAATAGATTTATATAAGAACAGATTTTTAAAGTACTTCATATCTATCTATTTCTTAATTTTTATCATGGGTTGATCATAGATTTATATAAGAACAGATTTATATTTATCATTCTCAATTTACTTCTCTTACATTTATATAAGAACAGATCCAAATCGACTCTCAATTGAATGAAGCCAAAAGTCTCAACTTAAATTAACCCTAATGACCATGGATATGGAAATCTCTTGATCTCCATTGAGCACTCTTGTCTATAAGTTTATTGGAATTTACACTAATATGCTCTGTGTAGTGGTCTTAATTTTAAATGAAGATGTCATAAATTGGATTAAGCCACCATATACCTCTTCCTCAGCAAAGATAATTATTGAAGAAAAATGGATGAAAAATTTAAACAGAGCACTGTAATTCTCTATTGTAGTAAACAGAGCACTGTAACATTCTAATTATAACAGACCAATACATTAATTTGACAGACCACTCTAATTCTGTAATTTACTTTCTCTTAGATTTACTCTTTACATTCGGCAGTGGGTTTCCCATATGACAAACAAAAAATAGAGTCTTTAGCCTTTTTTGTCAGCTAGTGGCTAGAATAGCCCCAATTTGCCTTGCCATACGGAGGCTTAATAATTTTTGGGTGTAAATAGAATCCCCCAAATTTTAGCTACAAAAAGACAAAATAGGTTTTTTAACCCAATAAGACAAAACATCACATCCAACCCATAATCATTATATTCTTTTTCTCACAAAAAAGTCAAAAAGCCTTTCCCAAGTGAGGCTTTTTAGCCCCAGGCTAAAATAGCCAAAAAGCCAACCCACTTTCCAAATGAACCCTAGATGAACAAAATGTGCACTTCAAGACCATCAGTTGAAGGTTTAGGTCTATCATGCTTAGAGCTCAAGATGCTATTTGGTAAGTTTTGAAAATAAAAAAACTACTATCTTTATAAGTGACAGTATTGAAATAGGATGCCCATTAATAAAAATTGATAGTCTTAGTCAATTGGTATTGCACTGAACATTTAACATGTTGAACATGTTGATACGAAAATATTTTTAAGACCTTGTCAATCAGAAAAACTCTTTTTTTTGCAAAGCATTCTATCAATGCAAACTTTGTGATTATAATATCTATGAAGACAAATCATGGATCAATGAAATTTTGTTATTATGACATGGACAGTGAGAGGAAACCTCATCGAAATTGTTATTCTTAATTGATAAAAACACATGCTAGAACATAGCATATGTTTAAAGCAATTATTCTTTTGTAGTCTAATTATCATAATACTGTAACAATTTGGAATTGCTTTACTTTCTTTCAAGTTTAAAAAAAAAAAAATAATAATCATATATTAGTTTGTTAAATGCAAATCCATTAGCAGTTATTTGACAAAAGCTCATATTGGAATACATACAGGGACTGACTGACCATAAAAATTCATTGGGTGCACTACTTTGCCTATAACAATCTAGAATTTTTCCCTCTGCTCGAGCGGGGGAGTTGATGCTCGAGCGGACTTGTGAGGCTCCCAGTATCTCGTGTGTTTGCAGGCGGGCCGCTCGAGCGTGAAAAGCGACGCTCGAGCGTGAAAAGTGAGATTGCCCTTGACATTTTTTTAGTATATTTGGAACCTCCTTGTTTTATTTTTGGACATTGATCAAAGTGGTAACATGATGGTAAAGTAAAAGTGAACCAAGAATTTAATTCGGATAATTTTCCTACGAACAGCCGTCTCTCTTTTGCCCTTTTCTTCTTCCACACTTTGAATTTGGATGTGAGGCTAGAACCATTGAAAATCTTGTTTCCGGGGCTTCAATTTGGACACAAGAACGACCTAGAACGAAGTCCGGATGAAAGAGTTATGCCCGTTTGAAGTTTTGGAATCTGTGTTGGAAGTAGGTACGCTCGAGCGGGAAAAGCGATGCTCGAGCGGACTGCGCGAATTCAACAGCTTAAAATGTGAATTTCTAGATCATTCTTTGCGTTTTGTTTTTCCCTCTTTGTTAAAATTGATGTATTATTATTGATTGATATCTGATTGATGTATTGATTACAAATTACAACTTCTATAAATAGAAAAGAAGGTGGTAGTAGGTGTAGTGTAGTGGAGGTGGTAGGTGAAGTGGGTGCTAGTGGAGATGGTAGGTGTGGAGAGGTGTAGTGTAGTGGATGGTAAATTCTAACAGCCCCCCGCAAACTCAAGGAGGATAGAAACTAACTAACTTGAGTTTGGAGAGAGGAACAAAACAAGAAAATACATAAAAATAAATTAAAAAATACAGAAAAATAAAAAAGATAGGAGACACTGTATGGTCGTGTCAGACCGTTGGTGAAGACTCTGAAAGGTGGTGCCATAACGTAGTAGAGGACACTGGATGGTGGTGTCATAACGTTGTAGAGGACACTGGATAGTGGCGTCATAACGGTGTAGAGGACACTGTAGGGTGGTGTCATAACGGTGTAGAGGACACTGTATGCTAACCGGAATCAAATGTCGGGACAGTTTATGGGGTCATGTCGGACCGTTGAAGATGCTAACCGGAATCAAAGTCGGGACAGTTTATAGGGTCATGTCGGACCGTTGGAGATGCTAACCGGAATCAAATGTCGGGACAGTTTATAGGGTCATGTCGGACCGTTGGTGAAGCTAACCGGAATCAAATGTCGGGACAGTTTATAGGGTCATGTCGGACCGTTGAAAAAGTTGCACCCTCAAAAGGTGTGCCCAATTTTTCAAAAGGCGTGCCATCAAAAGGCGTACCCACTTTATCAAAAGATGTGCCATGAAAAGGCGTGCCAATTTGTCGGGCGGCAAAAGGCGCGCGATGCGCGTGGCTGGCCCTGGCTATTTAAAACAAGGTTGAGGCGAAGGCTGTGCATACGAGTCTGAAACCTCTGAACGCTCGGAGAGCTTGTCTCTGCAAATCTCGAAACACCCGGAAACCAATCCTTCTCTGAAACACTTAGCAACTCAAAAACATGGCCTCTTCTTCCCGTCCAGTTACCCAGAACCTGCTCACGCTCTTTCCAGAACTGAACGAGCCCACAAGAGAAATAACTGGTGCGGTGGCCAGTGAACCGCAACCAAGCGCCCCCGAGTTTGCTCCGTTGAACTTTCCGATGCGGTCGGTGGAGCAAAGAATGGCAGGGCAGTCGGATGTGGAGGCCAATCAGTATACTTTGAAGGCATGTGTGGAAAGCATGACGGCGGTCACAAACTTATCGAACCGGCTGCAGAGTAGGACAAATGAGGTGCAGCATTTAAACTCCCAACTGGCTCTGCTCCAACGCATGTATAAGGATGCGCGAGCAGAGATAAGCGTGCTAAGGGCAGAAAATAAGGAACTGAAGCGGAAGGCCACTGTGATGTTCCGATTTGGAGGTCCGCCATATGCTGCAGTGGAGGAATATGGGGGACTGAACGTGCTCGGTGGACAAGGAAACACGGAGGCAACACCGTCAAGGACCGCCCAGGACGGAGGCAAGAAGAAGAGACCTGCAGCAGAGTAGAGAAGAAAAATCCCACTGTGGGGTGGGTGTTTTGTTTTGGTTTGTGGTTTTTTTTGTTTTTTTTGTTTTTTGTTTTTTTTTTTTTTTTTTGTAAAATGGTGATCGGGGTGAGCCCCAACATGAATAAAATGAGTGTGGTGTGCAGTTCTTCTTCTGCTGGTTGTTTTTTTTTTTTTTTTTTTTTATCAATGTTGCAGTATTATACAAAAAAAAAAAAGAATAAAATAAAATAAAATAAAAGTAGGGATAAAAAAAATATATTATAATAAAAAATATATATTAAAGAAAGTGAGGATGTGGGCGGTGGATGAAAACAGGTGAGAGGTATTGTGTTTAAATAAAATAAAAGAAAGGAAAAGAGGGGTGACAGCAATTGTTTTTTTTTTTTTTTTTTTTTAAATAAAATAAAAAAAAGGGTGAAGTGAGTGTGAACAATGATGAAAAGTGGAACCAAATGTGGGTGGAGGTGATGTGTAGGATATTTAAACATTTAATTAATTAAAAGGAAGAGAGACGACGACAAGGAGCGCACATGCGCGCGAATTCCACCACTGGATGCCAAATCACGCTTGCAGAATCCCCAAATGCAATGTTCCTTCAGATTGATTCCCACACAACACATCCCCAATTATAATCAAATAAATGATGAGTGCACCGAGATGCATAACCATGACGCAAACTTGCAGAGCAATGGATTGTGAGGACCTCCGGATCGGAGTCGTAGAGCTTGACCTGGTTCAGGCCTTGCGACTGGAGGAGTTGAACTACTTGGGATGGTGGTGGTGGATTGTCTGCGATGCGGCCGTAGTTTACTCCGATGGAACCCGTATCGGAAAATGAAGAAACAATGGGGAAGTGAGAGAGAGTTGAAGATGCAGCGGAGTGAAGGTATGTGTAGAAAATCTTAGCAGAATTGGTTGAGGTCCGGCGGACGGCTAAGGTGAGGTTGCCGCCCGCCGGTGAAGCCAAAATATTAGGTTCTAAACCTGCTCTGATACCATGTTAAAATTGATGTATTATTATTGATTGATATCTGATTGATGTATTGATTACAAATTACAACTTCTATAAATAGAAAAGAAGGTGGTAGTAGGTGTAGTGTAGTGGAGGTGGTAGGTGAAGTGGGTGCTAGTGGAGATGGTAGGTGTGGAGAGGTGTAGTGTAGTGGATGGTAAATTCTAACACTCTTCCTTCCTCTCATCCTAGGTCCGAAAACCTAGCCCTCAAAACTTTGATTTCATCCATTTTTACCAACAAATCCACCATGGATCTTGCATTAAATATGAAGAAGGCTTGAAGATCATACTTTTCAACCAATTGAAGTTTGGATTTGTGAAAGAATCTCATCAAAGCTTGCTCTTTTGCTTGATTCTTGAGGTAGGGGTCTTAGTTCTCCTTCAATACTTGCATTAATAGATAGATTTGTGTTATTTTGATTATATAAATACAAAATCTCCATTTTTGAGCATATAGTGTTATTTCATGAAATTTGGGGGTTTGGGGTTTGAAATGTTGGGGGTTCAATTATTGGGTTAATATGGTTGATTATGTGCCTTGGGAGTATAATCAATGGGAAAAGTGGAATAAAAAGTAGTGGTGTGAGAAGTTTTAATTTTTCTTGAAAGTCTTGGTTTTTCTTGAAAATCCTAGGTTGATTCATGATGATAATTAATGATTTTGCCCAAATTGAAAGTAGAATCATGAAATTGAGGTATTGAATTATATATATACAAGTTTAATTGAATTTTGGAAGTGTTTGAAAATTATGTTAAAAATTAGCGAATGAACCTTTGTTATGGGCATTGTAAATCATGCCACAATATGAAATGTTTTGGGGAAAAAGATGTGTTAATGATATGGATGACATAAACTTGGTTATGGAATGTTGAAGTGGGTTTCAAGAATTTATCTTGAATAATGTTGAATTGCAAATAGTGTTGTTGAATTAAGTTGTGTTGACTTATGTTGAATTAAGTTGTGTTGAATAATATTGAATTGAATTGTGTTGAACTATGATGAATTGTGCTGAACTATGATGAATTGTGCTTGAATCACGTTGAATTGTGTTGAGTTGACTTGTGTTGGGCGTGTTAGGTTTGAGTTGAGTTGTGTTGGGTTGTGTTAAGTTTGGGTTGAGTTGTGTTGGGTGGTGTTGTGTTGGTACTTGCGCGAGGAGTTGAAAAATGGTTTTTCGATGCCCACAACCGTTCGTATAATAGCCGGTAAATGTGGGGGATGGTTTTGAAAATTGAAGAAAAAGGTTTTTTTGGGGCCCACATCTCGTCGTATTGTAGCCGGCAAATGAGGGGGTGGTTTTGAATTAAAGGTGCCCAATTGCCCTGTCTAGGCTTATCGCTGGACGAATGTGGGAAAATATTTTTGGGTGTCCACACAGTCCTGTTGTATAGTAGACGGCGAAAGTGGAAAAATAATTTTTGGGTGTCCACACAGTCCTGCCGTATTGTAGCCGGCAAAAGTGAAAAAACGGACGGTTTTCGAAAATGTTTTGGGTGTCCACATCCTGCCGTATAGTAACCGGCAAATGTGGGGAATGGTTTTAAAAAGTTGAAAAATGGTTTTTGAAGAAACATGATTTTTGAAAGAAAAGGGTTTTTCAAAAAATGGTTTTTGGGAGTTCACTTCCCGCCGTATGATTTCTAAATGACTGATATGGCATGAAATATGAGCCACTGATTGAATAATTGATTTACTGATGCAAATGACTGTTTTAATTAATGAAAGGACATTTATTCTTAACCCTTTTACGCATATGTTATTCACTGGGCTTTAGCTCACTGTTTATATTTATGTGTAGGTGTCCAGGCACCGGACCGAGGCTAGGAGCGTCAAGTTAAGCTCTCGTTTTGTCAAGCCAACCATCGTGCCTCACTTCGAGGTTCCGAGTGCGTCCGAGCTAAGGCTGTTTTGGGGTGTTCAGGATCACCCTTTTTGTCTCCGTTATGTAATGAATGTTAAGACCTTTAACTGTATAGGCAGGATGATGGGATTGGATCCCTAACCTGGATGTTATGTGTATATGTTGTATGTATATATGTTTGGTTATGAATGTGGCTCTGTTCATAAAAGTCTTTTTCCATTTAGATTTTCGCAGCTCATTTTTTTTTTTTTTTTTTAGATAGGAGATTTTTGCAGCTCATTGGACATCTTTTTATTTACTGTTTGGCTTCCGCCAGCCCGTTACTCTGTATTACTGTCATTACTGTTAAGCAGGCCTTTGATAATCACGGATTATTGGCCGGTTGCGATGCTAAACCCATAGGGGCGAGTTTGGGTCGTGACAACTAATGATTAATGTTATATTTTTCATCATACAAGATATTCGTGGCACAGGAAATAAGACTCAACAACTCTTGACGTATAAAAATATATTACATATTGATATTAATGCATTCTTACACTAATAGTATGTAAATAATATGCAATAGTGAGTTCAATAAATTTGTATTATGAGATGAATTATTAAACAAAATTGTGTAATTGTGCAATTAATTACATACCTTCAATTGTATTACAAGTATGGATTATGAAAAATTAAAGTGGAAAGTTGATAGAAAAATATGTGTGTAACACTATATATTTAAAAGACCTGCTAATTGTTTATTATTTAAGATAATGTTGTGATCTTAACAATCTAACTGCAAATTAATATTTATGTTTATAAAATTTCTCATTTATTATTTAAATTTTTCAACAGAGTATATATTTATTTCTTGCTTAGATGTATTTTGAAAGCAGATCCATTTAACTATACAAATCTCCATACTTTATATACATATCACATATTAATTTAAGAGACACACATAATTACAGTACTGACAATTGATAAAAAAATCACGTATTACGTGCAAAGCACGTGTCTAACCACTAATATACTTAAGTGTATTTCTGGGGAACTCTTTAAATGAAACCTATTAACTAAATTCAACCCAATTTTATGAATTAAATATATATTTTTTAAAATCTAAAAATATCAGATTAAATTTTGGACGGGCATCGAATCCATGACTACCCATCACCATTAGGAGATGTAAATGGTTGAACAAATAGCAATATTTGTATTGGAATCGACGTCATTTCATTTGAGAGTGATTGCCTCACGCCACACCACACCACACAGGCCTTGTCACTCTGCGGGTTTAATTTGACTGGTCCGTGTGAACATAATGAGACCCGAACGAGACAGGTCGTTGATTGAAAAATTCCAGTCTTATAAAAAATCTCACGACTAAAAGAAAGGATTGAAACAAGTGGAAGTGTTGACCCTCTCTGTCTCTCATTCATTGGCCAACTTGACTTGCTGATGAAAATTTCCAAAATGTTTTGATTGTGGACAGAAAACAACAAATTGGAAATTTCTAAATTCTGGAATCTTAACTCTGGCCTACATTGAGAAGTTGGCAGCATTGGTGACAGCCAGCTTGAAAAATTATCATTTAAAATAATATTTTTAAAATAATAACAACAATAATTAATGTTTTGATAGCAAGTGAAAAAGATTAATATTAAAAATTTTTAAAAAAATTACATAATATTCACATAAAAACGCAAAAATTGTATAAATTTTTTAAGCCTCCAGCACTTGTAAAGAGAGAGAGAGAGAGAGCCCCAATTAGCGTTGTAAAGCAAATTGACTGCTGTAGGAGAGGGTTCAAGAAAGGAGTTGGAAAATTCGAAGATCTTCGAAGATCCTTGAAGAACAATTTCGAATTCTCTAGAATATGATGAGAGGCTTAGATTCTTCAATAATCTCAACTTAGGAACACGACAACAAAGGAGATGATGGAGATAAGAGATTGGGTGAAGAAGAAGGCAAAATGGCTAGAGAATAGAATAATGGCAAGGCTCTCCCATTGATCTCCCACTTTCACTCTCAAGGTCGATAATGGAGAAGGGAAATTAGTTCTTTCCCAAGAGTTAAAAATCTCCAAAATCCATCCCTTGTAAAGCTATGGGTGGGTGCTATTTATAGGCACCTCATGATGTAGGATGGAGCCCATGTGCAAGGCACATGGGGGATATTTTCTCTAACCACCTTGTCCGAGGGGGTGACCTCTCCGAGGAGGTGACTTCTCCGAGGAGGTGACCTCTCCGAGGAAGTGACTTCTCCGAGGAGGTGACCTCTCCGAGGAGGTGACTTCTCCGAGGATGAGAAAACCCCGAAGAGGAGATCAATCCCTCGGCGAACCCTTCTTCTTAGCCACACCTAACCAATGATCCCCAATCATCCCAAAGGGTCAGGGGTAGTCCCAGAGGACGTCCTGCCGCAAAATATTGCCGAGTCTCATGGACCCCCCGGGGTCGTGCCACCTCGACCCGGGTATAGGCTAGTTTAACCGAAGAGTGAATTTATCTCCACTCACCGTCCTCGGGATCGGGTCCTTTGTTCGAACTCCATTACGCCCATGGTTCTGGTGCGTAGATCCCGGAAAGCTCCGAGCCCGCAAGTGTTCTGGGACTCATTAACGGAGCGACTTCTAGATTGCGTCTGAATCCGTTCGAAGCCAAGTACTTCGGATCTCTAGATTCGTGGGTCCGAATCCTTTCGAGTCCGAGTGCCTCGGATCTCTAGGCTTGCTTAATACCCTTTCGAGTCCGGGCCCAAGTAAGTCTCTAGGTTCATGGATCCGAACCCTTTCGAGGCTTAGAGCGATTCAATCCGTTTGATGGCGATAAATCCGGGCCCACTGATTCTTGGACTTGCGATAAATTCGGGCCCACTAATCTTGGGCTATTGGGCCTAAATAATTTAGTGGGCTCAAATTAGCCCCTCTTACATTTGCCCCTTGCGTGTATGAGAAATTTTAAATTTCTCAGACATGCATACTGTCATTTCTTCGACCCTGTTTCGCATCACGTTCCCCAAAAAAAAAACATTTTGTCACGACAGAGCCTATGGATAAAGTTGATGACGTACTTCAATTTACAAAAAAAAATTGACAAGCAAAAATTTAATTTTTTTGTACTCTTTTTTTTTTTTTTTTTTTTTTTTTTTTTTTTTTTTTTTTTTTTTTTTAGATGTATATATTTTTTAACCAAAGAATAAAGAAGCATTTTTTTTTTGTTTGGCACACAGCAGATCAATTACCTATATATACATTATTAGAATATACTAATAGAATATTCAAAGATAATGCTCCCTTTTTTTTTTTAATTAAAGAAAGGCTCAAAAACCCTAATGCATAGCTTCTTATTATTTTATTTTTTGTTGTGCAGCTGTTGCGGCGCTTTCCCTCTCTAAACTAAGAGACCAGACCCAGATCGGCATCTTCTTCAACAAAGTTCTGCTTCTGCAATTCCGGAGGACCATCGCTGTTTGTTCACTACCCACTGTTACAATCATCGAAGACCACACAAGCCACCACCGCCGGCCTTCGTGACAGTCACTGTTGGCGCCGACCATGACGCCCTCTCAACACTGCTTGCGTCGCCACCCCAGGCACCGCCTACATGACCCAAGCCGCTGGTAATACGCACCAACGCCGGACCAACTCGTCATTGGCTGACCTGCCGTGGCTGCCGGTTCTCCTTATTCGCCGATTCCGGTGTCGTTTCTTGGTGATTACAACCTGTGTCGATTTCAGCTCGGCATCGTATCACTCTCTTCAACCTCTTTTTTTTTTTTTTTTTTCTTGGACTTGGCAGTGACCAACACCAGATTTAGCTTGCCGTCGGCCTATCCTCTTTGTGTCAATGTTGACTCTAGTATTCCATTGACCGACTTTCATTTGTGTTGTTATTTCATATTGCTGAAACCTCATCTTTGAAATTTTTTTTTTGATTTACTTGACCGAGACTGACCCAGCCTTTTTCTTCTTCAACAAAACAGAGACTACCACAATGTGCATGCTGGCCATCTTAGCTTCAAGCAGCGCCACCGACCTGTCCCAGCTCCAACCATCGCAGACGTCACAACCCAGATCCAGACACTCCGGAGCTCACTGACCAGCACCAACGCCGACTCCTCAGCGACGTCACTGCCGCTTCTGGCCTTCGACAGCCGAGCTCAACCACTGTTGGCCTCTCTGCTGCAACTTCGTCATTGATCCCGACTGCCCAGAGCCGACCACACCGTTGCCCATTCAACGTGACGCGTGTGGTTGCCAACTCCTCTGCGACACCACTGTTGCCTCCGGCTTCGGATTGTCCGACATTGACCACACACGTCCGCCCACTCAACGCGACGTGTGTGGTCTTGCCTAGCACTGCACAGCTTGTCGTTGGCCTCGAGTGTGCTTGTTTCATATCTACAGACCGTGCTTGTGCGTCTCACACTTGCGGCCTTGCCACTGCCTCTAGCCAATGCCGACCATGCCGCCCTCTCAACGCGGCATCGGTCATCGGCCCATCCTCTTTGTGTTGCTATTTCAGATTGACAAGTGCTCGCTGAAACCCTCTTCTCATTCTTCTTATATTTTTGGATCTGTGGGTAAGCTTCTGAAATTCCTCTGCCTCAGGTTTGTAAATATAAGCTCAAAATCTTCTTCTCTTGATTTTTTTCTGACGCTTGCAGAACTTGATTTATACACTGAGAATTTGCAATTTCAGCTTGAGGTAGATAATACAGGATTTGTATAATTTTAATTTTATATTTCGATCCCAGATCTGGATTCTGAACTCCTATTGTTGAACTTGTTCTAAAATAGAAACAAGGCTCGAAGCACTTTTGGTTGACTCAAAATCTGATGTTGCTAAAATCACAATATTGAATGTTTGAATATTGTAATTCCGGAAATTGAAACTTTGCTGAGAAGCTTGGTTTGAATGTAGACAAAATGACACTTTGCTCTGTTGAAGAGAAAGGAACAAATGTGCCGTTGTTGTTGATGATATCCACATCGATATTGCTATTTGTTGAACCTGAAGAATACCCGAGAAAAAGAATTGTTGATGACTTCTGGGGTTGAACCTGTTGATAAACCCATCATGTAAATCTAATTATAAAAAATGACTGATTGTTGCAACCCCGAGAATATTAGATATCATGCCCGACCTCCTGATGTAGAATTCATCGTAGGACTTGTTGATATGATGAAATACTTCGTTGAATAATAAAGATGATATATTGTTGTTTGTTTAACTTGTGGATGCTTGGGAAATACATAGCTGATGCCAAAATTTTGTGTGACCGTTGTAGCTTTATGTTGGCTTGAGAGGAATCGGCTCGGAGAGACAAAAACTTGATTGTTGCATTTTCATAAACTTGCTCAGAGTAATAAAATTGTTGTAACTTAAATAGATCATTATTATTTGTTGATATTGCCTTATTCTGATAATGCCTGAATCAGGATATGAAATTGATATTGCTCATCTCATTTGTCGGTTTTACTATTTCAGGCAAATAAATTCTTGATTGAGATCCACGACCTCGGGGCCCTTAGAACCCACACTAATGAGAGCAAGGGCTGTTCCTCGGAAGTCCGAACAGAAGCAAGACTGTCCCTCGGAAGTCCGAACAGAAGCAAGACTGTCCCTCGGGAGTCCGAAAGTAGCACACACCCTACTTTGGCAAGAAAGATTCCTCTGGAAGATAACCGAGTCTACCAAGCTTCTACCAACAGAAGTAAAGACTGTCTCTCAGAAGTCTGAGCAGAAACAAGGCTGTCCCTCGGAAGTCCGAACAGAAACAAGGCTGTCCTTCGGAAGTCCGAGCAGAAACAAGGCTGTCCCTCGGGAGTCCGAGTGGATGCGCACTTCTACTTCGGCAGCTAATGGAAGCAAAGGCTATCCCTCGGGAGTTCGAGCAGGAGACAAGGCTCTCCCTCAGAAGTCTAAGCAGAAACAAGGCTATCCCTCGGAAGTCCGAGTGGATGCGCACTTCTATTTCGGTAGCTAATGGAAGCAAAGGCTATCCCTCGAGAGTTCGAGTAAGAGTCCACTCTACTTTGAAAAGAAAGATCATCAGAGCTCGTATTGATGAAATCAAGAGCTGTTTTTCAGACCCGCACTAATGGGAGCAAGAGTTGTCCCTCGGAAGGCTCTCCTTCAGAAGTCCGAGCAGAGACAAGTCTATCTCTCGGAAGTCCGAGTGGAAGTATACTTCTATTATGTCAAGAAAACTCCCTTCAGGTTGGTAACTGAGTCTACTATTTCTCTTTCTTCTTTGAGGGGCAACAAAAATTGAAAACTGTTTCAAGCAACATAACACCATGAAGATATACAATGTAGAGAAAATAACTTCTAATGGAGATACATAATATGGAGGAAATAAATTTCTTCATGACATAAGAAAGATAGAACTTCTTGGACACTGTAGTAAATGCAAACTGTAAATGTCATAGATAGACTTCTTCTACGGAATGTTGAAATTTGCCCCTAGAGTTGCAAGATCATTTGGAAAGCTTTCACCAGCTGCTCGGGTTGTGGCCATCATGCACCATCATAAATAGTACACCATCTTGCCTCCTTCTCGAACTTTCATCACCTTCCGAGGAATAGGCGGACTTTCTGGTCTAGACATTGCCCGCTTACTTGACTCTGCCATCAGCTCCTTGTCATCTTTGATATCCTCCCAACGAGGAATTTTGACCCCTCGAGGCTTAGAGGTGGTGGGAACTTCTTCGACAGCCAGTTCGGTGAAGTAGATGGCATCAGAATAATGAGCTTCATGGATCTCGAAAGGCCTTTCTGTAGCCTGAATTGTCACCGTCTTCTTTCCCCATTTTGCCTTAACACACTGATGATAACTCGATGGTACAGCCCCATATCTATGCATCCAGGTCCTCCCTAGAATGATGTGATAATTTGTCTCAGAATCGATAATATGGAACTTGGTGGCCGAGCGAATCTCTCCAACGGCTAAATCAACTGTTACGCATCCGATAGTAACTCTCCTTTCTCCACCGAAGCCAGTGATGACTATCGGCTGCTTCACAATGCGTTCTTCAGAGATTCCGGCCTTTTCTAGAGTAGCGCGAGTCATAATGTTGATAGAGGCTCCACTATCTAGAAAGGCCCTTTTGAACTCAACCCCGTTAATAAAAGCAGTCACATAAAGCGGGCGATTGTGAGAAAAAAGATACTTCCGATCAACCTCGGAGAAAGTAATGGCACTAGACTGCTCTTTTGCCTTCCTCGGGATAGATCCCTCAGTCGACATGCATCCCTCATGGTGTGCCTTGGCTATATTAATGATAGACTTGGTGATTTCTGTTCTTGCCTCCTTGGAAAGTCCAAGCTGGTCAAAGAACTGCTTGAACTTTACACAGTCTTGCAAGGTTTTGGCATAGTGATCCGGATCTTTTTCCACTCTTGGAGGCTCGTAGTTAACCATCTCCTCGGTCTCTTCAAAATAAGATGCCACATAAACATGGTGTCCTCCTCTTCCGTAGTACTCTTCTCCTCCTTCTGGATCAAAGGGATCTTCGCCATGAGTCATAAATGTTCTGCCCTCTGGATCGAGAGCACTTCTATAGTAAACTTGCTCACCCTCTGGCTCGAGGATGTCGTCCAAATAACAATCATCGTCATCGAGGTTGGCGATAGCCTCAATCATCGGGCCTTCATAAGCTATCATAGCAACATTCTTGCCCTTGTCTCGGTGTTGAGGATATGGTTGTTCTCGGATGTCTTGAGTCCCTTGCTTTTTGAACCTCAATTCGTCTGCCTCGACTTTATCTCTGAAGATTTTTCTGAGAGTCCAACACTTCTCTGTCGGATGTTTCAATGTACGATGGTAGACACAGAATTCAGGGCTCTCACGGTCTTTCTTTGATGGCATTTCTTCAACATAAGGCAATTTTAGCTCTCCGTCAGCCACCCATTCCTTAACTAGAGCTTTCACTTCCTCGATTCCACATGGATAAGAAACATTCCCCTTTTCACCATTATATTGCTTTCTCTTCTGGCCTCTATGACCTCCTCCTTGTGAATTTCGGGTATCTGGGGCAGAGGCAGCAGCAACAATAGGTCCACGAGACGATTTGAAACTAGTCTTGTAACTGGCCTTAAATCCGGACTCCTGATCATGAGGAATGCTAATGTTCCGAGCTGCTTCTATTAATGCCGAGAAGGTGGGTAGCTTGTGATTAACTAGAAACATTTTGTATCTGCTCAATGCCCCTTCTAGACAGATTTGAACCAGATAACTCTCCTCGACTGCTTCATGACAATCTACGGCCTTGTCCTGAAACCTTTTGACGTAGTCAAGGATGTCTTCATTTTCTCGTTGCTTCTCTTTACACAATGTAAGTGTGGTCACCCTCTCCGCCACTTGAAAGAACTTGGAGTGGAATTTGTTAACCATTTCCTCCCAACTTCGGACAGAGTTTGGGGCCAAATTAACATACCAACTATATGCTCGGTCGGTGAGGGACTTAGAGAATTCTCTCAGTCGGAGGACGTGGTTTGAACCATGAATACCTAGAGTCTCGATGAATCGCACAACATGTTCTCGGGCATTTCCTTGTTTGCCGTCGAACTTGATGAACTTCGGCACTGTATACCCCTCAGGGTATGGATAGCTCAGCATCTCAATGGGGTAAGGCGGCTTGACGTCTGGATCAGGCAAAGAGGGTAAGGTCCTCTTGCCCCGTTCGAGATCGAACATGGCCTGTACATCGGCGAGAGTGAGAAACTGTTGAGGGAGAGAGTTTGATGGTGGTATTCCCGGGACTTGGCTTATGTACCCGAAGACTGAGCTAGGGGCGTCTTGGCCATTCTGGTGCTGCGAATTCATCATTGGTGAGGACATTTGACGATACTGGCCATCAGCGCCTATAGACAAGCCAGTCGGTGATGGGATATTGAATTGAGGCCCATAGAGTCCACCGCACGGCGCCGCTATACCGGGTTGTGCTTGCAGATTTGTTGTTGGCACCAAAGGAGGCCCGCTTGGTGCTTGGGTAACATTCACTGGTGGCGTAACAAGATTAGGTACGGGCATAGCTCCCTTTTGCGCCATCATGCTCCTTATGTTTTCCTGGACACCAGCAGTCGTTGGAGTGTCGTTCATTACACCAGAAACTCCCCTAGTCACCATTGGATCTTGGCTTGGCACGCCATGGAGACCGGGTATGGGCAAACTGCTGCCGCCTACTGTGGTTTGAGCATGTGTTACTGTGGCCGTGTTGCCATGAGCCATAGGCTGATTGGGGCCTACTTCTCCTTGGATTTGATTTTGCGCTCCGGCGGGAATAACTCCACCACCAGTTTGATTTCCGTTTGGCGCCGGTGCAAAGTTAGAACTCATCACCAACATGGTGTGAGTGAGATTCTGAAGAGTGGTAAGAATCTCTTGCTGAGTATTCTGAAGTCCTTGAATGGCTTCAAGCAAAAGTGGTTGATCTGGAGTCATGGTTCTGTCATCACCACCATTAGAGGATCCTTGTTGGTGAACTTCATCTTCTCCCGCCATTCTTGTTGGAGTTGTGTGGATTCCAGATCTCGTTGAGACCATTAACCAATCCGCCTCCCCAGCGGAGTCGCCAAAATGTAGGAGAGGGTTCAAGAAAGGAGTTGGAAAATTCGAAGATCTTCGAAGATCCTTGAAGAACAATTTCGAATTCTCTAGAATATGATGAGAGGCTTAGATTCTTCAATAATCTCAACTTAGGAACACGACAACAAAGGAGATGATGGAGATAAGAGATTGGGTGAAGAAGAAGGCAAAATGGCTAGAGAATAGAATAATGGCAAGGCTCTCCCATTGATCTCCCACTTTCACTCTCAAGGTCGATAATGGAGAAGGGAAATTAGTTCTTTCCCAAGAGTTAAAAATCTCCAAAATCCATCCCTTGTAAAGCTATGGGTGGGTGCTATTTATAGGCACCTCATGATGTAGGATGGAGCCCATGTGCAAGGCACATGGGGGATATTTTCTCTAACCACCTTGTCCGAGGGGGTGACCTCTCCGAGGAGGTGACTTCTCCGAGGAGGTGACCTCTCCGAGGAAGTGACTTCTCCGAGGAGGTGACCTCTCCGAGGAGGTGACTTCTCCGAGGATGAGAAAACCCCGAAGAGGAGATCAATCCCTCGGCGAACCCTTCTTCTTAGCCACACCTAACCAATGATCCCCAATCATCCCAAAGGGTCAGGGGTAGTCCCAGAGGACGTCCTGCCGCAAAATATTGCCGAGTCTCATGGACCCCCCGGGGTCGTGCCACCTCGACCCGGGTATAGGCTAGTTTAACCGAAGAGTGAATTTATCTCCACTCACCGTCCTCGGGATCGGGTCCTTTGTTCGAACTCCATTACGCCCATGGTTCTGGTGCGTAGATCCCGGAAAGCTCCGAGCCCGCAAGTGTTCTGGGACTCATTAACGGAGCGACTTCTAGATTGCGTCTGAATCCGTTCGAAGCCAAGTACTTCGGATCTCTAGATTCGTGGGTCCGAATCCTTTCGAGTCCGAGTGCCTCGGATCTCTAGGCTTGCTTAATACCCTTTCGAGTCCGGGCCCAAGTAAGTCTCTAGGTTCATGGATCCGAACCCTTTCGAGGCTTAGAGCGATTCAATCCGTTTGATGGCGATAAATCCGGGCCCACTGATTCTTGGACTTGCGATAAATTCGGGCCCACTAATCTTGGGCTATTGGGCCTAAATAATTTAGTGGGCTCAAATTAGCCCCTCTTACAACTGCACACCATGACTTGTAGTAGTGAGAGACGATTTTTAAATTGCGGCCCACTTAGCTTGACAAGGTAATTGCACTGCAATTTCAGATGTAATAAAAAACAATTTTAAGAATTCATAATTTACGTCAGAAATTTGAAAAAAAAATCAATCGTAAATTTTAAAATTTTTAAAAGTTAAAGTCTTAATTTTTTTTAATTATTCTGTAATTATTTTTAAAAGATATGATTTAATTGTAATATTTTTATTAAATTTCTAAATTTGTTTACAATTATATGATAGGAGAGTTGAGCTTAAGAATGGGTATGAACTGCCCATCTGAACTTCCTATTTTGAGGACGTATATAAATTATTAAGAAAATATTATATATAGTATTTATACATATAATTTATTTGATTTTATGTTTTTCAATAAAAAAAAAAGATGCACTTAAGATGAAAAGCACTTGCTTAAGTCTATACTTATATATTAAGATTTTGTGTCAACCAATCTATGAAATTGTTAATTTTAGTTTTATAATATATGGATTTGTTGGACAGGCTTAAGATTGTAATACTATTTTAAGGCTTGGTTTGAGAGAGATTTTTAGGCCTGAAATTGAATTGAGAGTCAAGCTTTTACCCGTGAGAGATTTTTTAATTTCCTAATATAAGCCAGGCCAAAACCTGGACGAATCCGATATTTGTCTACCCATATCAAAATCTTATATGATTAAATTTGTGACTAATTATTCAAAAGTTAATCTGTAACCTGCCATGTCATTTTAAGAAAGACTTGTTAGGAGTGCCCGACTTTTTCATATCACAAATAAAGGGAATATTTTGCAAATCAAAATAACAATTAAGTGGCTAACATGCCCCTTACACTTCTAATTTGAAGAAAATACCCAAAGTAATTTTTTTTTATTGTGTTTACATCTTGAATTTATTAAAAAATTTATGAGAAAGAAATTAAATAAAAGTTCTTTTTTTTGTCATTTATATTTATAAATTGAACATCCAAACGCAACCTTAAGCAACCGAACATGAAAGTCAGGGTTTCCATATTTCACATTGGAGAAGGTCTTGTTGGTCGCGCTCCAATTATTTTATTATTTTGACCAAAATCTTCTCCGTTCTAAGAGTGAATATATGATTCATGATAAGTTCAAGGAAATGCAGTCATGTGTCTCATTATCCCCATCAACGAATTCAAAAGACTCAGTAATATAATTCTAGAGGATTATGTGATAGGAAAATGTTTGGGACCCTTTTGGGGATGACCCCCACACCTCCAAAGTGATCTCGGTTTCATGTATGTGTGTATAAGGTCTGGTTCAAATTTGTGGGAGTCTTGTGAGGGTGGGGATCTCAATCATTGCTCTTATGTGATAGTACATAGTGGTTTAAATCGATGGTATAGTGAAATTTTTATAAGTGAGATATAATGACTCAATTTTAGTGTTGAAGATGATCTACATAGTGGAAGTTACGACTTTTCATTTGTTAAAAATCCCCTATAAGCAAATATCACATGATAATTTGGGACCATCTAATATTTTTTCCAAAACACTGGTCTTCTCATTCACTGGAAAATAGCTTCCAAACTAATTGGTCTTTCTAATTTACTACTATCATTAGCAATGTGAAAAGGATTTGCCATTCGTCTAGTTTGAACTTTGAACTTTGAACTTTGACTCCCTAGACTATTCTCACTTTGTTTTTCTCTGTGATTCCATGTGTATATTTTATGTATGCATGTATGTTTCGCCATGTGTATGTGTATGTATGCATATTGGTATGAAGACAGAAAAGAGAAGAGAGAGAAGACACCTAACTTTGGTACTATAAATTCTCAAGGAGAGTACATTGTTTGGAAGGAAAGGCAAAGGCGTGACAAGAAGCACAGGAGTTGTGGGACTCTCTTCGCAGAAGAGATGACACTTGGTTTGGGATAGCAACGTGAACCAAGTGTCAATCTTCTGCGATGAGATACCCTATAACTTCTTTTTTATAATTTTCTTCTTCATAGTAAAGTTAGCCCGCACAAGATGGATAGGTGATGGTTGGATTGAATATCTTAACACAGCTTGTGAAGTGACTATCTCGTTGGGCTTGTGAGGTCTACCACAAATTGCATTTTAATGATTCAATTCGAGCATTTTGTAAGTTTTTATGTCTAAATTGTTCTTGAAAAAAAATTAAATTGATTCGATAGTTGAAATCATATTATTTCATTACATTTGTCTTCAAACTACAATTATCAGATTAAAATGAATGAATTGAATTATTAGAGTAAGGCCTATAATGGGTTCAACATGCCCAATTGACCTGTACAACACACAAATGTAAAAAAGAAAGCAGAGTTATAAATATTCTCTTGGATTAGTTGTCATGTTTTATGTCAGATTATCTTAGCTAACATAGCTAGTTATATAATTGTTTGCTGTTGGCATATTTAGATCATCTCTTTCTATTCTCATAATCATGATTATACTTTTATCTTTTCGTATTAATTCTGTGTCGTGGCAAGAACTAGAATTTTCTATAGCCTCACAAAATAATCAGAGATTCACCATTTTCAATTGACTGTATTCATATTTGGAATTGGGAATATCACGCTTTAATTTTGTCAAGGACGTTTTTGTTTCGGGTAATGCTATAAAACACGGAAATTTTACGTTCTATTCTAGCATTATGTGTACTTTTTCAGAAGGAAAACAAAAATTGTGTTTATATTATTATTGTTTTATTTCAGGCATTTGCAATGGCGTTAGAAGGTGGACCATCGTCAAGGTGCCCATTTGTGTGGTTTCCTGTCAAACAACAGTAGGTGATACTCTGTAATTGTAGTATCTCTCTCACACACTTCCGTTAAAATTGAACTGTGAATTTATATAGAGATTTTAAAAATAAAAAAATAATAAATAAATAAATAAAAGAAAAGGAAAAATCCTATTGAATCATGAATTTGAATGAACATAAAAGAAAAAAGTGAGAGAAATATAACTAAAATATGAACTAAATTTCTGAGTGTAAAACTTTGGGCAATTTACCAGGGTTGACCATCAGCCTTCAGGCAGGACGGGTGATCAAGAGGGCATTGAGTTTGACTTGGGAGCTAGCCGTAAAACTTGTGAAGGAAGGATCAATGTGAAGTGTTTTTTGAATTATTTTGGGGGTAGTTCTTCATATTTTAGATCTATTTTTTTAATAAATGTATTTAAAATGTAAAATATATATAAAAAAAATTCTAAAAGTTCAAATAAAATAGAAATATGGAAATTTATCCAAACACCCCCTTCTTGTTTCTCTAAACCCTTATAACAGCAAAGTAGAGAGTACCCTCCAACAAAACAGAGTTCCCTGCAGTCCCACTAGCCATTACCATTTGTTTAAGCTTCAAAAATTTATGGCTCAGTTGAGTTCCATCCAGGATGCACTTGATGGCATGAAAAACTGGGCTAGGGAGCAGAGACACGATGGAGTTTGCCGGGTGTCGTGGGTTGGTGAGTGCAGGGCCACAAAGGTGAATACAAATTTTATGTTGACAACACACATTGCCCAGCCACCCCCCAACCAATATCCTTCCACCAAATCCAAAATTCTTCCAAAGTCACGAGCCTCCCTCCACATGCCTTTCTTTGTTTGATTTTATTACCTATATATGGATTATTGCTTATTATGATCAGACACAGTTAAGACTCCAATGTACTGAACTTGAACTAAAGATGATTGATGCAGAGACAGAAGCACACCCAAACACAATCCACAGTTGTATCAATAAGACTTCAGTGACAGAAAGAATGAATCCAAAGTTTATGTTGACAACATTATCATAATGGCTAGTGTGAATAATGTCAACAAAAAAAAAATATATATATATATATATATTAAATTATCTAAAGAACTTTTGCCAAAGGTATGGTGTTGTATGATTTAAGCCAAAACCATATCACACTGAACAAGATGAGTTTCTCAAACTTAACTAACTTAACCTAAACCCAAAAATCAAATCAAATCAATGAAAACCCGAAATACCTAGAATTTTGTTTCACACCATGAGGCAATCTTTAAGTCTATCACCATCAACAAAATAGTCTCTCGATGATTCAATGTGAACAACGACACCACCACCATTCTCTTCACTCTCTTTAGAAATTGTAAAGTTTGAGTAATGAACATGCAATAGCTCATCCGAACTCCGCTTGTTAGACCACATTAAACACAACTTTCCATTCCCTAAATCAACCAGATGTCGCTGACTAGCATGACGACTGCATTCTGGAGGAAACGCCCCTGTTCCTTGTAAACCCCTCACCTATTTAGGGTTCCCCCTATTATTGTCTAGCAATTCATAAGCATACATTATATTCTTGCCACCAAAATTATAAATCCCGTCACGAAAGCACAAGATAGTACCAACAACAATAGCAGTTCAGTCTGTCCAGGAACCATAACATTTTGTAGCCTCTGACTTAGACTCGTAGGAATATAAGGGTTCTGTCCGTGCCTCATAACGCAGGCAAGGCAATACTGGTCTAAACTTGTCATCAACGTTAAGAACTATATCACTAACAACAACCTCTGAATCTTTATCATAGTCTTTGTTGATACAGTCTATCAATGGGGGCATGGGTCGGACTTATCCATACTTCTAATGGGTCTTCTAGTCTTGGAATCCACGAAGCGTGCCTGCAAAAAGGCCCAAAGGGGGAGGTAGTCCCCCGACGGACACTCCGACGATCAAGTTCGATTAGGATGGATTAATTGTAGAGAAAGTGAGAAAGAATGAGATGAAGTACTTAACCTTTAACGAATCGCCAAAACTTCCTTATATCTTTTCCTTTGTTCTTCATTTCCTTGTTCCTTCCCAACTATCTCCTTGGTCGAAAATCTATAGCCTAGTTAGTATCGTTCATGATGATTCTGCATATTCCGGCGTGAAGAGTCTTGCCACATTTAATGCTATGGTAGTCTTATTAAATAGCTAATGTGAGTGCAATAACTTTGCAAGATCTTTGTTTATTTACGTGGCTAGTCCATGGGCAATGGGCTGGACCCCCTGGGCCGTGCCCATCAGGAGTCCCCCATTCCCAAGTGCAGCTTTTAGTCCAATGAAGGAAATATGAAAAGTGGAAAGTGTCCCCCAAGGTGGAGAAGAGGGTTGAGGGTGGATGGGTGTGTGGCACGGGAGGAAAAAGGGAGCGAGCGCGGTGAACGGCCGACCGACATGAGGGGTCGACCGCGACGATGGCCGGGCATAAAGGATGGGCAACCGTCGAAGGAGGGCTGACTGCTAGGTGGCCGAGCGCAAGGGTGGCTGAACGCAAGAGTGGCCGATTGCAAAAATGGCCAACCGTTAGGGTGATCGACCGCTAAGGTGACCTACCACTAAAGTGGCCTACCGCAAGGGTGGTCGACCGTAAGGATGGCACCGCTAAGGTGGCCAAGCACAAGGATGGCCGAGCACAAGGGTGGCCGATCGTAAGGGTGGCAGACCACTAGGGTGACTGACCGCAAAGGTGGCCGACTGCAAGGATGGCCGAGCGTAAAGGGCGGTGGACCGACCGGGTGATGTTGATGGTGCACGAAAGGGCGCGGGGCTCGAGGGGCAGAAACGCACATGATAATGCGAAGGGGAAAAGGCGTAAAAGGAAAGGTAATTAATGAGGGTGACGTAGCGCGTTGACACGCGTGGAGTAATCCGCACCGTTGATGAAGAGATTGAATGGTCAATGGAAATGGGAAAGGTTTATAGTAGGGGATTTTTGAAAAGGTGAAGGATGTATCTAGATTGTGAGGTTCAAACTGGCAAAGTTTAATCACGATCCGTGGAACATAGGGAAACCTTGGGCATTTGGGCTTGTCTGCGATTTACGTATCTAATTGCAAGAAATCGACAGATCCTAGACTTGTGTGCATTCATTTCTTGTGATTCTCCCTTATTTCTTATTGCGAACTACTTGTTCCCCGTAGCTGAGGTGATTTACAGGAACGCAAGGCAGATGACATAAGAGAGAGCCCTTGCCTTGACGCCGAATGCCTTAAGTGAAGACGACGAGATTACAATGGCGGAGAAATATAAAAAGGAGAGGGTAGAGGAAAAGATGGGGGAAAGGCCGCCACGGCCTGCTCCGGCGACAATGACATCGGCTGTCCAACTTGTGAGCCAAATGTCCCTTGATCATTGGCACACCAAAGCGGATAAGTCGACACTAACGACGAGGGATCTGGAGGGATTACGGAATAAGTATTAGATTCTCGTAGATGTTGAGTTGAGAGTGCCGTTGGGAACAGAGAGGGCGTCAAACATAAGGCCCCAAGAGTTTACGTTGTACGAAGAGGCACTCCGGGGGGGTTTGAGGTTGCCAATTCCCTAAATTGTTGCCGATGTGCTAAATCGGCTGGAAGTGGCGCTCGGCCAGTTGATGCCCAACACGTAGAAGATTCTGATGGCATGTGTGGTTGCCTAGCTACGGGCGACCGATGGGAGAGCGATGTTGGTGGAAGAATTGTTTTCGTGTTACAAGGCATTCGGTCAGCATGAGACATGGGTAACCCTGTAAGCAGTGGTGGGTAGAGGGCTGGTCACGAGGTTACCGTCGTCTATCAAAGGGTGGTGGACGAAGTGGTTTTTTGTATCGGAGAATGGGGGGAGGGCGGTATGGACAATGTAGAAAGTCCCCACCAAATTGCTTGAACCGAAGTTGGACGCTGCGGCGGAGGAAAGGGTAAAGCAGGTTAGGCAGTAGCGAGAAAAATAGGAGGTGAAGTGGGATGACTTGGTGAAGCCCTATGCCCTATTTGCGCTGGGATTGGAGGCATAGCCTACTGAAGGAGATCCGACGCCTGAAGAGGTGGAGGTGACAAGGAATGAGCAAGAGGCAGAGGAGTGGAGGATCTTAGCAGTTGCGGAGAAATACAAGGAAAGAGAGTTGGGACCGGCGCCAAAGGCAGTGGTGGAAAGGGTGGCCCGCCCAAGGCCTAAACCGTTGGCAGGCAAGGACCTGAGTACGTTCGAGCCGATGAAAGAGCTGGTGGACCCATTGAAGGAGAGGAGTAGGGTGGAGATGGAGGAGGTGTTGAGGAAAAAAAGAAAGAGTGGGACAGAGGGTAGAGAGAGGGTGGCCACGCGAAAGAAGAGAAAGAAACGGCGACGGTGGCGAGCGATGAGGTGAGAGTGGGGCCCTAACCAAGGATGGTTGTGATGGAAGCTGAACCCTCAAATACGAAGATGGTGGAGGTGAGAGGGACGAAAGACAAGAAAGAGGAGGGGTAGACTAACGATGTGCAAACGTCAGAAGAGAACATGGAGAAAAAGATCAGAGTAGAGAGGAAGGGACCTGAGGAGAGGTCTGCCCCAGTGAGCACAAAAGCGGAGGCCAAAAAGACAGCTGCGCGCCATCTAGGAGCAGTAGTTGGTCTTCTGCCAGTGGGGGGGGGGGGGAGGAGAGCCTGCCAATGTATTAAGTAATGTGTGAGTGGCAACGGACCGTTTGTTGGGGACAATAAAGGATGCAGCAGTCAGGGATGTTTCCAGGTTTGGGAAGGCAGACCTGATGAGAGCATTCTGTTCTGCGCAAATGGAGTTGCTGACATTAACAGCAGCGCTGGTAGGTAAGAGTGTGGGCGCAAAGATGGAAGTGAGCCCACTGAAAGTAAAATTGGAGAAAACCCAGGCTGAGCTGGGGAAAGCAAACGCAAAGTGTGCACGCTGGTAGAGAGTGGCACGAGGCGCTTGCTACCAATGGCTAAAGCATGCCGAGATGCCAAAAAGTTAGAGGTGTTGGCGATTGTGCAGGGGTTTGTGGCGGAACGTGCCAAGGGTGGGGAGGAGGAGAACAAGGTGCAGCTAGTAAAGGCTAGGGCGCAGCTGAGCGATATGGCAGCGGAATTGGCTGCTGAGCAGAGACGATGCCAAGAAATCTAGGCCACCTGTGAGATAGCGAAGGAAAGGTTGGAAGAAGCTTTAGTCGACAATGAAGAGTTTCATGACGCGCCTCTGAAGGAGAAGGAAGAGACGGATGCACGGATGGTGGAGTTAGCAAAGGCCTTGGCTGAAGAAAAGGCCAAGTTAGCAGAGTTAGAGAGGCTGATGACGTCAGAGGGAATTGCTTACCCAGATCCGTGCGTCACTGTGGTGGAGCAGTTTAAGTTATCGTCTGAGTTTCAAATGGCAGTCGACGCAGTAGTGGCGAGGAGCAGTATCGGAGAGAGGAAATGTGGGGCTAGGCCGTCAAACGTGGCTACTGCTGAACTGGTGGAGGGGCAGACCAAAAGTGAAATTATCCAGCGCTTCCAACAGCTAGACTTTTATAAGCATGTACTGGGATAGTGGGTGGGTGAGTTGCCAACGGAGGGCAGCGGAGATCTTCCCAGACATCGACGCCAGGCTCTTTCGGCCAAGAGAGGGAGACATTGCTCAGACCTCGCTAGATGAGGGTATCGATAAAAAAGATCTAGTGTCCAGTGGGGAGAAAGGAAATGGAGATAGGGAAAGGTGAAGACGTAGCTATACTGCCCACAGCCTGCTATACCAGTTTTTTTTTTTTTTTTTTTTTTGGCAAAGTGCTTGTGTAAAGATAATTAGAGTTTGTGTGAAATTTGTATTGGAAGTGTGAAATTGCTTTTGTGAAGGACTTTACAGTTTGCAATAAAGTTAAGTTATAAAACTGCTGTGTGTCTTGCCATGTGTGGCCTTTCAAGAATTGAGTTGATTTTGAGTTTGAATGCCACGTATGTAAATGCGTTATTTGGGAAAAAGAATAATTTTGAAAGAAAGAACAAGAAGGAAGTAGGTAATTTGAAAATGGAGTGGAGGTTACTGGACTTGGTCGGGCAGAACTTAAGACATAGTTTGGTTGAGCTCTTCAAGCTCAGTTTTGCTGAAGCTTATGGTACTTAGTCTGTCTGAGGCTTATATTGCTCAGTCTGGCTGAGGCTTATTTAACTCAATCTGGCTGAGCTCTTTAGGCTCAATTTTGCTGAGGCTTATGTTACTCAGTCTGGCTGAGACTTATTTAACTCAATCTGGCTGAGGCTCAGCCAGACTGAACCTGCAAAGCTCAACCAAACTAAGTTAAATAAGCGTCAACCAGACTGAGACTGAAGAGCTCAGCCAGACAGACGGCGCCAACTGTTGATACAGTCTATCAAAGGGGGCAAGGGTCGGACTTATCCATGCTACTAACGGGTCTTCTAGTCTTGGAATCTACAGAGCGTGCCTGCAAAAAGGCCCAAAGGGGGAGTAGTCCCCTGGCGAACACTCTGACGATCAAGTTAGATCAGGGTGGATTGATTGTAGAGAAAGAAAGAAAGAATGGGATGAAGTACTTCATCTTTAACATATCGCTAAAGCTTCCTTATATCTTTTCCTTTGTTCATCATTTTCTTGTCCTTTCCCAGCCATCTTCCTGACTGAAAGTCTATAGCCTGGTTAACATCGTTCATGGTGATTATGAATATTCCGGTGTGAAGAGTCTTGCCACATTTAATGCTATGGTGGTCTTATTAAATGGTTGATAGAGGTGCAAAAACTTTGCAGGATCTTTGTCTACTTACATGGTTAGTCCCTGGGCCGTGGGCTGGACCCTTGGATCTTAGGCCATGGACTAGATCTTGGGCCGTGGGCTGGACCACCCTGGGCCTTGCCCATCAGTCTTTATTAGGTGGGGTACATAAAGATTTCCATTCCTCCAAACGTGGATAAAAAATTGCAATCCAACATTCAGCTTCTAGATTACCTCCCATAACAAAGATCTTTCCATTTATAGCTGTGGCATAAGAAAGCTCTTTGGCAGTAGTCATGCTAGGGCCAATCTTCCACCCTTGATTGAGCATCAAAATAGAATGTGTCTGGAAGAGAATGCTTGTCTGGGTTGAATGCTGCGCTGCCAACAATGTAGATAATGGAATCCAAAGCAACGCAGCTTGATGCATCTGAATTATATGGTTGGGATTGAATTGGAGTAATCGGAGAAAGTAGTCTTTGCTTGTTTTTTGACCCCTAACCATCTTCATCATACTAAACGTTAATAGAAATGTGATCTGATCAAATGGTTATCGATATTCGATTAACGTGATTTTTTACAAAGATAAAGTACTCGACAAGTCCTACACATTGAGCGGTTTGGATCATACGGGCTCTGTGGTGGGCTCACGGGGCCCAACAGCATGGTCCAATCCAATTACGGACTGGACACAAACCACACCCTGTAATTTTCCCCAGTTCAATGTATTGTGGGTTCACCTGAGTTTATCTTGATAATTCAAATCGTACAAACTAAATTTATATGTATTTGTGATCTTCTCCATTGCTTCAGATCCTAAGATTTTCCATCACCCTTGCAACAGCTGGTTATTTTTGAGGTTACCTTACGGATGTAATTGCTTTCCCCATTTAAAAAATAAATAATAAATAATAATATTAATTTATTTATGCAAGAAAATAAATTAATTGCTTTCTCTATACTTGTTTATTTATTAAAAAATGTTATACAAACTAACAAAATCTACAAATTTCTCTTACTAACTAATGTATTATCTAATAATAAACTTTTTGAAATTGAAACAATACCCACTTGAATGACATGATATGTGTTCTACATCAGTACGTAAAAAGAAAACTAAAAGATTTTTTAGTTTGTATGTTATTATTATTATTTTTGGATTAGGTTTTAGTTTGTATATTATTACTCATATTTATTGTAACAATCAAATGTATTGCATCTCACATGGAAGACAAATTAAGTCAAAGAAAGAGGAACAAAATAGGAGTATTCTAATTAATAGTTTTATATACATTGTCCACGATCCTGAAATGGATATGAACACCATAAACAACATGATAAAATTAGTTTGATGTGTGGAAGGTACAATAGAGGAACAAATATAGTATCCACAGAGAAATTTCTTCCTAGATAGTCATAAATTTAGACTCTTCCTAGATAGCAATAGTTCAAAATTACCATTATTTCCCATCCGATTGATTATTCGAGATGCATCATTAAGTCTATTGGCTCTTTCAAAAATGCTGGCAACAACAAGATGCAACTCTTTCTTGTTTATGCTGGGATCAGAGTCGAACCTTTTAAACAGTGACTCTACCATGTCAAAATCCCCTCTTGCACCATAGAGACTCAGCATCTGGAAGTGAACTTCATCAGGAAAAACACAACCCTCTTCCTGCATCTCCTTATATACATCATCTGCCACCTCAAACTCCCGTAACTTCCCATAAGCATTTAGGACTAAAGCAATCGTATTGGAATCTGGGAAATAACCCGCTCCTCTCATCTTGTCAAACACCTCAATGACATTCGCATGCTTTCTGTTCCTTGAGAAAAGATCTATCATACAGCTGAATACAGATATGTCCTTGACTTCTCCGGCATCAATAGCCTGTCTAAAGACCCATGTGGCCTCTTCTATACGTCCAGCTCTAGCAAGAACCATGATGGCAGTCTCCCTGGGTATGTTATCTGGGCGCTTAAGCTCATGGAGCAGACGCTTAGCATGTGCAACCAGACCTGCCCTCTCATAAGCCACAATCATAGTCTGATAAAGCACCTGATCAATATTAGCCCCAGTAGTCCTTAGCTTCTGAAACAGCATTGCTGCTCGATCCAATTTCCCTGCCTTACACCAAATTGATATTATGGTTGAATACGTAATGGCATTGGGTTCAATTCCTCTGCTTTGCATCTCTTGGATAAGATTATTAGCCTTTTCATGCTCAAGAGACTTCCCATAAATCTTAATCATGGTGTTATAAGTAACAACATTTTGCTCAATATCTTTCCTCTGCATCAACCTGAAGAGATGTATGGCTTCCCCGAAAAGCTCAGCCTCACCATACACCCGCAAAAGTGTATTGTAACTAACAACACTCGGCTCAATTCCCATCTTTCTCATGCTCCAGAACAGCCTATCAGCTTCCTTGGCCATATCAAGCTGCCCATACACATCAACCATAATATTGCAAGTAGTCAGATCAAGCGGACACTTAGTCTCCTTCATCTCAGAGAAAACAGACAGTGCCGCGACAAACTTTTGGTTCTCAACATACATGCTCAAAATCGTTGAATAGCTAACCGTATCTGGCATGACACCCACCAACCTCATTTCTTGAAGAAGCAAACGCGCTTCACGGAAAAGCTTAGCCTTCCCAAACACATTAATCATCGAATTATAAGCAACAAGGTCAGGCAAAATACCCGACCGCTTCAATCTCGAAAAAATCGATATTGCTTTAGAGTAATCACATAGTTTACGAGACAATTCGATAAGATTGCTATACAAAACGAGATCACCAGTAACACGGTCTTGTTCCATCTTTTGAAGCCAAGACAGAGCATCATCAAACAAACCCTCTTTACCAAAATGGGTAATAAGCGTGGAATAAGTGTACCTGTCGGGCGAAAGCGCTCGTTGGCGCATTTCGTCGAACAGGCCGTGTGCGAGCTGCCACTGCTTCGCCCGAAGCACATTTCGCATCACAACATTGTAAGCGAACACAGAGGGAGTGTATAAGGCCTGTTCGTTGATCCAATCGAGCAGAGCGAGCGATCGTTGCCAGTCCGGTTCGCGAGAGAGAAGCGTCACCATGAACCGTATGGAAAGTTGTCGACCTTTGTACGGTGACATCAGAGAGTACAGTTCTTGCTCGTTCGAGGTCTGCCGAATCGATGACAAGAGATCTTCCATGTCGACGCTGTGGTCTAAGTACACTTGTTGCTGTTTTCGACGACGAAGAATGTGGGGAGTAGAAGACGGCGTCGTTGTTGTTCTTCTATTCCAGATATCTTTGGTTGAAGAAGCTGAGAATGAGACAACAATGGAGTTCTTACGGTGGTTGCTATTTTTCCGGGAAGGTACAGTGGTCGTTCTAATAGAGGGGAATGAAGAAGAAGGAATGGAATGCAAGTGAATTGAAGTAGCAGATAAGGAAGATATATCCATGGCGTTGAGTTGAGTTGAGTTGAGTTGAGTTATGAGTTGAGTATTAACAGGTTAGGAGTTGAATATCTAAGATTGTAAGTAATGCAGAGAAGGTTGAATTGATCGAGTTTTACACATTCTGAGATACAACCGGCTTTACTCGATACGATACGACTTCATCCCAATCACACATAACTTCATCCCAATCACATATTCACACATGCTGGATATTGTGGGTGGGTGCCCAAAATTAATAAGCCACTACTTGTTTAGAATGAAATAAGTAAAAAGAAAAATTTTTGGCAGTTCTAATAAAGGAACTCTAATGCATTTTATTAGGAGTGGATTTTATTATGATGTAATATTTTGACTTTGATTATTTTTATTTTTTATTTTTTTATTCTCTGTCACATTATTAGAACTCAATTAGAACTCCAAAATTAGAGGAATGTACCATTGCTCCAAGTAAAAAGTGATATGTTTAGCTTGAAATTGATGGAGTTGGAGTCATTGCTGACTGTTGTGCAGTTTTTGCAAATTATTTCGGATTTTATTTTCATCATTTGAACCGTTCAATTTTTAAAGAATATCGAGTAAAATATACCTGTAAAAAATAAAGTTGATCGGATATTGATAGACCCTTTATCAACTCACATTTATATTTAGTTTAATACTTATATATTTATTTTTTATATGTACAAGTTTGAGTTGATGAAAGGTCTATCGATATCCAATCAACTTGATTTTTTGCAGGTATGTTCTACTCAATGTTCGTTAAAAATTGAACGGTTTGGATGATGAAAATAAAGTCCGAAATAATTCCCATAAGCTGCACAACAGTCACTACTTATAAGAAAATATGAATACACAGCAGTGACCTTGATTCCTAAATGGATAGAAAGTGTAAGAAAATTATTTTAATTAGAAGTAATTATAATTTGGTCACAGGGTTGTAGATTTTCGATTAATTTAATTTTTTGCATAAATGATATACTCAACGAAACTTACAATATCAACGGTTCAAATTAACAAAAAATACTCAGGAAAAGTTCTCATCGAAGCACACAACACCCTAATGTGACTAAGGTCACAACAAGAACCTCGAACCCCAAAGATATCCATTCTCTTATTTTATTGATATTGTGTTTTGATCTTAAATTTATGAAAATAAATATATAAAAAAATGCTAATTTTTTTTCAATTTTCTAATCTACAAAACCAATATGGATACACCAAAGGATCAAGAAATTGATCTCATTGAATTTTGCCGTGAAATTTCATTTAACATTATAGTTGGAAATATTTAGGAGTGGCTATCGATCTGATTACTTGTTCAATCCGTCCAATTAAGTTTGATATTTTTAAGATTTAGGGAAATTATTTGGTCTATAAAGTTAAATTGGGTTGAGATTTATATCCATTTAATATTTAGGTTGGGCTTGAGATTAAAAAAAAAAATCCAACCCAATCCGGCCTGCCCATTTATAAAATAGGGTTTTTTACTGGCTGGTCCTACTTTTTATAGCTATTCCCCTCTTAGTCCTGAATATTGATGTTGTGCACCAATAGGTCCTGGAGTCTTTTTTTTTTTTTTTTGTATCCATTTTACCCCTGTTTTGTTTTCCCTTTTCTGGCGTGTTTCTATTTGATTTTTGCCATCAAAATACTGTGATGTGAGTCTGGGTTTGTGATTGTGAGTTTGGGTTTGTGATTTAGATTTCTGTGGAAATTCGCGATTTGTTAATGCATTATTATATTTAGATTTTGCAATTTGCGATCTCGTAGAGGGAGCTCGATTTGTGATTTGCTTTTTATAAATCTGTGAATCTTCGTATTTTGCAATTTCACGTTTGGTGTATAGTTAGATTTTGTGATTTGCAATTTTGTAAGCTCGATTGGTATGTTTGATTTTGATTTCAATTTCGATGTTTTTGTGTTTTTTAGTTTGAGTTTGTGATTTTGATTTTGATTGTGATATTGCTGTTATTCTGTTCTTTCTGCGATTGAATTTGTATTTTGATCATGATATTGAAAGCTTTGAGATATTGTAGACGCGCCCGCGTGAGGCCCTCGTGCTACAGTTCGGACTCAATTTGTGTCACGGTCCTTAATCTGAACCAAAGAGTCCAAATCCGGCAAATCGTTTTGAGAAAACAGATTTTTAGAAAAAGAAGTGCCAAACATGGACTGCTTTGCCAGATACAGAGTCGCCACCTAAATATTTTTTATGGGGGAATTTAGAAAACCTTGACTCGGTGCCAAAGGCCACGTGTCCGTCATCACCAAGGTTGCCTCGGCTCGGGAGCTTGGGTACGATTGGGGAAGGTCAGCTATGAGCACCCCCTCTCGCCCGATCCGAAGATCGGCCTCTACTAACCGTGATGTCCGCTTTTAAAACGTTATGTGTTCTTATTTCGGTTATTAGCCTAGAATTACTATGTTGTGCGCACAACAAACAAGTATAGACCAAATCGCCTAAATTAGAACGAAACATTGCATATCCGTTTGTTCGGAAAACAATTTGAAATTTGCTACTCGTAAGTAGGCTAAAAAAAATGGATTTCAATGAGTTGTTCCAACTCAAACAATCCAACCTTCACCCACAGACATTCAAGCAGTAATATCATGTAAACATATAGCCGCATGGCAAGCATACTGTCATGTTAACATTCACACTCATGCGAGATGCTAAGGCACAAATACTTACATCGTACTCCGTGCCAAAACAAAGAACTCGTTAGCAATCAATGCATGATCCAAGTCCATGTTTAAATGCCTAATGCAACGCATACGGAATGTCACTAGAGTAGGCTCGGCTAGTCTATGAATGACATGTGAAAATGCACAGGTAGCATGTATTCAAGTTAGATTTGAAATATTAATG
Organism: Camellia sinensis; assembly: GCF_055761805.1. NCBI lineage: Eukaryota > Viridiplantae > Streptophyta > Magnoliopsida > Ericales > Theaceae > Camellia > Camellia sinensis. The sequence continues at coordinate 241,653,717 of NC_138961.1, read as the reverse complement.
CTGTTAGCATGATGCGTCGAGCCCGGTGCATGCAATACTGATGAATGATGCATGCATGCAAAGCATAAGGTATGCTAAATTAAACATGACCTATTACTAACCATCAAAACAGGTAAGTAAAAGGGAGAAAGAAGTGGGGGTCGGAAGACATGCACACACTTATCCACACTTATTACAAATTCGCCCTCGCTCGGAGGGACCGAAAGAATAATACAAATTAACTAACTCGCAAGCTATTTAATTATTAAAAATCACCTAATTAATTAACAAATTAACTAAGCTAAGAAAAGCAATAAAAAAGGGGCCTCGGAAAGAGGGTCCAATGCACGCATGCTCGGGTCTTGCTCGGAAGTCCAGTGCCATGCACAAGCCGCCTCTGTTTTCCCTGCTCTGCTTCTCTGAAGACTGCCAAAGTCTCAGGATGTGCTCATTGGATGTTGGGGAATGCCACCGGCTGGAAGGAATCATCATCGGCTGTGATTTGGTGTCGATCGGCCAAAAATGAATCCATCGGCCACAGATGGATTGCCGGTCGGCACTCTGTGCAGTCGATCGGCAAAAAGTTCCTGCAGGACCTGTTTGACAGCAGCAGAGGACAGAGCTTTGCATGGCAATGCAATTCAAGCAATGTATGCACCAACCATATCCCTTATCATGTTTATGACTCAAAGGGACATGGTCCTTGGTTCTCGGACCATCAATCGCGCATTTCAATGCGTGATGGCCCAAGAGACCAAATTATGCATGTTGATTTCAAATGCAATGCAAACCAACAAACAAAGGCCCAACTCCCATCACTAAATCAAGGAACAAGGCATGCACGCTAGATGGAGTGCAACCTAGGCATGTGAACTAGCATGCAACATGGGCATACAATGCATTTATGCAAGTATGCAAGCAAACATGCAAGGTAAGCATGCAAACAAGCAAAGGATGGACTTAAGCTCGTTTGGGCAGCCCTTAAGGAAGCCCAAAAAAGTGGCCATCAACCAAGGAAATGAGGCCAAATGCACATGCAAGCATACATGACAACATGGACCAACATTTAAGCACATAAAGGCAACTTTTAAGCGCACTTTAAAAGAGGCATAGCACGGACAATTAACATGCAAATGAAGCTCTGAAAATCATGCTATAGGAGGTGCCAAACCAACTAAACAAAGCAAGCAAAACATGCCACAATGGCCCAAGTGCTTAAGACAAGCCAAGGAGGCTTAAACCAAGGTCAAGTCCACCAAACCTCACAAGGCTAAGGGGACTTAAAACAAGTCAAATGCAGACTTAAACAAAGCCAAGGGTGCACTTAGATGGCATCTAAGTGGTCTAAAAGTGCAAGCATACTCCGAGGCCTAAACAAGGGGCATAAGGTAACAACCTTTAAACACATTGAAGGAGGATTAAATGCAAGCATATAAGCATGTCATAAGGACTGAGATAACATGTTAAGCGGTTCCAAACCATTGAAATGATACAAACAAGGCATGCTACACACTTACATACTTAAGGCCAACAAGTCCAAAATGCAAAGGGGGCATGTAATGCAAGCTATGGTCGACCAAAACAGCCAAAGACATACGTTAAACATGGCAAAATAAACATGAAAGCTTCACAAAGCTAGGCCTAAAGCATGCTTGAACAATGGTTTACAACCTAAGGCATGTTAAGGCAACAAAATGGCATTACAAGGCATGTATGCTAAGCAAACATGGTGTACCAAAACCAACTTAAAACAATGCTATATCATGGCATAATAAGCACAAAAAACAGCCAAGGCATGGTCAACATGAGCCTAAGCTAGGTGCTCCCTCAATAGGCAAAAAGTGCCCTTTTCAAGGACAACAAGGAGAGGGGGTGGCCCTCTCCTTCTTGGGACCTCAAGGCACCATCCTCACCTCTGAAATCCCTCAAGATTTCAGTGGTGAGGAGGCCCAAACACCAAGGTCTCAGAGCTCACACAAAATAGCACAAAACAAGGGCCAAACAAGGCTTAAGAGGGGTCAAACAACCCCAAAGCTTAAAACACTCTTAACAAACTATTTAGAGGCCTTAAAAACAGAACTTTTACGTATTATATGCAAAGCCAAAAAACAGTTGCAAGATAGGTAAAAGTAGTGTGCAAAAATGGGGGGATAAAAGGGAAAAGTGATTACCCTTGTAGACCTTCTTCAACAATGGAGCTCCAGCAGCTTCTTGAGGTTGAAATCAACTTCGAAACTCTAAAAACAACCCTCAAGGGCCTCAGCTTCAAGGAAAGGTGTGGTAGTGTGTGTTTGTGTACAAAACTAAGGCCTAAACACACAATACAAGAGAATGAGAGATATAGATATAGGATAGATATAAAACCCTAAACCTAGAACCAGTGCTCCTCTAACAATTTTTTCTAACAGTTTCTTGAGGTTGAAATCAACTTCAAAACTCTAAAAACAACCCTCAAGGGCCTCAGCTCCAAGGAAAGGTGTGGTAGTGTGTGTTTGTGTACAAAACTAAGGCTTAAACACAATATAAGAGAATGAGAGATATAGATATAGGATAGATATAAAACCCTAAACCTAGAACCAGAGCTCCTTTAACAATTTTTTCTAACCCTAATGCCAAGAGAGGAAGCCTCTTCTTATAGGCAACTCCCTCTTGTAAGGCTTCCAAAACAAGCCATCCAAGAGGGAAATCCCTCCATACACGTGTATGGAGGGGAACAGAGTGGGTGCCAGCTATCACAGCTGGCACAAAATATCTACTAAAAGTAGATGAACAGTGATCGGCCATCCAAAATTGCCACTTTGACAAAATAAATGGCCGATCGGCAACAAAGAATGCTGACCGGCAATATATATTGCCGATGGCATAAAATCACTGGCCGGTGGCCTCGAGCCATGACCGGTGATGTGTGGGGATGCCTCACAAGGCATTCCCTGCCCCTTCAAGGCAAAACACAAGTGTTTGGTGCAAAACCATACACAAAACAGTCGAGTCGAGAGGTCCTGAGGCAAGGCGCGTAGCCGAGACCTCTAGGAACTCAAGATGAACACGAACATGGATGATCAGCGAGTGTTCGAGTGGTGACGTCCAAGTCTTGAGGACAGTCAAAAATGGGGTGTCTACAGTTGCCCCTCTTTGACAGAACTCGAAAGTCATAACAATGACGGGAGTGAATGTCAAAGCCCAGAGACGACCCATTTTTGACAAGGCCGAAGACTTAAACAAACATGCAAGACAATAAAGATATGCGCCCGAAGGCAGGGGCAAAATGCAAGACAATGCACAAAGCCGAACATAACTTATGATCATGCAAGGAAAGCTGTAACGAAGCATAACATGTGACAGTTTTAAGCTAGCATACACCAAACTACACTACAATGCAGAAAGGATGTAAGAGAATTATGCAATTCTCGATACGTCTCACGCAGAGGATGCAATACCTGTTCGGTTCGTCTGGTTGCACCAGCCTCAAATGAACTGTACATACAATATCGTGCCTAAAAAGAAAGCAAACTTAACAGGTACAATATCGTTCGTAACATGCATAACATGCAAAATGATATGCAATATATAAAACTACATATAGTAATGCAGATGAAAATGCAATGCAATTGAATCATAATCAAATCATGAGTGGTTCAAAACCACACAAATGTCAAATAGATTGATGGAAGTAACAAGTCCATCTACCATAGAAAAGGTGCCGCAACCCTCGAACCAACATACCAACGTGGAATAGGCGCGTACACATGCAGAACTATGAGTGATGTAGACGGACACAAGAACAGGTAATTGGGTAGAATGACATAAGTGGGGAAATGACCCGTTGAAGAAAGACTAATGATCCTAATGCTAGATGCAAAATTACACTACAATGTAATATATATAATGGAAATGGCAAGCAGCCAAACCAAATCTTGCCGAGGAAAGGTATGGATACACACAAACCACGTCTAACATAGAACGGTCATACAGAACTATGAGTGTATAGACGTAAAAAGTATGGGCACATACCAGACCAAGCTCAACATGGAAAGGCGCAAGCCCTTGATGGAGGTGATGCAGTCGATGCATGCAAACTACAAAGTACTATTTACAAATATGCAATGGAATGGATACAGTGGAATAAGGCCTACGGCCAAGCCGTATCTTGCCTAGGAAAGGCATGGACACGAACAAATCACGTCTAACATAGAACGGTCATACAGAACTATGAGTGAATAGACGTAAAAAGTATGGGCACATACCAGACCAAGCTCAACATGGAAAGGCGCAAGCCCTAGATGGAGGTGATGCAGTCGATGCATGCAAACTACAATGCACTATTTACAAATATGCAATGGAATGGATACAGTGGAATAAGGCCTATGGCCAAGCCGTATCTTGCCTAGGAAAGGCATGGACACGAACAAATCACGTCTAACATAGAACGGTCATACAGAACTATGAGTGAATAGACGTAAAAAGTATGAGCGCATACCAGACCAAGCTCAACAAGGAAAGGCGCAGACCCTAGATGGAAATGATGCAATGAATGCATGCAAGCTATAATGCAATATCTACAATATGCAATGGATGGGCGTAAATGTAATATTAGCAGTAAGATGCATGACATGCATTATTTACAATGATGCATGACATATGCACTATTTACAATGATGCATGACATATGCATGTTTTTTTTTGTTTTTTTTGTTTTTGTTTTTGAAATGCAAATGCATGATGATGCATGATTTTGAAGTGCGCGACAACGCGCGGCTTTTGAGATGTACGTGAACTTGAATATGCGACGACGCGAGTCGCTTGAAATACATATATAATGCAACTTATCAAAAGTCATTCGGGCACGACAAACACCGAAGGACTTGCACCTTCAGAGGATTTAGGGTCTCCTAGACCGTCATATGTACAGGACAGTGTGATGCGCAAGATAGCGCGATGGAATGCATGCAAAATGCAAAGGGAATGCGTAAGATAGTGCGATTGAATGCATGCAAAATGCAATAAGATGCGCAAAATAGCGCGATGCGTGAGACAATGCGAGTGCACAAGACAGTGCGATGCGCAAGATAGTGCGATGGAATGCATGCAAAATGCAATAAGATGCGCAAAACAGCACGATGCGTTAGACAACGCGAGTGCACAAGACAGTGCGATGCGCAAGATAGCGCGATGGAATGCATGCAAAATGCAATAAGATGCGCAAAACAGCGCGATGCGTTAGACAACGCGAGTGCACAAGACAGTGCAATTGATTTGAAATGCACAAGACAGTGCGATTGATTTGAAATGCACAAGACAGTGCGATTGATTTGAAATACACAAGACAGTGCGATTGACATGTGATGCACATGGGGCAACTTCTGAGTTTTGTAAAAGCCAAAAGGATACGAAAAGGATACACCTTGCACGAATTCGAGTGCCACACATAGAAGACACGATCCGAGGTCAAAACGGAGGCCAGTTGAGCATCGGAGATGCACGTTTCTTGCACCGTCTTGAGCAATGAAGGCCCTGAACCACACATATAACCTAAAAAAGGATGTAGGAGGCTCCAAAACCACTGTAAGAGACCACCGGATACCCACCGGCCATCAAAATACATCACCGGCCGTCCATCGGCCATCACAAAATTCCATCGGCACAATATTTTGCCGACCGGCCAACAGTGTGGCCGACCGGCAAAATGTTCCTGTATCGGGGCAGTTCAGTCATTTGGCCACGGGTCTTTTAAAATAGGGCTTCTAGCCCTATTTTCTTCACTTCCTCTTGCTGGAAATTTCTCACCCTCTCTCTCTAGATCATTTTCCTCATTTGATTTCCTCGTTTTCTTGCGTTCTAGCCTCCATTTCGTCGTCCGATTCACGAATACCTTCGCATTTCGAACGTTTTGAACCGAACGAAACTTCGTTTCGGTGTCTCATTTTTGATTTCTGCCACTCGGGGCTTGTTTCCCTTGAGTTTTTCTCAATATCTATGCCTTTTCCGCACTTCGGCTTTTCCGGCCTTTTCCGGCCCTCTCGGGGTTGACTTTTTGTTGACTCTTCACGTTCTCGCCCAATTTTTTGTCTTCCGACCATTTTCACATTCTCTTCGAGATGGCGGACGATCTTCCACAGGGCGGGACCCCTCCAGAGCACGAGATGGATCCCGAGGCCGAGCCCTTGCCACTTCACATCCGGCCGTTCGATCCGGAGACTTACTGGCCAGTGGTTCATGTGATGCTCCCCGATGGACTGCGCCAGTTCAGGGGCTTTGAGAGGGGTGTGGCACCCGAGCTATTACTACGTGAGCCTACCTCTCATCTGTCTTCCGCGCTTCCGAGGTAACATTCTTTCCTCTGCTTTACTTTCCGCAATGTAGAATATAAAACTGCCGTAGCCGGTCATATTCTGTAACTGCTTAATTCTGATACACTGATGCACTGTGCACTGTAGTTGATCGCAAACAAACTTACAACCGGTATCTGTTTGAAACTTACATGTGCACACACACTACACTGACCCTGAATCACCCAAACGCACGACGCACACTGTATTTCACTGCATACACACTAGTACCTGATATCTGCTTGAATCTGAAAACATGCACACATGCTGTATATTTGTATGCTTCTGAAAACTGCATTTTGAATATTGCCTCGCAATTGTTGTTTTTGATTACAGGGGGATTCCCATACCATCCGTGGGTATGGGAACGTCGTTGCTCGGGACTGGTACATAGAGCTGCCAGACGCGGTTCGCCATATCGTCGACGAGGCTGGTTTCGGCATCTTCTGCAGGGGGCTCTCTCGGCTTACGACCTGCAGGCCCTTGCTTGCTGCTTTAGTGGAGAGGTGGTGGGATACCACCAACTCCTTCCACTTCTCTGCTGCGGGGGACATGACGATGACTCCCTACGATTTCTCGATACTCACTGGCATCGGGGTAAGGGGTGATCCGATCCCCTTCGATACTGATATGGATGAGTGGGACGCCGCCCAGCTGTACCTGCTCGGCACTCAGCCACCCCTTGCCGGGCAGGGTTTGTCAGGTACTCGTGGTCCGAGAGCCACTTCCGGATTCAGCCAGCCTTGGCGGAGGAGGCGCAGATGACCCCGGAGGAGGTGGATCAATACGCACGGGGTTTCATCATGTTTTTGCTCGGGACGACCCTTTTCGCCGACCGGGCGAACACCGTGCCTCTATGTCTGTTGAGCGCACTGGTGGATGTCAGACGGATCCGCCGTTATGACTGGGGTGGCGCAGGCTTGGCCACATTGTATGGTTACATGAGCTCTTCTTCCCGCCTCAGCGGACAGCTTCTTGGCAGCTACTGGCGAGCTTGAGAGGTACATCTTCTTCCCCTTTTACATTTCTGCTTCACGTTTTCTGTATTTTGTACACTGCACACACCACGGTCCGCCTCTCACTGACTATATACTGCACACGCGGCGCACATATACTCTGCTTTACTTTGACTGTATACTGCACACACTGTATACTCTGTACAATACACTACACAACACACGGCTCTGCCATTTCTGCTTTATTCTGTATTTTGCTTTATCTGATAGTCATACTTATATCTGTTCTGCAGTTGTGGGTGTATGCCTACTTTCCCAGGCTTACCCCAGTACCTGATGTGGAGACCCTACTCGGCGTCCTCTTTTCTCATCGCTTTGATGTGCGATGCGTGCGGAGACCACATGAGTCTTTTATTTTCTTCCGCCGCTACTTCGACACCATCACCGCCGTGGAGGTATGTTCAACTTTAGAATTTGCTTAGGCTTCGCTTAGCGCTGTATGTTTTCAATAACAGTAGATAACAAACTGCATTTCATTTTCAGATCACCTGGCAGCCTTGGGCTCCGTTGCTAGCCGTGACCCGGGATCGATTTGCTGGGGCAGAGGAGACTGCATGCTTTCGGATCTTGTTGGAGGGCCCGGTCTGTCGAGCTTGGTACCTGGGCGAGCGTTTCCTACGCCAGACCCTGGGGTTACCAGAGCAGATAGTCCCGGGTCCACCTCCTGCCCATATGAGAGATACTGAGAGGTTCACCGCCCAAGAGATGGCCGATTACACGATCGGCTGGGACGCGGGGGACTTCAGGGGCGAGGGCGACTTCAGAGAGTAGGTCCAGACCTACATTATGCGGCCTCTGAGTGGTGACCGCCGAGCTGAGAGAGGGGGACCTGCGGCGCCAGTAGCTGGAGCAAGAGCTGGGGCAGGGATGTCGATGGCGGCTCGTGTCCGTGGCAGGGGCGGAGCTCGGAGGGGTCGGGGGGTTAGCTGGCCAGCGCTACCCACGACAATGACATGCTGAGGGCAGGGTGGGGCGACGTACCAGATTCCTTTTGCTTCTCCTCCGGCTGACCATGAGTTGGTCGGGTTCTATGACTTACCTCCGGTATGTACTACTTCATCTTGCATCTTGCATCTTGCATTGTCATTTTATTTCAGTTTATTTTGATATTCCGCAGAATACTGATGCCTTTGATACTTTTGCAGGCGTCTTCCGAGTATACCCAGCAGTCCCTGGAGTTGAATGCCTCCATAATGGGGATGCTACAGCGGACCTTCGACCTCCTGGCCCTCTATAGTATTCCGGTATGTTCTTCTGATCACGGCCTCAAACCATACTCATAAGCTGCTTCACATAATCTGGTGCATAACACAACACTTGATAAGCTGCTCACGTCATTCATACACTGTACTCATATACTGCATTCTGCACTGATAAACTGCTCACGGCATTTACACACTGTACTTATACACTGCATTCTGCACTGATAAACTGCTCACGGCATTTGCACACTGTACTCATACACTGCATTCTGCACTAATAAACTGCTCACAGTATTCACACACTGTACTCATACACTGCATTCTGCACTGATAAACTGCTCACAGTATTCACACACTGTACTCATACACTGCATTCTGCACTGATAAACTGCTCACAGTATTCACACACTGTACTCATACACTGCATTCTGCACTGACATACTGCTCACAGCATACTGATGCGTTTGCCTCTTATACTTTTCAGCCTCCTTTCCAGATTCCCACTGTGGGAGGTGTTCCAGCTGGACCTTCTATTCCTACCGGAGGAGATGGCAGAGCATACCCTCGCACCAAGGCGGGGCGTGCTCACGTTGGAAGTAGCTCACGGGCACCCGTCCCTGATGATGATGATGAGGAGTCGGAGGCAGAGGCGGAGATAGAGTCGTCGGAGGAGAAGACCGGAGACAACTCGGACTCGGACTCAGATGATAGCGCTGATGATGTTCCTGGACCTTCATCCAGGAAGAGGACGAGGACGGACCCCCAGGCCTGAGGTCCTTTGTCATTGATCCAGATTTTTGCTGGTTTTTCTTTTTTCTTTTTCTTTTGTACTTTTTGTTGATAGTTAGAGTACCTTGTACTGCCGCATGCAGATTTTTATTTCCAAAACTATGTACTTGAAAAAGATGATGAAATGAAACAAACCTTTTGTCTGAAAAAAAAGTGTTGTATTTGTACATTTCATGTGTTGCATTGCATTGCATCATGTTGCACCTCAATGTAAATGAAATTGATCCGTTGTCTGAAAATTGAACACTTGCATTGTAATAATCAGATAACGAACCAGTCAACAGCAAAACAACCCATACCAACCACTGCACATTCTGAACATTCGGCTCATACTCTACTGGGGATTAATCTGCATACAACCCATAACACAGCGCTTGGCTCATTTTGCACACAGCGGATCCTGAACAAATAGCCCACATCTGACAAGACGGACCATGAAGGTTGAATCCATTGAAGTTGAAGCACACTCAGATGCGATCTGAAAACCCAGAAGCTTCGAAGAGGCCTGTGTTTTCCTGTTCACACTTATCGGGGGTGGACCTTGCAGTTTGTATGAAAGAACCAAATCATATTTTTGCACAAATGTGGAGAATGACACAACATTCTGAGCACAAAACGATTAATCTTTGGAAATGAGAAAAGGGTTCCCAACTGGGTATTGAGCCTACAACTGAACACAGCATACTATGACTCAACAAAAGGTACACGACCTAAACACATCGAGTAACACTCGGAAAAAACTCAAAACAAAGGTTGAGGTAAACAAAACAAAAGACACGACATACAGACGCGTTGACGAAGACGAGGGACCTCAGATCACGAGGAGCCAGTTTCTCTGGGTATTGTTTCCTATCCTTTTCTCATTTGTGATTCTCACGTCACTCTGGCACTCAAGCTCGGTTTTTCTCTCAAAACCCTCTGGCTCGCTTTTTCTCTTAACTTACACCTCTCTATTCTTTATTCTCTCATTTTTATCCCTCCCCGGGGTGTTTAATGGATGAATAGAAAGTTGTGGGTTCACGCCCGACATGGTTAGCTCACGGTTGTTTCTTCTTGTGGCGTTTGGTCGATGCCCCAGGTAAGGGAACGGAGTACCTTGATCCCTTCGGATTCGTGCTTCGCACTTGGTTCGATACCTCGTTGCTCGAAGGTTGAGAGAGCTTTCAGCCCTTTAATGACAGCTTCAGTTGTGCCCTTTCTGGCGGGTAGAGTGTCCTTATGGCAAGGAATGTTAACCACGGGGTAAAGACAGAACACTTGACTCAACTGTGCCCCTAGTTCATCATTTTGACCATATTTTGTTTCGGTTTTCTACTAAAACAATTTTGACCAGATGAGAGTTAGGTTAACATGCTTGTGTGATTTTTGGTTTGAAAATCATGCAAGTCAGGCTATGAGCATTGAAAATTTTCCTTTTTGGGTCCAAGAAAATGGTCTAGTTTTGGAAAATGAAATAATTTTCGAGAAAATGGTCAACCTCAGTAAAAATTCTCAAAAACTATTTTTTTTGGCAAACGGTCGCCGCCCAACGAGCGCGAAACTCATTCTCGAGATGCACAGCCTCAGATCAGAGGCAATGGAAAATTGCCCCTTGTTTGAAGGACGCTGCACGGCAACGGAAAGTTGCCCCTGGTTTGAACGGCGACTCATGGCAACGGAAAGTTGCCCCTTGTCTGGATGATGCCGCAGCATATTGTAAACAGTCCTTACCAGTGATGATCACAACCGAACTTTCTCGGATACAGAGAAGACGAAGATGGTCAAAAACCAATATATGGACACAGTCACTTTGAAGGTGTTGAGGGCTGGACTTCAGGACGAAGTTGCGTACGTATCCAGTTGTCACAACCGAACTATCGGATTCAAAGAAGGCAAGGATGATCAAAACCATTATATGGACAAAATCGCTTTGAAAGCGTTGGGGGCTGGACTTCAGGATGAAGTTGCCTACGTATCCCAAACACGGGAATCAAGCCTTATGTAGTTCCGATTAAGGTACACTTGGATATTTTAACTCTCATTTTACGCTCTAATTTTTGCCAAGGCCGCCCTTTGCGGGTTTTCGACCTTGCGAGCCTTTTTTTCTTTTCTTTTTTTATTTCTTTTGTATTTTCTTTTTTTTCTTTTTCATCTTTTCTTTTTATTTTCTTCATTTTTTGTCTTCTTTTTTTTGCATTCTCTTTTTTTGTATTTTTCTCTTGCTCTAACTTTTGCCTGGGTCGCCCTTCCGGGTTTTCGGCCCAGCGAGCCTTTCAAAGGGTAAAAGTGTAACAAGTCCATTGCCCAATGGTTTTGAGATCCCGAAATCATCTGAATCCAGGAGAATGGCTGTTGCGTTGATTTGCAGAAGGATCCATCACGGTTGCTTCACACGCTTCTTCCGGTGAGATCTGATCTTCTTGATCTGATTTTGGTGCCTCTTGTTCGAGGGCTGCTTCTAATCTGGCCACACAGACTTTACATGGCGGTTGACCGTTGAACGTTCTGAACAGGTTCAAGGTTCGAAAACGAACGGGTTGAATCTTGAGGCTGAGAGCGATCCTAGGCTGCACAATCTCAAGAGCGATTCCACACACGTCTTCACAGGGCCGCGCAAAACATTTGTTTTTGAAAGTTTTTAAGAAAGCAACAAATCGCTCGCGCCGAAGATAGTGTGGAACCAATCTGGATCAAGCCAGGGTCCTTCTCAGTACTCACGCTAACAAGCATGGTTTCATTCATTAAAGGCTTAGCATGCCTCTCCTTCTCTTAATTTGATCAAAGTTTGCAAAACCCGAGGAATTCCTTCCTCTTTGTTTTCACCACAGTTGTTCAAAAAGTTTTGAAAAACTTAGGTCAATGCAATGATTTTCAGGGCGCAAGAGAACAGGTGGAATGTACTGTTGTTCCATTCAAGTCCCCCGGCACAACTAGCTCAAAATTAGCAATAAGCATGGAAACACGGTAGCCGCAGCTGCTCTATTCAAATTCCCTGATTGTAACTGGCTCCACAATAGAGATAGACTCAAAACAAAAGGGTATTTACAAAACCAAAACGGTGTTCAAGGCAACAATCCTAGAATCACCTGACACCCTATACAACGGGACTGACTTGGTACCATAAGACAAACCCAAAAACAAAAAGACTGACTCAAAGCAAAGAGACAGACTCAAAAACAAAACAGAGAACTGACTCAAAACCCAAGCCAGAAGCTACAAAACTGCATTTACAAATGCTCAAAAAGTGCGTGCCAGACGCCACATCTGAAATACACCGAGCGTCGCCCGCAGGTGGTCCAACCCCTGATCACATACTCGCAGTATCCTCAAAGTCCAACAGCTCGGTGGTAACAGACTTCGCTAAGGTAGGTGGAAGAATGACCTCATTATCGATCAGATCTTGCACTTCATGACGAAGGCGGAAACAGTTGTCGGTGGCGTGACCGGTCTGCTGGTGGTACGCGCAGTACAAAGCAGCATCATGTGTGAGAGGGAGATTCTTCGGGAGAGGCCGAGGTTCAAGGGGTTTGAGGTACCCCCTTTCGGCAAGAATCTGAAGTGCCTTAGACAGAGGCATGTAGAGAGCATGAAAGATCATGCGCCCTCGGGGCAGGTACTTTGAAGTCTGAGTATTCTTACTAGACGCACTAGCAAAAGGGTCGGCAGGCACTGCCTTGGTTTTCTGATCTTTCCCAGGTGTAGGGGTGGGAATAGGAGGAACTGTTCTGGCATGACGGGGCCTATCCCGATTTTCTGACTGACTTGAACTACCCTCAGGTGGAGTGGGGAAAGCATCCTCCACAGTTTTTGCCACAACTGCGGATATCTGTTGCTTGTTCATCCCCCCGGCTTTCAAAGCCTCGACTGCCCGCAGCAGTTGTTCAATGGGATCGGCATCTGCCTTCATTTTGTTCTTGCCTCTGGCCTCGGCCTGATCGAGGGTTTGGGTTACTACATCAGAGCGAAGCCCGGTTGTTGCTGATACGTCGTTGCTGTAGCTGGGGGTAACCTCTGGTTGGCTGAGCTCTATCACAATCCGCCCCGGTAGCGGGGGCTCCTGTGGTATGAAATTCCCGGCATACGGTGCCGCTGGCGGCGAAGCCGACATTCCATAGGCTAGATCGGCCACGGATCTCTGGAGGTCACCAATCATTCCCATCAGCTCGAATGTAGTGGGCTCGCGAGCTTGATACAACTGGGGGGTCCAGACTGGGTGCGCGACAGGCGACCTGGGTGGATGTGATTCATCGACATTGGTCCCGCTTTGCAGAGTGATTCCTTGATCTAATACGGCCGTCATAACCACAATCTCCTCTGAATTTTGCGTCATGATAAGTCCGCTGTACTGAACGGTGACTGACGGATCAGATATCTGTCTTGCCTCTGCAAAGGGGAACACTAGCTATTCTGTATCAACTCTCTGAACCTCTGAACTGAAAGGAAAAACAAACAGCATTTCAGCCCAAACAGATCAAACACGGGTGTAGCCGAACAACTGCACTCTATTACTGATCACTGTTTCCCAGAATCATTGTTCCCAAAACTGAACTTGATACCCGTAGATAACTGATTTCTCAACAACACTGATACTGGTGCCTTCAGGTCTGATACTCAAACTTGCGAACTGATATGTGTGTTCCCCTGCATAGATACACTCTAAAACACATAGCAAGTAAAGAGAGCCAAAACACCCCTATAGAGGGGTAGGGTTTTCCTGTCCTATTTTGTCAAGAGCTAGGGTTTCACTATGCATGTAGCAGTTTTCAAACAACCTAACATCGGGTAAGCAACCTGTCCTAATTTGGAATGGTCACTATGGATTTCGATATGCACTAGGTTGAATGGTCGAAAAGGGTGCCCCGGTAAAACCAGGGTTTGTGTTCTCATACTGTCAGAGCCCACAACCAGTCAGCCTTATGGCATGCTTTGACAAAGTCAAGCCTCGGGCAAACCATTTAGGAATGGCAGATGGCAAACACGGTGTCTTAGGCGTACCAATGCACATGCAATGCAAAGAGACACATAAATGAAATCGAAACAGGATATCAAGAGTTTGAGTCAAGCTCTCTAAAATCCCCAACAGAGTCGCCAGAAACTGTAGACGCGCCCGCGTGAGGCCCTCGTGCTATAGTTCAGACTCAATTTGTGTCACGGTCCTTAATCTGAACCAAAGAGTCCAAATCCGGCAAACCGTTTTGAGAAAACAGATTTTTAGAAAAAGAAGTGCCAAACATGGACTGCTTTACCAGATACAGAGTCGCTACCTAAATATTTTTTATGGGGAAATTTAGGAAACCCTGACTCGGTGCCAAAGGCCACGTGTCCGTCATCACCAAGGTTGCCTCGGCTCGGGAGCTTGGGTACGATTGGGGAAGGTCAGCTATGAGCACCCCCTCTCGCCTGATCCGAAGATCGGCCTCTACTAACCGTGATGTCCGCTTTTGAAAACGTTATGTGTTCTTATTCCGATTATTAGCCTAGAATTACTATGTTGTGCGCACAGCAAACAAGTATGGACCAAATCACCTAAATTGGAATGAAACATTGCATATCCGTTTGTTCGGAAAACAATTTGAAATTTGCTACTCGTAAGTAGGCTAAAAAAATGGATTTCAATGAGTTGTTCCAACTCAAACAATCCAACCTTCACCCACAGGCATTCAAGCAGTAATATTATGTAAACATATAGCCGCATGGCAAGCATACTGTCATGTTAACATTCACACTCATGCGAGATGCTAAAGCATAAATACTTACATCGTACTCTGTGCCAAAACAAAGAACTCGTTAGCAATCAATGCATGATCCAAGTCCATGTTTAAATGCCTAATGCAACGCATACGGAATGTCACTAGAGTAGGCTCGGCTAGTCTATGAATGACATGTGAAATGCACAGGTAGCATGTATTCAAGTTAGATTTGAAATATTAATGTTGTTAGCATGATGCGTCGAGCCCGGTGCATGCAATACTGATGAATGATGCACGCATGCATAGCATAAGGTATGCTAAATGACCTATTACTAACCATCAAAACAGGTAAGTAAAAGGGAGAAAGAAGTGGGGGTTGGAAGACATGCACACACTCACCCACACTTATTACAAATTCGCCCTCGCTCGGAGGGACCGAAAGAATAATACAAATTAACTAACTCGCAAGTATTTAATTATTACAAATCACCTAATTAATTAACAAATTAACTAAGTTAAGAAAAGCAATAAAAAAGGGGCCTCGGGAAGAGGGTCCAATGCACGCATGCTCGGGTCTTGCTCGGAAGTCCAGTGCCATGCACAAGCCGCCTCTGTTTTCCCTGCTCTGCTTCTCTGAAGACTGCCAAAGTCTCAGGATGTGCTCACTGGATGTTGGGGAATGCCACCGGCTGGAAGGAATCATCATCGGCTGTGATTTGGTGTCGATCGGCCAAAAATGAATCCACTGGCCACAGATGGATTGCCGGTCGGCACTCTGTGCAGTCGATCGACAAAAAGTTCCTGCAGGACCTGTTTGACAGCAGCAAAGGACAGAGCTTTGCATGGCAATGCAATTCAAGTAATATATGCATCAACCATATCCCTTATCATGTTTATGACTCAAAGGGACATGGTCCTTGGTTCTCGGACCATCAATCGCGCATTTCAATGCGTGATGGCCCAAGAGACCAAATTATGCATGTTGATTTCAAATGCAATGCAAACCAACAAACAAAGGCCCAACTCCCATCACTAAATCAAGGAACAAGGCATGTATGCTAGATGGAGTGCAACCTAGGCATGTAAACTAGCATGCAACATGGGCATACAATGCATTTATGCAAGTATGCAAGCAAACATGCAAGGTAAGCATGCAAACAAGCAAAGGATGGACTTAAGCCCGTTTGGGCAGCCCTTAAGGAAGCCCAAAAAAGTGGCCATCAACCAAGGAAATGAGGCCAAATGCACATGCAAGCATACATGACAACATGGACCAACATTTAAGCACATAAAGGCAACTTTTAAGCGCACTTTAAAAGAGGCATAGCACAGACAATTAACATGCAAATGAAGCTCTGAAAATCATGCTATAGGAGGTGCCAAACCAACTAAACAAAGCAAGCAAAACATGCCACAATGGCCCAAGTGCTTAAGACAAGCCAAGGAGGCTTAAACCAAGGTCAAGTCCACCAAACCTCACAAGGCTAAAGGGACTTAAAACAAGTCAAATGAAGACTTAAACAAAGCCAAGGGTGCACTTAGATGGCATCTAAGTGGTCTAAAAGTGCAAGCATACTCCGAGGCCTAAACAAGGGGCATAAGGTAACAACCTTTAAACACATTGAAGGAGGATTAAATGCAAGCATATAAGCATGTCATAAGGACTGAGATAACATGTTAAGCGGTTCCAAACCATTGAAATGATACAAACAAGGCATGCTACACACTTATATACTTAAGGCCAATAAGCCCAAAATGCAAAGAGGGCATGCAATGCAAGCTATGGTCGACCAAAACAGCCAAGGACAGACCTTAAACATGGCAAAATAAACATGAAAGCTTCACAAAGCTAGGACTAAAGCATGCTTGAACAATGGTTTACAACCTAAGGTATGTTAAGGCAACAAAATGGCATTACAAGGCATGTATGCTAAGCAAGCATGGTGTACCAAAACCAACTTAAAACAATGCTATATCATGGCATAATAAGCATAAAAAACAGCCAAGGCATGGTCAACATGAGCCTAAGCTAGGTGCTCCCTCAAGAGGCAAAAAGTGCCATTTTCAAGGACAACAAGGAGAGGAGGTGGCCCTCTCCTTCTTGGGACCTCAAGGCACCATCCTCACCTCTGAAATCCCTCAAGATTTCAGTGGTGAGGAGGCCCAAACACCAAGGTCTCAGAGCTCACACAAAATAGCACAAAACAAGGGCTAAACAAGGCTTAAGAGGGGTCAAACAACCCCAAAGCTTAAAACACTCTTAACAAACTATTTAGAGGCCTTAAAAACAGAACTTTTACATATTATATACAAAGCCAAAAAATAGTTGCAAGATAGGTAAAAGTAGTGTGCAAAAATGGGGGGATAAAAGGGAAAAGTGATTACCCTTGTAGACCTTCTTCAACAATGGAGCTCCAGCAGCTTCTTGAGGTTGAAATCAACTTCAAAACTCTAAAAACAACCCTTAAGGGCCTCAGCTCCAAGGAAAGGTGTGGTAGTGTGTGTTTGTGTACAAAACTAAGGCTTAAACTCACACAATACAAGAGAATGAGAGATATAGATATAGGATATATATAAAACCCTAAACCTAGAACCAGAGCTCCTCTAACAATTTTTTCTAACCCTAATGCCAAGAGAGGAAGCCTCTTCTTATAGGCAACTCCCTCTTGTAAGGCTTCCAAAACAAGCCATCCAAGAGGGAAATCCCTCCATACGCGTATATGGAGGGGAACAGAGTGGGTGCCAGCTATCACAGCTGGCACAAAATATCTACTAAAAGTAGATGAACAGTGATCGGCCATCCAAAATTGCCACTTTGACAAAATAAATGGCCGATCGGCAACAAAGAATGCCGATCGGCGATATATATTACCGATGGCATAAAATCCCTGGCCGGTGGCCTCGAGCCATGGCCGGTGATGTGTGGGGATGCCTCACAAGGCATTCCCTGCCCCTTCAAGGAAAAACACAAGTGTTTGGTGCAAAACCAGACATAAAACAGTTGAGTCGAGAGGTCCTGAGGCAAGGCGCGTAGCCGAGACCTCTAGGAACTCAAGACGAACACGAACATGGATGATCACCGAGTGTTCGAGCGGTGACGTCCAAGTCTTGAGGACGGTCAAAAATGGGGTGTCTATAGATATGTATATGTAATGAATATTAGATTTATTTATTTTTTTTTTTGTGGTTACGAAATTGTTTTGGTTGAACATAGGTGCTGGTTTGTGATTTTCCACAGTGATAATTTTATCACTGAGTAGTTTGGGGGTGTTGTTGAATTAAATTTTTTCAACAGTGATAAATTTATCAGTGAGTATGAGAATAAGAGATGAAAAAGCTGCATCATGTAATGGTAAGATTCAAATCGAGTTACCATGCCTAATAAGTGTATGCCTTATTCACTGTTCATGCTCTTGGTCTTTGGTAATGTTAACTGTTAAAT
Source organism: Camellia sinensis (assembly GCF_055761805.1). NCBI lineage: Eukaryota > Viridiplantae > Streptophyta > Magnoliopsida > Ericales > Theaceae > Camellia > Camellia sinensis. The sequence continues at coordinate 241,635,294 of NC_138961.1, read as the reverse complement.
TTATCATTGTTGATTTTTGGATGTGTTTGACTTGGTTGATAATTTTATCACTGTATTAGATTTTATTTTAGATTGTTTGAGTTGTTTGCTGAAATATAATTGTTGTTTGTTGCAGGATTTATAGTGATGGAGAATTATTTGTTTCTTATGAGCAAGTTTAGAGGTGTGACATTGGTTATCAAGTATAATGATGGATTTAATTTCAAGGATTTAGTATATAACTTGTGTGCAAAGTGGAGTGAGTTAGTTGGTAGTTCTTTGAATATATCGTATTCAATGCATGGACATTCTTGTTGTGGTCTACAAAGTGAAGGGGATTTGGAGGTTATGGTTGGACTCGCACTTTCTTGTGATATTCATCGTATTGATGTTTTTGTTAAGTGTTGTTCTTTGGGTGAAGGTTATATGATTTGTGATAGTGAAGCTAGTAGTAGTAGTAGTGTTGTTTGTGAAATTAATTTTTTCCTTCATTTTATTCAAATCAACGGAAAACTTTAGTCTTCGATGGGTGGGTTAATTGTATGAAAGGAGTGGGTCAAAGGTTTGCTCAAGGAGTTGTTGAATTTCGATATGTGTTGTCAAAGTATTCTATTCATTCCGATTTTAATTTTGATTTTGTTAATAATGACAAGGATCATGTCACTGTTCATTGTAAGATAAGGGCTGATTTGGGATGTTTATGGAGCGTGCATGCAAGAGTGGAAAATTATAGTAAAGCTTTTGTTATTAAAGAATGATGTTCATACGTGTGGATCTTCTTTTCATATAGTTAAACATGCTAGGATGACTTCGAGTATGATTGGTGGGCTAATTTTAAGTGAGGTTCGTAATAAGGCTTTGACATCGGTTAGTAAGGTGGTTTGTGATTTCAAGAACTATTATGGAACAGAAGTTTCTTATCGACGAGCTTGGATGGGTCTTGAAAAAGCAAACGGTGTTGTTTTTGGTGACTATTCACCTTCATTTGACGATCTTTGTTGGTATGTTAATGCCGCTAATGATTGTAATTTGGGGAGTGTTTTTGATATGTAATTTGATGTTGATAGTAAATGAAGACATTTCAAATGCTTGTTTTTCGCTTTTGAGGCATGTATTCATGGTTTCAAGTATTGTTGGCCTGTGCTGATGCTTGATGGAACTCTCTTGAAAGGAAGACACAAAGGTTGTTTATTGGCTGCTACGGCAAAAGACGGTAACCAAGGTATATTCTGTGTCTATTTGTTATTATTATTAAAATAGTGATAATTTTATCATTTTTGTTACTGGAGAGTGTTGATTATTGAGTATGGTCAATCAATTAGTGATAAATTTATGCTGCATACTTTTGTTAAATTTTTATATTTATACAGTGATAAATTTATTGTGCATTGATTCTATATGTTGTATGTTGCTATTGAATTGTTGTAGTGATACAGTGATAAAGTTATCTATGGTTGGTGCTATATGTTATATACTTTGCGTTTTACTTTTGTTTTGTAATCTTTTTTATTTGTTACGAATAATGTGTATATATTTTGTTTATAGGTTTATATCCGTTATATTTTGCCATTGTTGATAGTGAAAGTTATGACAATTGGCATTGGTTTTTGTCAAAGTAATTTGTTATTTTGACTCCAGGATGGGATATTGCGTTTGTTACTAATCGGCATGGAGGTTTGCTGAAAGCTTTAGTTGAGGTCTTTCTATTTTCTTCTCATTCTTTTTGTCTAATGCATTTGAAGACAAACTTGAAGACTTATTTGTCAGTGAAGAGTCGCGAATCTAAATAGTATTTGCTTACTCTTTCTAGTAGATGTGCATATGCTCCTACTATTGAGTTTGTTTAATGAGCTATTTGAAGAATTTAAGGGTCGTTGTGGTCGTAATATGCAGAAGTTTCTTAAGGATTTGCCTAATGAGTGTTAGTGTAACACTTATTTTCAAGGCAAGAGGTATGGTGAAATGTGCACAAATACTGCGGAATCTTTTAATTCATAGATTAGGGATGAGCGCCATTTGTTTTCAACTAGCCTTGTTGATGCTATCTAGGTGAAACTAATGGAGCAATTTTGAAAAATGAGAAAAGTTGGGAATAAGTGGAATCGTATTGTTTGTCCTTTTGCAGAGAAAAAGTTGGAAGAAGCTTTTAATGATACAAAGGCATGGATAGTTAAAAAATGTAACGATGACATTTATGAAATCCAATTGGATCATTCAGTTATGGTTGATATTGGGAAACATTCTTGTTCTTGTCAATTGTGGGAAATTGATTCTTTTCCTTGCAAACATGGTTTTTGTGCTATAAAGAGGAGTGTGAATGATCTGAATTATTTTCTTGATGATTACTACCGTGTTCATAGTTATTGTGATTCTTATTCGCATTCTATCTATTCAGTTCCTAGTATGTGGAAGCCAAATGTAGTTATTGATGATGACGTTGTTTTACCTCCTCTTTGTAAGAGACTACCTGGATGTCTAAGAATATAGAGAATACCTTCGAAGGGCGAGATCAAAAGGATTAAGAGCAGCAGGTGTGGAAAGATAAGAGCTCATAATTAGAAGATATGTAAAGAAGCTTTGCTTTAGTTGTATTGATTTTAATTGAATTACTTTTGTTGAGAGTTGAGAGGTGTTACTTGCATTGAATGTTTGAGTATTTTTTAAAAGATACATCATTTCGGTAGTTGCATTGGATGATTGTGGAATTTTTTGAACGGAAATTATATTTTTTGTTGATATTTTTACAAGATTAAGTTTCATAGATTTATATTCTTTGATTTTGGTTAAATGTAGTTGCTGCTTGTGGCATTTTATACAGTGGTAAATTTATCCTTGGTTGGTTTGAATGAGTTGGTGGATTATGTTTTTTTAAGAGCGATAAATTTACTATTGTTTGAAGGAAGTAATTAAGCATTAATGGGTTTGTTGAATTTTGTTATTTTCAAGAATGATAAATTTATAACTGACTGTATAGGAAGAGTTGATGGTTTATTACATTTATGTCAGTGGTTGATAAATTTATCACTGTCATATCCAACCAAATGTTCTTTTTACAGTGATAAATTTATCAGTGGCTTAAACTCAAGAAAAATCAATTGTAGGTAGTTTGGGACTAAGTTTCCCAATCTGTGCGACATTACTGCCACTATGCAATTAACTATCAGTGGGATCCTTGGAGCAAAATATTTCAAGTTTGCAATTTATTTCTAGTTTAAATTGTTCAAAATTTCAGTCTAAGAAATGCTTCAGCGTTCTCATGTTCAGATGCAACAGTTTATTATTAGATCTTGAATAAGATCATATTTCTTCATAAATAACTGGTTCTTTGAGTTAAATGTTAAAATGTATGTACAGTTTGTTTTTTTTTTGGGGGGGGTTACTGTTAGAACTTTATCTCCACTCCATATACCTAGAATGGCATGTTATTACATTCATTCCAAACTTGAAAATATCTACAAACTATAACAGTATTTTAATTTCCAATTTGGACAATGTACTAGTATTTGTGTTTTAATTTTCAATTTAGGTAAATTGTTTATTATTTTTTATATTGTTTTGTTTACTTGAATTGGGAAGAGAGAGAGAGAGAGAGAGAGTTGCTGGTTTTTGTTAGTTTGAACAATGATAAATTTATCAGTGTAAAAAAAAATGCCATGTTAGTAAATGAAGGGATCCAAACCTGTTATTAAGCATAAAACAAGACTGATATCAAAAGTCAGATCTGGTAAAAATATAGCTAAAAAAGATTGAATTTTCATTTAGTGTATTATCTACAATTTTAACATTGTAACAACCAACCATTGTAATATTGATTATGATCAAAATATAGGTACTACTATAACAACCAAACAAGCAAAATGAATGAAGTATTCATATTCTAATAACCAAATGAATCAATGTTTCCTTTTTGTTACACTGTAACACTGTAACAAACAAACATGCAAAATGTTTTCTCCTCTTCCAGATCTGTTGATTATTGCGGAGGCAAGTCATCAATGTTTTCATCAATTATTTGTTGTTGAGCAGTTTGTTGGTCAGTCAAGAAGATAGTTAATATATCGGCTCTCAATTGATTGCATTCTTCTTTAGAAAAAGTAGGCATTATGTTGTTGTTGGAAACATATTGCCTCATGATATAGTAAACAATGATTCCATAATCAAGCCTGCAAAAGTATTTTGAAAACAAAATATTATAATTTGGTTTTGTTGCATTTTTTTTTATAAGAGTGTTTTGTTATTGATCAACTTACGAAGTGTCTTCTTGTCGTGGGCTATTGATGACTCTCTCTATCTCCTGTTGAAATTTATCAGGGGCGATGAGAGTTGACTTCTCATCTTTTATGTATTTGTCAATAATCTTTCTCGATAACATATAGATTTGTATAATTGTTCTATTAGAAAGTCAGTTAAAACAATTAATAAGAAACCATGGATTTAAAGAATGATAAAATATATATTACTGTATAAATTTTTGATGTATAATTGAGCATGCATCAGGATTGATGTATTGGATTAATGGTAAGTTTGATAGTGAAAACATTTTTACCACTTCATTTATGGTATTGAAGTGTGGATCTTTACACACTGCACCCCTTGGTCCTATGAAATTGTAGAATTTCCACGAACCTTCTTCAATGTCAAGGACAAGTATTGTCCAATGAAAATTTTGGTGGATTAGGAAGAAAAGGTATCTTCCTTTCATGGCTTCAGGCATCAATTTGTTCAGCAGCCTCATCTTTTGTTGTCAACAAGTGCTAACAAATATATATAAAAAAAATGTTAATTTAAACTTTTTCAAATTAAATAGGTGGTGAGTATGCAATTTATAGTGATAAATTAAAGTACTTGTATTATAATATCAATTATAATACTTTGTTTTTAACTTAATTAAGCAAACAAAATATTTTAAAATCACAACAATGAACTCAATCACACAACATAAACATAAAGGCTTAAATAATTTGCTACCACAAAATTAAGTAAATTTATCACTGTGATCAAAATTTTATCACTCCATATCAAAAGTTATCATTGCATTGCAAAATTCATTACTCAGTTAAACAAACAGAGGTTATACACTAAAAAAACTTATTTCTTAAATAATTTCCTAGCATAGATGAGATGTCGTGAAGATTACAAAGAACTTTTTTTACTAAACAATACACAAATATCTGAAAAAAAATGACAAATACTATGTATTACTTACATGGCAACTTGAAATGAATATGAATGATGTTGTTCCTTGTTTTTGTGCAAGCAAGTGTTTTGCATATATGTCTATTACCTATGTTGAAAACAAAAACAAAACAAGGAATTCATATAAATCAAACACTAAAATGTTATTTTAATGAGTTACAAATTCAACTTACAATGCTTGCCAAATCTTCACCCTTCAATATTTTGTTAATGTCATTTAAATAGACATAGATTGCATGGTTAGCTCCTTGCCACAATGGCTCATCCCTGAAAAAAGAGTTATTAGTGTTGGAATAATAAATTTATTAATATTTTTGGAATATTTGATACTTATAAATTCAATATGAGTTAATGATAAACAGTTGGCAAAAGTGAACTACATGAGCTAAGAGAGAAGGTTGTTACTTTTTCTTTATATTCACCTGATGTGCAATGAGATTTTGTTTTAATTGTTTGGTAAGATGTTGAAAACTTCGTATGAAGTTTTCAATTTCTTCATTGCAGGCTGTTCTTGTGTGTATTGTTCTTCCGAGTACTTGTTTGCCTCAGCCAAGATTGCAATTTTCCCATGGAGTATCTTCATTTCTTTATCTTTCCTTTGCATTTGATTTTTTTGTAGTTTTCTGTTGATTTTTGCATGTCTTTTGTTAGCTTCTTGAATTGCTGCTGCAGGTTATCATTTGTGGTTTGAAGGATGTCCTTTTCCATTTGTAACTTTTCCATTTTGATCATATCGCCTTCCATCTTCTGAAAAACAAGCACTTCTACCAGACTTTCATCCACTTCAGGCTGATTGTCAACTTGCTTTCTTTCATTCTTTTGTGATTCAAAGGGTACTGATTTCTTTTTCTTTTCAGGGCATGTTTCGTGTGGATGTGGTTGCCATGTTTCATCTTTGGATTTTTCTTCAATCAATGTTTGGTCTTCTTTTTTTGGATTTTCAGTTTGATTTTGTTTCTGAAAATTAGCATCTTTATCTTCATCTTTATCCTCAATTTCTACTAGCAACATTCGGTATATTTTTATCTCTTTATCTGTGTGATTCAAATTGTTCTCCTACATGGATGAAAATTCAGAAAATGAATGATATGATACAAATTTCAGTGATAAATGTATCATTGGTTGGTTCAATATGTTGGATGAAACTAAAAATGTCTAATTCAATTCATTTTTAGGGATAAATTTATCAATACGAAAACCCAATCAATTCTAATCTAATATAAAGTAACATAAATAAAGTAAATATGAAACAAAACTCATGCACAGTAGAGAAATAGAAAAACATTCACTGCATTGAAAAATTTATCACTCAATTAGGTAAACTAAAGGAAATTTGTCACTCAATTAGGCAAATTAAGTAAATTTATTAGTGTGAACAAAAATTTATCACTACATAAGAAAATCTATCATTCGTTTAAACAAAACAAAGGTTAGCAATGCATACCGCAATATTTTTCAGATCTTTCAAGAATGAATTTGCCAATTATTGTCCTCTCTGTGTGATGTTCTATTTTGCAAATCTTGGGATTGCATTATTCTCATTTGGTTTGATGATGCTTGTATGCTCGCATATCCAATACTGTTGAGGACAACAAAAATTGTTATAAATATGTAACGTCCCCAACACCAAGTGATATTGTCTGCTTTAGGCCGGCTTATTGCCGAAGCATCACCTCGGCTCCTCACGGTTTTGTTTTTCCTTGGAAAAGGCCTCACTTGGGGGAGGGAGGTTCGTAGGCTTATAAGGCACTACCTCTCCTCCAACCTAATCGATGTGGGATTCGCCTTAAGGAGCAGTACGCCAGGGCGCACTCTCCCCCTTATGGACTCAGCGTTCTCGCTGAGGAACGCCGAGGTTTGCCCCACCAACGACACTGGCTCTGATACCACTGTAACGTTCCCAGCACCAAGTGATATTGTCCGCTTTAGGCCGGGTTATTGCCGAAGCATCACCTCGACTCCTCACGGTTTTGGGTGATCGTCATAGGTCTGTCTCTTTTTCTGCTCCTCCCCCAAACTCTGACTCTTGTTCAAGTTGGCTTCTGCCAAGATGGCCTTGTCTAGTACTCTGGCATGCGTCGGCGTGTTGGGCAATGTGCCATCTCCATACGAAGCTGGCTGCGGAGACACTTGTGGCACTGGAGGAAGTGGAGGTGCAACTGCATGTCGACCATCTGTCTGCACGGCCTTAGTAAACGTAGTACTAGTGTTCTGTTGTCTTGACTGTCTTAACTCGTGTCCCAAACCTTCGACCAGTCTTTCTAATCTGTCTATTATGTCCTCGAGATAATCTCGGCCAACTGGAGGTCTACCCCTCCTCATGATGCTAAGAGGTATGCAAAATGTGACTTTTTAAACAAAATGAATAAATAGACATGTATGCAAGCAACAAATAATCATGCCGAGATGATGAACATCTTGTCAAGTAGCAAACAATATGATGCAATTCTAATATCATTCTAAGGGAAATCCTATGCTCTTTAGGACTCGAAGTGTGTGAATAACGTACTATGAGGAACTCGTGCTCTGATACCACTGTAACGTCCCCAGCACAAGTGATATTGTTCGCTTTAGGCCGGGTTATTGCTGAAGCATCACCTTGGCTCCTCACGATTTTGTTTTTCCCTAGAAAAGGCCTCACTTGGGGGAGGGAGGTTCGTAGGCTTATAAGGCACTACCCCTCCCCCAACCTAATCGATGTGGGATTCGCCTTAAGGAGCAGTACGCCAGGGTGCACTCTCCCCCTTATGGACTCAGCGTCCTCGCTGAGGAACGCCGAGGTTTGCCCCACCACTGGCACTGGCTCTGATACCACTGTAACGTCCCAAGCACCAAGTGATATTGTCCACTTTAGCCCGGGTTATTGCCGAAGCATCACCTCGGCTCACGGTTTGGTTTTTCCCAGGAAAAGGCCTCACTTGGGGAAGGGAGGTTCGTAGGCTTATAAGGCACTACCTCTCCTCTAACCTAATCGACGTGGGATTCGCCTTAAGGAGCAGTACGCCAGGGCGCACTATAACGTCCCCAGCACCAAGTGATATTGTTCGCTTTAGGCCGGGTTATTGCCAAAGCATCACCTCGGCTCCTCACGGTTTTGTTTTTTCCTAGAAAAAGCCTCACTTGGGGGAGGGAGGTTCGTAGGCTTATAAGGCACAACCTCTCCTCCAACCTAATCGATGTGGGATTCGCCTTAAGGAGCAGTACGCCAGGGCGCACTCTCCCCCTTATGGACTCAGCGTCCTCGCTGAGGAACGCCGAGGTTTGCCCCATCATCGACACTGGCTCTGATACCAATGTAACGTCCCCAGTACCAAGTGATATTGTCCGCTTTAGGCAGGGTTATTGCCGAAGCATCACCTCGACTCCTCACGATTTTGTTTTTCCCTAGAAAAGGCCTCACTTGGGGGAGGGAGGTTCGTAGGCTTGTAAGGCACTACCTCTCCTCCAACCTAATCGATATGGGATTCGCCTTAAGCAGCAGTACGCCAGGGCGTACTCTCTCCCTTATGGACTCAGCGTCCTCGCTGAGGAATGCCGAGACTTGCCCCACCACCGACACTGGCTCTGATACCACTGTAACGTCCCCAGCACCAAGTGACATTTTCCGCTTTAGGCCGGGTTACTGCCGAAGCATCACCTCGGCTCCTCATGGTTTTGTTTTTCCCTGGAAAAGGCCTCACTTGGAGGAGGGAGGTTCGAAGGCTTATAAGCCACTACCTCTTCTCCAACATAATCGATGTGGGATTCGCCTTAAGGGGCAGTACACCAGGGCGCACTCTCCCCTTTATGGACTCAGCGTCCTCGCTGAGGAACGTCGATGTTTGCCACACCACCGACACTGGCTCTGATACCACTGTAACGTCCCCAGCACCAAGTGATATTGTCCGCTTTAGGCTGGGTTATTGCCGAAGCATCACCTCGGCTCCTCAAGATTTTGTTTTTCCCTGGAAAAGGCCTCACTTGGGGAAGGAAGGTTCGTAGGCTTATAAGGCACTACCGCTCCTCCAACCTAAACGATGTGGGATTCGCCTTAAGGAGCAGTACGCCAGGGCGCCCTGTAACGTCCCCAGCACCAAGTGATATTGTCCGCTTTAGGCCGGGTTATTGCCGAAGAATAACCTCGGCTCCTCACGGTTTTGTTTTTCCCTGGAAAAGGCCTCACTTGGGGGAGGGAGGTTCGTAGGCTTATAACGCACTACCTCTCCTCCAACCTAATTGATGTGGGATTCGCCTTAAGGAGCAGTACGCCCGGGCGTACTGTAACGTCCCCAGCACCAAGCGATATTGTCCGCTTTAGGCCGCGTTATTGCCGAAGCATCACCTCGGCACTTCACGGTTTTGTTTTTCCCTGGAAAAAGCCTCACTTGGGGAAGGGAGGTTCGTAGGCTTATAAGGCACTACCTCTCCTCCAACCTAATCGATGTGGGATTCGCCATAAGGAGCAGTACGCCAAGGCGCACTCTCCACCTTATGGACTCAGCATCCTTGCTGAGGAACGCCGAGGTTTGCCCCACCACCGACACTGGCTCTGATACCACTGTAACGTCCCCAGCACCAAATGATATTGTCCGCTTTAGGCCGGGTTATTGCCGAAGCATCATCTCGGCTCCTCACGGTTTTGTTTTTCCCTAGAAAAGGCCTCACTTGGGGAGGGAGGTTCGTAGGATTATACGGCACTACCTCTCCACCAACTTAATTGATGTGGGATTCGCCTTAAGGAGCAGTATGCCAGGGCGCGCTCTCAACCTTATGGACTCAGTGTCCTCGCTGAGGAACGCCGAGGTTTGCCCCACCACCAACACTGGCTCTGATACCACTGTAACGTCCCCAGCACCAAGTGATATTGTCCGTTTTAGGCCGGGTTCTTGCTGAAGCATCACCTCGGCAGCTCACGGTTTTGTTTTTCCCTAGAAAAGGCATCACTTGGGGAAGGGAGGTTCGTAGGCTTATAAGGCACTACCTCTCCTCCAACCTAATCGATGTGGGATTCGCCTTAAGGAGCAGTACGCCAGGGCGCACTCTAACGTCCCCAGCAGCAAGTGATATTGTCTGCTTTAGGCCGGGTTATTGCCGAAGCATCACCTCGGCTCCTCACGGTTTTGTTTTTCCTTGAAAAAGGCCTCACTTTGGGGAGGGAGGTTCGTAGGCTTATAAGGAACTACCTCTCCTCCAACCTAATCGATGTGGGATTCGCTTTAAGGAGCAGTACGCCAGGGCGCACTCTCCTCCTTATGGACTCAGCGTCCTCGCTGAGGAACACCGAGGTTTGCCCCACCACCGACACTGGCTTTGATACCACTGTAACGTCCCCAGCACCAAGTGATATTGTCCGCTTTAGGCCGAGTTATTGCCGAAGCATGACCTCGGCTCCTCACGGTTTTGTTTTTCCCTGGAAAAGGCCTCACTTAGGGGAGGGAGGTTCGTAGGCTTATAAGGCACTACCTATCCTCTAACCTAATCGATGTGGGATTCGCCTTAAGCAGCAGTACGCCAGGGCGCACTCTCCCTCTTATGGACTCAGCGTCCTCGCTGAGAAACGCCGAGGTTTGCCCCACCACCGACAGTAGCTCTGATACCACTGCAACGTCCCCAGCACGAAGTGATATTGTCCGCTTTAGGCCGGGTTATTGTCGAAGCATCACCTTGGCTCCTCACGGTTTTGTTTTTCCCTGGAAAAGGCCTCACTTGGGGAAGGGAGGTTCGTAGGCTTATAAGGCACTACCTCTCCTCCAACCTAATCGATGTGGGATTCGCCTCAAAGAGCAGTACGCCAGGGCTCACTGTAACATCCCCAGCACCAAGTGATATTGTTCGCTTTAGGCCAGGTTATTGCCGAAGCATCACCTCGGCTCCTCACGATTTTGTTTTTCCCTAGAAAAGGCCTCACTTGGGAGAGGGAGGTTCGTAGGCTTATAAGGCACTACCTCTCCTCCAACCTAATCGATGTGGGATTCTCCTTAGGGAGCAGTACGCCAGGGCGCACTCTCCCCCTTATGCACTCAGCGTCCTCGTTGAGGAGCATCGAGGTTTGCCCCATCACCGACACTGGCTCTGATACCACTGTAACGTCCCCAGCACCAAGTGATATTGTCCGCTTTAGGCCGGGTTATTGCCGAAGCATCACCTCGGCTCCTCACGGTTTTGTTTTTCCCTGGAAAAGGCCTCACTTGGAGAGGGAGGTTCGTAGGCTTATACGGCACTACCTCTCCTCCAACCTAATCGATGTGGGATTCGCCTTAAGAAGCAGTACGCCAGTGCGCAATCTCCCCCTTGTGGACTCAGCGTCTTCGCTGAGGAACGCCGAGGTTTGCCCCACCATCGACACTGGCTCTGATACCACTGTAATGTCCCCAGCACCAAGTGATAATGTCCGCTTTAGGCCGGGTTATTGCCGTAGCATCACCTCGGCTCCTCACGGTTTTGCTTTTCCCTGGAAAAGGCCTCACTTTGGGGAGGAAGGTTCGTAGGCTTATAAGGCACTACCTCTCCTCCAACCTAATCGATGTGGGATTCGTCTTAAGGAGCCGTACGCCATGGCACACTGTAACGTCCCCAGCACCAAGTGATATTGTCCGTTTTAGGCCGGGTTATTGCCGAAGCATCACCTCGGTGCTTCACAATTTTGTTTTTCCCTGGAAAAAGCCTCACTTGGGAGAGGGAGGTTCGTAGGCTTGTAAGGCACTACCTCTCCTCCAACCTAATCGATGTGGAATTCGCCTTAAGGAGTAGTACGCCACAGCGCACTGTAACATCCCCAGTGCCAAGTGATATTCTTTGTTTTAGGCCGGGTTATTGCCGAAGCATCACCTCGGCGCTTCACGGTTTTGTTTTTCCCTGGAAAAGGCCTCACTTGGGGGAGGGAGGTTCGTAGGCTTATAAGGCACTACCTCTCCTTTAACCTAATCGATGTGGGATTCGCCTTAAGCAGCAGTGCGCCAGGGCGCACCCTCCCCCTTATGGACTCAGCGTCCTCGCTGAGGAACGCCGAGGTTTGCCCCACCACCGACACTGGCTCTGATACCACTGTAACGTCCCCAGCACCAAGTGATATTGTCCGCTTTAGGCCGGGTTATTGCCGAAGCATCACCTCAGCTCCTTACGACTTTGTTTTTTCCTGGAAAAGGCCTCACTTGGGGGAGGGAGGTTCGTAGGCTTATAAGGCACTACCTCTGCTCCAACCTAATCGATGCGGAATTCGTCTTACGGAGCAGTACGCCAGGGCACACTCTCCCCCTTATGGACTCAGCGTCCTTGCTGAGGAACGCCGAGATTTGCCCCACCACCGACACTGGCTCTGATACCACTGTAACGTCCCCAGCACCAAGTGATATTGTCTGCTTTAGGGCGGGTTATTGCCGAAGCATCACCTCGGCTCCTCACGGTTTTGTTTTTCCCTGGAAAAGGCCTCAGTTGGGAGAGGGAGGTTCGTAGGCTTATAAGGCACTACCTCTCCTACAACCTAATCGATGTGGGATTCGCCTTAGGGCGCAGTACTCCTTAAGGCGAATCCCACATCGATTAGGTTGGAGGAGAGGTAGTGTCTTATAAGCCTATGAACCTCCCTTCCCCAAGTGAGGCCTTTTCCAGGGAAAAACAAAACCGTGAGGAGCCAAGGTGCTTCGGCAATAACCCGGCCTAAAGCGGACAATATCACTTGGTGCTGGGGATGTTACAAAATAAGTATTTAGTAAATGTAAATATTATATTTTATAACTTGTAAGTGAGGTATTTACTTACCAATAAGACCATCACACATCCGGAGACTTTATCGATTTGGTTCATGTTGCTTGCTATTGATTATGTGAGCTATTGTTTCCCTACGCCACACCAATCATAAAACTTCATTTTGTCAATATTCTCGATATATTTCATGAACCCCCAATCGATTGTAGTCCCAGTATCCGGACATAACAAAAGCAAACAAATCAAGAGGCACACAAGTCTGATAACATCTTTTCTATCCTTCTTGTTGTTGCTTCTCAAAAGTTTGGTTATCAACTTTTGGATTGATGCACTTGTCATTCTACTCTCTGTTATTTTCCTTGTTTTCACCATATATATCTCATTTTTTCTTCCATATGCAAGATTAATCTTCTTTTGTCCACATGTAATCCCAAAAATCAACTTAAAGTCTTTTCTTTTCAACTTCAGCTTCTTCCCACCAATTTCCCACCAATTTCAAATGTGGTTCCATCCATTTGGTAAGTTTGCAAGATTTTTGCAACCACATCATCATATTTTATTGAATCTGTTTTTTGCGTCTTTTTCTTTGACAAAATGTCAACTAGAAGGAAGAAGGGAATCTTTTTCAAATTTTGGAAATGCTCATTTCCAAGTTTTGTCACATTGAAGAATTTGATGAGAGATTGCATGTTTGAGCAGTAAACATACTTTGCTTCATGACAATTGTCATGAATTTGTTCAGTTCTTGTTTTTCGCAGTACACATACTTTGCTTCATTGTCATGAATTTGTTCAGTTCTTGTTTTTCTTCCCTCTATTTTCTTCTTGCCTTTTGGTTTGTGTTGCTTAGGTTCTTGTTTCTTTTGTTGGGGTTTGCTTTTTGTTGTTTTTTTTTTATGTTTGCTTGTTGTTTCTCTTGTTGCTGTTTTCTTTTTGTTATCTTGTAGCTTTTTGTGTCGTTGTTGTCTTTCTTTTCTCGCTTTTGTCTTTTGCAGTTAAAGATCTTGTTTCTAGCCTAGATAATCTCTTACGAGAACTCGCAACATCTATATGAAAGAAGGATATCAATGAATTAGGCAAACCATGCAAAATTTATGGATATACGACAAAATTTATCAGTTAATGAAGCAAAGAAAGGTTATACACTGATAAAACTTGAATATATCTATAATTCCTCTGGTTTCATTTTATTAGCTAGCAAACAAAATAATTCAAACAATCAAATAAGAATAAGAAGAATTATGAAAATTAAGCAAATTTATCACTGCATAGAAAAAGTTATGGATGTATGACAAAATTTATCACCTAAGGGAAATTTATCAGTCAAGTAGGTGAACTAAGGAAAATTTATCACTGAATTAGGCAAATTAAGTAAATTTATCAGTGTGAGCAAAAATTTATCCCTGCGTAAGAAAATCTAATATTCGTTTAAACAAAACAAAGGTTATGAATGCACACAACAATATGTTTCAGATTGTGCAAGGATAAATTTGCCAATTGTTGTCCTAGATGTGTGATGTTCTATTTTGCAAATCTTCGAATTGCGTTCTTGTCATTTGGTTTGATGATGCTAGTATGCTCGCATATCCAATATTTTTGATGACAAAAAAAAAAAAAATTGTTATAAATTATTTTTTAGTAACCGTAACTATTATATCTTATAACTTGTAAGTGAGGTATTTACTTACCAATAAGACCATCACACATCTGGAAACTTTATCAATTTGGTTCATGTTACTTGCTATTGATCTTGTGAGCTGTTGTTTCGCTGCGCCACACCAATCATAAAACTTCATTCTGTCAATATCCTCCATATATTTCATGAACCCCCAACCGATTGTAGTTCCAGTACCCAGATATGACAAAAGAAAATAGATCAAGAGGCACACAAGCTTGACAACATTTTCTATATCCTCATTATTGTTACTTTTCAAAAGTTGAGTGATCAATTTTGTGATTGATGTCCTTGTCATTCTACTCTCTGTTATTTTCCTTCTTTTCACCATATCTATTTCATTTTTTCTTCCATATGAGAGATTCATCTTCTTTTGTCCACATGTAATCTCAAAAATCAGCTTAAAGTCATTGCTTTTCAACTTCAACTTCTTAGCACTTATTTTGAAAGTTTCTCCATCCATTTGGTAAGTTTGCAAGATTTTTGCAACCACATCATCATATTTCATAGAATCTCTTTTTTTCACCTTGTTTTTACTCAATATATCAACTAGAAGTGAAAAAGGAGTCTTTCTCAATAGTGCCAAATGTTCCTCTCTGAGTTTTGTTGTCTTGAAAAACTTGATAAGAGATTGAATGTTAGAACGGTAGACATACTTTGTATCATTATCATGTATCTATTCAGTCCTAGTTTTTCTTCCATCAACCTTTTTCTTCCCTTTTGCTTTGTGGAGCTATGTAGTTTGTTTCAGTCGCTGCTGTTTAGGCTCCCCATTGTCAATGTTAGATTCACATTCAACTTCTAATTGATTTTCACTCTCATCTATTGTTGGTTCTATAACACACTCAACTTTGTCAATCTTTTTCTTCTTTGAGAAACTTGTTTCTCAACGACGTAATCTTTTACAATGACTGGGAACATCTGTACAAAAACATCAAGCATGAACATTGAAGATTAAGAAGAATTTATTGCTGAATTAGGCAAACTAAGAAGAATTTATCACTCAATTATGCAAATTAAGCAAATATATAACTGTATAGTAAAGTTTAGATTCCAAATTGCAAAAGAATATCAAGTATCATGATGAAGATGAAAATGACTGATAATTTATCACTCAATGAGGCAAAGTAAGTAAATTTGCCATTGTATAGCAAATTTTATCACTCAATTAGGAAAATTAAGCAAATTTATCATTGTTATAGAAAACTTTATTACTGAATTAGGCAAAGTAAGCAAATCTATCATTGTATAGCAAATTTTATCATTGAATTAGCAAAAGTAAGCAAATCCATCATTGTATAGCAAATGAACATGATATGATTATTATGAAGTTGAATATCACTGATAAATTAATACTGTATGGTACACATTGAAAATAGCTTCAAGTCGAATTTTATCACTTAATTATAGTTATGAAAGAAGAAGGGAAGCAAATCCATCATTATAACAAATTTTATCACTCAATTAAGCAAATTAAGCAAATCTATCATTGTTATAACAAATTTTATCACTCAATTAGGCAAATTAAGCAAATCTATCATTGTTATAACAATTTTTATCACTGAATTAGGCAAAGTAAGAAAATTCGTCATTGTATAGTAAATGTTATCACTAAATTAGGAAAATTAAGCAAATCTATCATTTTTATAGCAAATTTTATCATTGAATTAGGCAAAGTAAGCAAATCTGTCATTGCATAGCAAATTTTATCACTGAATTAGCAAAAGTAAACAAATCCATCATTGTATAGCAAATGAACATGAAGATATGATTATTATGAAGTTGAATCCCACAAATAAATTAATACTGTATGATACACATTGAAAATAGCTTCAAATCGAATTTTATCACTTAATTATAGTTATGAAAGAAAAAGGGAAGATGAGTACAACTCACATTTGATTGGCATGTTTGTTGAAGATGAACTAAACAGGGAGAGTAGATGTCCGAATCAGAATATAGATCGAAATGGTAGAAGATTTGCTGGGGATCTGTTCGGAATCGGTATGAAAACAGTTGGCGATTTCTTTGGAAACGATGGGAGATTCACCGAAAATCTCTTTGTTTGTTTTGGAAATCACCTCAGAATGATTTCCAAATCTTCATAGGTTCATCTGCAACAGAACCCTTGAAAAGGCGCGTGTGTGTCACGCACGCAGGGGAGAGCTCGTGACAACTTCTTTGCTTCACGCGTGTGTTGTGATATTGAGGGGTAAAATTGGAAACGGAAATAGGACAAGACTTGACTAGTATTAACCTATTTCCATAGGGCCGGCTGGTAAGTCCCCCTATAAAATATTAAATTTTTTTATTGTATTATTTTAGTTATAAAATAAAGTAGAAAAAATATAAAAGATAATATATATTTCACATTTTTTTAATGTTCTTTTTTGGATGGTCTTCCTCATCCTCAGGCATGTCTGACCTTTTGACTTTGAGACTCCATTCAGGATTGGAAGATGTGCTGCTAGACTAGATTATGCTGATGTTGATGTTTGCGGTACTCTTTCAGATGAGGGATTTGAATGCCATTATGATTCTACATGCCATGCCATACTGCGGCTGCCTCTTCACTGAAGAAATGCATACAGTCGGTTGATGTTATAAAGCCCTCCATTATGGAATGGTTCTCAACAGCACGTGAATCTCCTAACTCGCTAAAAGTGACAGCGTTTATTTCATTTATATATATTATATTAGCTTAGCTGAAACGGATTGAGTGTCCTACAAATCAATAGAATCTAGTTCGTTCGGATGATGTACTTGGAAGGAACATAGCCCAAGCTACCAGGCTGCTACTCTAGGTTCGCTTTGCTTCTTCAAGCTCTACCCCTTATTGAAAAAGAAAGCGCTAATGTGCCTTATATTATTAGTAAAGCAACCTTTTGCGCTAGGCGCTCACGTTTTTTGGCGGTGGGTGGCCATGAGACCTACTCCTTTTCGAATGAATCCCTCGCTTTCTGTGGACCGACCCGCTACTGAATGATTGCCCTCTAATCCAAGAGCCTATATTCCCGACATGGCTGGTTCAGTACCTCTATTCCTACCCGAAAGATATCCTAGAGGAGTCAAACCTGTTGCCTCTTTCCTCTGAGCTCGTTTTCTTGTAGTTTTCATTCCTCTCCTAGCAGCGAGTAGGAAGCTATCGGAGTAGTGTCCCATTTTTCAACCAAGATTCTTGTTATTTATTTTTGTAAGAGAAAGGGTCCGCTATCCTATCTCCTATATAATATAGGCAATCAGTGGTGGCCTGCTTATGCCAGCCCTTTTCCTCTTCCTTCGCTTCGCGTCTGCCTATCTATTATGAAGTAGGGAAATCAAAACCCTTTTCTACTTCTTACAATAAAGTAGAAAAAATATGAATGACAAAATATATAGAGAGAGATATTTATTTGTACTTCTTAAATTAGAATATTTATTAAAAATTATATTTATTTTACCATAAAATTTGTTAATGTTCCAAATTTAAATAATAAATAAAAGGATCTAAATAATTTGATATTTATTCAAAATAAAAATAAAAAGTAGTTGCTTATATCTATTGGGTTAAGTGGGAGATTTGGAACTTGAATTTTTTTTGAATCGGATTTGGAATAGCTAAATTAAGTCCGATATCAGGTCGGACTGGGCTTAAAATGACACATATCCTCTTATAATTAAAGCCCAGCCAGGCCCAAGATTTATGCACCCCCATATTAGAGCCCAGAGGTCTCTTGCCCTTGGATTCTGCAAAACAGAACAAAAAAAACCTTGAACAACATCCCTTGTTTGTTGAAATGAGCAAGCAAGGAATTTAAAGAAAGCTGTGAATCATTTGCATAGATGAGATCAGTTGTGCGTTACATGTATGCCAAGTTTGTCAGACAACTCATATGAACAATTTACATTTAATCAAATGTTGAAGAACCTTCATATACCTTATGAAAAGAAAGAAAGAAAGAAGAAGAAAAAACCTATTTACATCTCTTATTGATGAATGTAAATCAAATAGTCCGAAAATGTTCAAAATTATGGTATAAAAATACCCAAAAAACTGTCAAAACTGGAGGAAAGAAAGGGAAAAAAACTAGACATGAGATAAATATGTAATACTCTGTCTCTGCTATTGAATTAATTGACACTGGTGAGGCTGAAACATGCAGCAGCACTCTTTAGTTCGTTTTTCGACACATGCTCAATCGGTCGTGTTATATCCTTCCATGGTGATTCGCAGCTGCATATAAAAAAACATAATTAAACCCAAATAAAAACAACATTGTACATAATACCAGTTTTTTTTTTTTTTTTTTTGAAAGCAGAACAACCAAGAAGAAATCCAATTAATTTACCACGAGTCACAGGCTTCTTTCGATTCAATATAAGATTGTCTGTCATCAGCAATTGTATCGAACGGTATGTCATCATAATCAATCTCAATTTGCTGTTGAATTGGAAAAACCTCGGATTCAGGAATATTCAATTGGGATTGAATCCCAACATGATCAGTACCACTATTATTATAATTCGGATGTTGAATCCATAATCCTTTCACAATATCATCATTGGGTTCCACATAAACACCGTTATTCCCATTCATCACAAACTGGTTAGCATCCAAAGGCATCATCGCATTGGCCCCTGGCGAATGATGTTGAAGTACAATTAAACCATTGCCAGTCGAATTCATGCCTAATTGCAACTCAGACGAAGGAGGAAAGTGGTGATCGACGACTTGATTGTGACACTCTTCCCTGCAAATCACTAACCGAGCTTGAACATACTGAAGCTCTTCGACCGCTTGTACTAATTGACCGTAAAGATGGCGAATTATTCCACAACAACCATGAACAGGGAATTTTTCGCGCATGTCAGACTCATAAATAACCGATTTCATGGCCTCGTCTTTTTGATCTTGATTATCCAATTGCCTAAGTATCTTCATAATGTTGCAGACCCCGAAAAGGCGGTGAGAGTTTTGGAACATCTTGGGTTGGTTGGCTGGAAAATATGGAGCCAGAGGGCACTCCGAAGAGCATTTTCGCCGTTGGTATTTACACGCTGCACAGGCTTGGCTAGTGCCTCCTTTCACCGTCATGTTAATTTTGCAGTGCGTGCATTGCAAGTAAATGATAACAGATCGTTTTGAAAATCTAAAACAGTGATTCAAACAAGAAGAAAGAAAAAGAATACAGCTGTGTAGATCAGTACACGTGTGAGATCTGTTAGGATGAGAGTTACCCAGTTGAGATTTTGATAAGCCGAGTCATAGGGGAGATTTGTTTGAACTTTTAATTTTTGGATTCGGTGATTCGTTGCTGTTGGGTTGGACTTGTTTTTAACCAATGGGAATTGGTCACGTCATCAGACGAGGTTTTTTTTTTTTGGTACATCAGAATGCAGGTGGCTGAGATGAGGGGTTTTTTAGGTGTTGAAATTACAATTTGATGAAGTATGCTTTATATTTGGTTCACTGTGCTTGCGAAGTAGGTGAACAGGAACGTGTGAAAGTTCGTCGAGTCTTGACCGTTTCAAAGAAGCTGCCACGAAGCATCCTGTTAACGGCTACTGGAGCAAGTTCAATTTTTGTAGTGGTGAGTGTTTCATGTGTGGTGACCTTATTCTTTTAGGAATTATCTTAGAGGCTGAAATTAGAAAAAATATCATTTGGTCCCTACTCAAAAATTAATTTAATTTCTATTCTTTCAATAATATCAATTTGATACCTAAACTATTCAATTTTTCATTAATTTTATCACGTCGTCAATTGCTGTCTATAATCAAACAAAAGTTGTTGATGTGAGATCTAAATTTCAGTGAAATGTGGAAATGTAATTCAGTGTATTTGGTTTCAGTTTTCTAAAAATTGAGTTTTTTATTTTTTTGTTTTTAGTAAATATTTTTTAAATTTTAAACAATTTTTTTTTTTTACTTTTTTAGATGTATTTTACTTAGATGTGTCTAAATAGTAAAATATTTGTGAAAAAATTAATATATACGAAAAATATACTGAATTTTTATTTTTATTTTTGTATTTTTGGTATTTAGGATATTTTTTAAAAAATAATTTTCACAAATATTATACTTTTTAAGTGTATTTATATTATGTATGTCTAAAAATTAAAAAAAAAATTACTTAAAATATTAAAAACATTCATTGAAAACATTAAAATACGAAAAATAAAAAGGAGATTTTTTTGAAAACTATTTTCTAAAAATTAGAACCAAACAAGCTGATTGATATTTTAGAGAGAATTTGGGAGAAAAATAAAATTTAAAACGAAATTTTAGTGGCATCACCAACTTCCATTTGATATAAACGATAGTTAACAATGGGTAAAACTAATTTAAAATCAAATAATTTAGATGTAAAATTATTTTTGTTTAAAAAATAAAAGTTAAATTAATTTTTTAGTGATAATTTGAAAAGTAAAACAATATATTTTTTTCTATCTATTAATTCAATTTTAAATTGTGATTGGTCCAGATAAAAATAAAAATTAAATGAAATATATATATATTTTTAAAAAGGCGAAACTGTAGAGATATATGGCTCCCTTAAAAATGTTTCATTTTTATATTTTATTTTTAAGTAGTGCTCTACTAATAAGTAAAAGGATTTTTTTTTTAAGGTCCATAATATTAAGATTTTATGAGATAAAGAATATATAATATTTTCATAATAGTTGGGGTCCCTCGATATTTTCACAGAGAAAATGGACTCAGAAAAATTTTGGCCTAACACAGAGAAATTTTTCAATTTTCACCAAAAAATTTCTCTAATTTTACAATGAAATTTTGAAATTTTCCTGATATGATCACAGAGAAATTTATCAAGAAACCTTAACTAATAGAAAAAATATCTTGAACATCTTCTACTACACAAAGTTAAAAAAGAATATTTTACTAATTTTCACTCAACAAAAACTACAACCTTAATAGTTCAAAGATGGACAGATTTTGCATTCATATTCTTCAATTCGTACATTGGGCACAATTTGGCTCTGAATCCACCATTACAACATGGGGAAATTACTATACAATAGAAGAGAAAAAAGAATAATTCACAAATATGGAAAGGTGTACGTCAGAATTTGAGTTGCACAGACCACAAAAAAAACAATGAATTACACCATCATATTTGTGTCATTTTTTTCTTCCTGTCTCACTGTTGAGTAATGCTCCCTTACAACATCATCAATAGGTGTCACTTAATCTGCTCGGCATCTGTTAGTAAAAAATTATGCCAAATCTTGATTGACAACAACCAAGTAATAATTTAAACTAACAATTTAAATAAAAAATTAGATGACTGTATAAAGCTTCTAAATGCCTTGAAAGTATAAGAATTTCTTTGGAACAATTAGGTACTGTTTGGTAACACTAACAATCGGAAGACAATGTGTCAAAATAAACAAAGACAACTCCAGATGAAATTATCTAAGTTTACAAGAGTTACAAGCCATAAATTACAAAGAAAACTACTCCTAAGTTAAGATAAGTTACTCCTAGGCCTAAAAGTTATGTGTTGTTGGGTTGTCCTCTTTTCCTTCTTCATTTTCAAGCCTTTATATTCTTTCTCCTTTCTCTAACCCATGATCACATGAACCTTCAAATCTGTAACCCACTTCCTCTTAATTGTTGCTGCAACTGTTCCATCACTTCCAACCCTTCAAACTTCAGCAATTCTTTACATTTCTCTGTCGAAATAATTCTCCTCCTCCATGATGTCACATATCCCTCAAAATTCTGAGCATTATATCGACAAAAACAGAACTCTATTTCACAATCATGGCTTCACACCAATCAGCCCACTAAGTCAATAATTATTTAATACTTTCAATAATTCATGCACTAAAACAATTCTTTCATGCCTTGTGTCTCTTTGATCAAATGAATACTTTGACTTTTTTGCCATAAGTCATCATTCGATCTATCTATCTGTCAATAGGAAATTTACAAAAATGGATGCAAACAGCATCTAAACATTTTGAGTACTTACAAAATTGTTAAAAGGTTGCTATATATTAATGCAACAATGCTATATCCCCTAATTTATCACCTTTAAATAATCTCTAATGATGTGTGTAACAACCCCGATCTGTAATTAATTACTAATCCATAAGTAAGGATGTTAATTAAGTGATTAAAATAAATTATGTGTTTATTGTGTATTTTGCATGCTATTTAACTTTCTCTCTATTAATCGTAGTAATATTTGTTGTGAAATTTGCTTTGATATGAAAATTGAAAGTCTTATCGGCATCTGAAATCGAAATTGGTTACATTAATATGTTATTCGGAATTTTTAGAATCATATGGAAAATTTTATTAAAAACTGATTCAGTTTACTTAATTAAGTTGTGTTTGGTTGGCCAATTGTTCTAATTATTGTATTAAGCCACTACAACTATATAAACATGACCCTTAAGCTCATTTGAGCAAATCTTTGCCCATTGTTGAGTGCAAAAATTTGAGATTGTATTCTAGAGAGAGAGAGAGTTCACTCTTAGAGAGAGAAAGTGTAGGAATTGAAGAGAAATTGAAGGCTTTGGCTTGAATTCTTCAAGATTGTGCTAGTATCTAGCTAATTGAAGACTCTAGGTAAGAATTCAATCTCTAAATTGTGAATCTAAGTCATCTAGCATGAGATATCATCAAGATTATGAGTTTAAATGCACAAAATAAGTTTAGAATGAAGGAAAGGTTGCTAAGTCATACATGCTTGTATGAAATTGTCAAGAACTCTCATGTTTGAGCATCATTCATGCCATTAGAGATGAAATTAAAAGCTAAAAGTCACATGCATGCATAATTCATAAAGGTTTGAGGCTCAATTGCATGTGTTTAAAGTGAAAGAAAAGAATTTGAATGAATTTGGGACATACATGCATGGAAATAAGAAGTTTGGCCATGTTGAGTTTGGTTTTGAGCGTCTAAATTGTCATTGTAAGTTATTTGGCACATGCATGTTTGAATCATCTTGTTTACCATTTAAATTCATGTTTTGAAAAGGAATTTCTTACATGTAAGAGCTTTTGAGCTCAATTTTGGAAAATTGAAGAGGTTTTGAGCAAATGATTTGTAAATCATCTTGTATTTGAGTTTTCTAAAACGTTTTTATGATTATTAAAGTGTTTCAATTAGTTTGGAACGGCCATGGAAGCTTTTGCATGTTAAAATGCATTTTTCGAACTCAAATTTTATGTCTAGAAACCCAAAAAATTCACAGCTGGCTTGAGCGACAAAGTGGCGGCTTCAGCCAACATTGCAAGCTCCCAGTATTTTGAACTTTGCAAAAGGTGGCTCGAGCAACGAAATGGTGGCTCGAGCGAGCTCAATTTTTGCCTTCAGCTGGCTCTAGCGACGAAAAGCTGACTCTAGCCAACAACTTTTTTCTAGCATGTTTTCAAAAGATGTTTTAAGTACATATCTTCGCTCCCATCCTTTTCTGAGCATATTTAGGCATGAATTAAGAGTCATTAAAGAGTAATAAGCTAAGGAATGTCATAAGTAATTGAATTAGAAAATATGAGACAAATCCGAGATTCGAGAATGTGATTCGCATATACAAGTTATGAGAATGGACTAAATAAGAAACCAATGTAAAGAAAGCTAAGTCGTAATGGCCAAGTGCATGTGTAATGATAACCTATGTTTGTGTTATGTGCTTTTGTGTTTGTAGGCCAACATTCGACGATTAATTGACCGTTTCTGGAAGCCCATTATGAGTAACGTTATTGTAAAGATATGTTCATATGAATTATGTTCCAAATGTGATTTGATAAGTTATGATTTATGAAATGATATTTATTTACGTGGACGAATGTCCTATGTTTGAAATCTGTTATGGCATCCATAGATAGTCCCAAGTCATGGGGGACAGCATGTTAATGTGAGTCCATGACATATATGTGATTACGAGATTTCGTAAGCCACTTGTCAAAGTGGTGATGTGTCTAATCGATATCCGAAACCGATTACTCTAGTCGGATGACGATGTGACATGTTCTATTGGATATACCATTATATGTTCAGATATGAGAATGATTATATTATGATCTGTTTTATGATTATGAAATGTTCGAATTTCATTCACTAACCTCTTTACCTTAATATTATTCACCGGGCTTTAGCTCATTGTTTGTAAATACATATATATGTAGGTGAGCGTGTGTAGGACCAGGCCTAAGGGCTTCTGTTTGACTTCTGTTTTATCAAGCCAACCACCATGCCTCACGTAGAGGTTCTTGAAAGTCAATGTGATCAAGATGTTTTGTGACCAAGTTTTAAGCTCTTAATGTCTTTTGTTTATTTTGTATACAGGGCTAAGCCCCTTTTTGTTGTAACTGCATTTGGTTGGCATAATGGTGATGTTATGATATATATATATATATATATATGTAAATGTTTAAAGTTTTATGTTTCATATAAGTCAGCACAGCTCATTGTATAATTATATTTATGTATTTGCCTCTGTTAACCCCTTAATTTTGTTTAATCTGTTCAAAGGCTTTCGGTAATCTCAGGATTATTGGCTGGTTACGATGCTAAACCTATAGGGGTGGGTTTGGATCGTGACAGAGTAGTATCAAAGCACGAGTTATACCGCACACACGAGTCCATATGAGCTATAGGATGTCCTAGAAAATAAATAGGGACATTGCATCATCATGAGTGAGTATGTGTAAATTTTTCTGTACTTGTTTGATAAGAAAATGAGAATGAAAACTATGAGCATAAACAAAGAAGATATGTGAAATAACATGTAATGTTGATGTCGATATTGAATGCGTAATTCTTGTGAACACCAACATATGAACGTGAAAGACTACATGACCTATGTGAATATATTTGCATTGAAACAAAATAAAGAACGTGTTTGATAAGAAGTGAAAATGAAAAATGAAATCAGTGAGGCCTTTTCCTATGTTAATTATTACCCTGTTTATGTATAGATAAGTGGAAAAGACAAGGAATATAGACGAATCTGAATCTTCTGATGCAAGAATTAACCGGCTAGAAAGAATGGTCAAAGCCTTAACCGAATCTTTGAGCCAACAACAACAAAGGCAAATACATGTACCTCCTTCATCGTCCTCGATACAACTTGAACCAACTAATAATGATATGATAACTATGACATAGAAATACAATAAAATGAAGCCACCAAAATTTATGGGGGGTATTGAATCGTTAAAAGCCGAGGCTTGGGTTTTAGAAACCGAGAAAATATTTGAAGTGTTTCCGTGTACTGAAACACAAAAAGTTTTGTTGGCAACATTCACACTCAAAGAAAAAGCAAAGAGATGGTGGATGTTAGTGCGAAATGATAATGAAGGTGTGACATGGGATAGATTTAAATAACTTTTCTATGAAAAATATTTTTCCCAATGTATTCGAGATAGGAAGGTTTTCGAGTTTAAACAACTAAAACAAGGTGATATGACTGTGGCAGAATATGAGGCAAAATTTACTGAACTGGCCCGTTGTGCACCACACATGATAAACACTGCCTACAAAAAGGCTAGAAAATTTGAAGGTGGGCTTGACCTAGATGTGTTTGACCGAGTTGGCATTTTAAAATTGTCAAAATATGTGGACGTTCCTGATAAGGCCCTAATGTCTGAGGCAAAATAGCAGCCTAAAAAATATCAAAGTCGTCATCATAAACTGAATGGCAGAGTAAGAAACAAAAGAAACAAAAAATTGAAATGACTAGTAATTCGATGCCCTTTGTGAATGAAAAATCTAAGGTAAGAACTTTTGACAATGTGTAGCTTGACTTTTTGTGCTCCTTTCGAATACGATTAGCCCTACAGTTCTAACTCCCGCGGTTCTGAATCTGATCTCACAAGTGCAATGTGAAATAGATAAACACCAAAAAGTCCAAATCCGGAAAATCTTTTGAAAAATCGATTTTGAATCAAAAATGCCAAAAATGGACTGTTTTGCCAAATACAGAGTCGCCACCTAAATATTTCTAGAAAATTTAGGAAACCCATGACTCGTGCCAAAGGCCACGTGTTCGTCATCACCAAGATTGTCTCGGCTCGGAAACTTAGGTACGAGAGGGGAAGGTCATGAATTGAGCACCCCACTCGCCTGATCAAAGATTGGCCTGTACTAATCATGATGTGATTTTTATTTACATTATATGCTCTTGTTCCGATTATTACGCTAATTTTACTATGTGTTGCACACAAGTATAGACTAATTTGCAAAAATTGGAGTGCTTTGATTTCAAATATATTTTTGAAAATTGTTTAAATATGTACCACGTGAAAAAGTGATCCGATATGTACATTACTCAAATTATTCCAATTCAAGCAATTAGCCTTCATTCACAGGTATTCAAACAAGTATATTAATTAAGCACTTAGCCTCATGGCAAGCATGTTAGACATGGCAACAATCACACGTATGCGATATGCTAAAGCACAAAAATGCTCACCTTGTACTCCAAGGCAAGCCAAATGAAACAAAAGAGTTAGAAAACATGCATGCCCTTAACTAATGCAACATGACTAATGCAACACATGCAATATGCAACTAATAGGCTCAGCTCCTAATTATGGCATATGAATCAATTTGATAGCATGTGGTTTAAGCACCTTTCAAATAAGTATTAACTAACAATGCAAGTTAGAATGATGCGCTGAGCTCAATGCATGCAAGACAATGGATGCAAGGCATGAGAGATGCTAAACGAAACATGATGCCTGAACCTAACCATCATATGCAGGTAAATAAAAGGGAGAAAGACGTGGGGTTGGAAGACATGCACATTATTACAACTGTGCCCTCGTGCAAGAGGGTCCGAATAAACTAACTAGCTAAGCTAATTAACTAGCTATTACAAAATGAATTAACTAATCATTACAAACCGAATAAACTAACTATGCTAGCTAGTTATTACAAAACCAATTAATTAATTAACTATTCTATTAAACTAACTAATTAATTACACTAATTAATTAATTACAAATAAGAGTTAACTAATTAATTACAACATGAATACAACATGAAAGAAGTAACTAAGCTAACTAATCAGCCCCGGGAAGCGAGGAATGCTCATGAATGAGCGGATTTCCACCCGAAAGTCCACTATTCTGCTGCTAGAATGCCTCTGTTGCATAGTTAGAACATCTTTTCACCTCAGCCTCTGTTCTGTTCTGTTCCAAAAAGTTGTTGCTCAGTTTGACAAAAGTGGCCGGTAGGCCAGCAGTAGTGGCCAGGCGGCCACAAAAGGTAGTTTGCCGTCCATAAAAAGTGGTCTGCCGACTACTAAAGCTTGGTTCCTCTTGCTGCAACAGAAAGCATACAGAGCACAAACAGGGTGTTCTCAAGGTTTGTTTGTCCACCCTACCTCTCCTTATCATCGAATAGCTCAAAGGAGGGGTAGGCTTGATTCGCAAATCATCAATCGATGCAATTTCATTGCATGATGACTTATGAATCAAGGGACACAGTTCGATAAATGCACAATAAAATACCAACAAAACCTTCTCCCTATCTTAGATTGATCAAGGGAAATGGTTGACATTGACTCTTGAACCATTTACATCACTAACAAGTATGAAACAACTCAAGACTCAATGGGTTCAATTAACGTCCAATTGAACCCAAGTTGATTTTATTACCGTGCATCATTTTTAGTTCCAATTTTATTACTTCATTTTGATTACCATTTATTCCTTAGTTCATTAAGTCCAAAAGTGAAGATTAAGTCCTCTAATGGAAAGAAATATCAAACAAAGAGTTGTTTTGGGCATGAGAGAGACACCATGCCGTTGGTAATAAACCCCAAAGGGATTAAACCATTAAGCACAATACCTCAATCTCATGCTTAAACAAACACTTGGTTTGAAACAACTTTCAAAACAAAGAAAAAGCCAAGAAATGAGAGAGGTTGCAAAAGTGATCAGAGGTGATCACAAGTATGGAAAGCAAGAAATAAATGCTATCAACTCAAATAGGTTGGTGGCTAAGGCCTAAACCTCCAAACCTATGAGGACCATTACACTACAAGCATGCAATACAAGACATAAATGGAAAAAGCCCACTAAAACAGTCCTAAAACACCTAAAAATAGTGCGGGAATTGAAGACAAAAGAGCTAAAAGAGTAAGCTACAACATGGAGCAAGTTAAGCTAGTAAACAAGCACAAGGAGGGGAGGCTACCCCCTCCATTTTTGGGACTTCAAAACATGGTTTTAGCCTCTGAAAAACCTTTGAGATTCAGTATTAAAAAGCTCAAAAAAAGTTGACAAAAAGATGGAAAACACAAGGGCAAAGGCTTGAGAAGTGAGGTGCAAAGAAGGGTGATTCACCCCTCCATCCTTAATGGCCTTAAACCACAAGTTTCAGCCCAAAAATTTAGTATATAAACAGTCCAAAAATAGTAGAAAAGATGGAAAATAAAGCAAAGAAACAAGCCAAGAATTATACCTCTTGAAGAGAGATACCCTTTTTAACCGACAAACCAACACTTACACACCCTCAAGAGCTTAAACAAAAGTATATCAGCTCAAATACCACAAGGTTTGGTTTAGAGTGTATTGGCAAAGACTTAAGAATTTGCAAGAGAGAGAGAGAGAATTATAGAGAGAGAAATATTTTTGCTCTAAAATTTCTAACCCTAAAAAATGGAAGGCAAGGTCTTCTATTTATAGAAAAACATGAAACTCCCTCAGAAATATCCATACATACACGTGTGGGCAGATACATGCACCATTGGAAACAGCTGGCACAGTTGGCATAAATATCTGCACGGCCACTAATGTTGGCCGACAGCCCACATTGGTAGCCGGCAGCCCACACTAGTGGGCCTGTAGGTCCCAGGGTTTTTAGGTTTGAAAAACTGTGGTTTTGGTCCAGAGCAAAATGTGTGTATGGTTTGAAGGCTCAAAGCTATGGCATTCTGCTGAGGACTTCGGGCACTCAACAAGCATATATAAATTCATCATTGAGTACGCAAGCGGTGACACCTAAGTTATAAGGGCGGTCAAAATGGGGTGTCTACAGTTGCCCCTCTTTGACAGAACTCGAAGTAATGAAATGACGTAAGTGAATGTCAAAGCCCGAAGACAACCCATTTTGATAAGGCCGTAAGACTTGGGCAAACAATCAAGACACAAATTAAATGGTTGCGCTCGCAAGCTGCCTACGTATCCCTTTGAAAGGAATCAACCAGCATAGTTCTGGAGCAAGATACAAATGATATACACAAAGATACTTTAAAGCTAGACTCACACGCTTCGCGAAATCGGCTATTTTGAAAACTCATGATCATGCAAGATGATGCAATAAGCAATAACAAGATAACAACATATGAATGAGCAGCTTCAAGCTTAAAACCAACATAGGTTCCATGCAAAAAAATCCAAAACACACTCTAACCACGCCAAAACGTGAGAAGAGGAAAGAAAACACCACTCAGGGTCGCTTTTCACGCGTCCTGAGATGAAAACCGCTCACGGTCGCGTTTCACGTGTCCTGAGATAAAAAAACAAAACCGCTCAGGGTCGCGTTTCACGTGTCCTTAGATACTCTAATCACACTGAAATCGTGAGAAGAGAAGAAAAACGGCTCAGGGGTCGCGTTTCACACGTCCCAAGATAAAACCCGCCCAGGGTCGCGTTTCACGCATCCTGAGTTACTCTGATCATGCTGAAATCATGAGAAGAAGAAAAATAAATCTCAAACACGCTGAAATCGTGTAAAGAACAAAACACTCAAACCATGCTGAAATTGTGAGAAGAGGTCCTGAGAAAACCACTAAGGGTTGCGTTCCACGCATCGTGAGATAAATTCCAAATGCGCTGAAATCATGTAAGGAAAGGAACACTCAAACCATGCTGAAATTGTAAGAAAAGGTCCTGAGAAAACCGCTTAGGGTTGTGTTCCACGCGCTCTGAGAAAAATTCCAAATACGTTGAAATAGTGTGAGGAAATGAACACTCTAACCACATTGAATTCGTGAGAAGATGTATTCAGAAAAATGCTAAGAGTTACATTCCACGCGTTCTGAGATAAATTCCAAACACGCTGAAATCGTGTGAGGAAAGGAACACTCAAACCATGCTGAAATCGTGAAAAGAGGTCCTGAGAAAACCGCTCAAGGTCGCGTTCCATGCGTCTTGAGAAAAATTTCAAACACGCTAAAATTGTGAAAAAAGTCTCGAGAAAACCACTCAGGGTGAGTGGCGATGAACTGCTCTACACTGATAGGAATCTCCCTTTTGTGTTCTTCGAACTCTTAGTTTCAACTCACAATTCAAAGGCCCCCAAATGCTGACAAGGGATAACACCTTCATGTGGAAGCCACGAATGCCGATTTTCTTCCTGATCACGTTCATAACTTTCCCTATTCTCCAATAGGGTGACAGACTAGATTGGTTCAATATCCAGAATTGAGGCGCATACATGGGACTGCCATATAGATTTCAAGCCAATGATATACCCCTAGGTATTTAAACTAGACTTTAGTCTCGAAAATTCTAAACCTTTGCGTTCTAGGCATCGTCATTCGAACTCTGGTTTCCACCATCGCAGTTGGTCTCCTAGGAACTCATTACAAAAAAGGCAAGACGCCTTTGGTAGGGAATAGCGTTCAGGGAGAGCAATTTTGATTGCTATTCTGGCTTGAAGTAGGCTTGAGCTTGAGGTCGAGGCACATTCATACTTTAGAGAAATGACAAGGCCTAAAAAGTGCATCCGGGATGCAAACTTGGAATTTTCTAAAGTTGAAACACACTAAGATGCTCTAAATTTTCCCTCTTTTCTTTTGTTTTGTAGTCCAAAACCTATGTAACTTCATATAAGTCCTTGTTCGACTGCTCTCTCTGTTGATTGAGGTTGGACCCTACAATTTATGAAAGAAGGAATTTTGTTTTGTACATCCTGTTGGGAATGAGATAGCACTCTGAGTAGAAAACAACTTATTTTTGCAATTGAAACCAAGAATGAGTTCTTAACCAGGTATTGAGCCTACGATTGACCACAGTACACAACTCAACAAAGGAAAAACAAAGTAAAAACAATCTAAACACGTCTATTTACACTCATAACGACTCAAAATAAGAATCGAGCCAAACAAAAATAACAAACACAACACTTAGATGTTTTCCACTGATGGGAGACCTCTCAGTTCACGAGGAGCCCAAAAACTTCTCTAGGTATTGTTTCCCACCCTTTCTTATTTACGATTCTCACATCACTTTGGCACTCAAACTCTATTTCTCTGAAAAACCCTTTCCTTACTTTTTCTCTTAGCGCACATCTCTCTTTCTTTAATCTCTCTTATTTTTTTAATTCTCACCAAGTGTGGTTGATGGATTAGTTGGAAGTTGTGGACCTTTGCCCCTAGTCTTCTGCTAGATTCTTCTTCTTTTGCTCATAAGTAGTGAGTTTTCCCACAGAGAGGTTGTGGTGCGACTAGATGTGTAGCAGATCTGCAACTAACATCGGTTGGTGATGCCCTTGGCTTAACTTGACTGAGATGAGTTACAGCATGTCCCACTGGCCTGGTATACAATTGATTGGTCTCACACATTGCGTTTTTTACTTCCCCATTCCGGTTCAGACACCAATATGGGTGTAATCAAACCCGTCCAAATGAAGGGGTCGAACATCCAACTTCATTTCCAATCTGTGCTTCACACTTGGCTCGATACCTCACTTCTTGGAGGATGAGAGAGTTTTTTTGGCCTCTACTGTTAGCTTCAGTTGTGCCCTTTTTGGAGAATACATTGACGATGGGGAAAAGACAAAAAATCTGACTCGACTGTGCCCCTAGTTCATCATTTTGACCATTTTTTGTTTTTGACTTTCTGCCAAAACAATTTTGACCAACATGAGAGTTAGATTGACATGCTTGTTCGACTTTCTGCTTTGAAATCATGTAAATCAGGCTATGTGCACTGAAAATTTTCTTTTTTGGGTCCAAGAAATGGTCCAGTTTTGGAAAAATAGAATAATTTGCGAGAAAATTAGTCAGCTTTACTAAAAATCTTCAAAACTATTTTTGCAAATGGCCACTACTCGACCAACGAGAAATTAACCCTTGAGATGCACAACCTCAAATTTGAACTTGATTTGTCTTGCAGCTGAATCTTCTAACGGAATAAGACAATCGATTTTGAACGAAGATGAGCACGAAAATGAGCCAATTTGCACATGATTAGGATAGCCGAGTTTGAATAAGGATAAGCCAACCAACATGAATGAGACAAGCAGGTTAAAAATAGTTGGGGCCGAACTTCAGGATGAAGTTGCTTACGTATCCCAAAGATAGGAATCAGGCCGTACGTAGTTCCCAGGTTAAGGTGCACTCGGGTATTAACGCCCTCCTTTTATGCTCTAACTTTTGCATAAGCTGCCTTTTTGGGTTTTCAATCTTGGGAGCTCTATTTTTCCTTTTTCATTTTTTTTTCTTCTTTTTCTTTGCTTTTGGTTTTGTTTCCATTTTTTTTCCCTTCTTTTTTCCTTCTTTTTTTATTTTTGTTCTTTTCTTTTTTCCTTTTTCTTGCTGTAACTTTTGTCTAGGTCGCCCTTTCGGGTTTTCGGCCTAGCGAGCCTCTCAAGGATAGAAAAGTTTAACTTGTCCATATTGATCGGTCGTATGATCTCTAAGCCATCTGAATCCAAGAAAATGGCTGTTGTTCGCTGATGACGTAGTCTTGATGATGTAATGGCCCATCTAATTGGGTCTGAATTTGCCCCTAGTGTCGTGGATAGGAACTTGATTGTCCTCCAGTAAAAATTTTCTTCTCTCAGATTTTGGGATTTGGCTTTCTTGCCAATCTCTATTGGTTTGAGAAATGACCCACTTTTGAATTTTTGAGCATATCTAACCTTTTTGCTCCCTAGTTCAAGAGTTGTTTCTTATCCAACCATGCAAGTTTCCTTTGATGACATCTAACCTTCTTACCCCTAGTTTAAAGGTTGTTTCCAAGTCGACCATGCAAGCCTCATATTGTGATTGATTGTTGAACATTTTGAAACAAAGTTCAAGGTTTGAAAGTAAAGGGGTCAAGGCTCGAGGCCGAGAGTGATCCTATGCTGTACACTCTTAAGACCAATTCCAGGCATGTCTTCGTAGGACCACGCAAAACATTGTTTGAAATCTATTAATAAAGTGACTAGTCGTTCGTGCCCCTCTAAAGACAATGTAGAACTAATCTGGATCAAGCTAGGATCCTTCTCAGTACTCACATTAACAGACATGATCTCATTCATTAAGGGCTTAACACGCCTCTCTTCCTCTCAGTTGATCAAATTTTTACAAATCCTGAGGAATTCCTCCCTCTTTGTTTTCATCACAATGTTAGAAAAGTTTTGCAAAGCTTTGGTCAATGCAATGATTTATAGGTACAGAGAAGTAAGTGAAACTAACTACAATTCATTCAGATCTGCTGGCTCAACTGGCTCAATGGTAGAAACAGACGCAAAAGAAAGAGTGTAAAAGACAAACAAAATCAAAATGGGGAGTGATGTTCGAGTTAACACCCCCGAAATCACCAACCTCCGACACAACAAGACTGACTCAATACAACACAACAAGACTGACTCAATACCCAAGTCTGAAAGTACAATAAATAGCATTTTCAAAGTGCTAAAAACTGCGTGCCATCCCCCACATCTGGAGTAAAATGAGCGCCATCAGTAGGTGGTTCATCCCCGATCAAAATAGTCACATTATCCCCCCAAGTTCATCGATCCAGTGCCGATAGACTTTGTAGGACCTGGTGAAGTGATGACTTTATTGTCAATCAGATCTTGTATTTCATAGTGAAGACGAAAACAACTATCAGTGTCATGGCAGGTTTGTTGATGGAAAACACAGTAATTGGTAGCTTCATACCTGGCTAGAAGGGGATCAAGGAGAGGCCGAGGATCAAGGGATTTGAGATGGCTTTGCTCTATGAGGATTTAGAGAGCTTTGGACAAGGTCATGTAAAGGGGATTAAAGGTGTGGTTACCAATCCTGACAGGATTGATGGAGGGCTTAGCAAGTGTTGACTGGGTTTGGAGATTTCTGACGGGTGTAGGATTGGAGCTGAAATTGGTGTTTTTGGTACGACATCCCTTTTCCTGGCATGCCCCTTAATTCAGAACGCTCCCAACCAAAGCGACAAAAGTGTCATCCATAATTTTTGTAACAACTGCAAGCACTTGTTGTTTGTTCAACTCTTTGACCTTCAAAACCTCAATAGCCCACTGAAGGCATTCATAGGGATCAATGCTTGCCTCGACCTTGTTCTTGCCACTTGCTTCAACTTTGCCAAGGGATTGGGTGACTATATCAGAGCGAGGCCCATTTGTTGTTGTCATGTGATCACCCAGACCCGAGATAGCTTTAGGTTGGCCATTTTCAATTACAACTTGCCCTAAGATTAGGAAGCCTTTTGGCGTGAAATTTCTGACATGTGATGTGGTCGATGATGGAGCCAAAATCTCAAAGGCTAAATCAGCCGCTGTTCTTTGCAAATCTTTAATCATTATCATCAGCTCAGAAGTACTGGGTTCATGGGTTTGAGATGATTGGGGTTCAAGTGCATCCATCATACACAAGTCGGTGCTTTCTGGAATGAACACCTCAGGCTTTGGTAAATGGGCTGGGGTGATGTATATGCTAGAGTTGTAGGTGGATGGTAGTGTATGGATTACGTTGAGGTGTGGAGGTAATGGGTTAGTGTTATCCTGAGGTCTTTTTGATGGAATTATAATCTTTTCGTCAATAAGATCCTGAATCTTATGACGGAGGCGGATGCAACGGTTTGTATCATGACCATGTTGTGATGATAGGCATAGTATTTAGCGGGGTCATGTCTTGGTGGAAGAGGATTTGAAAGGGGTCAGGGTTCTAAGAGCTTTAGGTGACCTTTTTCTAGCAGCGTCTTCAAGGCTTGAAAGAGACTCATGTAAAAAGGATGGAAATTTTGGGCTTGGGGCCGAGTTGAAGTGGTTATGGGGCTAGTGACAGTGTTTACTTCTGAGCATTTCGCAACTGTGCTACCACTGGTAGTAGCATTGGAACTGCGAACAACATTCTTCTTCAAAGGCTCATTATCTTCCACAATGATCTCTTGTCTGATGGCATCCTTGATTTGAACCCCCATTTCATGAAGCTCTATAAAGGTAAATAGAGGCAGAGCAATCATCTTCTACAGCAACTTGCCATGTAGATTACAAACAACCATTCTTATTTGATCCTTCTCGGAAGGTCTCGTGGTCATTATCGAAGCTTTGGCCTCCCATCTTGTCACAAACTTAAAGAAACCCTCCTTCGGCTCTTGACGGGTTGCCTCGAGATCACGAGTTATGACCACAATCTGTGTATTGTAAGAGTACTGAGCAATGAAGGCTTTGCCCATATTCTCCCAATTCTGTTTGACAGAATCCTCAAACTTAGCATACCAAATGGCCGTTATACCCGACATGGTGCGACTAAAGAGAGATAGCTTCTATGGTCCAGTTAAGCCCATCGACCGTAAGATATCAGAAAACAATCAGAAGTGGACCATTGGATCCCCGGAGCTGTCAAAACGATCAATGCACAGCATCTTAAACCGATCCGACAATGTAACTGCAGAATTAGTGTATACATCCTCTATGTCTGGGATGGAGTTAACCCCTTGTGCTCTCTTGAACAACTTCTCTAATTTGTTGACTTTGAGTGCAGTTGGATCGACTTCGAATTCAAATGGTGCCTCGGTCTAATAAACCGATGCTTTCGAAGCTTATGCTGGGATTGACTCTGTTGGATTGCCCTAGTTTTCTTGGACATTGGTAGTATTAGCAATGGAACCAGGCACAGGGATAGCTGCAGTGGGTACATGTGATACAGAGGCCGCTGTTGGCTGCAGTTGTTGTTACCGTAGCCTGGTTATAACCTCGACTTGACAGACTGCTTCATGCTATAATGTCTTAATTATCTGTTGTAAATAGTGTATCAGTTCTTCCATACTGGCTGGGAGATAATGTGTCATAGGAATAGGTGACTGTTCTTATGCTGGACTAGAAGTAGATGACTGTTCCTGAACCAGGCTAGACACAAGTGAGCCGAGAGGTGACTGCTGTAGGAACTGGACTAGTGAATTCTATCTAATCCTCCTTCGCCTTAACTGGAAGCAGTAAAACAAACACTGGTTGCCCCTAAACTAAGTCCCCGACCTTACAAAGTCTTTCGACACGAGTCCAGAGTACTTGGAGAATATCGAAGCCTTCTGAAACTATGGTTCCAGGACTACGTAGCAAAAGAGAAAATGGACAGCACCTCGGTCCAATTTCACTAGAATAGACATGATCACAGCTAAATGAATGTACTCCCCGGTGTAGTCTGCCCCAAAACATATACTAACTGTACCACTAATATGAACATTCCTATACAATTTCACTGTAAAGCACATACCAGTTAAGAGAGAGCCAAAACACCCCTATGGTGGGGTAGGGTTACCCTATCCTAGTTTTGTCAGGAACTAGGGTTTCACTATTTCACACAAACGGTTTCACTTAATCCTGCATTTCAGGTGAGCATCATGTCCTAGTTTGGATAAATCACTATGGCTTTTCTATATGAAACTAGGCCAAATGGTCAAAAGGGGGTACCTTAGCAAGACTACCTAATATACCTCTCACACCTAACACCGAGAAGTGAAAGGAGGATTAAACGGTACAGCGGTAGTCCAGATCCAAAGGTTGTGTTCCCATCATGGCAGAGCCCATGACCAGTCAGCCTTTTACCAAGCTTTTAGGCAAGCCAACGGCAAACCGTCCAAGATTAGCAGATGGCAAACACAATGACTTAAGCGCACCAATGTAAATGCAATACAGAGAAACATATAAGTGTAGATAAAATTTCACATCATGAAGTTTGAGTAAAGTTTTCTAAATTCCCTAGTAGAGTCGCCAGAAACTGTAGCTTGACTATTCGTGCTCCTTTCGGATACAACTAGCCCTACAGTTCGGATTCCCGCGGTTCTGAATCTGATCTCACAAGTGCAATGTGAAATAAATGAACACCAAAGAGTCTAAATCTGACAAATCTTTTGGAAAATCGATTTTGAATAAAAAATGCCAAAAATGGATTGCTTTGCCAGATATAAAGTCGCCACCTAAATATTTTTAAAAAATTTAGGAAACCTATGACTCGTGCCAAAGGCCACATGTCTGTCATCAACAAGATTATCTTGGCTCGGGAACTTAGGTATGAGAGGGAAAGGTCATGAATTGAGCACCCCACTCGCCCAATCAAAGATCGGCCTCTACTAATCATGATGTGATTTTTATTTACATTATATGCTCTTATTCCGATTATTAGGCTAATTTTACTATGTGTTGCACACAAGTATAGACTAATTTGTAAAAATTGGAACGTTTTGATTTCAAGTATGTTTTTGAAAATTGTTTAAATATGTACCACTTGAAAAAGTGATCTCATATGTACATTACTCAAATTATTACAATTCAAGCAATTAACCTTCATCCACAGGTATTCAAACAAGTATATCAATTAAGTACTTAGCCTCATGGCAAGCATGTTAGACATGGCAACAATCACACGCATGTGATATGCTAAAGTACAAAAATGCTCACCTCGTACTCCAAGACAAGCCAAATGAAACAAAAGAGCTAAAAAACATGCATGCCCCTAACTAATGCAACATGACTAATGCAACACATGCAATATGCAATTAATAGGCTCAGCTACTAATTATGACATGTGAATTAATTTGATAGCATGCGGTTTAAGCACCTTCTCAGAGAAGTATTAACTAACAATGCAAGTTAAAATGATGCGCCGAGCTCAATGCATGCAAGACAATGGATGCAAGGCATGAGAGATGCTAAATGAAACATGATGCCCGAATCTAACCATCATATATAGGTAAATAAAAGGAAGAAAGACGTGGGGTTGTAATACATACACATTATTACAATTATGCCCTCGCGCAAGAGGATCCGAATAAACTAACTAGCTAAGCTAATTAACTAGTTATTACAAAATGAATTAACTAATCATTACAAACTGAATAAACTAATTATGCTAGCTAGTTATTAAAAAACCAATTAATTAATTACCTATTCTATGGAACTAACTAATTAATTACACTAATTAATTAATTACAAATTAGAATTAACTAATTAATAACAACATGAATACAACATAAAAGAAGTAACTAAACTAACTAATCAACCCCAGGACGCGAGGAATGCTCTTGCATGCATGGATTTCCACCCGAAAAGCCCACTGTTCTGCTTCCAGAATACCTCTGTTGCATAGTTAGAACATCTGTTCACCTCAACATCTGCTCTGTTCTGTTCCAAAAAGTTACTGCTCAATTTGACATAAGTGGCAGGCAGGCCAGAAGTAGTGGCTAGCTGGCCACAAAAGGTAGCCTGCCATCCAGAAAAAGTGGTCTGCCGGCCACTAAAGCCTGGTTCCTCCTGCTGCAATAGAAAGCATATAGAGCACAAACAAGGTATTCTCAAGGTATGTTTGTCCAACCTACCTCTCCTTATCATTAAACAGCTCAAATGAGGGGTAGGCTTGATTCGCAAGTCATCAATCGATGCAATTTCATTACATGATAACTTATGAATCAAGGGACACAGTTCAATAAATACACAATAAAAGACCAACAAAACCTCCTCCCTATCATGGATTAATCAAAGGAAGTGGATGACATTGACCCTTGAACCGTTTACATCACTAACAAGTATGAAACGACTCAAGACTCAATGGGTTCAATTAACGTCTAATTGAACCCAAGTTGATTTTATTACCTTGCATCATTTTTAGTCCTAATTTTATTACTTCATTTTGATTAACATCCATTCCTTAATCCATTAAGTCCAAAAGTGAATATTAAGTCCTCTAATGGAAAGAAATATCAAACAATGAATTGTTTTGGGCATGAGAGAGACACCATGCCGTTGGTAATGAACGCCCAAAGGAATTAAACCATTAAACACAATACCTCAATCTCATGCTTAAACAAACTCTTGGTTTGAAACAAATTTCAAAACAAAGAAAAAGCCAAGAAATGAGGGAGGTTGCAGAAGTGATTAGAGGTGATCACAAGTATGGAAAGCAAGAAATAAATGCTATCAACTCAAATAGGTTGGTGGCTAAGGCCTAAACCTCCAAACCTATGAGGACCATTACATTACAAGCTTGCAATACAAGGCATAAATGGAAAAAGAACACTAAAACAATCCTAAAACACCTTAAAATAGTGCTAAAATTGAAGACAAAAGAGCTAAAAGTTAAGCTAGTAAACAAGCGCAAAGAGGGGAGGCACCCCCTCCCCCCCCCCCATTTTTGGAACTTCAAAACATGATTTTAGCCTTTGAAAAACCTCTGAGATTCAGTATTAAAAAACTCAAACTAGGTTGACAAAAAGGTGGGAAACACAAGGGCAAAAGGGTTGGAGAAGTGAGGTGCAAAGATGGGTGATTCACCCATCCACCCTTCATGGCCTTAAATCACAAGTTTCAGCTCAAAAATTCAGTATATAAATAGCCCAAAAATAGAAGAAAAGATGGCAAATAAAGCAAAGAAACAAGCCAAGAATTATACCTCTTGAAAAGAGATAACCTTTTTAACTGACAAACCAACACTTACACACCCTCAAAAGCTCAAAATAAGCTCAAAAATACCTTAGCTCAAATACAACAAGGTTTGGTTTAGAGTGTATAGGCAAAGACTTAAGAATTTGCAAGAGAGAGAGGGAATTGTAGAGAGAGAAATATTTTTGCTCCAAAATTCCAACCCTCAAAAAGAGAAGGGGTGGTGTTTTATTTATAGAAAAGCATGAAACTTCCTCAAAAATTTCCATACATACACCTGTGGGCAAATACATGCACCTGTGGAAACAGCTAGCACAGTTGGCATAAATATTTGCAAAAACACACAAGTGGCCGACAGGTGCAGACACCCAATTTTTGACTGCCCTTACAACTTGGACGTCACTTCTTGCACACCCAATAATGAGTGTATATGCTTGTTAAGTGCTCGAAGTCCTCAGCGGAATGCCACAACTTTGAGCCTTTCAAACCCTACACACCTGTTGCCTTATTTTGGACCAAAACCATAGATTTTGAAGCCTGCAACCTCTTGTGGCTTGCCAATCACTGCTATGGGCTACTGGCCACTGCTTCTGGTTGCCGGCCACAAGTGTGTTTTGCAGATATTTTTCTGCCAGCTGTGCCAACTATTGGCACAGATATATGCACCTTCTTACATGTATATATATTGATATTTCTGATGAAGTTGTATGGTTTTCTATATATAGGAGGCCTCCCCTTCCATTTTTAAGGTTGGAATTTTTAGAGAAAAAAATCTCTCTCTCTTGCAATTTCTTCGCTTTTTACAAGCTTTTGCCTATACACTCTTAACCAAACCTCTCCATCTTTGAGCTTAGGTACCTTTGAGCCTTGTTTGAGCTCTTGAGGGTGTGTTTGCCTTGATTTGTTGCCTAGAATTAGTTCTCCTCTTTAAGAGGTATAAAGCTTTGCTTCTCTACTTGCTTTATTTACTCTTTTTCCTACTGGTTTCCTATTGTTTTTAGGCTGTATAAACTCTGTATTTTAAGACTGAAACTTGTGGTTTAAGACCAATAAGGGTTGAGGGGTGGTTCACCTTTCTCTACACCTTGCTTTCAAGGCCTTTACCCTTGTGTTTTCCACATTTACACTATTTTTTTTTTAGCTTCTAAACATTGATTTTCAGAGTTATTTCAGTGGCTAAAATGTTATTTTGAGGTCCAAATTTGGAAGGGTTAGCGTCCCCTCCTTGTGTCTTGTTTACTAGCCTAGCATGCTTTATGTTTTACCTTATTGTTTTAGCTATTTTTATCTTAATTCCAGTATGTTTTAGGACATATTTAGCACTATTTTAGGACTATTTTTAAGTGTTCTGCATTTGAACCTTGTATTGCATGCTTGTAGTGCAATTGTCCTCATAAGTTTGGTAGTTTAGGCCTTAGTCACCACCTATTTGAGTAGATAGCATTTATTTCATGCTTTCCTTACTTGTGATCACCTTTAATCACCTCTACAACCTTTCTTCTTTCTTGGATTTTGCTTTGCTTTCAGAGTTGTTTTAAACCTATTATTCTTTTAAGCTTGAGATTGAGGTTGTCATGCTTAATGGTTTAATCCCATTTAGGGGTTCATTATCAACGGCATGATATCTCTCTCATGCCTTAAGTCAACTTTTGGTTTTACACTTCTTTCCTTTAGAGGACTTAACTTTTGGACTTAATCGATTAAAAAATTGAGAGGTAACTAAAATGGAGTAATAAAATTGGTTACTAAAAAAGGAAAGATAATAATTTGGTTTGGGTTCAATCGGACGTTAATTGAACTATTGAGTCTTAAGTCCTTTCATACTCATGAGTGATGAAAACGGCTCAAGATTCATTGTCAACTACTTCCCTTGATCATTCATGATAGGGAGGTGGTTTTGAGAGTCTTGTTTTGTTACATTCATTGAACTTGCACACTTGGCTCATAAGCCATCATGCAACGAAATTGCATCCATTGATGGTTTGTGAATCAAATTTTGCCACTCATTTGAGCTGTTTGATGATAAAGAGAGCTGAGTTGTGTAAACAACCCTTGAAAATACCTTGTTCCTACTCTGTTTGCTCTCTATTGCAGCAGAAAAATCCAATCATTAGTGGCCGGCAGGCCACCATCAGTGGACGGCAGGCCATCACTTCTAGCCTGTCGGCCACCTATGCAAAGTCCAGTAGTGTACTTTTGCAGCAGAACAGAATTGGTCTTGAGGTGGAAAACAGTGTAAGTGTTCTACTGTGCAGCAGAGGAACTTGGTAGCAGAAGCAATGGCTTTTTCGAGTGAAAAGTTCGCGCATACATGAGCATTCCTCGCTTCCCGAGAAGGAGTAATTAATTTGGTTACTTCATGTTATAATTAATTAGTTAATTAAACTAGTTATTTAATTTTGTCTTGTAATAATTAGTTAGCTAAAATAGTTAATTAATTTGTTGTAATAATTAGTTAAGTAGTTTAGCTAAATTATTCATTTGGGTTTGTAATAGTTAATTAATTAGCTTAGCTTTAATTAGTTAGCTAGTTTATTCATTTGGATCCTCCTATGTGAGGGCACAATGTTGTAATAATGTGCATGTCTTCCAACCCCACACCTTTTTCTCTTTTATTTACTA
Organism: Camellia sinensis; assembly: GCF_055761805.1. Classification (NCBI taxonomy): domain Eukaryota; kingdom Viridiplantae; phylum Streptophyta; class Magnoliopsida; order Ericales; family Theaceae; genus Camellia; species Camellia sinensis. Next base: position 241,592,586 of record NC_138961.1, on the reverse strand, counting down.
GCTTATGTTGGTTAGTTTAGGGCATCATATTTTGTTTAGCATTCTCCATGTTTGCATTCACTTGTCTTGCATGCATTGAGGCTCAGCGCATCATTCAAACTCATATTGTTAGTTTAAAAACCTTTTTGAATACGTGCTTAGACCGCATGCTATCAAATTGCTTCATATGCGGTATTAGTAGCCGAGCCTAGTAATTACATATCGCATGTGTTGCATTAGTCATGTTGCATAGTTAGGATCATGCATTATTCTAAACTTTGTCATTTTTTTGGCTTGGAGTACTAGGTGAGCATTTTATTGCTTTAGCATAATTGCATAAGTGTGATTATTGCCATGTCTAGCATGTTCACCATGAGGCGAAGTGCATAATTGATAAACTATTTGAATGCCTGTGGATGAAGGCTAGTTGTTTGAATTGGAATAATTTGAGTAAATGTTCATATGCGATCACTTTTTCAAGTGGTACATATTTCGAAACAAATTTCAAAACAAACATGAAATCAAGTGTTCCAATTTTTATAAATTAGTCTATACTTGTGTGTGTGCGCATCACATGGTAATGCTAGCTTAATAATCGGAACAAGAGGATATAATGTAAATAAGATTCATATTATGATTAGTAGAAGCCGATCTTTGATCGGGCGAGCGGGGGTACTCAATTCATGACCTTCCCCTCTCGTACCTAAGTTCCTAAGATGAGATAATCTTGGTGATGATGGATACGTGGCCTTTGGCACGAGTCATGGGTTTCTTAAATTTCTCAAAAATATTTAGATGGCGACTCTGTATTTGGCAAAACAGTCTATTTTTGGCAATTTGATTCAAAATCAATTTTCCAAAAGATTTGTCGGATTTGGACTCTTTGGTGTTTATCTATTTCACATTGCACTTGTGAGATTAGATTCAGAACAGTGGGAGTCCGATACTGTAGGGCTTATTCGTCTTTCGAAAGGGGCACGAAAAGTCGAGCTACAGCAGGCCATTAATGTTGGCCGACAGGCCACACAAATGGCTGGCAGGTCCTAGGGTTTTTAGGCTTGAAAAAGTGTGGTTTTGGTCCAGAATAAGGCAAAATGTATGTAGGGTTTGAAGGCTCAAAGCTATGGCATTCTGTTGAGAACTTCGAGAACTTGACAAGCATATACAAATTCATCATTGAGTGCGCAAGCGGTGACGCCCAAGTCATAAGGGCGGTCAAAAATGAGGTGTCTATAGTTGTCCCTCTTTGACAGAACTCGAAGTCATGAAATGACGTGAGTGAATGTCAAAGCTCGAAGACGACCCATTTTGATAAGGCCGTTAGACTTGGGCAAATAATCAAGACATAAATTAAATGGTTGCGCTCGCAAACTGCCTACGTATCCCTTTGCAAGGAATCAAACAAGTGTAGTTCTGGGGCAAGATGCAAATGATATGCACAAAAATACTTTGAAGTTGGACTCACACGCTTCGTGAAGCCGGCTATTTTAAAAACTCATGATCATGCAAGATGATACAATAAACAATAACAAGATAACAACATATGAATGAGCAGCTTCAAGCTTAAAACCAACATAGGTTCCATGCAAAAAGATCTAAAACACACTCTAACCACGCCAAAATGTGAGACGAGGAAAGAAAACACAGCTCAGGGTCGTGTTTCACGCATCCTAAGAAACTGAGAAAAGAAAACCGCTCAGGGTCACGTTTCACGCATCCCGAGATAAAAATCGCTTAAGGTCGCGTTTCACGCGTCCTGAGATAAAAAACCAAAACCGCTCTGGGTCGCGTTTCACGTGTCCTGAGATACTCTAATCACGCTGAAATCGTGAGAAGAGGAAAAAAATTGCTTGGAGGTCTCGTTTTACGCCTCCCGAGATAAAACCTGCCCAAGGCCACGTTTCACGCATCCTTAAATACTCTAATCACGCTGAAATCGTGAGAAGATGAGAAACAAATCCCAAACACGTTGAAATCGTGAGAAGAGGTCCTGAAAAAACCACTCAAGGTCACGTTTCACACGACCTGAGATAAATTCCAAACACGATGAACTCGTGTGAAAAACGAAACACTCAAACCACATTGCAATTGTGAGAAACGGTCCTGAGAAAACTGCTCAGGATCGCGTTCCACGCGTTCTTAGAAAAATTCCAAACACGTTGAAATCGTGTAAGGAAAGGAACACTCTAACCACACTAAAATTGTGAAAACAGGTATTCAGAAAACCGTTAAGAGTTGCGTTCTAAGGGTCCTGAGATAAATTCCAAACACGTTGAAATCGTGTGTGGAAAGGAACACTCAAACCACGTTGAAATCAAGAAAAGAGGTCCTGAGAAAATCGCTCAGGGTAGCGTTCCACGCGTCCTGAGAAAAATTCCAAACACGTTGAAATTGTGTGAGGAATGGAATACTCAAACCACGTTGAAATCGTGAAAATAGGTCTTGAGAAAACCGCTCAGGGTCGCGTTCCACGCATCCTAAGAAAAATTCTAAACACGCTGAAATCGTGTGAGGAAAGGAACACTCTAACCACACTAAAATCGTAAGAAGAGGTCTTGAGAAAATTGTTCAGAGTAGCGTTCCACGTGTCCTGAGATAAATTCTAAACATGCTGAAATCATGTGAGGAAAGGAACACTCAAACTACGCTGAAATCATGAGAAGAGGTCCTAAGAAAACTGCACAGGTTCGCGTTCCACGCTTCCTAAGAAAAATTCTAAACACGCTGAAATCATGAGAAGAGGTCCTAAAACGATGCGATGGATGCAAAAAGTATGATGAGATTATGCGATAGATGCACAAAGGTGATGAAATTGTACAATAAATGCACAGGAAATGCAGTAAACGAACAAAACGACACTTTAGAAAGTACCTCATGGGATGAGTGGCGATGAACCGCTCTACTCTGATGGGAATCTCCCTCTTGTGTTCTTCGAACTCTTACCTTCAACTCACAATTCAAAGGCCCCCAAATGCTGACAAGGGATAACACTTGTATGTAGAAGCCACAGATACCGCTTTTCTTCTTGATCACATTCACAACTTTCCTTGTTCTCCAACGGGGTGACAAACTAGGTTGGTTCAGTATCCAGAATTGAGGCACATACATGCTACCTCAACCTATGGGGCTGCCATACAGATTTCAAGCTGAGGATACACCCCTGGATATTTAAACCAGACTTTAGTCTCAAAAATTCCAAACCTTTGCGTTCTAGGCATCGCCATTCGAACTCTAGTTTCCACCGTCGCAATTGGTCTCCTAGGAACTCATTGCAAACACAGGCAAGACGCCTCTGACAGGGAATGGCGTTCGGAGAGTGCACTTTTGATTGCCATTCTGTTGAGGTTGAGGTACATTCATACTTTAGAGAAATGACAAAGCCAGACTTGGAATTTTCTGAAGTTGAAACACACTAAGATGCTCCAAATTTTCCTCTTTTCTTTTGCTTTGCAGTCCGAAACCTATGTAACTTCAGATAGGTCCTTGTTCGTTTTCTTTCTCTGTTGATCGAGGTTGGACCCTGCAGTTTATAAAAGAAGGAATTTTGTTTTGTACATCCTATTGGGAATGACACAGCACTCTGAGCAGAAAACAACTTATTTTTGCAATTGAAACCAAGAATGAGTTCTTAACCGAGTATTGAGCCTACGACTGACCACAGTACACCATGACTCAACAAAGGAAAAACAAAGTAAAAACAATCTAAACACATCTATTTACACTCACAATGACTCAAAACAAAAATCAAGGCACACAAAAATAACAAACACAACATTTAGATATTTTCCACCGGTGGGAGACCTCTCAGTTCACTGGGAGCCCACAAGCTTCTCCAGGTATTGTTTCCCACCCTTTCTTATTTACGATTCTCACATCACTTTGGCACTCAAACTCTATTTCTCTGAAAAGCCCTTTCCTTACTTTTTCTCTCAACGCACATCTCTCTTTTTTTTTTTTTATCCCTCCCCAGGTGTGGTTGATGGATAAGCTGGAAGTTATGGACCTTTGCCCGTAATCTTCTACTAGATTTCCCTACTTTCACTCACAACTAGTGAGCTTTCCCACAGAGGGGTTATGGTTCGACTGGATGTGTAGCAGATCTGCAACTGACATCGGTTGGCGATGCCCTTGGCTTAACTTTACCGAGATGAGTTACAGCATGTCTCACTGGCCAGGTATACAATTGATTGGTCTCACACATTGCGTTTTCTACTTTCCCATTCCGGTTCAGACGCTAATATGGGTGTGATCAAACCCGTCCAAATGAGGGGGTCGAACATCCAGCTTCATTTCCAATCCGTCCTTCACATTTGGCTCGATACCTCACTGCTTAAAAGATAAGAGAGTTTTTTTGGCCTCTACTGTTAGCTTCAGTTGTGCCCTTTCTGGCGAGTACGTTGACAATGGGGAAAAGACAAAAACCTGACTCGACTGTGCCCTTAGTTCATTATTTTGACCATTTTTTGTTTTTGACTTTCTGCCAAAACAATTTTGACCAACATGAGAGTTAGATTGACATGCATGTTCGACTTTCTACTTTGAAATCATGTAAGTCAGGCTATGAGCACTGAAAATTTTCCTTTTTTGGGTCCACGAAATGGTCCAGTTTTGAAAAAATGAAATAATTTGTGAGAAAATTAGTCAGCTTTACTAAAAATCTTCAAAACTATTTTTGCAAATGACCACTACCCCGACCAACGAGAAATTAACTCTTGAGATACACAACCTTAAATATGAACTTGATTTGTCTTGCAGCTGCGTCTTCTAACAGAATATGATAATCGATTTTGAATGAAGATGAGCACGAAGATGAGCCAATTTGCACATGATTAGGGTAGCCGAGTTTGAATAAGGATAAGTCGACCAATATGAATGAGACAAGTAGGTTGAAAATGGTTGGGGCCGAACTTCAAGATGAAGTTGCCTACGTATCCCAAAGATGGGAATCAGGCTGTACGTAGTTCCTGAGTTAAGGTGCACTCAATTATTAACACTCCTTTTGCATTCTAACTTTTGCCAAAGCCGTCTTTCCGGGTTTTCAACCTTGTGAGCTCTATTTTTCCTTTTCATTTTTTCTTTCTTCATCTTTTTCTTTGCTTTTTGCTTTGTTTTCATTTTTTTCTTCTTTTTTCATTTTTTCATTTTTGTTCTTTTCTTTTTTTCATTTTCTTTTTCTTGCACTAACTTTTGCCTGGGCCGCCCTTCCGGGTTTTTGGCCCAACGAGCCTCTCAAGGATAGAAAAGTTTAACTTGTCCATGTTGATCAATCGTAAGATCTCTAAGACATCTAAATCTAGGAGAATGGTTGTTGTTCGCTGACGATGTAGTCTTGATGATGTAAGGGCCCCTCCAATTGGGTCAGAATTTGCCCCTAGTGTTGTGGATAGGAACTTGATTGTCCTCCAGTGAAAATTTTCTTCTCTCAGATTCTAGGATTTAGTTTTTTTGTCGATCTCCATTGGTTTGAGATATGACCCACTTTTAAATCTTCGAGCATATCTGACCTTTTTGGTCCCTAGTTCAAGAACTGTTTCTTATCCCGCCATGCAAGTTTCCTTTGATGACATCTAACCTTCTTGCCCCTAGTTCAAGAGCTGCTTCCAAGTCGGCCACATAAGCCTCATATTGTGATTAATTGTCGAACATGTTGAATCAAAGCTCAAGGTTTGAAAGTAAATGGGTCGAGGCTCGAGGCTGAGAGTGGTCCTATGTTGTACACTCTCAAGACCAATTCCAGGCATGTCTTCATAGGACTACGCAAAATATTTTTTGAAATCTTTTAATCAAGTGACTAGTTGCTCGTGCCTCTCTGAAAACAATGTAGAACCAATCTACATCAAGCCAGGATTTTTCTCAGTACTCACATTAACAAACATGATCTTATTCATTAAGGGCTTAGCACGCCTCCATTCCTCTCAGTTGATCAAATTTTTGTAAATCCCGAGGAATTCCTCCCTCTTTGTTTTCATCACAATGTTAGAAAAGTTTTGCAAAACTTTGGTCAATGCAATGATTTATAGGCATAGAGAAGCAGGTGAAACTAACTGTAATTCATTCAGATCTGCTAGCTCAACTGGCTCAATGGTAGAAACAGACGCAAAAGAAAGAGTGTAAAAGACAAACAAAATCAAACTGGGAAGTGATGTCTGAGTTAACACCCTCAAAATCACTAACCTCCGACACAACAAGATTGACTCAATACAATACAATACAACAAGACTGACTCAATACAACATAGCATGACTGACTCATTACCCAAGTCTGAAAGTACAATAAACAACATTTTCAAAGTGCTAAAAAGTGTGTGTTATCCCCCATATCTAGAGTAAAATGAGCGCCATCAGCAAGTGGTCCATCCCCGATCAAATAGCCACATTATCTCCCAAGTTTATCGATCCAGTGCCGATAGACTTTGTAGGATCTGGTGGAGTGATGACCTTATTGTCAATCAGATCTTGTATTTCACGGTGAAAATGAAAACAATTGTCAGTGTCATGGCCGGTTTGTTGATAGAAGGCACAGTACTTGGCAGCTTTATACCTGGCTGGACGGGGATCAGGGAGAGGCCGAGGGTCAAGGGGTTTGAGATGGCTTTGCCCTATGAGGATTTGGAGAGCTTTGGACAAGGTCATGTCCTGACAGGATTAATAGAGGGCTTGGCAGGTGTTAACTGGGTTTGGAGATCTCCGACGGGTGTAGGATTGGAGAAGAAATGGGTGTTTTTAGTGCGGAAGCCCTTTTCCTGGCTTGCCCCTTGATTCAGAATGCTCCCAACTTGAGCGACAAAAATGTCATCCACAGTTTTTGCAACGACTGCAAGCACTTGTTGCTTGTTCTGCCCTTTGACCTTCAAAGCCTCAATAGCCCACTGAAGGTGTTCATAGGGATTAATGCTTGCCCCGACCTTGTTCTTGCCACTTACTTCAACTTTGCCAAGGGATTGGGTGACTATATCGGAGCGAGACCCATTTGTTGTTGCCATGTGATCACCTAGACCCGAGATAGCTTTAGGTTGGCCATTTTCAATTACAGCTTGCCCTAAGATTGGGAAGCCTTTTGACATGAAATTTCTAGCATGTGATGTGGTCAATAAGGGAGCCAAAATCTCATAGGCTAAATCTACCATTGTTCTCTACAAATCTTCAATCATTCTCATCAGTTCAGAAGTAGTGGGTTCGTGGGTTTAAGATGATTGAGGTTTAAGTGCATCCATCATACACAAGTTGGTGCTTTCTAGAATGAACACCTCAGGCTTGGGTAAATAGGCTGGGATTGTAGGTGGATGGTAGTGTATCGATTAGGTTAAGGTGTGGAGGTAATGGGTTAGTGTTATCCTGAGGTCTTTTTGGTGGATCTATGACCTCTTCGTCAATTTATGGAGGAGGCAGATGCAACGGTTTGTATCATGACCGTGTTATTGATGATAAGCACAGTATTTAGCGAGGTCATGTGTTGGCGGAAAAGAATTTGAAAGGGGTCAGAGTTCTAAGAGCTCTAGGTTCCCTTTTTCTAGCAGTGTCTTCAAGGCTTGAGAGAGACTCATGCAAAAAAGATAGAAATTTCGGGCTTAGGGCTGAGTTGAAGTGGTTATGGGACTAGTAACAGTGTTTACTTTTGAGCATTTCGCAGGCATTGAAACTGCGAACAACATTCTTCTTCAAAGGCTCATTATCTTCCACAATGGTCCCTTGTCTGATGGCATCCTTGATTTGAACCCCTATTTCATGAAGCTCTGTAAAGGTAAATAGAGGTAGAACAATCATCTTCTGCAGCAACTTCCCATGCAGATTCCGAAAAACCATTCTTATTTGATCTTTCTCAGAAGGTCTCGTGGTCGTCATCGAGGCTTTGGCCTTCCATCTTGTCACAAACTCAAAGAAACCCTCCTTTGGCTCTTGACGGGTTGCCTCGAGATCACGAGTTGTGACCTCAATCTATGTATTGTAAGAGTATTGAGCAATGAAGGCTTCGGCCATCTCCTCCCAATTCTGTTTGACAGAATCCTCCAACTTAGCATACCAAATGGCCGTTATACCCGATATGGTGCGACCAAAGAGAGATAGCTTCTGTGGTCTAGCTAAGCTCATTAGCCACAAGATATCATAAAACAATTACAAGTAAACCATCAGATCGCCGGAGCTGTCAAAACGATCAATATGCGACATCTTAAACCGATCTGATAATGTAACTGCAGAATTAGTGTATAGATTCTCTATGTCCAGGATGGAGTTAACCCATTGTGCTCTCTTGAACAACTTCTCTAATTTGTTGACTTTGAGCGCAGTTGGATCGACTTCGAATTCAAATAATGCCTCGGTCTGATAAACCTGTGCTTTGGAAGCTTGTTCTGGGATTGGCTCTGTTGGATTGCCCTAGTTTTCTTGGACATTGGTAGTGTTAGCAATGGAACCGGGCACAAGGATAGCTGCAGTGGGTACATGTGATATAGAGGTCGATGTAGGCTGCGGTTGCTGCTGCCGTAGCCTGGTTATAACCTCAGCCTGACAGGTCGTAACCTCAGCTTAATGAACTACGTCATGATGTAGTGTCTCAACTGTCTGTTGCAGATGGTGTATCAGTTCTTCTATACTGGCTGGGGGATACTATGTCATTAGAATAGGTGACTGGTCTTGTGCTGGACTGTAAGTAGATGACTGTTTTTGAACCAGGCTGGACACAAGTGAGCCGAGGGGTGATTGTTGTAGGAACTGGACTGGTGAATTCTGTCTAATCTTCCTTCGCCTTGTAACTGGTGGCAGTGAAGCAAACACTGGTTGCCGAGGGGTGATTGTTGTAGGAACTGGACTGGTGAATTCTGTCTAATCTTCTTTCGCCTTGTAACTGGCGGCAGTGAAGCAAACACTAGTTGCCCATAAACTAGGTCCCCGACCATACAAAGTCTATCGACACGAATCCAGAGTACCTGGGGGATATCGGACCCTTCTGAAGCTATGGTTCCAGGACTACCTAGCAAAAGAAAAAACAGACAGCACCTCAGTCCAATTTCACTAGAACAGATATGATCACAGCTAAGTGAATGTATTCCCCGGTGCATTTCGCCCCAAAACAGATACCAACTGTACCATTGATATGAACATTCCTATACAGTTTCACTGTAAAGCACATACCAGTTAAAAGAGAGCCAAAACACCTCTATGGTGGGGTAAGGTTACCCTGTCCCAGTTTCATCAGGAACTAGGGTTTCGCTATTTCACACAAACGGTTTCACGCAATCCTGCATTTCGGGTGAGCATCATGTCCTAGTTTGGATTAGTCACTATAGCTTTTCTATATGCAACTAGGCCAAATGGTCAAAAGGGGACACCTCAGCAAGACTACCTAACATACCTCTCACACCTAACACCGAGAAGTGAAAGGAGGATCAAACGGTACAGTGGTAGTCTAGATCCAAGGGTTGTGTTCCTATCATGGTAAAACCCACGACCAGTTAACCTTTTGGCAAGCTTTTAGGCAAACCACCGGCAAACCGTCCAGGATTAGCAGATGGCAAACACAGTAACTTAAGTGCACTAATGCAAATGCAATACAAAGAAGCTTATGAGTGCAAATAAAATTTCGCATCATGAAGTTCAAGTCAAGTTCTCTAAATTCCCCAGCAGAGTCGCCAGAAACTGTAGCTCGACTTTTCGTGCTCTTTTCAGATACGACTAACCCTATAGTTCGGACTCCTGCGATTCTGAATCTAATCTCACAAGTGCAATGTGAAATAGATAAACACCAAAGAGTCCAAATCCGGCAAATCTTTTAGAAAATCGATTTTGAATCAAAAATACCAAAAATGGATTGCTTTGCCAGATATAAAGGCGCCATCTAAATATTTTTGGAAAATTTAGGAAACCTATGACTCGTGCCAAAGGCCACGTGTCCGTCATCACCAAGATTGTCTTGACTCGGGAACTTAGGTATGAGAAAGGAAGGTCATGAATTGAGCATCCCACTCGCCCAATCAAAGATGAGCCTCTACTAATCATGATATGATTTTTATTTATTTTATATGCTCTTGTTCCAATTATTCGGCTAATTTTACTATGTGTTGCACACAAGTATAGACTAATTTGCAAAAATTGAAACGTTTTGATTTCAAGTATGTTTTTGAAAATTGTTTAAATATGTACCACTTAAAAAAGTGATCTCATATGTACATTACTCAAATTATTCCAATTCAAGCAATTAGCCTTCATCCACAGGTATTCAAGCAGTATATCAATTAAGCACTTAGCCTCATGGCAAGCATGTTAGACATGGCAACAATCACACGCATGCGATATGCTAAAGCACAAAAATGCTCACCTTGTACTCCAAGGTAAACCAAATGAAACAAAAGAGTTAGAAAACATGTATATCCCTAACTAATGCAACAAATGTAATATGCAACTAATAGGCTCAGCTACTAATTATGACATGTGAATTAATTTGATAGCATGCGGTTTAAGCACCTTTTCAAAGAAGTATTAACTAACAATGCAAGTTAGAATGATGCGCCAAGCTCAATGCATGCAAGACGATGGATGCAAGGCATGAGAGATGCTAAACGAAACACGATGCCCGAATCTAACCATCATATGCAGGTAAATAAAAGGAAGAAAGACATGGGGTTGGAATACATACACATTATTACAATTATGCCCTTGTGAAAGAGGATCCGAATAAACTAACTAGCTAAGCTAATTAACTAGCTATTACAAAACGAATTAACTAATCATTACAAACCGAATAAACTAACTATGCTAGCTAGTTATTACAAAACCAATTAATTAATTAACTATTCTATGGAACTAACTAATTAATTAATTACAAATTAGAATTAACTAATTAATTACAACATGAATACAACATGAAAGAAGTAACTAAGCTAACTAATCAGCCCTGGGAAGTGAGGAATGCTCATACATGCGCAGATTTCCACCCGAAAGCCCACTATTCTGCTGCAGAATGCCTTTATTGCATAGTTAGAACATCTTTTCACCTCAGCCTCTGCTCTGTTCTGTTCCAAAAAGTTGCTGCTCGGTTTGACAAAAGTGGCCGATAGGCCAGAGTAGTGGCCGGCCGACCACAAAAGGTAGCCTGTCGTCCAGAAAAAGTGGCATGCCGGCCACTAAAGCCTAGTTCCTCCGACTGCAATAAAAAGTATACAGAGCACAAATAGAGTATTCTTAAGGTATGTTTGCCTACCTGCCTCTCCTTATCATCAAACAACTCAAAGGAGTGGTAGGCTTGATTCGTAAGTCATCAATTGATGCAATTTCATTGCATGATGACTTATGAATCAAGGGACACAGTTCGACATAAAAGACCAACAAAACCTCCTCACTATCATGGATTGATCAAGGGAAGTGGTTGACATTGACTCTTGAACCGTTTACATCCCTAACAAGTATGAAACAACTCAAGACTAATGGATTCAATTAACGTCCAATTGAACCCAAGTTGATTTTATTACCTTGCATCATTTTTAGTCCCAGCTTTATTTCTTCATTTTGATTACCATCCATTCCTTAGTTCATTAAGTCCAAAAGTGAAGATTAAGTCCTCTAATGGAAAGAAATATCAAACAAAGAGTTGTTTTGGGCATGAGAGAGACACCATGCCGTTGGTAATGAATCTCCAAAGGGATTAAACCATTAAGCACAATACTTCAATCTCATGCTTAAACAAACACTTGGTTTGAAACAACTTTCAAAACAAAGAAAAAGCCAAGAAAAGAGGGAAGTTGCAGAAGTGATTAGAGGTGATCACAAGTATAGAAAGCAAGAAATAAATGCTATCAACTCAAATAGGTTGGTGGCTAAGGCCTAAACCTCCAAACCTATAAGGACCATTACACTACAAGCATGCAATACAAGGCAAAAATGGAACAAGCACACTAAAACAGTCCTAAAACACCTAAAAACAATGCTGGAATTGAAGGCAAAAGGGCTAAAAGTGTAAGCTACAACATGGAGCAAGTTAAGCTAATAAACAAGCACATGGAGGGGAGGCTACCCCGTCCATTTTTGGGATTTCAAAACATGGTTTTAGCCTCTGAAAAACCTCTGAGATTTAGTATTAAAAAGCTCAAAAATGTGGGAAACACAAGGGCAAGGACTTAAGAAGTGGGGTGCAAAGAAGGGTGATTCACCCCTCCACCCTTAATGGCCTTAAACCACAAGTTTCAGCCCAAAAATTCAGTGCATAAACTGTCCAAAAATAATAGGAAAGATGGCAAATAAAGTAAAGAAACAAGCCAAGAATTATACCTCTCGAAGAGGGATACCCTTTTTAAGTGACAAACCAACACTTACACACCCTTAAGAGCTCAAAGTAAGCTCAAAAGTACATCAGCTCAAATAGCACAAGATTTGGTTTAGAGTGTATAGGCAAAGACTTAAAAATTTGCAAGAGAAAGAGGGAATTGTAGAGAGAGAGAGAGAGAGAGAGAAATTTTTTTGCTCCAAAATTTCCAACCCTCAAAAATGGAAGGGGAGCTCTTCTATTTATAGAAAAACATGAAACTCCCTCAAAAATATCCATACATGCACGTGTGGACAGATACATGCACTTGTGGAAACAACTGGCATAAATATCTGCAAAAATACATAAGTGGCCGGCAGGCCACTAATGTTGGGCGAGAGCCCACACTAGTGGGCCTGCAAGTCCTAGGGTTTTTAGGCTTGAAAAACTGTGGTTTTGGTCCGGAACAAGGCAAAATGTGTATAGGGTTTGAAGGCTCAAAGCTGTGGCATTTTGCTAAGGACTTTGAGCACTTGACAAGCATATACAAATTCATCATTGAGTGCACAAGCGGTGACACCCAAGTCATAAGGGTGATCAAAAATGGGGTGTCTACCAAATGTAAGTTAGGGAAGCAATGTGAACAATGATATACCTATCTGTCAAGAATGTGGAAAACAATATTGGGGCATTTGTCACCGCCTATCTGGAGCCTGTTTTAAATGCGGAAAGAGAGGACACTTGGCTAAATCTTGCCCACGAGCTCATCCGAACAACAATAGGCCTAATGCTAGTATGATTGATTTTGTTCCTGTACCTAGAACAAATACAATTTTTATTCCTGAGGAAAGCAATCTAAGGCAAGGAAGGGTTTACACACTAGTTCCAGAAAATGCCTGGAACACTAAGACGACTGACGCAAGTGCTATGTTAATTATGTACAAATGTATGTGTGAAAATCAATTTGGGAATTCGTATAACCTTTAGCACGAGATGAATTTTAATATGTTGATTGAATCAACTGAATTATTAGAATCATGAACTTATGTGTAACAACCCTCGTCACTGTTTACCGATTAACCACTGATTACTGCTAAACTGAGACTGATTATGATTGGTAACTGAATTGATTGAAGTATTGAACTGACTGACTGAAATTTGGAACTGAATTGATTAAGTATATCTGTTTAATTGTATGTCTATCTGTTGACTGTTTGATTATCTGTTCATGCCTTTGTGTTTAAATTGCGAATTGAAGGCCTTGTCGGCAACCGAATCTGAAATTGATTGATGATTTGTGTTCATTGGAATTAGTATGATTTTATGGTGTATTTATCTAAAATGTGATTTGGTATGATTACATTAGGCTAAATGGTGTTAAATTGCATAGTTGGACTTATTTTCCAAAATGCCACTTAGTGGCCCACTACATGGAACATTTGAGACTTGCCTTCATTCTATTTTGTACATTTCATCAGCCTTGTTGAGTGTATAACCGGCTAAAGAGTGAGGAAGAGTGAGAGAAGTGGGTTCAACTTGTTTTCATCTTGATTTTGCTTGGAGGCTTAGGGAAATTGAAAGCTTAAGTGCATAATTGAGCCTCTAGACTTGTAATTGAGGAACCTAGGTATGAATTTCATCCTCCTTATTGTGTATTTAAGTTCCTTCTAGCATGGATCATGGTAGTTTAAAGAGTTAAGTCAAGAATTGGTTCAATAGTGTTGACTTGAAGCTTAATTATTGCATGCATGGCATACTCTTGCATTTTAGAGCTTGTTCTTCATGAATTTGCCACATGCATGTCCATATTTTGATCATAAACCATGTTTTCACCTTGTCTTTGAAAGAATTGGCTCATTACAGCATGAAATTGAAGCTTTGAAATGGTTTAAATTCATGCATGTTATGTTTGAATTATGTTCATGAAAATTGGTTTCAAATTGAGTTGAATTGATCTTCCTTTTGGGCCTTAATTTTACAAATTGAGCTTTGAATCATGTTATTCTATGTGTTTACAAATGTTTTCCAGGGAAAAGGGCCCAAAGGAATTGGTTTTAATGCATTTGAACTTGGTTTGAGCTTAGAAGTTCAAATCTGGAAATTCCAGATTTTGAACTCATGCTCGAGCGGGGTGACTGGCGCTCGAGCGTGAAATTCGTGCTTCCAGTACTTTGCACTGTTTTGACGTCCGCTCGAGCGGAATAATTGACGCTCGAGAGGGACATTGTGCCTCATGCTCGAGCGGGTGTTGAGCACCCAATCGAGCGTGATTTTCACATATCCAGCACTTTTGACTGTTTTGCAGAACGCTCGAACGGGTAAGTCTACGCTCGAGCGGAAACCTTTGTCTGCATGTCCGCTCGAGCAGAGTAACCTACGCTCGAGTGTGACTCCTGTTTTCTGAAAATTCTGAAAATATTTTCTGAATGCATCTTTGCATCCTCATCCCATCCTAGGCATTCTTAGGCCTAGTTTAAGACATCTTAATAAGGATATAGATGTAGAACACACCGAGGCAAATTAGGGATTAAGTTATTATTTTCCCAATTGTGTAGCTTAGTGTGTGTTCAATCTGTAATTGTGTAGGGTTGGCAACTGGGGACACGCTCTAGCTTAACTGTAGCCTGGAACTCTGTGAGTAACAACTGTGTAAAGATATGTTCAAAATGATTATCTTCTGAACAATTGAACTGTACCGCTTTCTGAACTGATACTGTTAATTGAATGAATGTATGTCCTATATTCTAAACTGTACTGTGGCATCCTTAGCAACTACTGTTTACTGTTACTGTTACAGAGATCTCTGTCGGTTCTCTTGTTGGAACCACTACTGTTACTGATTGATGGCCATCATTTACTGTTCGGTCTTTTAAGACCTACTGTTTACTGTACTGTTATGCTAATGGATGTACCACATATGACTGAATGACTGATTTACTGAATTAATGAACTGTTTTCATTACTATAAGGATATTCATTCTTAACCTCTTTACGCATTATGTTATTCACTGGGCTTTAGCTCACTGCTCATATATATATATAGGTGTACAGGCACCAGACCATGGCTAGAAACGTCAAGGTTAAGCTCCAGTTTTGTCAAGCCAACCACTGTGCCTCACTGCGAGGTTCCGAGCCTGTCAAGTTATGGCTTAGGGGTGTTTTTAACTTCCCCGTCTGTCTCTGTATCTGTTTTATATAACTGTATAGACTGTTACTGTACTGTTTAACATGGATTAGGTCCCTGAACCGAATGATTGTATATATGTACATACTGTTCTGTACTGTTCATGTATATGTGTATGAAAGTCTTTTTGGCATACAGACTGTCACAGCTCATTGGACATTGTTTATTTACTGTTTTGGCTTCTGCCATGCCCCTGTACTCTGTTTTACTGTATCACTGTTAAGCAGGCCTTTGGTAATCTCGGATTACTGGCCGGTTACGGTGCTGAACCCATAGGGGCGGGTTTGGGTCGTGACATTATGCTTCATGCCCTAATTTTTACTAATGTGTGAAATATTGTTAGAACTGATGGGATAGAACTCTAATTATTGAACATTTTTGAAGCTTTACGGATTTGACAAATTACCTATGCTATGGAAAATGTTTGGACTTGTATATATATACCTTTACTTGGGATGTAAATTGATTTAAACTCGACACACTCTTTTGTACCTACTATATCATGAAATCATTGCCTTAACTATTGTATCTGGGAAGTTTGTTTAGTGTTTATCTGTACGTCAAACTTGTGAATACATACTAGGAATGTTATTAGATTCTGGACATATACATATATGACTATATCTTTACTCGAAATGATTTGTCATGTTATTTGTTTTGTTAACTAGACCATCGGGACTATGACTCTAGGATTGTGTGACTAAGGTAAGCACCCCAAATGATGAACTCTATATTCTGTAAGACTGTGTACTATGATTACTAAAAATTGACTAGACTATTTGACTAGACTAGTGAGCCTATGCTTTTGTGACTGTATGACTGATTTGGAACTTCTACATCACAAGCTCGCTATTATGTGCCACTAAGGAATTCTATGTTATGAACAACCGCATACTCGTACACCTACATGTCAACTTATTTGCAAAAAGCCATATTGTACATAGCCTGAAGCACTTTGATTTGAGCCATTATGATGTATGACTCTGATGTGATTTTGAGAATTGATGAACTTAGAACAATTGTGAAACTACTGATTATGCACCTAAGTGAATGGAGTATGAACTATAGAACCAAATGTACTTCGTTTGAAAATGATGGGGATAGAACTTTTACCTGATCTAATCTAATAGAACTTTAGTTTGATGAGACCTTTGTTTGAACTGATAGAACTTTTGTTTGATGACACATGCTCTGAACTTTTGTTTGATTTGACCAGATGGAACTTTCATCTGATGTGATCTGATAGGACTTTCATTTGATTTGATTTCAGGAGACCTTTACCTAATTTGAGAACTATTATCTGATTTGATTACGTTATGGGGGATTATGAATTGCTTATGACCGAATGACCAGATTGTGTTGCTAAGGGAACTAACCGACTGAGAACTGGAATCAATTTTGAACACTTACAAAGAATGTGAACTGTCAATAGCAGACCATGTGATTATAAATAGCTTTTAACCATATGCCTATAACTGATTAAGAACACACGTGAATGGAATCATAGGATTTTGTAACTTGTGCTTTGGGAATATGGGAATATTGTATGTATGACATATGGTTAATTGCTTCGGTATTGCCGTTACTACCATGAACTTGTTTGAATAAGAGAATAATTGTTTTTGTATTACTGTACTTCGAAATTGATGCTATGGGACTTGTTGACAGCCGACTAGTTTGATTGTAAACCCTGACTACTTGGAAGTATATGTAATCAGTATGTTCTGTGAATGACTACTTCTGTATTAACGTATAGTACAATTGAATATGTGGAAACTGAGGCTGATGAAATGATTACTTTAGAATTACATTCACTGCTATGGGGTTAATATATGAATTTGCCTTATATACCTGGTATCTTCTAAATGACTTTGAATAACTGTGGTGGATTGCTTAATCGAATACTGAATTGAACAATGAACTGTTGAATGACTAGAAAACAAATCAAGTCTCTGTAACAAACTGGATAGGGAGGAAACCACTATGAAAATGGAAAACAGTGTGAACCTCAGATATCTGATTTGCATCTAATATATATATATGGTAACTCAAGTTTGGAGGACCAAACTTCTTAAGGTGGAGAGACTGTGACAACCCCGATCTGTAATTAATTACTAATCCATAATTAAGGATGTTAATTAAGTGATTAAAATAAATTATGTGTTTATTGTGTATTTTGCATGCTATTTGACTTTCTATCTATTAATCGTAGTAATATCTATTGTGAAATTTGCTTTGATTTGAAAATTGAAAGCCTTATCGGCATCTGAAACTGAAATTGGTTTCATTAATATGTTATTTAGAATTTTTAGAATCATATGGAAAATTTTATTAAAAACTTATTCAGTTTACTTATTAAGTTGTGTTTGATTGGCCAAATGTTCTAATTATTGTATTAAGCCACTACAACTATATAAACATGACCCTTAAGCTCATTTGAACTCATCTTTGCCCATTGTTGAGTGCAAAAATCTGAGATTGTATTATAGAGAGAGAGTGAGTTCACTCTTAGAGAGAGAAAGTGTAGGAATTAAGGAGAAATTGAAGGCTTTGGCTTGAATTCTTCAAGATTGTGCTAGTATCTAGCTAATTGAAGACTCTAGGTAAGAATTCAATCTTTAAATTGTGAATCTAAGTCATCTAGCATGAGATTTCATCAAGATTATGAGTTTAAATGCATAAAATAAGCTTAGAATGAAGGAAATGTTGCTAAGTCATACATGCATGTATGAAATTGTCAAGAACTCTCATGTTTGAGCATCATTCATACCATTAAAGATGAAATTAAAAGCTAGAAGTCACATGCATGCATAATTCATAAAGGTTTGGGGCTCATTTGCATGTGTTTAAAGTGGAAGGAAAGAATTTGAATGAATTTGGGACATATATGCATGGAAATAGGAAGTTCGGCCATGTTGAGTTTGGTTTTGGGCATCTAAATTGTTCTTGTAAGTTATTTGGCACATTCATGTTTGAATCATCTTGTTTACCATTTAAATTCATGTTTTGAAAAGGAATTTCTTACATGTAAGAGCTTTTGAGCTCAATTTTGGAAAATTGAAGAGGTTTTGAGAAAATGATTTGTGAATCATCTTGTGTTTGAGTTTTCTAAAATGTTTTTATGATTATTAAAGTGTTTCTATTAGTTTGAAATGGCCATGGAAGTTTTTGCATGTTAAAATGCATTTTTAGAACTCAAATTTTATGTCTAGAAACCCAGAAAATTCACAACTGGCTCAAGCAACCAAGTGGTGGCTCGAGCCAACATGCTCCTAGTATTTTGAACTCTGCAAAAGTTGGCTCGAGCGAGCTCAGTTTTTGCCTTCAGCTGGCTCTAACGACGAAAAGCTAGCTTTAGCTAACAGCTTATTTCTAGCATGTTTTGAAAAGATGTTTTAAGTACATATCTTTGCTCCCATCCTTTTCTGAGCATATTTAGGCATGAATTAAGAGTCATTAAATAGTAATAAGCTAAAGAATGTCATGAATAATTGAATTAGAAAATATGAGACAAATCCGAGATCCGAGAATGTAATTCGCGTATATAAGTTATGAGAATGGACTGAATAAGAAACCAATATAAAGAAAGCTAAGCCATAATGGCCAAGTGCATGTGTAATGATAAGCTATGTTTGTGTTATGTGCTTTTGTATTTGTAGGTCCACGTTCGACGATTGATTGACCGTTTCTGGAAGCTCACTGTGAATAACATTATTATAAAGATATGTTCATATGAATTATGTTCCAAATGTGATTTGATAAGTCATGATTTTTGAAATGATATTTATTTACGTGAATGAATGTCCTATGCTTGAAATCTATTATGGCATCCATAAATAGTCTCAAGTCATGGGGGACGACATGTTAATGCGGTCTATGACATATATGTGATTACGAGATCTCATTAATCACTTGTCAAAGTAGTGATGTGTTTAATCAGTATCCGGAAGCGAATACTCTAGTCGGATGACGATGTGATATGTTCTATGAGATGTACCATTATTATGTTTGGATATGAGAATGATTATGTTATGATCTGTTTTATGATTATAAAATATTCGAATTTCGTTCACTAACCTCTTTATCTTAATATTATTCACTGGATTTTAACTCACTGTTTGTAAATATATATATATATATATATATATATATGTAGATGAGTGTGTGCAGGACTAGGCCTGAGGGCTTCTGTTTGACTTCTGTTTTGTCAAGCCAACCACCGTGCCTCACGTGGAGGTTCCTGAAAGTCAATGTGATCAAGATGTTTTGTGACAAGTTTTAAGCTCTTAATGTCTTTTGTTTATTTTGTATATAGGGCTAAGCCCTTTTTTGTTGTAACTGCATTTAGTTGGCGTAATAATGATGTTATGATATATGTATGTAAATGTTTAAAGTTATCTGTCTCATATAAGTCAGCACAGCTCATTCGACAATTATATTTATGTATTTGCTTCCGCTAGCCCCTTAATTTTGTTTAATCTATTCAAAGGCCTTCAGTAATCTCAAGATTACTGATCGGTTACGATGCTAAACCTATAAGGGTGGGTTTGAGTCGTGACAATGTATCTGATAAATGTCAAATTAATGTAATCTTTTTATGTGCCAAATATTAAATCTTATATGTATGCATGTAATTTGGGAGAATTCTATCATACACACTTCTTACCGTATACACTCTTAATTGTATCATTTTTTTTAGTTATGACTAATTTTCTTCTTTAGTTATGACATTATTTTAATATTTTTAGTTATGTCTCATGTAGTGTTTAGTTATAATTTTTTTTTTTTTTATAGTTATAATTCAAAAAGTATAAAATTATATCATTTTCTTCTTTAATTATAAAGTGCATATAGTGTATACCTTTAAGAGGTGTGAATCATAATCTTTTCCTGTAATTTGACATATAAATACACATAAATCATCGTTAAAAAAAATGCACATAAATGATAAAATAAAACTGTTGATACCATCCACGAATGTGAGTATTTTGAGTCACACACGCACGCGTAATTTACACGATGCAAGTCTGTAAAAAAAAAATTATACATAGATGAAAGAAATTTTGTGAAAGATCCATTAACGGCCAGCTAAAAAACACCTTATTTTTCTAATTTGAGGTAAATAGGTTACAATGTACAAATTATTTGTTCCCTCATTATCATAAGCCCTTCATCATAAATATTTAATTGTAAAAACAAATCAAACATCATAATATCAATCTTGCAGCTCATACCGTTCCCCTGTTTTCTCCCAAATCACACAAAACACATTGCATGGAATCTCTCTATCTGTTTCCAATATAGTGGTTCAGATTTAAATAGCTCATAATTTTGATTGAGATACGAATTAAGGTAACGTCCTATACCATTGGTTTTTTTTGTGTTTCTCAATAAAGAATGAATAAAAAAATTCACAAACACGAGATTTCATCTTAATTAAGCGATTTTCAAAATCAATTTTTGAACACAAAAAACAGAAAACGAAATCAGAAATTTATCACAAATAATTTTTTTTTATTATTTATTTTTGTATGATCAATTGATTGTAGGCACAAATGGAACTATTCCAAAAGGCAATTTCAGTTAAACTAAGCCACAACGACAAGTACCTGGTAGCAGAGGACGACCAAGAATCTGTGTGCCAAGACCGCGACGGTTCATCAAAAATCAATTCAATTTGGGTGGTCGAGTTGGCCGACGGAGGGGATTTCTTACGATTCAAGAGCTGTCACGGAAAATACCTCACCGCCTCTAATGTCCCATTCCTTCCCGGCTCGAGCGGTCGCAAGGTCCTCCAAACAATTCCCAAAAAACATGATTGTTCCTCCATCGAATGGGAACCGATTAGAGACGGTTTCTCGGTGCGATTCAAGACGCGTTGCGGCCACTTCCTCCGCCCCAACGGCGGTCTTCCGCCGTGGAGAAACTCCGTGACTCACGACATTCCTCACCGGATGGGGACTCAAGAGAAGGTTCTGTGGGACATTGAGATTGTGGAGTCTCTTGGAAAAACAAACTCGCCGTTGCCATCGCTGTCGCCGAAACCCCACCCTACTACGCTGGCCTTTCCGACTCAGAGGGAGCCGCCGATCCTTGCACTTCCGCCGCTCAAATTCAAGGTGAAGCATTGGTTCGTTGCGTTTCCTCATTCCTCGTCATGATGATATGAGTTAATGGATTGGGGCTTGATTTTTTTGTGTATATGCTGAGTAATGGAGATTTTTGTTAGAGAGCATCTGCATCCAGAAATTATCATACGGGTCACGAAGATTTCATATAATTGATGAGGCAGGCTGTTAACATGATTTTTTTAAAAGACAATACAATTAGCCGTGAATGTCAGATTGTCCAGTAAAATGTTATAATCAAGAGTTTCATTCACGTGTTGGTTTGTTGGTGAAGAACTTGCTTTGCTACATGTTCAGGTGACCACATATTTTGTTTTACTTTTTCCTATTTTCAAAAACAGAAACAATGAAGCGCTCATCAACACTTGTGATTTCAATTTCGTGTAAAAATAATTTTAAAATATTTTCTGCACACACAATTTGGGTGAACTTTGTTTAACTAATTGTATTAAGGATGAATATTACATGTTCATTCTCAATTTTTATTTATAAATAAAAACAAATGCTTGGGCCAAAAATATAATGACAAAGTGACGGAAGTCAAACCAAATTGTATTATTCAATAGGGTTTTGATACAGAGCCCGAATATAGGGGCTCGAATTTGGATCGAAATTAGGGGAAAAAAGAAGGAGGAGGAGGAGAATTGGACTGGAGGGGCCAACAAAATCGGGCGGAGGTGGAGGTGGAGGTGGAGGTGGAGGCAGAGGCGGCGGCGAGCGGAGGCAGAGGTGGAGGCGGGGCTGCGACGAGCGACGAGCGACAAGCTGCGAAATCAGCCGACGAGCTGGGACGCCGACGAGCTGCGACGACGTCTCTCTCGCCTTTGTGTTCTCTCTCTCGCCTCTATTCAACTCAACGAAAAAGAAGAAAGAAAAGGAAGAAAAAAAAAAAATCAAAACCCAAAACGACGTCGTTTTGGATTTTGAGCCAATTCGAGCCCCTAATTTCGGGTCCTCAAATATTATTCTATTCAATAAAGTATAGATTACGTGGAGTACAGTGACATTATTATTATTATTATTTTATTTTTATTTTTATTTTTATTTTTATTTTTTATTTTTTTGTTCCAACTTCTAAGATTCGCGCTACATGGGCACAGTACGAATTTTTGTCGATGCACACATATCCCTACTTTATTGATCATTAAATTATGCAAATCTTTCTTATTATGGCGTGTCACTTTTTTTTGTTCGCTTGATTTAAATGGTACAATCCATGCTCAAGTAAAAAATCATGATTGCTACTTTAAGGTAGTATGTCAAAAGTAATATAGAATCCGTTTGGAAAGTGGGTTGATTTTTTGACTTTTTGATTTTTTTAGTTTATTTTAATTTGGGATTAAAAAATCTCGTTTGGAAAGGATTTTATGAGTTTGATGTGATATTTTGTCATATTGAGCTAAAAAACCTATTTTGATTTTTTGTAGCTATTTTAGCCAAAAAACCTAAACCCTCCCTTCCCAAACTAGCCCGTAATAAGGATTCGTTTGGGAAGTGAATTAACTTTTTGACTTTTTGACTATTTTAGTCTGGGACTAAAAAAGCCTTGTTTGGAAAGAATTTTTTTGATTTTTTTAACTTTTTGTGAGAGAAATAATATAATAATTATGGGTCGGGAGTAATGTTTTATCTTATTAGATTAAAAAGTCTATTTTATCTTTTTGTGATTAAAATAATCCCAAACCTAACCCAATCCAACCCAACCCATCTTCCCAAATAGGGGCTAATTAAACGATGGAATTCTTGCTCACCATCAAGAAAATATTAACAACTATGAGCAGGTGAGAACACAACAAAAGTACATCACTCTCTATTTAATCGCTGAAAAACAAAAACAAAAAAAAAATAGCCCGCAAAAATTAATGAAAACTGTTAGAACACAAAATCAAATTGATTCAGAATTTAAAAACTCAACAAACATAAATGGCTTTTATTCATCTCCTTTATTCATAAATTACAAATCTTTACACGCACGTCACGATGCTACTATAATACATATATAGGCTGAGCTTTCTCTAGTTGATAGCCAACCGGAGGCACTATTGGGCCTTCATTGACCCACCATGTTGATAATATGAACCATTCTATTTTAAAACTCGTTGATCAAATCATCCACATAAAAATTAGATTGATTGGACAATCATAATTTATTTTTTTATTTTTTATTTTTTATTTTTTGATACATAACAACCATAACTAAATGATCCAACGACATTTGTTATTAAAAAAAATGAGTGACATTTAATTTTAAGATTGGACCATTCATTATTTTGATGACAAATATAATCTAATTATACATTTACATGTTCAATAAATCTGATTTCTTATGATGATTTATTCAATTACATCTAATATCGAGATGAACCATGGATGCCCAATGTTACCTCTAATCAACAAAGCCAACTACAGATTAGTCTTGCCCAATATATATATATACTATCCTACTATCAATCACAAGAACTTTCAAACAAATTCTCACTGATAGGAAATTATTGTATGCTCACATGAAATGTCCAAACACACCAGGAATACCTTCTCCCATCTATGTCGGTGATTAAATACTCATTAGTTTTATGTCCTCGATTAGGCGATCCAAATTACAATATGATAACCCACCTTCACTAACTGCTTTTTTAGCAAACTTTGCCATTTGATTTATCGATTTCATGAACTCCTCTCTCCTCACGTCCATCAGATCTTTCACCATCTTCTCAATGATGAGTCGATCCCAAGTATCTTTCATGTCCAACCCAAGATTCCAAATCTCTTCCACATACCTGCTATTTATCTGTTGGTCCCCAAAGCTAGGCAAGCAAATCATTGGCACTCTTGAAACAATACTCTCTAGAGTCGAGTTCCACCCACTGTGAGTTATAAACCCACCAATAGCTTGGTGAGCCAAGACCTCTTCCTGAGGAGCCCAACCAACCATGTACCCTCTTTCCTTTATACCCTCCACAAGCTCTGGCGAAATCTGACCTTCTCTAACTTCACTAGTCACAGAATCTGGCCTAATGACCCATAAGAATCGCTTCCCACTATTTACCAAACCATACCAAAATTCTATGAGTTTGTCCTTTGTTACCATTGTAAGGCTTCCAAAGCTTACATAGATCACAGATCTAAACGGTTGTGCATCTAGCCATTTCATACAACTCGTATCTTCTTTCCATAAACTGGTTGAGGAGGTCTGTATTGTTGTGCCATTGAGCCTAATCTTCAAGTGATCATGGAGTGGTCCGATGGTGTAAATTTTGGGACATTGAGAGCGTGTTTGAGAAAGTATAGGCCCTTCTAGCTCTTCAAATGTGTTGAATATTTGAGCTTGTGCTCGAGTTGAATGTAGGGTTTCTTTCAAAATCAATTGGAAGTCCCTATCAGCCACATCTTTAATACGAAAAAAACTTGGGAGGTCCCGACATCGAAGAAAATGCTCCATGCCCGGAATGCTTGTTATGGGTGCGTCCAAATTGTTTTCTACAGTTTGTTTGCAATTTGTGTTGGTAAAATATTAGAAGTGAAATGAAACAGAAGACCTTGTTTTGTTTCTGAAAACTAAAATAATCTTGCTTTTGCTTCCAAAATCCGTTTTTATATTGTTTTTATTTTTATTTTTTTATTTTTTGAAAAGATTTTGACTTGCCTCCAGTTCACACAACGGACTTAATTGTTCAATTTTGGTCCATGAACCCACCAGAAGTCCCACTATGACAGTTCGATATATTTATCTTACATATTTTTGTGGACAATCTAATTCATATTTTTTAAACAAATATAATCTAATCCATGTTTATCTTCAAAAAAAGAAAAATGAAACTTGTTTTTTAGATTCAATGATATGGTAGGATGATTGGTTTGATAATTAATAAAATATGAGAGAGATTGGTTGATTGATTATTAGACTTAAAAAAGTGAGTCTAATTTTTTTAGTTTGAATAACATTCTTAAAAAAAATGAATCTTTTTGGGAAGTAATAATTTTAGCCTAAAAGTTAAAACCTTTTTAAAAAGTTATTAAAAAAACAAAAAACTTATAATTTATATTAAAAAATTAAAGATTTCATTTTCTCTTTTACACATCTTTTCGTAAGAAATTAAAAAATCATTCAAAAAATACAAGTTTTTTATCTCATATTTTAGTCAAAAAGTCAAAAAAAATTCTAAAATAAGCTACCCCGAAACAAGACCTATGTTCATCTTAAAAAAATAAACGATTTAATCTTTATTTTCAAAATACATGCTATAAAATTGTTTGACTACAATTATCATCAAATTGAAAACTAGGTGAACTCCATGGTCAAGTCTACTGTTTAGGTAAGCTAGAGACAAGACGCTTCTTTTTTAAAAAAAAAAAAACTGTTTTGAAGCATGTTTTGAAAACTATTGGATTTGTCTACATGGAGGGGATCAAAATCTAAAATGTTGGAATTACATGAACGACATGAAAAAACCAAAAGAGTCAACATACCATCAAAGGGAAGCTCCCCAGCTTCAACAAGTTTGTCGACACAAAGATAAGCCCAAAAGTTGCAAGTACTCGAAGTACGGAACGAAATCGCTGGGATGCCCAACTCTTCAGCAACATCAATTGCAAAGCTCAAAAACCCATCAGCTATAACGCAGGTCACCGGCTTTTTTCCATTCAAACGACGCCGGTGCGATACCAGCATCTCTCTGAGGAGCGGCTTTGCGGTGGCTCCAAAAGCATGAAAAAAGTCCATGACTTTTTGGCCAGAACGCGGGTCGTCTTCCGGCAGCCCATCCGAGATGGGCTCGAAATGAAACCCGGGATAGCGATCGAAACGCGATTGAACGTTGCTGTTGCGGAGGAGCCTGCGCTGGGTGTGCTCGGTGACCACGAAGGTGACGTGGATACCAGCAAGGCAGATGAGCTCTGCTAGCTTCAGCATGGGGTTGACGTGTCCCTGTGCCGCGAACGAGAAGATGAGTACGTGAGGTACTTCCAGTTCTGCTACTACTCCTTGATGATCCATTAAATTGAATTTTGCTTGTGTTTGCGAAGAATGAAAGTGTTTTTAAATGGAGAGGATAGAATAGAATAGAATAAAATAGAATAGAACTTCCGATGCCTGTTAAATGAGGAGAAGGTTAACCTATATATATATTCGTTTTTGGTAAGAAGGTTTGGTGTTTAAATATTGATTATTATTAGAGTATAAAATTGATATATATATAAGGACAACAAGCAAGCTAATGTACCAATGTAACCATAGGTTTTGACATTAAATGATAAAATAAGAATGCTTGTCTCCGCTTCAGTCCATACGAATCGGACACTGGGGTTCTATCCGTAGGGATAAAGTAAGCAACTGCTTGTCTCCGCTTCAGTCCATGTAGTTCCAGCTGCCTATTACTGCTTTTATTTTGATATTCAGAGTATTTAATCAGATTATATTTGTCTTATAAAATGAACATTTTATTTTAAAAATCAATTTATTGTACATTATTTTGTAATTCAATCAAAAATCTATTGACATTTTTGTCAATCTAATTTTTTACTTGAGTAATTTACTTACCTGTCAGATAACTTTATTATTTTATGACAATATCACATGTACCATCGGAACATTACATTTCTAGTTGTGTCTGCATTATTTTAATGTTAATTTATCATTTAATAATTAATGTTGTCACAATTTAAAATAGATTTTGCTTCTTGTATGACTACAAACTTAATATTATAATATAAACAAATTCAATAGATACTATCGTCATACTAAATTTCTGTCGGGAAAAATTGATGTTATAATGTAAATACTTGCCTGGATATCATCGTCAAAACAAGTTTATGTCGGTAAGATACATCATCACAACAAATTCTTGTCGGGACTATTTTATTGTTAATTATCATATTTATATTAGTATTGCGATATTTTAAAATATATATTAGTTATTAATGTATGACAATAATAATAATGTTATCATATAAAAGCTTCTCCGCCGGCTGAACTATATTTAAGGTTGTCTCCAACTAAGACTTTAATGTTTAAATATTAATTTAAAGATTGATCTAAATTTCTTTTTTTTTTTTATATATATATAGATTCAACAAACAAATGCTTTGTGTACTTATCACATAAATGATGTTAATCCATATACAAAGGCCCCGTTTGGGGACTTATTTTTTTAGTCAATTAGTTAAAAAGTTATTAAATTAGTCAAAAAATCAACAACTCATACCAAAAAGTCAAAGATTC
Organism: Camellia sinensis; assembly: GCF_055761805.1. Classification (NCBI taxonomy): domain Eukaryota; kingdom Viridiplantae; phylum Streptophyta; class Magnoliopsida; order Ericales; family Theaceae; genus Camellia; species Camellia sinensis. Next base: position 241,564,847 of record NC_138961.1, on the reverse strand, counting down.
TCTTTTTTCTCTACTTTTTGCACATCTTTTCGTAATTAGCCAAAAAGTCATCCCAAACATACAAATTTTTTTTACCTACCTTTTTAGCTAAATTTACTAAATTAGCATGTTCCCAAACGAGCCAAAGTAAGAAAAAATTGATAAAATTCACTAGCAACAAATATTAACTATTGAAAAAATTTCATATTATAAAAATTTTAATTAAAATTTCATATTTATCACTTTTTGATATGTATAATTACTAATTAAGTTTTTAATCAAAATTTTCTAACATATCTTCTTCAATTCATAATATTCCTAATTCATTTTTTATTATGACATAATCGATGTTAGGTTGGATTTTATTAATTTTAATTTTGAAAAATCTTTTTCAACAAATGCCATAGTTGTTATTATAGTAATATTTTGTAAGTAATGCAAACATTTAGAAAATAATCTAATTTCTAATAGGAGTATAATTCATTACATTAAAGAAATGTTATAATTAATTTAAAATTTTAAATTGAAAAATTCAATTTTATTAAAAATATCAAATATCACAACTATATTATCGATTAAAAAAAATCTAATAAATTAAGGGGTTATATTGGCTGATACTGACAATTCGTTGGAAAGGCTACGAAAGTGCCAAAGTCGGCCTGCTGGAGCCATGCTACCTACTATTCATCTCAGTGTCGTGTCACATTTCGTTTTGATTAACTGTGCTTGCAGCGCAACTGCAAAAAAATTCTCCCACGTGACGGCGAACTGTTCAATTATATTTGGTGATTTGTTGATGTTAGCTGTATATTATAGATGTGTCTTATCTATTTGTATTGTATCTCTTTTCATTTCTATTTTCTTTTAGTTTTATTTTTATTTTTTTTTGTACCTATCTAGGTTTCCTTTCTACCTATATATACAAGCTTCTCCTATTGAATTATTCATTCAATTCAATATAGAGTTTCTCTTTTCTCTTCTCTCTCTACTTTCATGACATGGTATCAGAGCTTAAGGTTTGGTTCTGTCCTCGATTGGTTTCTGCTAGCTTCTGCATATTTAGTCCATTTCTGTTGCCAAGTTTGGCCTATACCCCCCTCTTCTTCTCTTCATGATGAAGTCAACGCCACCAGAATCACCTACATCGGACGTCACACGCGCCCTCACGTGCCTCTCACATCGTGGCGCGTCGGTTGCCTTCAGTTCCACTCTCACCACGCTCCCACACGCGTTATCTCATCCGCCCTCGGTTTCTGCCCTTCGGTTTTTGCCTCAGCCACCATCGGCTCGCCCATTGGCTTCCGCCTCAGCCGATCCGTCTTCAACTTCCGCCTCAATCGATTGCCCTCGGCTTCCGCCTCAGCCGACTCTTCTTCGGCTTCCGCCTGGCCTCTCTCAGCCGCATGCCTTGTTTTGTTCAGCCGCTGACATCAGCCCTTCACAGCTCCTACCTGGTTGACATCAGCCCTTCACAGCTCCTACCTGGTTGCTGACATCATCCCAGCTCAGTGTTGATATCAGCCCTAACCTGTCCCTAAAGTTTTTCTGCCTTCTGAATCTGTTGGTGACCTCCGTTTTGGAATTTATTGATCGTATTGAAAACATTCAATCTGTTTCTATTATCCATAACGGGTCCAATTATGTTAGTTGGGCTCAAGCTCTCTCTAGTTTCATCAAAGGCAAACGTCTTTGGCAGATCGTTACTGGTGCTTTTTCTAAACCCCACCAGAAGGAGGATGAGACGGACTCTGCATTCAATGACTGTCTTGATGAATGGGAAAGTAAGAATTATCAAATTATCACATGGTTCCGGGTTACCTCCGTTCCTTTCATCAACCTTCAATTTGGACGCTTTCAGGATGATGACTCCCTTGCCTCTCCTGCCAAAGCAATTTGGGATTTCTTAAAGGAACATTATTAGACCAATGGACATGCTCATCAGTATCAACTGTTGTAGACTCTTCATCACATGCGCCAGGCACCCGGCCAGTCTCTCAATGACTTCCTATCCCAGATGTCGTCTGTTTGGGATCAGCTCGCTCTTTCTGAACCTCCATGGGCTCATACTGATAATGCACAGCTATTTATTACTTATCGAAATCATCAGCGACTATTACAATTTCTTATGGCTCTTCATAGCACTTTTGAGCCTGTACGTGCTTCTTTGCTCCATCGTTTGCCCTTGCCCACTTTAGAGCAAGCCATTACTGAACTCCTCTCAGAGGAGACTCGTTTTGGGAGTCTCAAATCTCAAGACATGGATTCTGTTCTTGCTATGCCATCTTCTTAGCGTTCCTCATCTTCACAGCCAATCATATGCAGTTATTGTCGTAATCGAGGCCTGCCAACCAATCATTCTCTTGTTCACTGCCAGGTTCGCGAATACTTGACTTGTCACAAGACTGCTCCAGGCCATCTCCAAAGCAATTGTCATCGTGCTCCCTCTACTACTTCATCCAAGAAAGGGGCTTCTCGTTCTGGGTCTCAGTCTGAATCTAGTCACAGTTCTCGTTCTGCTGCTGTTGCCTCTAAGGGTTCTTCTATTCCTTCTTTCTCTATGGATGATGTTGAGTCCATTGTCCACTAGGTGCGCCACAAATCTGATGCTCCTCCCTCTACTGCTCTTTCAGTAACCTCAGGTAACTCTTCATGGTATTTTGATTCTGCTTGCTGTAATCACATGACTTCTGACTCCACTTTATTTTCTTCTTTGTCATCATCCTCTTCTACTCCCACTATACATACTGCTAATGGTTCTCATATGCTTGTTAGTCATATTGGCCAAATCTCTACTTCCACTGTGTCTTTTTCTGATGCTTACTATATTCCTTCTCTTAAAATGAACCTTTTCTCTATTGGCCAGTTATGTGAACTTGGTCTAACTATTACCTTCTCTGCTAATGGTTGTTTAGTGCAGGACCCTCAGACGAGACAGATCCTTGGTATAGGCCATAAGCATGGACGTCTGTTTGAGCTTATCCATCTTCGCAATCCGCACAAATCCCCTATTGTTGCTGCTGCATTTACTATGTCTTCTTTTCATCTTTGGCATTGTCGCTTAGGACATGTCTCTTTTAGTCGTTTGAAAATATTAATTTCTAGTGATGAGTTAGGTCGTGTCTGTCTTGAAGATGTCGATTGTTTATTTTGTCAAATTGCTAAACAACCTGCATTACCTTTTAATAAATTCACTATGCTTGGTTATCATTTTTTAAAAACACTTTTCAGAAAATTCTACTTTCTTAGTTTTCGTGTTTTTTTGTTTTTACTGAATTTTTTTAATATTTTAAGCAATTTTTTTAATTTTTAAACATACCTAACATAAATATACCTAAAAAGTAAAAAAAAAAAAATTGAAAAAACTTTTTAAAAATTCACTAAATACCAAAAATACAAAAAAAAATACGAGAATTCAATACATTTTTTGTATTTTTATGTATTTATTAATTTTTAAAAATATTTTTTCACAAATTTTTTACTTTTTAGATACATCTAAGTAAGGTGCATTTGAAAAAGTAAAAAAAATGTTTAAAATTTTAAAAATATTCACTAAAAACAAAAAAACACAAAAATCAAAAAATTCAATTTTCAAAAAACTTAATTCAAAAAACTCAAACCAAACACACTGATTCTATTTCTCCTGCTCCTTTTGATCTTGTGCATTCCGATATTTGGGGACCTTCCCTCACACCTACCATGGGGGGGGGGTCCAGATATTTTGTGATTTTTGTTGATGATTTTTCTCGCTATACTTGGCTTTTTCTTCTCAAAAATCGCTCTGAACTTAAACAGATTTACTATGATTTCTCTACAATGGCCCGCACTCAATTTTCTTGTACTATTAAGCTTTTTCGTTTTGATAATGCTAAGGAGTACTTGGATTCTGATTTTCTTTTTTTTCTTTAGGCTCATGGTACACTCTCTCATCGATCTTGTGCAGGCACTTCCCAACAAAATGGATGAGCTGAAAGAAAGTACTGTCATATTCTAGACACTACTCGGGCTCTTCTGCTCTTTTCTTCTTGTCCTAAAAAATTTTGGGGAGAAGCTGCCCTCATTGCCATCCACACCATCAATCGTGTCCCCATCCCTCCAATAGCTAACACTTCTCCTTACGAGCACTTGTATGGTTCTCCTCCTAACTATACCACTCTTAAAGTTTTTGGTTCTGCTTGTTTTGTTCTACTTCAGCCTCATGAGCACACTAAACTCGAACCCCGTTCTCGTCTTTGTTGTTTTCTGGGATATGGTATCGAACATAAAGGGTATCGTTGTTGGGATCCTTTCTCCAAGCGTCTTCGTATTTCCCGTCATGTGGTCTTCTGGAAACACAAAATGTTCTCTACTCTTTCCAAGTTTCACCTACCACAGTCCATCCACTCACCGGTCTTCACTGATATTTCTATAGATCTGTTTTCTGATGACTTTGATACAGATTCTGGGCCCATGCTTCCACAGCAGCCTACGCCTATCGTCCATCCTGAGGATCTTGTGTCAGCTGATGGCCCTACGCTTTCTCCAGCTTCGGTGGACATTCCTCTGAACCTATTTCCATTGAGGTTCCTCCTCTACCTGAGCGTCATTCTACACTGGTAAGGCAACCTTCTGTTCTTCTCCGTGATTCTATTGTTGGTTCTATTGTCTTTTGCTCTCATGAACCTATTTCTTATCAAAAAGCTTCTTCTAACCCTCTTTGGCAGCAAGTTATGACTAATGAACTGTAGGCTTTCGATCAAACTCATACCTGGGATGTAGTTGATCTTCCTCCTAAAAAGCGTACTGTTAGTTGCAAATGGGTTTACAAGATCAAAACTCATTCTGATGGTTCCATTGAGCGTTACAAAGCTCGCCTCGTCGCCTGGGGATTTAGTCAAGAATATGGGATTGACTATGAGGAAACATTTTGTCACGACCCGCTCCCCGTACCCAAGGGTTAAGTATTGTGATGGCCAGCAACTGAGGTTACCTCAGGCCAATTCTTAAACAAATCAATAAACGCGAGCGAAAGTAATATTTAAATGAATGTATCAAAATAATCATTGGAGCTTCTATTTTTATTACAAAATTATATTGACCAAAAAGGTCGATATTTTCATAGAAAAATATCAATAAAAGTGCTGTGTATGTGTCTATTCCGCAGCCTTGCATCTAAGACTTTTCAAAAACTATTTCTGAATTGCATGTTTCCTGAAAATTAGTAAACAACTATAAGCACATGGCAGAGTGAGAAATATTATACCAAGAGTATAAGAGAAACGAAATAACCATGGATAGTTATGTATCCAAAACATTTAAGATAACTTAGTCGGAACAAATAATCCTTTAAGTAGCAAAACTGAGATTATGTAAATAAATAACCATAACCACGGTAATTTGGTAAACAAATCATTTAATTGACAAAAACTGAAATACATAAATTATGTAAGTAAATGACCATAACCACGGTACAGAACAGAACAGAGGTCACAAAAGTGACAGTCAGAACAGAGGTACGGATTCAAGAGGTGGCTCGTACAAACTCTAGAGGTGGCTCCCACAATAGTGTAGCACTTAACTCCGTACAGCACTTTGCTCTACACAAAACAGAGGTCAATGGATCCATGACAAACAGAGGACCACAAAGTGGTCAAACAGAGACTAATGGTTATTTAAGTTTCCCAAGGCGTGGGACTCCCGTGGTGGTACTTACAAAACATAATTGTTTATAAGGTTATAGTCAAATATTTTTTAAAATATAAACAAACATATCCATGGGTTTCATTTTAACAAATAGGGTTCAGAAATTAAACCACGTAACTGAAATATTTATATAATTTATAATAGTTTATAAAACGTAACTTGTATAAAATAAATAATGGTAAGTCAAAACATACGTAAAACATACTATAGTAACTCAAGATATAATATAACTCACCTTAACTTTAATACCTTACTCTTTCTTTCCACTACCAATGACCCTTTCGCCTTCCACTATTTTTCTTTCCTTCCCTCTTCCTTTCTTTCTCTCATCTCTTTTTTTCTTTCCTTCATTTCCTTTCCTTTCTTTCTTCTTTCTTTCTTCCTCCAGGTGAAACGCCTCCCTATTTATAGGAAGATAAGGCGCATACGTAGCAGATTCAATAATAAATTCATAGATTCATTCTTATCCTTAATAGATATTTAGGATAATTACATTTTGACCCAGTATTTTAATATAATTATATAAATAAATTAATTCCTAATTAAATTACACTTTATCGTATACCAACAGAAAATAAATTATTTATTTTACTACCACACCCATTATTATTATTATTTATTTATACTTTGACCCCTAAATTCATAATAATTATATTATTTTACAAAATTATACATAATAATACAAAATAAATCATATATTTTTTCAACTATAATTAAATAATATTAGTATAAATTTTACAGAATGATTAAAAATCTGGGTCGTTACACATTTGCTCCTGTTGCCCGTCTTACTTCAGTTCACAGCTTACTTGTCGTTGCTGCTGCTCGCCACTGGCACCTTTCTCAGATGGATGTCAAGAATGCATTTCTCAATGGTGATCTCACTGAGAAAGTTTATATGCAACCCCCTCCTGGTTCTTCTGTTCCCTCAAACAAGCTTTGCAAACTCTGTCGTGCTTTGTATGGTTTGAAACAAGCTCCACGTGCTTGGTTTGCCAAGTTTAGCTTTACCATTTGTGACTTTGGTTTTTCTTCTAGTGCCCATTATTCTGTCTTGTTTATCCATAAGACAGAGCGTGGTACTATTCTCCTTCTCCTCTATGTGGATGATATGATTATTACTGGAAATGACACAGTGGGTATTTCTAGTCTCAAACAGTTTCTTCATTGCCAGTTTGAGATAAAAGATTTGGGTGCACTTAGCTACTTCCTTGGCTTAGAAATTTCTCAAGATTCCTCTGGTTATTTTCTTACCCAGGCCAAGTATACTTTTGATCTCTTGGTTCTTGCTAGCCTTACCGATTCCAAGACTGTCACTACTCCAGTTGATCCTCAGACTCGTCTTACATCTCTTGACGGCCCCCTATTGTCAGATGCCACTTTATATCGCCAGCTAGTTGGTAGTCTTGTCTATCTCACAATTACTCGTCCAGATATTGCTTATGCTGTTCACATTGTTAGTCAATTTATGACTACTTGTTGCTCTCCACACTATGTTGCTCTGGTTCGCATTTTGCGCTATCTCAAAGGAACTCTGTTTCATGGTCATCACTACTCCCCTCACTCTTCTCTACAGCTGCATACATTTTCTGATGTCGATTGGGCAGGGGAACCTACTGATCGTCGTTCCACTACTGGGTTCTGCTTCTTCTTGGGCAACTCTCTCATTTCCTGGCGTAGCAAAAAGCAAACCCTTGTTGCTCGTTCTAGTACCAAGGCTGATTATCGTGCTCTTGCTGACACTACTCAGAAGCTTATGTGACTTCGTTGGTTTCTTTCTGACATGGGTGTTTCTCATTCAACTGCCACCAATCTTTATTGTGACAATCAAAGTGCTATTCAGATTGCCCATAACGATGTCTTCCATGATCACACCAAGCATATTCAGATTGATTGCCACTTCATACGGCAACATGTTACTAGTGGCCATGTTCGTCTTCTCTTTGTTACCTCTACTGATCAGACTACCGACCTCTTCACCAAAGCTCATCTTCCAGGCCACTTCTCAAATCTCCTTTCCAAGCTCAAGTTGATATCTGACTTACCACCTTGAGCTTGAGGAGGGGTGTTAACTGTATATTATTATAGATGTATCTTATCTATTTGTATTGTATCTCTTTCTATCTCTATCTCCTTCTAGTCTTATCTCTATCTTTTTTTGTACCTATCTAAGTTTCCTTTCTACCTATATATACAGGCTTCTCCTATTGTATTATTCATTCAATTCAATATAGAGTTTCTCTTTTCTCTTCTCTCTCTACTTTCATAACAGTTGACAAGTGAGAGATAGGTTAAAAATTGAATTTTTTAATTTTTTAAAAAATATATATTAAAAAAATTTAAAAAATAAAGAGATTGTGTGATTTTAAAAAATTAAAAAGTTAATAAATTAACTTTAATCTAGTTTTCAAAATAGACATATATATATTTTAATTATGTTTTTTTTTTTATTAAAATCAAGTTTGACAATAAATTATTTAGAAACAGAAAGCAGGTATAGAAAGGAAAAGGGAAGAAAGAATGATGCAATAGCACTAAAATAGACAATAACACGGTTTAAATAAACATTAAATAAAAAATAATAAACATTAAATAAAACATTAATAATAAAACTTATAATTGTTTAATTGAAGTAGCTGCAAAGAATTGCTTTGAAATACATAGAAAATAAATTACAGAGATAGCTAATTTTTTGAGGAAGGAATGCTCTCATATTTTTTTCTAACCCTGCATTATTCTTGACTGAAAAGGCTCTTTTGTAATCAAAAGAGACTACTGTTAGCCTTGTGAGTGAATGATTCTAACTTGAAAGGAGCATCAGGAGCACATGGGAGCTGTCTGCTGCTTTCGGTGAGTGACTAAAGTTGATGGCTGTTTTTTATTATGCTGAATTTATCGGTTGGATGAATCATGATGAATGATGAATAGTAATATTGACTTTTTGATGAATAATGAACAGTAAAATTGACTTTTTTCCCTATTCATTGCTTGGAGGCATGTGACTGAAGGAATCAATATAGATATATATATATATATATATATATCAGCAGCTTTTCTCAAAAGACGAGTATTGATTGAAGCTGATAATTATAGCTATATATAATGCAATGACTGAATTAAGCATATGGGTCCTGAGCATCTTAAAACTCGGGTCCATATGGATTTTGAGTAGTTGAACCTTCAGAAGAGTTCGAACTGTCTGAACTATCTTCTGAACTGCTATTATCCGAGTCTGACTTGGCTTGGGCCATGAGGAGACGAGCCATTTGGAGGAGCTCATCTTTGGATGACTTGGACTTGGGCGTAACCTTTGATTTGGACTTATCCTTTGACTTGGGCTGGTCAGTACTGGGCTTTGTTGACTTGGATTTAATCTTTGATTTTGATGACTTGGGCTTGGAAGAACTGGATGTTAGGCTTCCAAGATTATCTGGAGGAAGTTGGCTTCCCTGAGTTAATGAAGCAGTTGGGATCTGTTGAGCTTTAACCATAGCAGGAGTTGGAGCATGTATGTTGATTGGGAATTCAGTTTGAACAATTTCAACAATGCGTGGAATTTTGAAATTATCCCACCATTTAACCATGTGTTGACGATAAATAACATCATCAAAAATACTATATTGCCATTTGAATATCCAAGGGATTTTGTATTTGGATATAAAAATAAGCAATGGAGGGAATTTCCTTTGCTGTGAAGTGAATGAGAAAACAGTGGAAAAATCGTTGACTTGTTCCATAATTACGGATGGGAAGATTTCTGAAATGGCGCCATACTGAGTCCACCACCGCAAAAACCAAGTAGGTAATTCAGATTTGAATTTTTGATCAAACTGGAGAAACCAAGAGTAACTATTTCACTCATTTTGATACAAAAGAACTTTGAACCAAGCATCAATGTAATCATAGTAACTGTATTGAATTGTATGACCAGGCAAATCTCTTAGCTGGTAAGGAGAACCCCAATCGTCCAGAGAAACAAAGTTGTGAATATAGAGTGAATGATACACAATTTTACTTGTGTAGGTACGATCATAAATGGGTTTAATCACAATAGACTAGTGGTTGAATAAGATATCTTTGTAAAAGGTGATTGTCTTTTCTGGATGGAGAGGAACGAAATGCCATCCATGAGGGAAATACGATTTTACCAGATCATGAACAATATGACTCTTTGGGCGACTGGGTTCTTTGAAAAAGAGATTAGTAGTAGTAGATTTAACATAATCAGACCGAGCAAATTTAATAGGGTTAGGAGGGTAAGGAGTAGCTGCTTGACTAGATTAAGCAAAGGGATCAGAAGCCAAAGCAGATGTATAACTGGGCTTAGGAATATTACCAAGAATTTGGTAACGATTAACCAATTCAGCAGGGTGATATTTGGTGACTAACTCCAAAGGAGACGGAACAAAAGGTTGACTAGATGGGATCAAGGTTTTAGAAGGAGGCCTAGGACGAGACATCTGTGAAATAGATAAATGAAATTAGTCCAAGTCAGACTCGGATAACAGCAGTTCAGAAGATGGTTCAAACAGTTCAAACTCTTCTAAAGGTTCAACTACTCAAAATCCATATGGACCCGAGTTTCAAGATGCTCATGACCCATATGTTTAATTCAGTCATTGGATTCTATATAGCTATAATTATCAGAATTATTACTAGATGAATGGTAATCAGAAGATGTATCTTGAGGATTACTAGAATTATTATCAGAATTACTTCTATTAAACAATTGTAAGTTTTATTATTAATGTTTTATTTAATGTTATCTATTGTTTTATATATTAGTAAATTTCAAGATGATATTTTAAATCAAAAATTTTTACTTCGTGTTGATTGTAAATCTGCTAAGTATGTTTTAGAAAAAGATGTTCAAAATCTTGCTAGTAAGCAAATTTTTACCCGATGGCAATCTATATTAAGTATTTTTGATTTTGACATTGAATATATTCCTGGTTGTCAAAATTCTATTCCTGATTTTCTTACCAGAGGATTTTTACAGGGTGGATAATAATGCCCGTTCCCTCTATTTCATACCATAAACAGAAAATTAAACACTACAAATTCCGGATTAAGCATACTGCTTCTCGCCTTGTTTTGCTTAAATCAACCCATTCACCCACTAAACGTACTCAATATATGCAGTTCTATCAGATTAAAGCTCAACGCCAGCAACTTTCTCATTATATTAATTGTTTACATTCACATACTGATCAATTAGATATCCTTTGTGGATGCTAATTTCATTTATCTATTTCATAGATGTCTCGTCCCAGGCCTCCTTCTAAAGCCTTGGTCCCATCTAATCAAACTTTTGTTCCACCTCCTTTGGAGTTAGTCACCAAATATCACCCTGCTGAATTGGTTAACCGTTACCAAATTCTTGGTAATGTTCCTAAGCCCAGTTATACATCTGCTTTGGGTATTTTAAAGCAATTCTTTGCAGCTACTTCTATTAAACAATTGTAAGTTTTATTATTAATGTTTTATTTAATGTTTATTATGTTTTATTTAATGTTTATTTAAACTATGTTATTGCCTATTTTAGTGCTATTTCCTCCTTCTTTCTTCCCTTTTTCCTTTCTATACCCGCTTTCTGTTTCTAAATGGTAGGGGTGAGCATGGTCCGGATTGGACCGGATTGGGGTAAAACCAGGACCAATCCGTTATCTACGGTTCCTGAAAAATTGGAACCAATCCAATCCGTTTAAATCATGGAACCAATCCGAACCAATCCATTTAAATACGGATTTGATCGGTTTAGGACCATGGATTCACATAATTAAATAACAAATATATATATATATATATAACACTTTAATTTCATAAAAATATAAACATAGCGATATATCAGTTCCATAATAGCAACATGTTTTTCTATAATAGTGACATATTATTCTTGAATTTAAACAACCATAAGAAAATACAAACAAAAGTAATAAAATAAGATATTATACGGTTTTAGGTTTGAGTTTAGATTTTATATAGAATAAGAGAAGATACTATTGGGGAGGATGTATAATAAAAATATAGACTATTTGTATACGGTCCGGATCGGTTCCAATCCGGAACCGTGGGGTTCAATCCGGAACCAATCCGTGGACTACGGATTTTTAATTCTTCAATCCGGAACCGGACCGCGGATTCAAAAAACCAATCCAAACCTATCGGATTGGACTGGACTGGATCGGATTACGGATTTCATGGATTTCTTGCTCAGCCCTACTAAATGGTATCATAGCCAGGTTATGATGCATTCTGTTTCTAACTGAATCATTATTTCTGTGTCTTCTCATTCCTGTGTTGAAATTGTTTACAGTCTTTTGTCTTAATCTGTCCAAATTTATTCATGTCTTTCCACTTTGCAAGTAGCCACACATCCTTCGTCCCAAGTCCTAGGTAAGTCCTTTGGTCAGGCAGTGTTTGATCTTAGGGGTTCTCCAATTTGGGTATGTATGAACACATAGTATGTGAAAACATGATAAAATTAGACAATGTATTGAGATCACTATAAACTATTTCAAGATAAAATGAGTCGATTATTTAGAAGTAATTCTTCAATCAGCTCTAGGTCAATAACTTTGCCTCCTATACCTAATCAAGGTTTAGTGATCAATGAAGAAGATATAGAAATACAAAATGATAAAATTGATTTAAGTTGTAATATATCACGTTTACCAATTAAAGAAATTTATAAAACTACTTTTATACAAAATACATTTAATGTTAATCTCCATGTTAAAACTTTAGAACAAGTCTATGCTTTTGAAAAACCTAGAGAAACATGTCAATTATTTGATGCTAATACTATTAAACGTCATTTGAAAACTAGTCATAATTTTATTCATTTAGGGTTAATTCAAGTTAGAATCAAACCATTAACACAACAAGGTAAAAATACTTATGTTTTACTATGCTTACGTGATGCTCGTTTTCTTGATTATACTGATAGCTTAATGGGTATGATGGAAGCTGGTCTTCACAAAGGACCCGTCCATTTTAATTGTTTTCCTGATTTCACTCTTAGTCTTCAAGACCCTCATATACTAGATGCTTTAACTCTAAATATTCAATTACATGGCTCATTTACAAATATGAAAGAAAAGGTTCATAATATTGCTTTAATTTATCGTGTTCATTACAAATGTATTAAAACCAATTTAAATGTTCAAGCCTTACATAAAAGTCCTAAAGACAAAACCTTACTAATCCAATAATGATACTAATATAAATATTCCTCAAATGATTAAATGGAAAAATATTACTCTTCCCGACCAATGGGTTACAGTTAATGAAAATTACAAACATAATCAAAGACATTCTACTTGTCAAGATATTCAAGATATACAACAATTTATCGATGGATCTGTTAGGATTAAATTTAATCGATCTCAATCTTCTCGTCATAGTACTTCTAGTATACCTATTGATACTAAAACTGAAGATGAAATCTTTAATACACCTTTGTTTAGGAAAAATAGTCAAATTCATATTGGTCAAACTTCCCATAGTAAAATGAAAGGCGTAGATAACTCCACCACTTCTCAAATTAGTAAACATGTTTATTCAACACGCACATATTTACCTGAAGATGACACTGAATCTTAAGATTCCCCCACCCAAACTGATTTTGAGGTTATACCTCCAATTAATCCGCAATTAATGACTATTAGTAAACCTTTTGCTCCCGATCTTGATAAATTACACATTGAATTTAAATCTAAAATTAATAAAATCAAACGTCATGCTTATCGACTTAAATATAATTCTAATCAACAATCCATAATCACTTACAAATGGTACAAATTTATGACTGAACATAATATTGAAATTCCTTTCTTTGAATATTTAGAAGATCGTTACAAAGAAGTTAAAACAATCGCAAAACATAAATGGAACACTTCTCCTAATACTACTGTTCGTTCTAGTCACCCTCCTTTATCCACTATACTCATTGAACATTAAGGATCTACTATACAGGCCTCTCCCTTTAAATTAACTAGCACTGACCCTGAAATCAAAAAAGTTATTGAACAAAATAATTATACTAATCACTGTTTAAAAACGATTGGCAAACAATTAGATAAGATAGAAACCAACTTAGAAGATTATTCAGCTAACCATACCTCTTCTAGTAAACAAACTTTAGACCAACCCCTATTAAATTTACCTAGTAATCGGTCTAAACGAGACAATCTAATAACTAAAGATAATTCTGCTGTCAAAGTTATAGAATAATTATTTTCTAAATTAACTACTGAGCAGGCTTCTCCTTCTACTGAAAAAGGTTTTACTGTTTTAAATCAACAACCTACTCTAGAACCTATTTCTACTCAATCGGAAACTGATACAACTGATAATGAAATTAATGTCTTAGCCCAACAATTTCAATCGACTAATCTTAATAAACTTCATTATCCTAAACTAACTCCAACCACTCTTACAAAAAATTGGTATTCTCGACCCACACCACCTGATCTCCAATATGAAGAAACTAATGTTAGTAATCAGTTTTCTGTATCTGCTAAAAAGTTATATAAATGGAATATCGATGGTCTTAGTGAAGATCAAATCCTTCAAAAATTAAATCATTTATCTATGGTTGCAAATAATTATCTTGGTAATTACCCTGATTATACTCAACCTGAAATTGTCTCATTGATGACCTCTGGTTTTACTGGTATGCTCAAATCTTGGTGGAAAAAATATCTTACTGACGAACAAAGAAAATCCATTTTACATGCAAGTCAAAAAGATGAAAATGATTTACCTATATTTGATGAAAATATTGGCTACTATATACCTGATGGTATTAATACTTTAATCTATACCATAGTCCGACATTTCATTGGTACCCCTACTAATATTTATTATCGCGTACATGATCAACTTAGTAATCTTACTTGCCCTACATTAAGTGATTTTAGATGGTATAAAGATGTTTTTACCTCTAGAGTTATGCTACGAAAAGATTGTACTAAATCATTTTGGAAAGGAAAATTTATTAATGGATTACCTAGTCTCTTTACCCACAAAATTAGGGATGTACTCAGTCAACCTACAGGTGTTATTGAATATGATAATCTAACTTATGGTGATATTATTAGTACTATTCAAAAAGAAGGTTTAAAAATGTGTATTAATCTTAAACTTAGTCAAAAAGCTGCTAAAGATAAACATAAAGCTAAATATAAGTTAGGTAACTTTTGCGAACAATATGGTTTACGTCCTGTAGCACCTTCTCGCCGTAAAACACATAAATACAATAAACATAAGTCTTCTTCAAAATATTCTACTAAATATAGAAAGAAAAATTTATTATTAAAAAATTAAATTTTTTTACACATCTTCCTAGGATAAATTATAAATACACCCTGACGTTTGATTAAAATACAAATCCCTCTTTATAATTGTAGAAATTACATTCCACCCCCTAAGGTTTCTAATTTCATAACAAATCGCCTATTTTATTAATAAATTATCAAGTCAATAAACAATTTTTAATGATGTTAGAAATATATTTCTGTGGGAGTCGGATTATATTAGATCCATAGGGACGGATGAGCGTGTCCGGTCAGAAACGTAACCTGTATTCGGCATATACCCCAGCCAGTTAAGGAGACGAATAAAATAACCAGTATCCCAGCCAATAGAACTGACGTCGAGTAGAGGTACATATGACAAAACAAGGATGGGCCCACCCCAAAGGCCCAAAGAAAATACTATAAATATGGGATCATCCATCAGAGAGAGGTATGTGAGAATTGTTGTACTTAATTTAGAATATAAGTAATCTTTAGCATAAAGACTGACTGGTTCGTCGGAGTGCTAATTCCGATACCCCGACCGGAGTGTTTATTCCTTTACAGGTGACTATCAGCGGATCACGAGCGTTCCCCAAGATCAAAAGAGTATTTCCAAACCCCTTCTCAACAATTTGCACCGTCTATGAGAATACTCAAGCATATCCATGGCGGGCGTGACGGAGGACCCTTCAATAGTCACTGATGAAACCGCGCAGAGAGATGACCTCACTCCACCAAACAGGCTTAGACCGGACACCATCCCCGTAAGACGCGCTCTGAACTTCGCCTCACCCTCGACTCCAGAGCATGAAGCAATGCAAGCGATCATGGAATAGGCAAAGCAAAACGAACAAAGGTTGGAGAACATGATCGCAAAAAACGAACGTCTTCGTGAAGATTTGGCCTTAGAAGTGGCGAAGTCCAAACAAGCTGTACGCCTAAATCCAGAACGATCTCCGAAGGTAGGTGGTCGACGACCTCGAGCCCGACAAGACGACACTAATAGCCACTCCGACTCGTTATCTTCGGAGCCCAGGAAGAAGAGGTGACCTGAAACTACCAGTTCTTCTGAAGAAAGTCCCCGTATAAGGCACAAGCGAAGAAGGAACAGTTCAGACGAAGATCAACACGACCCATTCGTACGACGGATCGCAAAGGCAGTACTATCCAAGAAATTCAAAGCACCATCATTCACCTTGTACGACGGCAAATCAGACCCCACCGACCACATCCGCCACTACAAGCAAGCCATGACATTGCATGCAGACGATGAGGCCCTCATGTGCCGAATATTTCCCAGCAGTTTGGGACCATTGGCTGTTAGGTGGTATTATAAACTGGAGCCGGCTTCGATCAAAACCTTCCACCAATTACAAAAATCCTTCAGGGCCAGATTCATCACTAACGAGGTCCAGCCGAAACAAGCCGACTCTCTCTGGGCAATGCAAATTTTGCCAGGAGAAATACTAAGAGCATATTCGGCACGATATTGGGAATGCTTTAATCTTGTTGATAACGCTTGCAATGACTCCATAGCCATCACTGCCTTCAAAATGGGATTACATCCAGATAGTGCCCTCCGCAGTTCCTTGACTAGAAGACCCCCCAAAACAGTCTAGGGGTTGATGAAGAAAGTAGAGGTATACTGCAAAGTAAAAGATGACGCCTTGCGGGCAAGAAAACGGCCCCTCCTGAAACTGCTCAGCCAATAAGTTTCGTACCACCTCAGAGCCCTGAACCACGACAACGGGCTAAACGAGACAAGAAACGGGATTCTCGCCGATCAAGCAATCAATGCTCACACCGAGCAAACGAGCAACTGTAAGTTGATAGTAGGCGCACAAAGCGCGCCGATAAGAAATATATGGGGCTGTCAGAGCCAATTAGCTCGGTTATGTCCAAAATCCAACATCTTCCGTTCTTCAAATGGCCGTCTAAAATGGTGGGACCTCGCGACACAATAAGGCGGGATAGGCGGTGTGACTATCACAAAGATCACGGCCATGATACGGACAGTTGCTATGCTTTGAAAAACCACCTTGAGGAATTGGTGCAAGATGGTCGGCTCCAGCAACATGTCCGAAAGAGCGCAATCAAAATAGGTGCCCTTCGGCAGGATTCACCTCCGCTCGGCGTCATTCATATGATACACAGCCTTCCAACGCCTTTTACCGTACACGCAATTCAGTCAGCCCACCAGAAGCAACGCACACCGACGAAACGGCCCCACGAAGCTCCGAGTATTATCTTCAACGATTCCAATCTTATCGGCATCACACTCCTCCATATTGATCCATTGGTCATTGAACTACACATAAACCGATTTACCGTTGAACGCGTCCTCATAGACCAGGGGAGCACTTTGGAGGTTATGTATTACGAGACCTTCATCAAACTCGGCTTCAACGAATCAGATCTGTCTCCGGCTCCTCATCCATTATTCAGCTTCAACGCAAATCCAGAGTACCCGTTGGGGAAAACCACACTTCCCGTTCGAGCGGGCTCCCAAACAGTAGATGTGGAATTCATGGTCGTCAAGCTCCCTTCGCCGTATAATCTCATCATGGGGCAAACTTGGTTGTATACTATTTAGGCCGTCCCAAGCACCTATCATCAGCTGCTTCGCTTCCCGACTGAACACAACATTGAACAAATCCATGGTTTCCAGCAATGTGCACAAACATGTTATCTCCTCTCTAGAAAGACACCAACGGAGTCGTAGGTCAACTCTACTGAAGTGCCAAGTCGCAGGTTAACTCCACTGACGCCACGGAGGCCCTAGGCGATACCAGCAGCAGCTTGCCAAGTCACATAATCAACGCATTCAGTTACGTCGCTACACCGGGAGAGTTGATCCTGAAGGCACTTCCGAATGACAAGAAACCAATTAATGGAAAATTGGGTCCTAATAGAGACGGCCATTATCGGATAGATTCCATATCGGCTCAGAAATATATCAGGAAGGAGTTTGCCGCGGCCTTGGAACCCGACGCGCTTGCGAAAATTCTGTCATAAAACCCGACTTGTGGGGAATTATCCTAGTTCTAAATGATTCGCTATGTACACATTCCACTTTTGAAATGCAAGGATTCTTGTTGAAAAGTTGTAACCCCACACAGCGCAATTGTTTTAAATCAAGTCTAAACACAATAAGTGAAGTTACTGGCGCAAAGAGTCCGACGTGATTTATCTCTAATCCTTGCAGTGACCCCGAGGCGATTTCATTAAACACTGAACTCAAAAAGACGGAAGCCGATCGATATTGGCCACGGCCATTCCATATACTAATTTTCGGCTTTTCGAAGTTAAAATGGCCCAATTATCTAAACGGCAACTAAAGATGGGCTAACAATCTCCGGATTCGGAGCCCCATAGGCACATGACGTCATTGGGCTGAAAAAGTCTCCAGATTCGGAGCACCCTCGGCGCGTGATGTCTTCGAAGTCGAAATACACGCGTGCCGAGTAAAAATTACAATGAAACAAAGTTGAAATAGGCAAAATCGAAAAAAATAATGTACTATCCAAATTAGATTGTTCAAGCCGTATAAACGTAATACGTGCGCACATTCGGAATAAAATGTTTACTAATATAAAATGCGTAATAAGTGCATTACAAATTAAGAACTAAGCATTTTATTAAAATCAGCTAATAAATACATAATTTTACTTTCAATCTACATAATCATTACAAGGTTTTCTTCGATACGGCGGCTTCTTCATCATCACTCTTCTCAATTTCAAAAGCAGAAAAGGGTAAATCATTCTGTTGATACAACGGAAACTCCGAATCCAACCCTGCCGCCTAGAGATTCTCAACTTGCTGAAGTGCCTTGATCCAATCGTGCTTAAATCCACGATTTTCACATGGGCAGACTTCTTCGACGAGTTTCTCCTTGGTCTTCTGAATCCCGACCTTTCGGCCGTCGTGGAAGCCTTTTTTATAGGCCGTAGCCCTCACAGTCTTAATCGTGAACATGCTAGCCGTATTACGATCAGCGATCGCATCACTAATCAGCCTTTGAGTAACCCTCTCTTCGACAACCGGGTTGGGATGGTTGGTTGCTTGGGGCCCAACAGACTTGATTTTCCTTAGCTCACACTCGGCCTTCTCGACGCGAGCTTCTAACTTCCGTATGCGTTCGTCTCTCTGTTCTATGTCGCGGCGAGCAGCGCGGAGACGCATGCCGATCTCATAAGCCGTGTACAATCCCCTCACCGCCCTGTGAACGCCTTCACGAAACACTTCGAAGTTCGGCCGCCCTGCCATCAAGTGCTGAACTTCAGGTGGAAAAATCTGTCGAGCAAACTCGACTGCCACATTTGGATCTCGAATGATCGAATCCGCCTTTGTCATTGGTCTTTTATCCACGAAGACCGTGAAACTCAATAGGCGAGGAGTCACGTCGAATTCCCTTCCAGGACGAGGTTGAGGAGTGTTACGCTGTGGCTGTTTGTCCCTCCTAGGTGACCTACTTCGACAACGAGGAGATTGGTGTCCCTCCCGATCCCTCGAAGTCTTACTGCCCGCGTGCGAAGGTTCACCGTTTCGACTCATGGCACCTCCCAACTCAGCTAGCGTCTTCGCTTCACCTCTACTGTTGAAGAAAAGCTTATTTGACATTCACACTTGTTTAATCTTCTTCCAAGAGATGGACTGAGTTGCTGACTAAGCACATAAATAGGACCCTTGTTCACGAAGTACATGCCCATTTATTCCCTACGAGGGCAGCACCTCCGAGGTAATCTCATTAATATTGAAGCGTCAACAGCCCGGCGTCGACTGAGTCATATGCCCCAATCACCCCATCCACCACTGATAATCAGCATTCTGCGATCATGAATCAGCTGGGGCAAGGGCAAATTCATCAATCTAGACGGCTTTAGTGCCCCAGCCGTTCCACGAATCGATTATCTACAAGATTCATACGTAACGTGTTAATCGGCGTTCTACGATCATGAACTAGCTGGGGTAAGGGCAGATTCATCAATCTAGACGGCTAGTGCCCCAGCCGTTCCACGAATCAATTATCTACAAGATTCATACGTAACGTGTTAATCGGCATTCTACGTTCATGAACCAGCTAGGGTAAGGACAGATTCATTAATCTAGACGGCTTGAGTGCCCCAACCGTTCCACGAATCGATTCTCCAATACAAGATTCATAAGTAACGTGTTAATCGGCGTTCTACGATCATGAACCAGCTGGGGCAAGGACAGATTCATCAATGTAGACGGCTTGAGTGCCCCGGTCGTTCCACGAATCAATTATCTACAAGATTCATACGTAACGTGTTAATCGGCGTTCTATGATCATAAACCAGCTGGGGCAAGGGCAGATTCATTAATCTAGACGGCTTGAGTGCCCCAGCCATTCCACGAATCGATTCTCTAGTACAAGATTCATAAGTAACGTGTTAATCAGCGTTCTACGATCATAAACCAGCTGGGGCAAGGACAGATTCATCAATCTAGACGGCTTGAGTGCCCCAGCCCAGCCGTTCCACGAATCGATTTATCTGAACAGCAGTCATAAATTCATTTTGTTTATGATTAAAATGGATCCCTAATTTTAATCGGCTGATTAAGTCTGCCGTCTTACGTAAGCTTGACATTTTGTCCTAACTGCTGATTCTCCTAACTATATACTCATACAGCAAACAATACGAGAAATAATTTGAGAGCATATAAAATTTTCATTCATAAATTAGGCGCTAGCAGCGGACATTTTACATATGAAAATCCAAAAAACACGGAAGTCAACTAACAAAAAACATACATTGCAATTGAGTAAAGCCTAACAAAACTAGAATGTCACCCAAATCAAGTCTCAAGATCAGACTCAAGCGGCTCAACGTCCACTTGCTCGTATGGAATTGGCATGGCCAATGTAACTCCAGCGGCAGCAAGGGCTTTGAGCCAGCCGTGTCTGAATCCCCGATTCTCAAATTTGAGGACCTCTTCTACTTAGTCAACAAAAGCGGTGCTCTTCCCAGCCTCATACGCCGCGGAAGCCTCAAATTCGGCTTTTTCTTTGGCCTGCTTCAACCCTTCCAACTCGGCCTCTAGTTTCGCAAGCGCCTCCTTGGCTAACTTGAGCGATTCCTCGCTCACGTTTGCCCCCCCTTGGCGTCAGACCTGAGTTGATCCGCTCGTGCACTTTCTATTGCGGCCCTCATTGCCTGAAACTCCGCCCTGCTCCTTTGGGCATCAACTTTCGATTGCAAACGGCCAATCCTTTCAACAGCATCACGCTGGCATCGGCCTAATTCGGCGATCCTTCCAATTGTCTGCAAAACAAAAGATCGTCACATTCTAAGAAACATCGAATGCAAACCAAAAGATCATCACGTTCCAAGGATAAACACTTACCAAAAAGGCCGACTGAGCAGCTAATGCTACCGTTGCCAAGTCCAACTCGACACGAAAGGTCGCCATGTCAGCCGGCAAGGAGACCGCAGCAGCCAAGCTCAATGCCACAACTGGATCTTTCAAAGCCGACGCTTCAGAGGAGATCGACATGTTTTTTATCTTTGGTTCAATGATGAAAGGAGCAACCACAGCCGACTCCTCTAAGCGTGGCCGCTTATCAACAGGGCCGTCTTCGGAGCCGCCCTTGTCCTCGGCGCTTCTTTTTTTGCCTCTCCGAAATTAGCAGCTCTTCTGTAATCGGGCACTCGACATCCTTTTCTGTCTCAACGACGACAACCTGTGCCGATTCCTCTACAATAGTAGGTTGAACAGATTCAGTCGGGACAAATCCAGAATGGATGGCCTCGGCCTTTTTTCGGGCAGCCATGCGTTCGGCATTCATCTTCCGTGCCATCTGCGTAAGATTTTTCCCAGCCATATCTTCAGAGTAATAGCCGAGAAGGTCTCCCAAGTTCGAAAAAATATCTTCGAAGGCGTCCCCTCGACCTGATGTAGACGGAGGGTCAGAATAGTTCAATCCGGCTTCCTCAAAGGCCGAATTAATCGCTTCGTCAACTTCCGCGGCTGACCGGTCCGAATCCTCGGCGATTAGTTCGGCCACTTGTTCTTCCGCATGTTCAGAATCAGATGACTCTAAACCGATCTGCCTCAAGTTTTTGAAGCTGGGGAAGATGAGGGCAGCAAGTTGATTGTCACCTTGCGCGATCGGAATGTTGTCTGCCACCGAGAACGTTGTGTAAGTCGGCTCGTACCGCAGGAGAATATGGGCTACCCTCCCTTGTTTTCGAAGGTTTGGACGGCCGACGAACTGTAGTGCGATTTTGATTTCTGCGAGCACGACGTCGTCGTCTAAAACCAACACTTTCTTTAAATCGCTGCCTGCACAAACAAAATGATAAGATGAGCATAGTGCCGAATACATATACATACAAATATGAAAACCAAAGTGATCTAATCGTCCACCTGGTTCGCCTTTTTTCCTCGACACGGGGTCTAGACGATCTTCACCTTCGCCGAACTCCCAGTTACCGCGGACAATGACCATCACGTCATCGACGCGCTTGCCAGAACTGGCGAGCATAGTCACTAAGTGATGATCAGTATCCTTAGCTCTAACAAAGTAGTGCCCTAGCCGGCCAGTAGATTTGGCAAGGGCGTAACAGTAATGAATGCCAAGAATACTTAAATTGGTCCTAAGACGACGATTTAGTTCTATGATCCCCATTATGATACAAAAGAAATTGACGTTGGGCTGGGAGGGGATCAAACCCCAGTATCTAAGAACGGCCCTCAAAAGTGGGTGAAGAGGAAAGCGGACTCCGCCCTCAGCAATTGATAAGAGAGGAAAGGCGATTGTGCTCTCATTTTCCCTCTGCATATTAGTGATGTTGTCTGCCAAAAGTGACAGATGGACGTCATCAGGGATGGAGAAATGGCGTCGAAAACCGGAGATTCAATCCGCCGAAAGGAGCTCTTTCAGATGTTTTGCCATTCTTTTTAAGCCAAACCCAAGGGTTACGGAAACTTAAAAGCCAATAAGGAAGCGGGATCAAAAATGAAGGAGAAGAAGACTTACAGGAGATAAAGCGAGAAACGAGTTGTAGAAGCCGCGAAGAGATAGAGTTACATTGGAGGGCGAGCAAAATATCTTTTGAACATTCAGGACATACACTCAAAGAGGCAATTTCAAATCATATTAAATAGAAGCAGTGTACGAAGGGGCGGGAAAGCATTACGATGACTAAGAAGCGTCTGCGCATTCTGACACACATTGGGAAGAGGGTTAACCGCTGAATTTTTGACTTCTCAGGATAAAAGCCAAACATGCCGACTAACTGATGATAGTAGGGTGTTTGGGTGGCAACTGTGGGAGTCAGATTATATTAGATCCATAGGGACGGATGAGCGTGTCCGGTCAGAAACGTAACCTATATTCGGCATATACCCTAGCCAGTTAAGGAGCCGAATAAAATAACCAGTATCCCAGCCAATAGAACTGACGCCGAGTAGAGGTACATGTGACGGAACAAGGATGGGCCCAGCCCAAAGGCCCAAAGAAAATACTATAAATATGGAATCATCCATCAAAGAGATGTATGTGAGAATTGTTGTGCTTAATTTAGAATATAAGTAATCTTGAGCGTAAAGACTGACTGGTCCGTCGGAGTGCTAATTCCGACATCCCCGACCGGAGTGTTTATTCCTTTACAGGTGACTATCAATGGATCACGAACGTCCCCCAAGATCAGAAGAGTATTTCCTAACCCCTTCTCCACAATTTCAATTAATAATTTAGGTAATTTTATTATTGTATACGAGATAAATTATGAATTTTATTTTTTCAGTTAATTATATTAAATAAAAAATTATGACAATAGGGTATTCGTAATTTTTCAAATCACAATGGGCAATCTGTATTTTAAGGAAACCTTAGGAGGTGTATATGTAATTTACCCAAATATGAATAATTATATCTCAACTTGGGTTATTTGAGAGTTTAAAGTACACAAATGGTGTGCTTGATTCAGGAATTAAGGGAGATTATTTACTGTTCGGATTACTTATCTAATAGAGGGGGATGTCATTGTTTGGTGCAATTTTAGTCCGCCGGACATGGAGTCTGACCAGACTCCATATCCCTTATATGAAGGACTAAATAATCCTAGGAGAGGGATTATTTCCATGGGATTGATATCCCATGAGACTAATGTGTGAAATGTTTATTTTACCTTCATACTATTACTTAGTAAACAATTGAAAAAAGGTAAAATAGTCTTTTAAATATTTATAAATTATTTTTTTAGTGTTGTTAATTTAAAATTATATATTAAATAAAAAAAATAAATTATAAATTTAATTTAATTAAAAATAATAAATTAAAATTTATGGCCTTATACATTAATTTTTTTTAGTGTTGTTAAAAAATTAAATTTATTTATTAAGTAAAATTATTTTTTTAGTGTTGTTAATTTAAAATTATATATTAAATAAAAAATGTAAATTGTAAATTTAATTTAATTAAAAATAATAATTAAAAATTATGGCCTTATAAATTACAAATTTTTAGTGTTGTTAAATTATAAATTATATATTACAAATTTAAAATTTAAAATTATATATTAAATAAAAATATATAAATTATAAATTACAATGGTAAAATAGTCTTTTAAATATATATCCTTATCTAGTCCGTTCAACGAAACATTGATTCACTAAAAATAGTCATTTCCAGACATTTAATCCCATGAGAAAACAAACACGGGATATACATCCAATTCAACTAAATAGTCTGGAGGATTCACAATCCTCGGATTCAAATCCGATGGATTCTAATCCCTCCTTATTCAGTCTTTCCAATCAAACACACCCAAAATTTACACAGAAAGGAGATTTTTGATAATTGGTTAAAATAGTCAAAAAAAAATCAATACAAAAAGTCAATCTATTTTCTCAATTTTTTTTTTTATATTTTGTATAAAATATCAAAAAATTATCAAAACATTAATTCACAAACAAATTCTAAATAACTCATTCTCTCACATAGATGTGAAACTCACACGATATGATATTGTAGGTCCCACGCTATATATAAAAACAATCATTTTAAGACTAGAGAATTTTTTGTGTGTGTTTTACTGAAATGAGATGGAATAATTATTTTTTAAGTTCTCTTATGAAATGATAATCACCTTATAATATTGAATGATTATTATATTTATAATATATATATATATATAAATAAATGTTTTGACAGAATAAATATTTTATGTCATCACTGTCTTAGGAATTTTTTTTGTTTTCCTAATATGATGGATATCTTGTATTAGCTTACGCGTATCAAATTAAATCTTTGCAACCGGAACAAACTTTTCAAAACAAAATTTTAAGTTTTACTATCCATGACTCTGAAGAGTTTTTATTGACAAGTGGAGTTGAACAAACCCCCCATATCCAAGCCTCAACCACTAGATCATACCTTTAGAGTTATATCTTAAGATTGTCAATCATTTGGTGATGGTGGGTGTGGTGAAATGGATTTCGGAAATACTTGAATCCAGTCAGACCTTCAAGATCCCTGTAATATCACCTAAAACAAAAAAAAACACTCCAGTTGGTGGTGCCGGAATTAATACTCCGATGAGCAAGTTAGTACTTTCGCTTTTCTCAAGTTCTTTATTTCCTCACAAGTTTCTAGTCCCTTTTTTCACTTATCCCTGTTTCCAAGTTAGCCTCCTCCTTTTATAATGTTTCCCCCACTACGTCCTTCCCGTGTCACGACCCAAACCCGCCCCTATAGGTTTAGCATTGTAACTGGCCAGTAATCCGTAGATTACCTATGGCCTCAAAGACAAAATTCAAAATATTTAATTTTATCGGAGTCTGAAGCGAAAGCAAAACAAAAATAATGATGTCTATCGAGCTGTGCGTACATGATCAATTGTAGTAATTAAAACATTCTTAACATACTTTCATATATACATGTACGAAGACATATTTTATATCATATCTCACACACTACGTGAAGGACTTCTAACCCAAGTACAAATATTATCCCAAGCTTGACAAAACAAAACAGAGCAAAGCCTCTACATAGAGGCACTCTTGGGTGGCTTGACAAAGAGGCGGACTCTTGGACAAACTCTAATGTTGATCCTCAAATTGCTCACCTACACCTATATATATGTAAATAAAGAGTGAGCTAACACCCAGTGAATAATACCAAAGTAAGGAGGTTATATAAATGAGATTCTTAATTAAGTAATTTGTATTTATGCATAATACATGTGAATCCAAGCCAGAACCACTTCAAGTTCAATCCATCATGTTCAAGGTGTATCAAAGAAGCAAAACGACCTCATTCATACAGAACGACCTTGGGTCCAAAATACTTATCTAATGATATTATAGAATGGCCTTGGGCCCAATCATAACACAGAACGACCTTCGGTTCATCATTTCCATATTCATATCTATGTGCATATTTATGCTGAACAACCCCAGTTTCATCATTTCCATATTCATATCTATGCACATATTTATACTTGTGATCATGATCACATTCGTATTAAGACAGCCTTAGGCCCATTTTGTGTCATTGACATACATATTAGACAGCCTTGGGCCCATTTCTTATCAAACATATCCTTCGTCAAATATACAGAACGGCCTTTAGGCCCATTTCACATTCATTCAAAACGACTTTTGGTCCATGTAATCAAATATACAGAACAGTCTTTAGACCCATGTCATATTCTTTCAAAACAACCTTTGGTCCATATAATCAAATGATTTCGTACTATTCAATTTCATTACAGAGTCTAGCATAATCAGACGAATAGAATGCTCATTCATAATTTGAATTCACAAATCCAGAAAACTTACACATGAGTAGTATTTAAAAATAGCATATATGAACATATCTTTACTAAAGTATTACTCACAGTGTTCAGATGCCTGGTTCGCCCTTGTAGTTGACCCTACACAATTCATAATATACATAGAAATTGGGTTACAATACAATTTATTCCGTTCTTAACTTGTTTAATCCTCTTAGGTTTTTTTTCTACTCTTTTAATTTATTTATAATGTTCAATGTATGCCTAAGAGTGCTTAGAAATAAAAATAACGAAAATCGGGATATGAAACAACATTTCAAACTTTTCTGAAATAGGGTTCCTCGCTCGAGCGTAACATTGGTCGCTCGAGCGGATCCCTTGGTCTACAAAAATACTGGTTGCTTGCATTTTACGCTCGAGTGGCAACTTCTCCGCTCGAGCGATGAAGTTGATTTATGGGTTTTCTAAAATATTGTTTGTGCTTCAAAACATAACTTTAAATGACACAACTTACATGTTTTATTCTATATATCAACCATACTACTTCCAATATGATTTAATGCCAATTCTACAAGATTTGAAGCTCAAATCTCCAAGGATTCATCATGCAAGCCTAGATTATTTCAAATTCATTTCCATAACTTCATAACTCATGCACATAAATTCTACATTTCATGAATTGTGTATGCATGTGAAATGTAGACTCCAATTTCATCTCAATGATAGAAATGACACTCAAATTCATGAGATTCAACAAAATTATATATGCATGTGTGATTTGATGCCAAATTCTCCATGTTTCAAAAATTATCTTTCTTTATTTTATGAAACATAACTTGAAGCTATAAAACCCCTTCCAAAAATATTTGCATGTATGAAATTTAATTCAAAATCAAACTAATTTTTTATTCTCAAATATAAATTATAATTTATTTCCATATTTGTCTAAATTTAAATTTAATTCATGTTCTTCATATCAAGCCCAATTCCAAACTCATAAATTCTAAAACATGAGTTAAACTTTCAAAATATAATCTCTAAACTTGCGTTCATACATGGCTTGTCTAAAAACACACAAACTCTTAATTAATCAAGAAAATATGATCAATTTTAAATCATTTACATCAAAACTCCTTTAATTTAAAAATTGAACTCATGTGTTCATAAATTCATAATTTTCCAAAACTTAATTCTTATTTCATCAAAACATGAAATTAATTCTAAGAAATCTATAATCATATATATCAAATTTTCCAAACCCAAGCTCAATTGAAGAATTACAATTATTTCCATATTGATTAACCTTAACCATGTTTATGAATTAATTCTTTAATTTCTCCAAATTACATGCATGTAAAAATAAGACTCAAATTCATATAAGATATGCAAAATCAAACCAAAATAATTAATTTCTAAGTTAATTCCTATAATCACGAACCTAACTCATTTTCTTGCTAATTTATTTTTCATTGCATGCAATTGAATCTAATTACCTCTTAATTTCAACTTTTAGATGATTTATCCACAAGATTGAGCTTTAATTTTTTACCCAAAACTTTCAATTTAATGAGTTTCTACACAATTTCTTAAGTCTCTCTTCAATTCTTTACTTTTTCCAAGCTTTTCTTTAGCCTTTCTTCGCCATTTCCAGCACATGAATTCTAAGATTTGAACTCTCTCTCTCTCTGTCGCACTTTCTCTCCCTTTCTCTAACTCTATTTCCAAATTCCAGCACATGAACTCACATATTAATATATTCATACTAGCGTTCACCCCGTGCTATGCACGGGATAAATATTTTTTGTCTATATATATTATACTCATTTTTTTTTAATCATTTTGATTCTCTTATATAAAACTTTTGATTTAACTCACTTTTGAAAATTAAGTTTTTATTTTTTAGTAATTTTTTTAATATTTTACGTAGTTTTTAAAAAAAAATTAGATATACTTAATCTAGATACACTTAAAGAGTAAAATATTTATATAATTTTTTTTTAAAAAAAAATTCACCAAATACCAAAAAAAAAAAACCAAAAATAAGAAAATTCAATACATTTTCGTATTTTGTTGTACTCAATAAATCTTTTAAATATTTTTGTACATGTAAACAGAACAACACAGAATATGCAGCGGATAAAATAATTTTGATCATACCTTCTTGATGACAGAACCTTCTTGGATAAATCACGTGCTTCTAGGAAACTTCTTGATGAACCAGCCCAGCAGTGGAGTGATATCACAGATTGAATATCACCCACACCAACCACAGTGTCAAAGACTTGATCGTTGTTTTTGTGGGGAAGAGTCAGTATGTGGGTAGAAAAACAGACTACGTTGTTTCTCCTTCTTTCTCAGATTACCCATAACCATATCAGATATTTAATATATTATAATATCTATCCATATCAGTTAAAACTGATAACAACTGTATCTTGAGTGGTTATCCTAAATAGGTTTGAATTCAAAATCAAAACCTATTTGGATAAGGATCAAATGTTAAATTTAAATGGTCATGCCACATGGGCGCCCATTACTAACATCTCCCACTCGCACATGAGTTGGCATGACACTGCCACATCTCTATCTCAATCTCCCCAAAAACGAACAATCTCATACTAGCCAATGCACCGTGCGACCGCTGAGAACACCTGCAAGTGGGAGCTCTATACTAGAAACTCAATATGAGTCAGCATAGAGACATCAACCCAAAAAGAACAGAAATAGTGTCTCATGTACCCAGACCCATCTAGCTACATCAGTCCAAAAACATCTCTAATCCCTCAAAGAGCATGTTTGACTCTCCTAGGTCCCGCATTATATTCACACCCAATCAGCATCCTATAAAGAGCGATGTGAGTTGTCGACAGTGAATATAGAGCAGAGATGTAGAACTAGATGATCTTCCCTTCACCCTCATATCATTCAATTTGAAATTGACCGCTTTCCCAGTAATGTCCCTTAAAGCCGAATCATACATGACCGCAGGCAACATACCAAAGTAGCTGAACATCAACTCCTCATCTTATGACATAGTCAAAGGTCACAAAAAGGCACAAAGTGAAGTCATTTAGGAAAAAATGACTTTTAGGACTCACACGGTGAAGAAGCAGGGATCCATTCTTTCACCTCGCTAACGGGTCGATAAGCACATGCAGTATGAATGCATGTTATAGTGGAGTTACTCTTCTAAAGAGTGATGTTAAACTCACACACCATACAAATCTTAGTCTAGTCGCTCTTAAGCGCACGAGTCGCTTCCTAGCGTCTAACTCGAATTCTCTATTTGCTCGCCTCTCAGGCATCAAATGAGATCTCGCATTTGGCTATCCATAACAGACATATCATGGAAAAGTGGGTACTCTCATATCCATGGTCGGTCTCTAACAAGACCTCATCTTGGCTCCAACCAAGGCGACATAGCTAGTGGATAATTTTAGCTTCTAGTCTCATCCTTACTCGCTACCCAGCGCTAAGGGCGATTGCTCGTGTGAGTGAGCCAATCTTGCCTGCTAACATCAATTTAATTGTTTTGTGTATGCTAATTCACAAACCATTACTAAAAGTAGTAAACATAAATGTGTGATAGAAACAAGTATGAATACTAATGGCATTAATATCCCCAAAAAAAAAGAGTTCAACTGAATACACATAAAAAAAATCACCACCTACGTAGTCCTAAAGCCCTAACATGAGTAAGATAAACATCTCTAGCAATGGGCTTAGTCAAAGGGTCCGCAACCATGCGACTCGTAGGGATGTGCTCCAGGATCACTTCTTTCTGCGCCAAAATATCTCTGATAAAATTGAACCTCACATCAATGTGTTTGGTTCTGCCATGGTATTTAGGATCCTTAGCGTAAGCGAGTGCAGCCATGCTGTCACAATGGATAGTCACAGGATCTGAAGTGTGTGTGACAACATCCAAATGCTGAAGGAATCTCCTCAACCACACGGCTTCCTGAACGGCAGATGAACAAGCCACAAACTCAGCCTCCATGGTCGATAAGGCGATGCAGGATTGCTTCTTACTGCTCCAAGAAATAGCACCATCGCTAAGCATGAAAGCATATCCTGAAGTAGACTTACGCTCATCTAGGTCTCCTCCCCAGTCAGCATCACAATAGCCAACTAGATGTAGATCTGAACTCTGGTAGCAAAGTGTGTAATCTGCAGTTCCTCTAAGATATCGTAATATCCTCTTAACTGCTTTCCAATGAGCTGGTCCTGGGTTGGATTGGTAACGACTCACCAATCCGACTGCATAACAAATGTCAGGACGTGTACACATCATAGCATACATCAAGCTTCCAACAGCATTTGCATAGGGAACACGGGCCATCTTTTCATTTTCTTCTTGAGTCTTAGGACCCATATCAAGGCTTAGGCTCTCGCCTTTTGCAACAGGAGTGTCAATGGGTTTGCAGCTCTGCATCTGGAACCGCTCTAGAATAGTCTTAATGTAAGTCTCTTGAGACAAACCAAGAAGTCTCCTAGAGCGATCCCTGAGGATCTTAACACCGAGCACATAGCTCGCCTCACCCATGTCCTTCATTTCAAATGTAGAGAACAACCACATTTTAGTGGCGACAATCATCTCCTTGTCATTTCCAGCCAATAATATGTCATCTACATATAATGACAATATCAGAAAAATGTCCTTGGACCGCTTAACGTACACACAGTGATCTTCATCAATCATCGTAAACCCATTTGAAATAATGGCTCGATGAAATCTCAGATTCCACTGTCTGGATGATTGCTTTAAGCCATAAATAGATCGTTGAAGCTTGCAAACTTTGCGCTCCTGACCTACTGCCACAAAGCCTTCTGGTTGATCCATATAGATCTCTTCATCCAATTCTCCATTGAGAAATGCAGTTTTAACGTCCATCTGATATAGCTCTAAGTCCAACTGAGCTACTATGGCCAGGATTAGGCGAATAGAGGCAAACCTTACAACTGGTGAAAAAGTTTCCTCATAGTCCACACCCTCTCGTTGGGTGTAACCTTTCGCCACTAGGCGAGCCTTATACCTTTCTATGGAACCATCCGCCTTGCGCTTGATTTTGAGAACCCATTTGTTCCCAATAGTCTTGCGCCCTAGCGGCAAATCAACCAAGTCCCAGACATGATTTTTCTTCATAGACTCTATTTCTTCTTCCATTGCAGTACTCCATTCTTTACTAGCAGGGGATGAGAGAGCCTCTTTGAGATTCTTAGGCTCCATCTCATCACTCGGAGCAATCATGAATGCTTCCCCTTCAATCTCAAAACGACGACGGGGTATAGCTCCACGTTTGCTTCTACGTAGTTGAGAATCCTCATCCATTGGATCCAATCCATGGGTAAGTAGATCGCTCCCACTGTCCCTAGGAGCTTGAGGAATTATTTCCTCATTCTCTACTAAGCTACTAGGTGCGCCTTCAAGTAGATCCTTCATCTCGTAGAATTTTACTTCTCTAGTTACCTCACCTCTGCTAGGGAAATCCTCCTCTAGGAAATCCACATCTCGCGACTCAATTTCAGTCACACTTCCATCCGGATGCTCCCCAACAAACACATAGCCCTTAGAATGCTCACTATAGCGAATGAAGATACACTTCTTTCCTCTAGGGCCCAACTTCCCAAACTTATGAGAAGCGTTGTGTATGTAAGCTGCCGAACCCCAAGGCCGCAAATTGCCCAAATCAGGCTTTTTGCCAGTCCACATCTCATATGGGGTGGAAGGAACTGATTTGGAGGGCACACGGTTAAGGACGTAGGCAGCAGTCAACAAAGCATCTCCCCAATAAGAAATTGGAAGATTAGCTTGCGCCATCATTGATCTAACCATGTCAAGCAATGTGCGATTCCTTCTCTCCACTACACCATTTTGTTGCGGAGTCCTAGGAATTGTCAATTGCCTGATAACTCCTTTTTCCTCACAGAGCACTTTAAATTGCTCAGATAGATACTCACGTCCTCGGTCAGTCCTTAGAGCTTTAATGCTCTTGTCTAATTGATTCTCAACCTCATTAACATACCGTCTAAAGCAATCCAATGCTTCTGACTTGTGAGAAATCAGATAGACATGACCAAAACGTGTGCAATCATCTATAAATATGATGAAATAGGGGGCTCCATGCCTTGCCCTCACATTCATTGGTCCACATATATCAGAATGAATAAGTTGCAATGGGATAGATGCCCTTATGGCTTTCCCAAATGGTTTTCTTGTTGCCTTTCCAGCAAGACAGTGCTCACAAGTAGGCAAAGTGACTCTAGCGAGTGGGCCTAAAAGACCTTCTCTAGCCAATCTAGTCATCCTGTCTTGCCCTATGTGGCCTAATCTAGCATGCCATCTCATAGAATCATTATCACAAAAAGATGCAATATTAGAAATAGAGCCATTGGCATTTTTATTAATACTAGAATCATCCACATCCAAAACTAAAAAACCATCTGAAAGATAACCAAAACCATAAAAAATTGTTCCCAAATAAATGCTAACACCATTATTCTCAAAACAAAAACTAAAACCAAGGCTCATCATGCTAATAACTGAAACTAAGTTTCGCCGAATATCCGGAGCATAAAGAACATCATGAAGATACAAGGTGCGCCCTCGTCGCATTTCCAGCTTGAATGTGCCAATGCCAAGCACCTCCACACTGGACTCGTTCCCCATGTAAACTTTTCTGCTCCCAGCAGGTACTCGGCGATACTCAACGAACCCTACTCTGTCCCTCGCGATGTGGTCTGTTGCTCCGGAGTCTACAACCCAAAAATGAGGAGAATGAGCAATTAATGCTTGACTAGACACAAACCATTGAATGCGAGAAATTAAGTAAGGGAGTACCTTCTTCTGCTCAGGGCAATCCCGAGCGAAGTGTCCTTCTTTGTTACAGTTAAAGCATGTCAATTTAGCCTTTGCCTTCTTACCACCTCTCTTGCCCCTACGCTTGAAATTTCTAGCGCCATTGGGCTTAAGCGCAGCCGCTGCTTGCTTCTTAGGGGCACCTTTTGCTTTTCCACGTTTGAACTGAGAAGTCCTACGTGAGCTTGACTCAACCACCATAGCAGAACCATCAGACTTAGCCGCCTCAAGGCGCTCAGCCTCTAGCTCCAAATGACGCGATATGTCTTCGAATGTTTTCACACTCTCATTATGCATCATGTTCTGCTTCATCTGCTCCCAAGAATTTGGCAGAGAGCGTATCACAGCCTGTACTTGCTGCTCTTGAGTTAAATTATGCCCAGCAGCCGCAAGCTCACGTATCATGGCTGACATGACTCTCAAATGCTGCTTCATCGAGTGATGCGCCCTTTTCTGATATGAGTCAAACTTCATAGTCAGCCCACGTAGCTTTGCCAAAGAGGTAATACCAAACTTTTGCTTGAGAGCTTCCCACATCTCAAATGCAGTCGGGCAATGCTCAAACTCACTAATCAAGTCGTTGTGCATGCTGCTCAACATAGTAAAGCGCGCACACCGATCTTTGTTACGCCAAGTCTGAAAGGCTTCAAGATCACGACGATGTTGAGCTGTATTGCCCTGCTCTGGCTCAACCATCACTTGTTCAAGTGTGGTCAACACCTCTTGCTCATTGAGGAGGTATTGGATCTTACGGCGCCATATATCATAATTGTCGCCATCCAATTTCTCTCCCTTAGTTAAGTCTGCCACCACTGTCTTAGCAGCCATTTCTACATACAGAGTAAATAAAATGCGCAGGGGATATTAATGATAACAACACAAAACAAAATATTTTGCAGCAAAAAGAATCTAAATTAAATAATGATAATTTTACACATGTCTCAAGATCGAAAATTTGCTATGCTCGTAATCATCTCTTGCGCCTCTAGTGATAATTATCAAGATTTAATTTCATTCCATGCGCAAAAGATAATCAAACAATCTCCCACTATTTATGGCATATACAAAGCATGATAAATTCCATACAATAGCATCTCAATATAAATTTACAAACAACTCATGCTATATTTATTTAATGATGGAATTCAAATAAATAATTAATCATGCTTCTTTAATTGCAACATATTAAAAAAAATCAAAAAAATTGTATTTAATATGCAGATTATGCCATAATTAAAGTGTACATCATTTTTGAAATTTTCTGGAATTTTCTGAAATTTTCTGGAATTTTAAATAACTAATTAAACACACATAAAATTAGAAATAAAAAATCCAGAAACTAGTAAACAGAAACAATATTTAGATTATGCCATAATTAAAATGTACATTGTTCTGAAATATTCTGAAATTTTTCTGAAATATTCTGGAATTTTAAATGACTAATAAATACACATAAAATTAGAAATAAAAAATCCAAAAACTGATAAAATGAGACAATATTACCAGTAAATAATAAAACCTTTCAGAAGTCTACAATAAATATTTCAGCCCCAGAAAATTATTTATGCAATACCAGAATCATTTTAAAGCATAAAAAATGAATTATTAACACAGGAAAAATAATTTATATTTTCTGAAAAATTTCAAAATTTTACAGAATGTAGAAAACTTAATTCTGAGTCTAACAGTATAAGTCACGCATAAAACAAATATGTAATGAATTAATTATGACCATTTAACGCAGTTCAGAATTAAAAAACAAAACAAACAGTGCCTAATCGCCAGCAGCCAA
The DNA here is from genome assembly GCF_055761805.1 of Camellia sinensis. NCBI lineage: Eukaryota > Viridiplantae > Streptophyta > Magnoliopsida > Ericales > Theaceae > Camellia > Camellia sinensis. The sequence goes on along the minus strand of NC_138961.1, from coordinate 241,529,468 downwards.
GCCAGCCGAGGAAAACGGCGCGGCTCAGCACGCGGCCCAGATCGCGGCTCGGCGCGCGGCTCGGCGCGCGGCTCAGCGCGAGGCTCGGCTCGCGGCTCGGCTCGCGGCTCAGCGCGCGGCTCGGCTCGCGGCTCAGCCCGCGGCTCAGAGCACGGCGCGCGTGCGTGGCGCGGAGGGTGCGCACGTGGCTGCGCCGCTGACGCGCGCGTGAGAGCGCGTGCAAGCGCGTCGGTTGAGCAGCTGGCGCGTGGAGGCGCGTGGAAACGGCCCACGGCGTCAGGTGGCGCGTGCATACCACGCGCCGCCTTCCAGGGTTTTTTCTGGTCCGATTTTTGTACTGCCGGACTCCTTTTTTCAAAATAAAACTATTTATTGTATGAAAAAAGACATTAATGAACATAAAAAAAAATATTTTTATGCTCCTAATCTGATAAAAAAATTTTCTTCCTCTACAAATATTCATGTGTATAATATATATACATATACATACAAAAGTATACACATGATTAAAGGAAACACGAAAATATCCATAAACATGCTCTGATACCAATGTAAACAGAACAACACAGAATATGCAGCGGATAAAATAATTTTGATCATACCTTCTTGATGACAGAACCTTCTTGGATAAATCACGTGCTTCTAGGAAACTTCTTGATGAACCAGCCCAGCAGTGGAGTGATATCACAGATTGAATATCACCCACACCAACCACAGTGTCAAAGACTTGATCGTTGTTTTTGTGGGGAAGAGTCAGTATGTGGGTAGAAAAACAGACTACGTTGTTTCTCCTTCTTTCTCAGATTACCCATAACCATATCAGATATTTAATATATTATAATATCTATCCATATCAGTTAAAACTGATAACAACTGTATCTTGAGTGGTTATCCTAAATAGGTTTGAATTCAAAATCAAAACCTATTTGGATAAGGATCAAATGTTAAATTTAAATGGTCATGCCACATGGGCGCCCATTACTAACAGTACAAATTTTATACCTTTTAAGTATATCAAGATTAAGTGGATCCAAAAAATAAAAATATTTAAAAAATCACTAAAAATATAAAAATAAGAATTGAAAACTCAAAAAACTGTTTTTGAAAACTCTAAACAAAATAGAGTATTATTTGTAAATTTAAAAGTTGTGTAAAATTATAAAAAAAAAATTAAAAAATTATGAGTTTAATGCACAAATAAATTAAAACCTATTATATTTTATAATATACATAAAATTAATTAATTTCCCCTTACTCCACCCAAAATAAATTTAGTTGTATTATGTGTAAAATTATTGATTTTATTTTTCATAACATAAAATAAAAATAAAACTAACATGTATTGTTAATATAATGGTAAACTTGCATTATCTTATTGGTGGAACACTACAAATACCTATCAAAATATACTTTTAACCATCTTAAACTTTATTTTTTATTGAATTATTTATCCACTAAAATCAAAAACAAAATATAGTATTAAATTTAATAGATTCTTGCAATCTAAGAAATTAAAGAAGTAATGAAAATAATTAAATTTTAATCTTAAATTAAAAACTATAAAGAAAAACAAAAGAATTGAAATCATGTCTAATATGATAGAATTTTCATTTCAAAACATAATATTTTCGATTTTCAAACCAAGTATGTACATATATATTTTGGATTTTGTAACACAAAAATGAAACATTAAAGATTAAATTTTGATTGGAACACTCATAGTACCATCCACAGTTGTACCGTTATAAACCATTTCCTACCATATCTCAAAGTAAGACATGTAAATAAAAAATAATAATAAAAAAAAATAAGAAGAACAATACTACAACCAAAAGAATTTATATGAACACGATTTAAATTACAATCTGCCAAAAATCGAACGTATATGAACACTATTTAAATTCCTAATGCAAATCAAACCCATACTTTTCTCAATAAATACAAAAATGTGTCTTTGTGCAAGTGTATTCAAGGTATTTCAATAATAAAAGTACACCATTAATGAGAAGAAACATAATGAATCCGCAGAATTGGGCTTGAAAGTTGTTTGGATTGAAATTCTTTGAAAACTTAAAAGATTTGTGGTTTTAAAATCTGCAACTTCAGCAGCCCATGTGCATGTTATTCTAAGCTTGTAATTTTTGAACCGTAAGTGCAGCTGGATTTATTAGACTGATTTGCCTATGTTTGCACGTAAAGTTGTGGATAAATTACACTTGCGTTTTCTGAAATTTTTATAATGAAAATAAAAATCACAAATGGTTGGAAAAAAAATAAATTATTAGAGGAAAAGAAAAAGAAAAACAAAGACATGAATACTACAATTTTCAGAGCATAAGAAAAAGAGAAACAGAGACATGTTTGTTGCCCTCTTAAACAATAGCCATGTGCACTTAATTAAACTCTATGGAGTGGGGCAGAGGAGAGAGATTTGTGTTTATAGGATTCTTCAATGGAGATGAGGGAGAGAGATATAGAACCGGAGAGAAGATTGGGTTATATATATCCTATTAAGTCTTCAATAAAAATTCAAAATTGGTGGAACAAATACTCCAGGAATATCCTCAAGGACACAATATGCTACAAATTATTAGAGCAAAAGAAAAAAAAAAAACAGAGACATGGACATTACAATTTTTTGCAATCTTTGTAGTCAAAACAAAAAATCTCAAATGCTTGGAACAAAAAATAAATTATTAAAGCAAAAGAGAAAAAAAAAAAAATCGAGACTTGCATTCGATGGAGAACTGCAGACTACTGGCGTTCACTACTGATGAAGGAAGTTGATGAAGTATATGTATTTGTAGTAGTGGATTGTTAGAAGTAATGGTTTAAGGGGATATGGATAGATGGGTGATTTTTTTTTTTTTTTTTATATCTATCTATTGTAGGATAGTGAGAGAGTATGAATGAAAGTGTTTGAGGGTATGAGAGATTTGTTTGAGGTGGGAGAGTAACAACTTTTTATGGATAGGTTTTGTTTTTTTTGTTTTTTTTTTTGTTGGCAGCTTTTTATGGATAGGAGTTATGGATAGTGGGAGAGTGGGAGTGAAAGTCTTTGAGGGTAGGGGAGAAACGTAAAGTAGGAGAGAAATGTGGAAGAGTAGGAGTTTTTATTGTTATGAAAGTCTTTGAGAGGGAAGGAAAAGAACTATAAACTCAAAAGAGAGTTGCCACGTATTTTTCAAATTTATGAGAATTTTAGAATGGCAGATGTTAACAATAATTAACCCACAAAATTTTACAATAAAATTTGATATGCATAAGAAATTATTAATTATGAAAATTGTTGAGAATAATAGTATCACAATCACTTGATAACATAAATAACTTGTATCAAACTAAACAAAACATTAAAAGAGAGAAATTCTATAAGCTCAGAAAAGTTATCACAAATTTACTTTGACTTTTAAATCAGTGGTGTATATTATTATTGTGGGATCAAATTATGAATAAACATCAACTTTTAATTATAATTTATAAGTAGTTTTTAAAAAATTTAATCTAAGTTTGTTGCCTTACTTATAAAAAGAATTTATCAAACAAATCATTAATTGATTATATTTGCAAGTCTCTATCTTTGATTTCCTCTATCAATGACACACCCACATCATATCAAGGTATAAATCATTCTCCATACTTTGAATAATACTTGCATAGTTACTACGTCATTTTAAAAAAAGGAAAATGCGTGAGAGCTCGAATAGCTCGAAAATATTATCTTACCGGTAAGAGAATCAAAAAACACCTTAAAACGACGTCGTTTTGAGATTTCGAGCCATTCGAGCCATTTGATTTTCGAGCTACGTAGCAGTGCCGTTAAAAAAATTAATCAAGATAAGAATGTCATAATATTATAAAAATTATATAAGAGAATAGTTTTAATCCATTTTATTTATAAAAAAATGATAAAAATTATTTGAATTGTACTTGAAAAAATATAACAAATGATAGCTTTAATCATTATATACCAAAAAAAAAAGAATTAAATCGGTTACTTAACGAAAAAATGGTCAAATACAAATAGAGTCATGAACATTGAATTAAATCATATGAGCTCTAAATTGATTGTATAATCTAGCAAATCAACTAATAATAACATAGAGATATTGACAAATATGTAGTACTTCCCTATCATCTTTGTATTATATTCATTAATTTCATATATTATATGAAAGTTTTATTTGTCTTGATCCCTCAATAAAATAAGGATCAAGAAAACAAATTTGATAAGAAATTGATTCTAAACTTAATTATTGAAAAAACAAAAATTTCAAATAGAGAATTTAGAAATGGGGTTGAAGAAATCTATATAATAAGGGAAAGAGGTTTTTGAAAATATATAAAATGTATGTGAGATACATTTTAATTTAATGGCTGAGATTAATTCCAAGTTTATATCAATGGTTGAGATCAGTTTTTTTTCCCGCTCAAACGCTCTCTGCTCTCTCTCTCCCCCTTTATGTTCTCACTCACGTGTCTCCATTCCCTTTTTGCCTCTCTCCCTTTCAAAATCGGATCCTTGGCTGAAGAATGTTTGAGTTCATCTATGGTATGCACAACAGCGAGCACAACAATCCACCGATTGGCATAAACCTCCGAACTGTGAATCACAACGCCGTTGACAGTTACGACGCCGTTCGCGGATCGAAATCGAACCAGAATCCATTAGATTCGGAGAAGAAACTCGAATCAGGTCAGAGCGTTTCACAGCCATTGCGGTCGCGACCATACTGAATCCTCTCTTGAGATGGAGACGGATCGACTCCTCCAGATTTGATCAGAAGCATTTGATCAGGAAACATGCACTTGGACACAGAACCACCGTCTTGGCGAAGGAAATCGAACCAGAATCCATTAGATTCGGAGAAGAAACTCGAATCAGGTCAGAGCCCAATTGTGATATCTATGTATTATATCATTTCCATTCCATCTTGACTTCGTCTTTGATAGCTATAACTTTAGGAAAAAATAATTTTGGGGAAATTGAAAATGGAATTTAGGTAAATTCTCATTGAAAGCAAGTTTATAAATAAAGTTTTTATCATTTTTCAGTGCACAAGGATAATTATTGTTCAATTGCCAAAAGTTAAAATAATTAGCATTTTTGGCAATAAAATTTTCTATTTTCCTCATAATTATTTGAATTTTTTCTTATTGTTAACAATTTGCCCAAACACAAAAATCAAAAGTACAACAGTAGATATGATCAATATATAAATTATTTTTGATTTATCACAGACTGACTTTTTTTTTATAAATAATTGAAAATTGAACTGAGATGTACCTCTTCTGCTTTGATTCTTTGATTCTTTTAATGAATTTATAATTGGAGACGAAGAGGCAGCGATTGGTTTTCCAGGTACGGCTTCATGGGTTTTGTCTATTATCATTAATTGTTTTGTTTTTGGTTCCTTTGTTGATGAAATTTCAGTGTGTGTTGCAATTTTAGGCAAAAATAGAAGAATTGAAGCTGAAATTTTAGAAGACCCAATTCAATTCAATTGATTTATTTTTCTTTCTACAATCTGTGTTGGAGCTGTGTCCTTCATATTGGTTTGGAATTTTATTCTCATTTTAGGAAATTATATGAGCATCAAAATTACGAATTTTATTCTCATTAGCCTCATTTCAAAAGCAGCAGTCAATGTGTCTAGGAAAGCTAATCTTTATTCTCAAAATTTAATCAATACGTAATTTCTGGTTACAAAATTCTTGATGGTTTACATTTTTCAATTATAAAATCCAAGTAACATCTAACATACTCTCAAAATTGTTGATTAGTTGAGAAGAAAATTTTATAGTACGTCATATGCCAAATTATGATTTTGTGGTCTTTTGGTTACTTCCTATGTTATGACTTGGTCATGGCTGGTGTTTATGATTAGTTGATTAGTAGTGTTTATGACTTGGTCATGGCTGGTGTTTAAAATGATATATAAGCTTATTTTTTAGACTTACTTTTTAGATGCTGATGTGTGGAAGAGATGATTGGTGATGATTAGACACTACTATCAGGATTATTATTTTGTTGGTTATGACCTATGGTGATCTTGGTTATAAACAAAAATGACTTTGGATATATTTTCGTGGTGTTTGGTTGTGACACTTTTTTTGAAGTTATGATTGAAAATGATTTAGTTATGACATTTATGTAATTAATATAAAAAATGTACATATGGTAAGGCTCTGTATTCTAAAAAATGACATTTATGATTTAGTTATGACATTGTAAGTACACTAATATTGTAGATGGTTCAAATGTCAAAGATTGTTGGTTCAAATATTGTGTAATTGTGCACATAATGTAATTTTAGAGAGGTTCAGTTGTAATTGTGTAAATGTTCTTTTATCTCTCTGCTCTCCAGGCCTGTTCTTCTTCGGTATTTTCTGATCGCAAGGTAAAATTCCCTTTTTTATTTTCATCATTTCACCGGTCTGAATCTTTTTATATGAACAGTGTGCTACAATCCTTGATTGATTGAGTAAGGAAACCATACTTAAAAGTTTATTGGGCATTTGGTGAGATTCGAGTATGTGATCTATTGTCTGTTATGATACCATGTGAAGTTATTTGGGACCAATTCATTTAAAGGCTTAATTGTTTTAGAGAGGGGTAATTTTATTTAGCCTTTTTGCACATCCATTTTCGATTCTTTATATATTATGTGATGTGTGTGGGCCTTTATTTTTAGTGATTTGTTGTGCCTTTGGGTTGATAACTTTGGTCTCCATTGGCTCTAATGTGGCCCAGTTATGGTGTTTCTTACTGATACAATCTGCAAAATTTGAGTGGGACCTGTGAAAGATTGTTTGCTGAATGGAAGTTTGTTGCCCTGTTAATCGAATTTAATGATGGATTGGCAGATTTTTGTGAAGTCATGTATATCTATTGGCACATAAATCTTGAGACACATGATCTAACTGTATGTATGTGTAGATACAAATTGTACACCATACGCATCACTTTTGGGTAATTGTTTTTTTAATATTCTTTTTTTATCTTTTTCCTTGAACTTGCAGGTTCACATTACACGAGGTGACCATGAAGGTAGGAGTATGATCATTTCATGGGTGACTCCAGTTGAGAAATACCCTAATGTGGTGACATACTGGGAAGCAGGCACTAAACATTTACACAAGCTCCAGACTCATTCTGAAATCACCACTTATAGATACTATAATTATGCTTCTGGTTACATTCACCATGCTACTATCAAAGATTTGACGGTACAAATATATATGCATTAAATGTATTTTGTTTTAATCTGTTGTCTTATGTTTAAGATTACTTTTTTGAGCTTTCTAACTTTTTTTTCATGTAGTTTGACACAAAATACTTCTATGAAGTTGCGTCTAATGAAGTTACCCGTCAGTTCTCCTTCACAACTCCTCCCAAGCTAGGACCTGACGTTCCCTACACCTTTGGCGTCATAGGTTAGGGTAATCTAGGGAATTTTAGTTTATTTATTTAATTCATCATTCATTACATTTTGTATAATGTTAACATTATTTTTGTGCAGGTGACTTGGGACAAACTGCAGATTCCAATCGAACTCTAGAGCATTATATGTCGAACCCAATAAAAGGCCAAGCTGTGCTATTTGCTGGTGATCTTTCATATGCTGATGATCACCCTAACCATGACAATACCAAGTGGGATACATTTGGTCATTTCATTGAGAAGAGCGTTGCGTACCAACCCTGGATTTGGAGTGCAGGGAATCATGAAATTGACTTAGCTTCTAATTTGGTAAGACACCAAATAAATATGTTCTGTTCATTGTCACCGATCTCATTTCTCTGTCATAAATTATTTTATGGATTATATCATCTTCTTTTTTAGGAAGAAACCGATCCTTTCAAGCCATATTTGCACCGCTATTATGTACCCTACAAGGCATCCCAGAGTACTTCCCCATTTTGGTATTCAATTAAGCGTGCATCGACATATATCATTGTTCTTTCTTCTTACTCAGCCTATGGTATGAATCTTCTTCTTTTTTTCTTTTACTTTCATATTTTATACTTTTATTTTTTGTTTTGCTAACAAAATTTTATGGTTGTTTAGGGAAATATACCCCGCAATACAAATGGCTTGAACAAGAGCTCCCAAAGATTAACAGATATGAAACTCCATGGGTCATTGTTATTTTACATGTTCCATGGTACAATACCAACCACTACCATTACATGGAAGGAGAAAGTATGAGAGTCCAATTTGAATCGTTGTTTGTTCAGTACAAATTTGATATTGTATTTGCTGGCCATGTTCATTCTTATGAGCGTTCAGTAAGCTTTCTTTCTAATACAAAATTAGATAATTTATTTTCATATTGCTTACAAGAATTAATTTCTTATCCTATGTTGTAGGAACGCATATCAAATATTAAGTACAACATTACAAATGGATTAAGCTTACCGGTTCGAGATATTAATGCTCCAGTATACATAACAATCGGTGATGGTGGAAACATGGAAGGCATAGCTAACAAGTCAGACTGTTTAATTGTTTCTTAGGTCAACTGATTCTCATATTGAACTATTTTGTAAAATTGTCTACTTATAAAATTGACCTTTAATTTTGCAGTTTTATATATCCACAACCAAATTATTCTGCATATCGTGAAGCAAGCTTTGGGCATGCAATTCGTGACATAAAAAATCGAACTCATGCTTATTATTGTTGGCAGCGTAATCAAGACAATGAACCTGTTGTAGCAGACTCTGCTTGGTTTTTTAATAGGTTCTTTTCTTATGGCGGATGAAACCATTCCATGACAAGGAGACTTAGGAGATTGTGCCCTCAATTACAAGGAGGCTTAGATTTTTGTTTGGAGAGATTTTAGTTTGGATTATTTATTTATTTATTTATTTTGGTAGGTTGTATTTGTTTTTGCCAGTGCTTTTTAAATATGTTCAATAATGTTTAGTGTGTCCATTATGTTAGCCTTTTAATAAATGCGAAGTATTGTTTTTGGATATCCTTTTTGTCTAGATGCCTAATAATAACAGCCAATTAGATGACTTAATAGCAGAGCAATAAAATCAAATGGGACAAAATGTGTTAAGTTGACAACTTGAATGGCCAAATCGTTGGAAATTCAATTTGTATTAAACTACCCACGTTCAATTTTTCTTAAACTGCCCATAGTTGACTCAAGTTTAACATTTTGGATTGTAATCTGCTAAAATTTTATATTGATTTATTATGGTGTTTTGATGATTTATGTTAATTAGAGGTTAATTTGAATATCATGTTTCATCTATCTTTTTAGTGTTATTTTAGATTGTTTATGGGTCTATTTATAATTTATTAAATAGTATTGGAATTATAATTATATTTTAATCTTAACATTATTTACACCGTGCCTTCAGGCACGGGCATACGCTAGTACTATAACGAATGACAGCCTTATAAAAAAAATTTAAAAAAATACATAACAACGATCTAATCCAAATTATTTTTAATAACTAATAGAAAGAATCTCAAATTATTACCTATTATAAATATAGTGAAGAAAATTAATTTTGTGAGATTTTTGTGCTACCTTCTCCCAAGTAGCCTTTATTATTTCATTATTAATACTATTCTCATTCAGAGCGATAATTTTTTTTTTTATATAATCTTTATCATTTGGTAGATAATAACGAATAATAAAAATTATCAAGAGAATGTTAATAATTTAATAGAAGATAAGAAGTTATAGATAAGAGCATTTTATAAGATAAAAAATTTAAAATAAAAAAAGATAATATATGATAGGAGAAAAAACAAATGAGTAAATCAAAACAAAGATTTAGATATATATGTTTTTGATATATATGTTTTTGAAAAAACAAAAATTTCAAATAGAGAATTTAGAGATGGGATTGAAGAAATACTATAACGAATAACAGCCTTATAAAAAAATTTAAAAAAAATACATAACAATGATCTAATGAAAATTATTTTTAATAACTAATAGAAAGAATCTCAAATTATTACCTTTTATAAATATAGTGAAGAAAATTAATTTTGTGAGATTTTTATGTTACCTTCTCCCAAGTAGCCTTTATTATTTCATTACTAATATTATTCTCATTCAGAGCGATAATTTTTTTTTTTTTTATAATCTTTATCATTTGGTAGATAATAACGAATAATAAAAATTATCAAGAGAATGTTAAGAATTTAATAGAAGATAAGAAGTTATAGATAAGAGCATTTTATAAGATAAAAAATTTAAAATAAAAAAAGATAATATGTGATAGGAGAAAAAACAAATGAGTAAATCAAAACAAAGATTTAGATATATATGTTTTTGATATATATGTTTTTGAAAAAACAAAAATTTCAAATAGAAAATTTAGAGATGGGATTGAAGAAATACTATAACGAATGACAGCCTTATAAAAAAATTTTAAAAAAATACATAACAATGATCTAATGCAAATTATTTTTAATAACTAATAGAAAGAATCTCAAATTATTACCTTTTATAAATATAGTGAAGAAAATTAATTTTGTGAGATTTTTGTGCTACCTTCTCCCAAGTAGCCTTTATTATTTCATTATTAATATTATTCTCATTCACAACGGTAATTTTTTTTTTTTTATAATCTTTATCATTTGGTAGATAATAACGAATAATAAAAATTATCAAGAGAATGTTAAGAATTTAATAGAAGATAAGAAGTTATAGATAAGAGTATTTCATAAGATAAAAAATTTAAAATAAAAAAAGATAATATGTGATAGGAGAAAAAAAAAGAGTAAATCAAAATAAAGATTTAGATATATATGTTTTTCATAGATATATAGATTAACAAATCATATCTTTATCTAAATTTTATTATTTTAATTTTTTGAAAATCAATTATTTAATCTTTATCTTTATTTGTAGGCCACGAAATTAATCTTTATAAATTATTTATCAATTTTTATATGTTTATTTATCTATAAGTCATGAAATTATTATTTTTAAATAATTTTTAAAATTTTTATCTTTATCTATGGGTCATGAAATAAATTTTCATAAATTATTTATGAATTTTTATATGTTTATCTATAATGAAATTAATTAAAGTATGAAATGAGGGGGAAAAAAAAGAGAGTAATTTTGTTTTTTTTTAAAAAAAAAATTAATTATTTAATCTGTATCTTTATTTGTAGGCCATGAAATTAATTTTTATAAGTTATTTATCAACTTTTATTTGTTTATTTATGGGAAGAAATTTTAAATTATCTATAAGTTATGAAATTAATTTTTTTAAATTAATTGTTTAGTTTTTATCTTTATCTGTAGATTATAAAATTAATTTTGAATTTTATATGTTTATCTATACGGAAGAATTTTGAAATTCAAATATTTATCCATAAGTAATGAAATTAATTTTAATTTTAATTAATCAAACAAATAAAAAATGAAGAAAAATAGAAAACATGAAAGGCGATCAAAGAAGGTTGCCACGTAGGAAAGATACAAATTATTAGAGCAAAAGAAAAAAAAAAAAAAAACAGAAACATGGACATTACAATTTTTTGCAATCTTTGTAGTCAAAACAAAAAATCTCAAATGCTTGGAACAAAAAATAAATTATTAAAGCAAAAGAGAAAGTTGATGAAGTATATGTATTTGTAGTAGTGGATTGTTAGAAGTAATGGTTTAAGGAGATATGAATAGATGGGTGGTTTTTTTTTTTTTTTTATATATATATATATATATATCTATCTATTGTAGGATAGTGAGAGAGTATGAATGAAAGTGTTTAAGGGTATGAGAGATTTGTTTGAGGTGGGAGAGTAACAACTTTTTATGGATAGGTTTTTTTTTTTTTTTTTTTATTGACAGCTTTTTATGGATAGGAGTTGTGGATAGTTAGAGAGTGGGAGTGAAAGTCTTTGAGGGTAGGGAAGAAACATAAAGTAGGAGAGAAATTTGGAAGAGTATGAGTTTTTATTGTTAAAAAAGTCTTTGAGAGAGAAGGAAAAGAACTATAAACTCAAAAGAGAGTTGCCACATATTTTTCAAATTTATGAAAAATTTATAATAACATTTTGAAGGCTTTTGGAACAACACTACATTCTATTATATATAGTATGAATAGATATAGATATATCATTTGTTGCCTTCATCTTACACGTGCACATACACAAAATATTCCAGCACAACACTCTTATACATCACAACCAGATTTCTCAGTACACCCACCTACATTTCTCAGCGCACCCACACTCACAATTCTCGATTCCTCCATGATGCAATTTATACTTAGGATTAATTTAATTACGCAACACTTAATCTTAATTAATCTTGGTTAATACACAATTAATTAATCATAATTAATCACAAATCTCACATAATTTAATAAGTCTAATTAAGGCCCAATAATTATATTTAAATTTGTCATTCTGAATCAGATTTTTAATCAAACTCCCAAAAGGCTCCAAATATTAAATTAAACTTATTTCTAACCTCAATTTTGGTTTCTTAAATCATTAAGGCCTTCAATTTCAAATTAAACTTCAAAATTTTCATCAATAAATTACGTATTTCAATTGGGCACTTCATAAGTAAATTTAATTCTAAATAATTACAATTCCAAATCCTCATAATTTAATTCACTTAATTAACTCTAATTTGGACCTAATTGATCAAATCTCAATTTTACTATACTGAATCAAATATTTAATTAAACTCCCATATGGTCTAATGCTTGAAATTAAACTGAATCAACTCATCAATTTTATCTCCTTAAGCCATTTGGACATTCAATTTCTAATTCCAAATTAAATCCTTATTAGAATCAAATACGAATCAGACTCCAAAAATTCCCATAAATTCCGAATTACCTTAGAGTAATAATCAATTAGAATCCAAATCTCCTTAATCAATTAAACAAAAAATCACATATCTAATGAGGTTGGCTTAATCTAAGGTTTATGCTGATTAAGCTCAATTAATTCATTATAAATCGTAATTTTGCCAAATTTCACCGTGGGCTCCAAAAATCATGTTAAACACAGATACGAAATCGGTTTTGGTTTTTGACGCCTCTAAAGTTATAAATTTTCAATTCAAGGTTCCAATTGCGACATATTTTTCTACACCCAACATATATAAATTCATAATCACATAAGAACTCACATAATTTAACATATAAATTCATATCAAATACATAATCACATATGTAATTAAGTTTATTACAGGTAGGCCTTGTTTGTTTGGGCAGATTGGATTAGGTTGGATTAACATTCCCAAGACTAACAGTCCTAGCACTACGAATCCTTTGATTATGTATCATATCTTATGTTTGGATTGAGTTAGGATTATAAGGAGGACTAATAGTCCAGACTTTGATTTAGTTCCTTCTGTGAGATTGAATAGTCCATCATATGTGGGATACCATATCCAGATATGGGATACCATATCCAGATAGATTGGTAGTCCGTACTTCGATTGTTTAACTAAATATCGGATTAATAATTTTATTAGACTATTAATTCAATCCCAAACTCATGTCCACCCAAGCAAACATGGCCGTAAGGTTATCACATCCCGTCTCTTCAGGAACCATTTCCTCATATTTGGATAGCCTGGCTTCCATTCGGGCCTCGCTGTTTACCGTGACTTATTCGGCATCTGTTGAGATTGTTTATATGCAATCAACAATAACCTAGGACCCAATGAGGTTCGCATCATTGGGCCGCCGAGCACCGTTCGCTTAGCATGAATTAATTCGGCCCCCACAGTGGGCCATGGAATCAAATTGATGATATCGTTCAATCCTAAATTCAAGTAGCGCCTTTTCGTAATTGGGCCTTGATTCGGATCTCCTGTGGGTTATTTTGGATACCTGCACTATGAGTCCGGATTTCCTCTTTGCAATTCCTCCTTACAACGGCTGAAATCAGTTGTTACAATATCCAACTGATCTCAGCCGTTGCAAGAAGAAATTGCAAGGAAGAGATCCTAACTCCTGCACTATTTGGTTAAAATATGAAAATAGGGGCTCGTGGGCTTTCGGATTTCCAGCTACATCCTGTATCAGTGAACCGGACTGATTTTCGGAATGATGGACATGTGCCTAGTTTGATTAGTGGTATAGATATTTTGACTTTTTTTTTTTTATAGAATAATTGGTGTTCAAATTAATTTAAACACATTTTAATTATGGAATTAAAATTAAGATTAATAACACATAAAATATATGATGGTATTATATACATTAGAAAAATATTTATACATTTGATCAGGGAAAAAAGTATGTGATAAGAGGGAAGGCATCAGAAAATTAGTTTTGACAATTAAATAAAGTGATGCAATTAATTTTATGCAAGGCTGGACAGTAGGGCTGAGTAAGGAATCCGTGAAATCCGTAATCCGATCCAGTCCAGTCCAATCCGATAGGTTTGGATTGGTTTTTTGAATCCGTGGTTCGGTTCCGGATTGAATAATTAAAAATCCGTAGTTCACGGATTGGTTCCGGATTGAATCCCACGGTTCCGGATTGGAACCGATCCGGACCGTATACAAATAGTCTATATTTTTATTATACATCCTCCCCCATAGTATCTTTTCTTATTTTATGTAAAATCTAAACTCAAACCTAAAATCGTATAATATCTTCTTTTATTACTTTTGTTTGTTAGTTTTAAGTTTTAATTTGCAATGGTCTAAATACTTATGGTGAAACCAGTTTTCTTATGGTTGTTTAAATTTTAGAACAGTATGTCGTTATTATAGAAAAACATGTTGCTATTATGGAACTAATATAGCGCTATGTTTATATTTTTATGAAATTCAAGTGTTATATATATATTTTTGTTATTTAATTATGTGAATCCGTGGTCCTAAACCGATCTAATCCGTATTTAAATGGATTGGTTCGGATTGGTTCCATGATTTAAACGGATTGGATTGGTTCCAATTTTTTAAAAACCGTAAATAACGGATTGGTCCTGGTTTTATCCCAATCCGGTCCAATCCGGACCATGCTCACCCCTACTGGACAGAGAGAGGGGGCAAAAGGAGGTGATCACCTCCTACAATTTCAAAAACCATTTTTTATATTATCTATTATTTATCTTTGAATTGTATAGGGTTGCCTCTAAAAAAATTATAAGAAAATTTAAGATTTAAGTGGTTGTTCTCTTCAAATTTTTTTTTTAAATTTAAAAATTTAAGTGAGGGTCTCTCTATATTAATGAAACATTGTACCGGAGTATAAAACTAAATAAATAAACGAATACGGCTTGATTTGGGTATTATTATCAATACTATTATAAACTTTTAATTTGAAAACAAATTACACCAAACAAGTCTATTATGTACTAAAAAATAAAGATTATAAATCTTTCCTTTCTGTCCACTGACATTTTTGTTAGAAAAATGCTTGGGAGCACTAATTAGTGCTCCCACTAATTAGGTAGCAGTGGGTCCCGCCATTAATGATGTGATGTTTTGGTCTTGGAATTGTATTTTTTTTTTTTTTACTTTTTTAATGCATTAGTGCTATTAGTGGTGATGTTTTTAGTGGGATGAATCATTGTTGTTTTTATTATGTCCCTTTGTTTGGCTATTGTGATCCTCTTCATTACACGGTTGTAATGGAAGATCTCCACTACATCATTTATGAAAAAATTACCTCTTTTTTCTTAATTTAAATTAATAAGAAATTCACATATTTATTTTATAGTCATTAAATTTATAAAATCTTCTATGACAATTATGTAATGAAAAGGATCCACATCCACGTTCAATGCATGCAGTGCCGGTGTAATTATTTGGATAAAAGAAAAAACTCTTCAAAATTGCATTTGAGGCTAAGATAAACATAAATTATAAGAAACTTGGATATAGATATTGCACTGAAATATATAGGGAAAGATTCAAGATACGACAAATTTTCACGACAATATTTGTGCTTGGCCCGGTCCAAATAGACCGGGCTTGGCCCAATTCAGTGCATGAATGAACTGAACCGTGTAGTATTCTCGTGAGATGTTTCATTTTAAAGTCTATGGAATTTTTATGACTTCATTTTTCTTTTTTTGTTAATTAATAAAATATTATTTAATTGATTTCATATCACACTTATTTGGTGTGTACACATTCAAGTAGATTTGGATGTAAACATTGACCAGGTCATTCTAATTTTATTTTAAATTTTATGACTTTCTTTTCTTTATTATTATTTTTTTTTTTTGTAATCAATAAAATATTAATTTTGAGTTTCATAACACTCATTTGGGTGTTACCACCTCCAAGTAGATTTAGATGAAAACATTCACCAAGTCATTCCAATTTTACTTGGTGAAATTTTAAATTAGTGTATAAAGTAAAAATAATTATAAATTAGTGATAAATTTTATTAATATTAATAATTAAAATTATAAACTTTTCAATACATATATGATAATTTTCTATAATTACCCTTGTAGGTAATTTTCCTGTTTTATCATATTTCCCTTCAGCAGAAGAAAAGTAATTTACAAATATAAAATTAGAAAAATGTTTAAGACTACTAATTTAGGACTTCTAGGAGAGCTCTAACTGATAGAACCCACCTTTTGATGTGATGTTTTTATCTTTTTCTCTCTTTTTTTTCCTTTTCCTGTCAGCTCATTAGAACTGGCATAATGCTGTTGATTTAGTGGTCTGTATCACCACTGATAAAATTAATATAAAAAACACATTGAAAATGATGAGTGAATGACTTCGTAGTACAATAATGAAAGTTATGATTGAAAATGGAGACATCACAAAATATCATAATTTTAATATGAATATTTTCTTTGTAAATCATTATTGGCAACAAAATCAATAAAACTATCTGTAGACACCCCATTTTTGACCGTCCTCAAGACTTAGACATCATCGTTTGAACACTTAATGATCATCCATGCTCGTGTTCATTTTGAGTTCTTGAAGGTCTCGGCTGCACGCCTTGCCTTAGAACCTCTCAACTTGTCTGTTTTGTGCTTGGTTGTGGACCAAGGACTTGTGGTTTTGTTTCTGAGGGAAGAGGGTGGCTTGTTGGCCAACCCTACAACCCATCGGCCAAGGCTTGTGCCTATCGGCCTTTCCTTCTTGTCATCGGCCATCAGTGATGACCGATCGACACCTTTTTTGGCCGGTCGGCTCCTTTTTTGGATGATCAGCCATATCTTTTGGTCGAGGCCTTTTTGTTTGCTTTTGCAAATATTTTTGTGCTAGCTGTGACAGCTGGTGAGCACAGATTTCTTCTCCATACACGTGTATGGAGGGATTGTAACAACCCTCAAGCTTGTAACAAGCTTGAGGTTTAAATTTTTATAAGAAGGGAGACCCCTCTCCTTTTCCAGAGGTTCTGAAAATTGCATATACAAAACATATATCTCTCTTTCTCTATATTTCTTCCTCTCTCTATATATTTGCACTTGTTTGTGCTCAAAAGTGTCTTTTCTTCACACTTTTGTACTAAAGCACCTAGTGAAACACCTTCACTACTGAGCTGAGGTTCTTGGAGGTTGCATTTGAGTGATTTAAGCTTGGTTTTTGCCTCTGAAATTGCTGTTCTAAAGAGGTTCTTCAAGGGTGAGTCTCTTACCTTTTTAAAGCTTTGTTTTCATAGCTTATTTAGCCAACTTTGCATGTTTCTTTTGGCTTAGCTTTCAACTAAAAAAAAAAAAGCCTTGTTTTGAAGTGCTTAAAGTGTTTGTTTAAGGCTTATTGGGTGTTGGGGGTGATCTACTCCGTTGTGTGCCCTATTTTGCTTTGTTTTGTGCCATCACTTTTAGGCCTTTGGATCACCTTTGTTTGGCCTCTTCACCACTGAAATCCAAAGGATTTTCAGTGGTAGAAATGTGGTTTTGAAGCATAAAATAGGAGGGGGTTGTCCCCCTTCCTCTTCTCTTGTTGACTTGTGTTGTTTGCCAACCAAAAGAGCATGCATTTCTATCTTCTTGAGGCTTTGTTTGAGCTCATCTTTGTGACTTTCCAGACCTGCCATAGCTCTGTTTTGGGCTGTCTTGGTCACCCCTTGCATGCTTCTTATACTTGTAGTATAATCTTACTTATAGCTTTGCAAAGGAGCATGTCTTTCTAGCATGGTATAACTCTGTTTTGGGTTGGTTTGATTGTCTCTTGCATGCTTAATACACTTGTAGTGTAATCCTTGCAAACTAGTCTTATATGCTTAAAGTTTTGGCTCATCTTTCTAGCATGTGTTGACTCCATTCCAGCATGTTTTTGGTCATTATTTAACATGTCATAACTCTGATTTTGGTTGGTGGAGTCACCTCATGCTTGGTTTTGGTAGGGGTAGTGTAATCCTCCTCATTGGCCTTACATGCTCCATGCTTTTGGCTTCTAATTCTAGCATATGTTGGCCATGTTCAAGCAAGTTTTTGGCCTTGTTTTGACTTGCTTTGAGGCTGTTTTGATTGTCCTTGGCCCTTTGGGGCTTGCTTTGTATAGCTATGGTGTTAATGTCTTGACTAGCTTTGAGTTTTGAGGTATCTTGCATGCTTGATTTGAAGTATTTGCATGATTTGGCATCATTCCTTACATGATTTCAGAGCATATAGTGTTGTCACACTTCCATGTTTTTCACTCTTTAAGTGCTCTTGAGAGTTGCACCTTAATCCCTTAATTCATGAACCAATTGGCATGCATGCTTGTATATGCTTTTGGACTTTATTTTCAGCATGTTTTGGGCCATTGTCTTGGCATGCATGAGGCTTGTTCAAGGTTGCACGTTTCATACTCAAAGTGATGAAACGTACCTCATTCCTTAGATTACCGACACCTTTGATCATGTATGATAAGATGGAGGTTCATCGAGTCTTATGTGTTATTTGTGTGCATTCATTGACATTGATTTGTGCAACTCGGCCTCTTTGGCCATCATGCATCGAGAGGCGTGATTGATGGCTCGAGAGCCGAGCACTACACTCCTTTGAGCTTTAGACATGATAAGGAGTGCGGTTGCACACACATTTTCTTGTAAATACACTGCCATGCCTTTGTTAGTGCCCTATTGCAGCAAAGAGAGAATCTACAGGAAGCAGTGGCCGATCGGCCATCAGAGCTGCCGACCGGCCGTCAAAGTCTGCCGATCAGCTATCAAAATGGCCAATGATCATTTTCCTTGGCCGATGGTCATTCCTCTTGGCCGACCACCCCTCAACATATTCCTAAGGTGGATCAGAAGCATCTTGGAAGTTGGCACAATTTTCAGAAGTCTAATAGAGTGCAAACAGAGGCAACATGAGGCACAGTAGTAGATTTCCGAGCGAAGCCAACCGAGCATGAACACACCCCTCTCCTTGAGGCTGTTTTAACTGCTTTGTGTAGTTAGTTAATTTGCTGATTAATTAGTTAATGTATTTCATCTTTGTAATATTATAATTAGCTTAGTATAGTTAGTTTTAATTTGGTTTGTACTTAATTAGATTAGCTTAGCTAGCTTAGCTTATTCATTCGGATCCTCCGTCAAGAGGGCACAACTGTTGTAATAAGCGTGCGTGTGTGTGATGCATGTCTTCCAACCCCCATTTCTTTCTCCCTTTTACTTAACCGCTTACGATGGTTAGTTTTAGGGCATATTTCAATTAGCATCCTTATGCTTGCATGCGTGCATCCATTTATCTATCTTGCATACACCGGGCTCAGCGTATCATACAAACTGCATTGTATCTCAATACCAATTTGAATATTGTGTCAAGTGTTGCATTCATATGCCATCTTAGCTAGCCGAGCCTATTTTAGTTACATTTTTGCATGTGTTGCATTAGGCATTGTTGACATAGCTAGGATCATGCATTGATTACTAACTAGCTTTTGTTTTGGCTTGGAGTACACTGTAAGTGTTTATGCTTTAGCATCCTTGCATGCGTGTAAGTGTTGCCATGATAGCATGCTTGCTATGAGGCTATGTGCTTATGTGTTTAAATGCATGAATGCCTGTGGATGAAGGCTTCATTACTTGAATTGGAACAATTCATCAAAATGCGAGTTTTAAGCCCACTTGAAGTGGCAAATCACCATATTTTCTAAGCCCACTTGAGGGTGGCAAAATTCGCGTCTTAACCTACTTGCAAGTAACACCTTCAAACCATTTTCACAAAAAGCAAACATAAGATGTTTTGTTCCAATTTAGGCGATCTAGTCTATACCTGTATGGTGTGCGCATCACGTAGTAAGATTAGCTAATTAATCGGAATAAGAACGCATGTGTTTTTAAAAACAACATATTATGTTAGTAAAAGTCGATATTTGATCGGGCGAGCGGGGGTGCTCATTGCATGACCTTCCCCTCTCGTACCCAAGTTCCCGAGCCGAGGCAACTTTGGTGATGACGGACACGTGGCCTTAGGCACGAGTTAGGCTTTCCTAAATTTCCCAAAAACAAAACATTTGGGTGGCGACTCTGAAATCTGGCAAAACAGTCCATGTTTGGTGCTTTTTTGATCAAAATTGATTTTTCAAAATGATTTGCCGGATTTGGACTCTTTGGTGATTTATCAGTCTTACATTGCACTTTATGAGATTAGATTCAGAGCCGTGACATGAGTCCGAACTGTAGTAGCTAAGAACAACGATTCGTGCCCTCGCGCGCGGAGCGGAGTTTCGGGGCGGTCTACACTATCTAATTCAAAAATTTGAGAAAATCATGTGGCATGGACAAACGAGACATCACAAAATAAATTAGGACAAAACTTCTCTTCAGTCCACTTTGTGAATTAGATAGTATTGTTGGGCTTGTAGAATTTATTACGGGTTTCATTTTGATAATTTGAACCGTGCAATGTGTAGATCTCGTTGAGTACTTTGTTCTTACAAAAAAAAATTCACATTGATCGGGTATCAATAACCCTTTGATCATATCATATTTTTGTCAATGATAAATATGATTTTAAAAATAAACTATTGACAAAAATATGTTATGATCAAGTACTTATCGATATTTAATCAACGTGTTTTGTTACAAAGATGAAATATACAACGAATTCTATACATTAAACAGTTAGAATTATCAAATTAAAATCTATGATGAGCCTTACAAATCTAACAACACCATTCAATCCATCATAAACTAGAAAGAAACCTTACCCAATAAATTAAACAGTTCTGATTGGTAGCTCGAAAACAAGATGGCTCGAATGACCCGAGTCCAAAATGACGTCGTTTTGGAAATTTTTACTTTATTTTATTTTATTTCTTCTCTCTCTCTTTACTCTTTGAAGATGAACATAGAGAGAGAAGAGGAAACTGGATGTAAGCTGCGTGTTCATTTTCATCAACAACAACATCTTCACCAAGACATCATCATCATCAACAACATCATCTTCATCAACATCATCATCACCAAACACATCATCATCATCAACAACAACATCTTCATCAACATCATCATCATCATCATCATCATCAACAACAACAACATCATCATCATCAACATCCATTGATTTTGTGAAATCCATATCCATATCCATCGATTTCAATGAAATCGATCGATTTCAAACCCGGAAAGAAGAAGAAGAAGAAGAAGAAACTCAGTCTCTGGTGGAGCTCTCTCTCTTCTCTCTCTTTTTCTCTTCCTCTCTCTTTCTCTTCCTTTGTTTTCAAAGATCTAATAGAAGAAAAAAAAAACACTACCTAAAATGACGTCGTTTTAGATAGTCGGGTCATTCAAGCCAAAAGATTTTCGAGTTACGAATCAGTTTTCTAAATTAAAATGAATGGTTCCTCATATCACACAACACTACAACAAAATGCACTTTTGGTGACCACTTTTGGCTACTAAAAAAAATTTAGTAGCCAAAAGTTATGGAATTGGCGACTAAAAATAATATTAGTCGGCAAAAGTCAAATATTTAGTTACTTATTTTTTTAGTTGAAAAATATTGATTATTGGCGACTAAAAAAAATTTAATCGGTAAAAATGCATAATTGGCGACTAAAAAATGTTTTAGTCACTGTATAGATAGTTTTGGCTACTAAAATTTTTTAGTCACCGAATGAAAAATAAAAATTTACTTTTAGACTTTTGGCGACCAAAAATTTGGTCGCCAAAAATTATTTTCAGCGACTAAAAAATGTTTTAGTTGCCATATAGCTAGTTTTAGCTGGTAAATTTTTTTTGTCGCTGAATAAAAATAAAAATTTATTTTTTTATTTTTTGGTCGCCAACTAAAAAATATTTTAGCCAAAGAATTAAAATATTTGGAGGGAAACTTTCGATTTATAAAATTAATTGGCGACTAAAATATTTAGTCGCCAAATTACTACTTCTAGCGACTGAAACAAAATTTAGTCGGCAATAGTATAATATTTAGGCTAAAATAATATTTATTAGTCAGATTTTTCGCACCCTTTTTAGCCACCAAAATAATGTTTAGTTGCCAAATGGCATGAAATTATTTACTCCCAACAAAGAAATCATTTAGTCGTGGAAGCTCAAAATTTTATAGAGGGAATAATTTCAGATTTGCGCCTTAGTCTCACACTTTTACCCTCTCTGTGTATACACCACAGCCACAGAACCTCTCTCTCAGCAAACCTCACCACCGCAAATCAACAAACCTCTCGGCGATCAAACCTCACGACCACGCATCCTCAGCACCGTCAGTCCCCGCACACCACAAATCAGCACCGCCACCGCCGCTAACAAGTTTGATCTCTCACTCCCTTTCGCTCTGTCGCTCTCTCGCTCTATGTCTCGCTCTCGGTCTCTCTCTCTCTCTCTCTCTCTCTCTCTCTCTGCCCCTTCTTCTATTTCCCCAACTGTGAACTCTTGCTCTAGGGTTGTTTATTTTACCCATTCAGTTTAATTTTGTCTTCATTTATGAAATGGGTTTGTTTGAAGTGGTTTCGTTAATAGAGTTTTATGGGTTTAATGTTGTAAATGGGTTTGATTTTAGGGTTTGGCACATTTCCCCCTATTTTTCATTTCTCTCTCATTAGTTTCAAAGTAAGTTTGTGGTTATGTATATTATCTATGAACCTCATAATACTTCATTTGCATTCTTGTAATCATGTTCTTGGTGACATTTATAGAAAAAAATAAACTTCATTTTTTAGTAATTTTAAATTTCATTTCTGGCGTTTTCCTCAGCTGTGGAACTGAAATGGTTTATGATTCAAACACACGCTTGATTACATTGCCTGAAGGAAGTAAAGCTTGATTGGAGGTAGATTCCCTATCTGACCTTTAATCTCTTTCCAACCATGACATCAGAATTCATAAGAAAGCAAAAATCTTCAACTATATTCATGTAGTGAGTGAAGTCAAATGGCCTAATTTATGGCCATACATAATAGAGCAATACATTATTATTCAAGTGTAGATATTAGTTGATGGCCTAATTTTAAATGTTAGATTGAACATAATTATATTCAATACTTGACTTTGTCACTAAAAATAGTGAATTGATACAAAATCCAATACCCAATTTGACAACTATAATTACAAATTAATTCAGCATTTGTTTTGATTCATTTGGTTGTTTTTAACTCTATGAAATGGGAAGACTATGAAGCTAAAAAAGTTAAGGATTTATACGCAAACTAAGGTAAGCTTAATTGTGCCAAGAATTTGAGACCTGGAAAACCTCAAGTCACCATTTTTCTTGCACGATACATTAGTTTGTAAGGAAAAAAAATTAAAATGACAAACTAATTTATATTACATTTTCTGTTTTCTTAAATGTTAGGTTATGGCACTTGTCCATTAATGTGTAATTCCCAATAGTATTGTCATTAACTTTGTGATGTTGATATTGCTTCTCTAAAATGTTAACTCTTTGTTAAAAATATTTACTCTTTGTTGATATTCTATTATTAAAAGGGAACAACAATTTTGGTGTCATGAAACCACTCCTCCGAAACTTTTCTCAATTTCCCCTAAAATGATCTTAACTTTTTACACTTACATCAGTTTTAATTAGGGGTAAAATAATAAATTAAAACAATCAATTTTGCTTTCCCGCTTCCCACTCTCCACATCTCCTTATTGCAGTTACAATATCTTCACTGAAAAGTTTTGAATATTTCATTGCATTTTGCATTTGTTTTGATTTCACTGAAAAGTTCTGAATCAATTACTCCCCACATCTCCAAACTGTTGTGCAGTTAAATTAGTATCAACATCTTCACTGAAAAGTTCTAAAAAAACATGTTTTTCATGGAACTGCATTTGTTTTGATGGATGCTAGGCAGAGTCTCTTTTGAAAGCGTCCCTACAGATATGTGATTTGTTATAAACGTCCTTTGATGATGTGGAGATGGGTTACAAGACCCTAGGTTCCAGATGGATTCACAATCACATTTTATAGAAAATGCTGGGTTTGTACAGAGAGATTTCTTGGGTTTCTATTTTCTATTTGGTATATTTTTATATTTTTCTATTCAATTTTGTATATGGGTGTTGGTGCAATTTATTTATTTAGTTGTTATCCCCTATTTCACTTTGTTAATTTTTGGTTTGTTTCTATTTTGTATGTTTCTTTCTTTGCAATTTCTTTTAAAATTTCATCAAATTTGATTAAAAAAAGTGTCTGTTAAGAATTTAGTGAATGATTTGTTTCATACTTGATTTAGCGAAAAACTTGTCTCTCATCTCTTATTGGATTTGACATAGATTTGATGAAATGATTGGAGCATATTTTTAACCATTTTTTCATCAAATTTGAATTTGATAAAAAAATAATAATGATAATTTGATGATGGATTGGAAATGCCAACTCTAAGAGCAAATTCAATTCGTTTCCACCTTTTGCAATTCAATTTCAGGAGCAACAATCCATCCTCTTCTTCTTGCCTTTTGTATAGATGTACGGAGTTAATTATTAAGTTTGTGCGAATCTGATTTTTTATTTCTTTGTAGGCAATTTTTCCGGGTATGTGGTTGACAGAAGTAACACCAGCTACATACAAAGTTCCTGATGAACCCGAACCAAGGAAGGTAACATTTGCAATTCTTTTATCATTTTGTTTGATCACTTGCCCATTTTGTTGTGAATATTCAGATTATTAGCCTTGAATTTATTTATTTATTTATTTATTTATTATTGTTTGTGCAGGGGTAGAGATGAAGGGTTCGATGATTTATTGGTTGCATCATCTTGATGTTTTCTTAATAATATTTGCTTATTTATAAAAAAAAAAAAATCTTTTTTGTCATTCTTTATTTTGCTTGATGCAGGACACAATAGAGTCGTTAAAGAATGATGTAAAGCATCAAAGGAAAATGTTTGACCAAGCTGTTCAATTAGTTCACCCTAGTGGAGTTTTAGTGTATTCCACGTAAGTGCACATTTTTTTAAATTAATATTTTTTTGATGAGTATAATATTTTGTAATGGCACCCAATAGGTGCAATCTAGAAAAAAAAAAAAAAAAAAAAAAAACTACACATCAATCTTTTTTCAAAGGTCTATAAAATCTAAAAGATGGTCTAAAGACAGGGAATCGGCCATACAAAATAGATAAAAACTATGCAGCACGGACATATGATACGACATGGACACGCTGACATGTTGATTTGCAAAAAAGACAGGACACAGCATGCTTGGGACACATTTGAAATTATACTTCTACCAGTTTATTATATGTCATACAAATATCTTACTCGATAATCGTCAGTTACCCTTCTATTCAACCTCTCATTCCAATGAGAGGTAGGGTAAATATCTTGGTTGTAGGTTGGGAATATTTGAAAGGTAGGTAAGGCATTTGAATAAAAGGAATGAACTATTTTTAAAGGTGGTGAGATTAGATTGTTGGTTTAGGAGTGGTAAAATGCATGAAGAGAAAAAGAGAGGGGAGGGGTGTTCCTTGATATTAAGTGCCAAAGGTGAATATGTCATTGGGTTGACAAACTCTTTGATCAATATGATGTCCTCATTTCTTCACTATGCCTTCTTTTTCTAAGGTCTGGTTGACCAACTCATAAGCTAGTTGATAATCTTGGTTGACTAGGGTTAAGGCTTGATGATTTAATTGATTTCTTCAATCTAAATCATCTCTCCAAGTGTGAAGTAAGTTTTGTCTTATATATGTTGTTTTGGGAAGCTTGGCATTGGACTTGTGAACTACAAAGCAGGATGTGTAGCAAACAAGGAGTCATGCATTAGGTAAAGAAGTTTTTGGTTTTCTAAGCTACAAAACAATCTAAACAATGTATTTATGACCATCTCAACATTACATGAATAGTATTTGGTAGGTGGTTTGATTTATCCCAATTTAACTGCATTTAAAAAAAGAAGAAGTTATTTGTGGTAAAGTTCTCATCTACTTCAAATTTCAGACATAAATGCTATTGTTCTATCTTTATGCTTGAACACGCACCTTATCCAAGGAAAAAAAATTGGAAAAAAAAAGTTACTGCTATGTAGAAGTATAGGTCATCAGATAAGTAGGAACTTAGTGTGTAATAGTCTTAGTTGTAACAAAATTTAGGAATACCGTGAAGTAATCTTGTGAAAGTTTAGAAAATGTAAAATAAAAATAAGTATAATATAAACACCTGTAAATGTATAACCACATTTTGATTGTGTTTTGTGTGATTTGGGGGAGAAACTTTGATACTTTGGTTTCTCGTGGGCTTTGGTTTCCAGGATTCCTTTATTTTTGATCTCTAGAGATTACAAAGTCTAGTAGTATGTAATGTATTTTGTTGTTGTTGTTGCTTTTGGCGGACTTTGTGTCCCTGTTTTAACTTTTTCATTTATATCAATAATTTTGTTTTGTTGCCAATCAAGAAATTTTTTTAAAAAAATCTCTGCTCTTTCTTGACCACCAAACAGTTTTGGGCGGAATAAGTATAGCTTTCATAGAAGCTCCTTGCATTAAATGTTAAAAAATTTCAAAGTGTGTTAAATCTAAATTAATTTCACTCATTGAATCTTATAGTATAGAAGTGAATTAATGGTAAAATTAAATCCAAATACACAAGTAACAGAGTGTGCAATCATGTGGTCAATTATTTTATTGCTTATAAATAGTAAAATATATACGTATTATTTGCACTTCTATTCCTCTTTTAGTTATAGTGAATACTACACTACCTATATTTAGTATGGCTCTGAATTGTTATTATTGAGGTACTTATTAAAAACTCTTTAGATTTAGTTATGATATTTCACGCCATGTGGTCTAATTTTTTATTTCATTTCAGCACCCAAAAATTGGAGGACCTGGTCTTCTTGGTGGTTATGAACTATCTAAGGGATACATTGAGTATGTTCTTTCCTCCTCTAGTCATATCCTATATATTTATTCTGCAATTTGCCATACTCTTATGTAAATATATGTTTTAAGATAATGGATTCATGCAGAACATTGTCATTGCTGCTAATAATACAAAATTTGCCCATGCACTTGTCCCTCATTTGACTGACAAATGAAAATTGGGAGACTATCATATTCTTTGATACTTCTCATTGTTTCCTTCAAATATTATTTAATTGATAAATGAAAATTGGAAAACTCCCTTACTTTCTTTGAAACTTTGATGAATTTTTAATCTTATTTGCCTTTCCAATTTCTATCTGGTATTGCACAATGGAAGCTCAAATGTAATCTCACTTTTGTAATCATGATCGTACTCATTAAAAGTGGTGTAATCACACTTCTGAATCAGATTCCACATGCATTAACTTCTCATTTGGCAATCAATCAGCCCACTATTAATGTTTATGGCTTTACCATAGTTATAGCCGAATACGCCCTAAGCTTAGTCGAAAAAGGACTTTCTGGGAGAGAAAATTCAAAACAGCCCCCGAACCACCATATGGCTCTCACAGACAGCTTCCCCATGACAAATAGGACTTGTGACAACTGTCGGAATGTAATTCAGACCTATAGGTTAGGAGTTAGAGGGGAATATGCCCTAAACTTAGTCGAAAAAGGGCTTTCCGAGGGTGAAAATTTAAAACAGCCCCCGAACCACCATGTGGCTCTCACGGACAGCTTCCCCATGACAAATAGGACTTGTGATAACTAACGGAATGTAATTCGGACCCATAGGTTGGGAGTTAGAGCCGAATACGTCCTAAACTTAGTCGAAAAAGGGCTTTCCGAGGGGTGAAAATTCAAAATAGCCTCCGAACCACCGTGTGGCTCTCACGGACAGCTTCCCGATCACAAATAGGACTTGTGAAAATTGACGGAATGTAATTCAGACCCACAGATTGCGAGTTAGAGTCGAATACGCCTTAAACTTGGTCGAAAAAGGGCTTTCCGAGGGTGAAAATTCAAAACAGCCCCTGAACCACTGTGTGGCTCTCATGGATAGCTTCCCTTTGATAAATAGGACTTATGAAAATTGACGAAATGAAATTCGGACCCGTAGATTGGGAGTTAGAGCCGAAAATACCTTAAGCTTAACCGAAAAAAGGTGTTAAGGGAGCAAAAAAGCGAAACAGCCCCGGAACCACCGTAGGGATGTCATGGCCACCTTTCTCATGACAAACAGAAATTGTAATAATAGACGAAATGTAATTAGCACACATACTTTGGGAGTTAGAGTCGAAAATACATTAAACTTAACCGAAAAAGGGCGTTAAGAAGGCGAAAATACGAATCAGCCCCCAAACCACTGTACGGATGTCACGGCCACCTTCCCCATGAAAAATAGGACCTGTGACAACAGATGGAATGTAATTAACATGTGTAGGTTGAGAGTTAGAGCCAAAAACACCTTAAACTTAACCGAAAAAGGGCATTAAGGAGGCGAAAATGCGAAACAGCTTCTGAACCAGTGTACAGATGTCACGGCCACCTTCCCCGTGGAAAATAGGACCTGTGACAATAGACGGAATGTAATTAGCACATTTAGGTTGGGAGTTAAAGCCGAAAACGCCTTAAATTTAACCGAAAAAGGGCGTTAAAGGGGGCAAAAATGTGAAACAACCCCCGAACCGCAGTACGGATGTCACGGCCACCTTTCTCGTCACAAATAGGACCTGTGACAACAGACGGAATGTAATTAGCACACGTACTTTGGAAGTTAGAGCCAAAAATGTATTAAACTTAACCGAAAAAGGGCGTTAAGGGGGAAAAAATGCGAATCAGCCCCCAAACCATTGTACGAATGTGTCACGACCCAAACCCGCTCCTATGGCTTTAACATCGTAACCGGCCAGTAATTCTAGGATTACCAAAGGCCTCTGAGACAAATTAACATAATATTAGGGACTGGCGGAAGCAAGTAACAAATAACCAACGTCCAATGAGCTGTGCTGACTTATATGAGGCAGAAAAATTTTAAAATTTTTATATACATATATACACATCATCCTTATGTCATTATATATATACAGATTACACAAAAAGGGACTTAGCCCTATTTACAAAATACACAAAACTTGTTTAGCCAAACAAGAAAGCGAAACTTAAACTTTAAATCTCATAGCCATAGCCATTTGACATATCCGGAACCTCCATAGGAGGCACATAGGTTGGCTGACAAAAACAGATTCCAGGTAGATGCCTCTAAGCCTGGTCACACGCCTGAGCACCTACATACATAAATAATACAGTGAGCTAAAGCCCAGTGAATAATAACAGAGTAAAGGGTTTTAATGAACGATGTCCATACCAGATTCAAAAATCATAATTCAGATTTATAAACAGATTCATATACATATTCTTATTCAAATCAAATACAGAAATCAGAGTTAATGCTTAATCATATGTGGTACCTCCATTAGCGCTAATAGAACAGATACAGAACATATGCAGAACATATGGTGGTTATGAATAACCAATTCCATAAAGGAACCTCCAGATCTAGGTAACAAAGAATAAACATGTTGAGCAACGTGATGGAGCCTCCGGTACAGGTAACAGATGGCAGACATAATAAGTTTCATAATGGAACCTCCGATACCGGGTAACAGAGAATATACATGCTGAGCTCCATAATGGAGCCTCCAATACGGGTAACAGATGACAAACATAATAAGTCCCATAATGGGACCTCCAATACCGGGTAACAGCTAACAAATATCACATGTTGCTAAGGATGTCACAAATACATGTCATAAATGGGACAATCATTCATTGTACAGAACATATCATTTCAGAAAACCGATATGAATTTATCATACAAAAAATAAATAAAGTTGAACATAACTTTACTAAGTTATTACTCACAATGTTCTGGTGCTTGATTCGTCCCTGCATTTGACCCTACATAATTCATAATACATTGGGTCATATTACAATTCATTCCATTCTTTAACTTGTTTAATATTCTTAGGCTCTTTTTATGTTTTTTAATTCATCTGCAATGTTCAATGCATGCCTAAAAGTGCTTTGAAATGAAAAAGAACGGAAAACGAAGCATAAAACATCTTTTCAAAATTTCTAAAACAAGGCCCTCCGCTTGAGCGGACCCCGTTGGTCTACAAAAGTATTGGTTGCTTGCAAATTACGCTTGAGCGAGACTTTTGACGCTCGAGCGAGGAGTCTAGTAAAACAGGGTACGCTCGAGCGAGCCTCTCCACGCTCGAGCTGACATGTCGAATTTTGGGTTTTTCTAGATCATGTTTGAGCTTCAAAACTTGGTTCCAACTAATGTAATTAATATTATAAGACTCACATTTCCACCACATAACTTTTAACATGAATATAAGGGCCAATTTTACAAGATTTGAATCTCAAATTTACATAGATCCATCTCGTAAACTCGAATCAGATCAAACTCACTTCATAACTTCAAAGCTCATGCAAATTAATTTCCATATCATTTTGAAATATACATGCATGTAAAATATAGGCTTCATTTTCAACTTAAATAGTACAATTGATGATCAACTTCATGAAATTTAATATTATCATGCTTGCGTGTGCCAAATAACCTTCAATTCATTATAAAATGCATGTTTGTAATCAAATATACAAACTTATGACAATCCTTTACATGCATGTACGTGCAAACTTCAAATTCATTTCCATAACTTCATAACTCATGCACATCAATTCTACATTTCATGGATTGTGCATGCATGTGAAATGTAGACTCTAATTACATCTCAAATGGTGGAAATGACACTCAAATTCATGAGATTCAATAAAATTATGAATGCATGTGTGATTTGGTGCCAAATTCTCCATGTTTCAAAATCATCTTTATTTGTTTTATGAAACTTAACTTGAAGCTATAAGGCCTCTTCTAAAAATATTTACATGTATGAATTTTAATTCGAAATCAAACTAATTCTTGATTCTCAAATATAAACTATAATTTATTTCCACATTTGTCCAAATTTAAATTTAATTCATGATCTTCATATCAAGACCAATTCTGAACTCACAAATTCTAAAACATGAATTAAACTTTCAAAATATAATCTCAAAACTTGGGTTTATACATGGCTTGTCTCAAAACACACAAACTCCCAATTAATCAAGAAAATATGATCAATTTTTAAATTATTTAAATCAAAACTCCTTTAATTAAAAAAAAAAAAAACCAACAATCAAAACATGAAATCAATCCCAAGAAACCTATGATGCATGTAAATTTACATCTCATATATATCAAGGTTTCCAAACCCAAACTCAATTGAAGAATTATAATTATTTGTATATTGATTAACCTTAACCATGTTCATGAATTAATTCTTTAATTTCTCCAATTTATATGCATGTAAAAATAAGACTCAAATTCATATAAAATATGCAAAATCAAACCCAAAATGATTAATTTCTAAGTTGATTTTCCATAAATTTGAACCTAATTCCATTGCATGGATCAAATCTTCAATACATCATTGTTGCATGTAATTTTTATAACACAATTCAAGAATGATTCTCAAAATTAAACTCAAACTTAACAAATTTAAAGAATCATAACTCATAATCTTCAACCTAACTTGATTTTACATACAAAACCCAATATCTATCAATTTATATAATTGATCCTCAAATCTTCATTTTTAATCCTCTCAAAATTCATCTTAAATCAATTTATGTCTCGATTATTTAAACAATATTAAGAAGATGATGAAATTTCTTACTTGAAGATGAATTTTCCACAATTTTAAGCTTGAATCTTGGTATCCCACAAGGCTTTCTTCTTTCCCCCCTTTTTTTTTTCTCCTTCCTCCCGGTCTCTCCCTCTCAGTCGTGCTCTCTCTTCCTTTCTCTTTTCTAATTTTGCTTCCAGCAGATTGAAGGGCACCATTTTGATTTCATTTGTCATCTTTTTTTCTTTTTCTTTTTTTTCATTAGTGGGACACTTGTCCATATAATATGAACCCATGTTTCATTAGTTTAACACACTAATCACACTTTAGTTTAATTAAACATCACTTAGTCTTGATTAATCATAATTAGCACATAAGTTAATTAATCATATCTAATTACAATTCCTACATGATTTAATTAGTCTAATTTGACTTCCATAAGGCCCAATTAATTATATTTAAATTTATCATTCTGAATCAGATTTTTAATCAACTCCCAAAATGATCCAAATATTAAATTAAACTCATTCTCATCCTCAATTTTGGTTTCTTAAATCATTTAAGCCTTTAATTTCTGATCAGACTCAAAATTTCGTCATTAAATTACATATTCAAATTAGGCACCACATAAATGAATTTAATTCATAATAATCTTAATTCCCAATCCTCTTAACTTAATTAACTCCAATTCACCCAATTAATCGAATCTCAATTTATAAATTTAAATCGAATATTTAATTAAACTCCCATATGGTTCGATACTCCAAATTAAAATAATTTAATTCACCATTTGTACTCTCTTGAGCCAATTAGGTTTTCAATTTCTAATTCTAAAATAAATCCCCAAAAGAATCATATACGAATCAATCTCCATAATTTTCATAAATCCCGGATTAAATCAGAGTAATGGGCAATTAAATTCAAATCTCTTTGATTAATTAAGTGCTAATCATTATACGTGATGGGGTTATTACAGAATGTCACAGCCACCTTTCCCGTGACAAATAGGACCTGTGACAACTGACGGAATGTAATTAGCATGTGCAGGTTGGAAGTTAGAGTCAAAAACGCCTTAAACTTAACCAAAAAAGGGCGTTAAGGGGGCGAAAATGCGAAACAGCTTTTGAACCAGCGCACAGATGTCACGGCCACCTTCCCTGTGGCAAATAGGACCTGTAACAACAAACGGAATGTAATTAGCATGTTCAGTGTCACGACCCAAACCCGCCCCTATGGGTTTAGTATTGTAACCGGCCAGTAATCTGTGATTACCAAAGGCCTACTTAACAGTAAAGACAGTAATACAGAATAAGAGGCTGGCAGAAGCCAAATAGTAAATAAAAGATGTCCAATGAGCTGTGGAAACCTGAAATGGAAAAGACTTTTATAGACAAAACTACATTCATAACCATAAACATATATACATATCAGATACACATAACATCCAGGTTAGGGACCTAATTCCCTCACCATAACTGTACAGTCAAGTCTTAAACAGTCAATACATAACAGAGACAAAAGGGTGAATCTGGAACATCCCAAAAATAGCCTTGGCTTGAGCAGACTCGGAACCTCGAAGTGAGGCACAACGGTTAGCTGGACAAAACATGAGCTTAACTCGACGCTCTTAGATTCGGTCTGATGCCTGGCCACCTACATACATATATAAATAGTGAGCTAAAGCCAGTGAATAACAACTGTGTAAAGGGGTTAAGAATGAATGTCCTTTCAGTAAATAAAACAGTCATTTGCATCAGTAGATCAGTTATTCAATCAATGGCTCATATTTCATGCCATGTCAATCATTCAGAAATCATAGCGATCATACGTGGTACATCCAATAGCAGAACAGTACAATAGGTCTTAATAGACCGAATAGTCAGTTGATGGCCATCAAAACAGTAAACAGTAATAGTTCCAAACATTGGAACTAACAGAGATCTCTGTAACAGTAGCAGTAGCAGTAACAGTCAGTTGCTATGGATCTCACGAGTACAGTTCATAAATTAGGACAAACATTCATTCAGTAAACAATATCGTTTCAGAAAGTGGTATAGTTAATCATTCAGTAAATAATAATAATTGAACATAGCTTTACAACATTGTTACTCACAGATTACTGGGCTATAGTCAGTCTAACCAGTGTCCTCGGGTCCCAACCCTACACAGTTGCAGAACGAACACACGCTAAATTACACATTCAGGATTAACAACGTAGCCCCTATCTTGACTTGGTCTGATTCTATAACATTATCCTCATTAAGATGCCTTAAACATGGCCTAGGAATGCCTAGGATGGAATGATGATGCAAAAAGGCACTTAACAACATTTTTCAAAATTTGCTGAATACAGGGGTGTAGACTGCCTCGGAGAACTCCCCGGCTCCGCGCGCGAGGGCACGAAATCCATTTTGTTCTAGGCTACTACAAGTTCGGAATCATGTCACGGTTCTGAATCTAATCTCACAAAGTGCAATGTGAGATCGATAAATCACCAAAGAGTCCAAATCCGGCAAATCGTTTTGGAAAATTGATTTTTAATAAAGAAGTGCAAAACATGGACTGCTTTACCAGATACAGAGTCACCACTTAAATATTTTATTTTGGGGATTTAGGAAACCCTGACTCGTGCCTCAGGCCACGTGTCCGTCATCACCAAAGTTGCCTCGGCTCGGGAACTTGTGTATGAGAGGGGAAGGTCATGCAATGAGCACCCCCGCTTGCCCGATCAAAGATCGGCCTTTACTAACATGATATTTTGTTTTCGAAAACACATATGTTCTTATTCTGGTTATTAACCTAGAGTTACTATGTGATGCACACAGCATACAAGTATAGACTAGATTGCTTGAGTTAGAACAAAACATTGCATGTTCGTTTGTGAAAATGATTTGAAAGTTTGCTACTCGCAAGTAGGCTAAGTCGTAGATTTTGATGAATGATTCCAATTCAAGCAATCCAACCTTCACCCACAGGCATTCAAGCAGTTAAACACTTAAGCAGTTAGCCTCATGGCAAGCATGCTAAACGTGGCAATCAATAACACACATGTAGTATGCTAAAGCATAAACACTCAAAGCGTACTCCGAGCCAAAACAAAGAACTAGTTAGAAATCATGCATGATCCTAGTTCATGTTAAGATGGCTAATGCAACGCATGCGAGAATGTAACTAAAATAGGCTCGGCTATTCTAGAATGGCATATGAAATGCAACTTGATAACATGCTGTTGAACACACATTCAAGTAAATGTATTGAAATACAATGCAGTTAGTATGATGCGCCGAGCCCAGTGCATGCAATACAGATGAATGAATGCACGCATGCAAAGCATAAGGATGCTAATTGAAACATGCCCTAAAACTAACCATCGTAAGCGGTAAGTAAAAGGGAGAAAGAAATAGGGGTTGAAAAACATGCATCACACACACGCACGCTTATTACAACTGTTGGCCCTCTCGACGGAAGGTCCGAATAAGAAGCTAACAAGCTAGCTACACTAAGCTAATTAAACTAATTATTACGCAATGAAGCTAATTAACTAACTAGTTATTACAACACAAATAAGCAGCTAAACGCATTAACTACTTAAATACAGAACCAAAGCATAAACTAGCTAAGGAAAGAAACTAAGTAGAGCAGTAAAACGGGAGCCTCAAAGGGAGAAGAATGTATGCATGCTGTAGACACCCCATTTTTGACCGTCCTTAAGACTTGGACGTCATCATTTGAACACTCGATGATCATCTATGCTTGTGTTCGTTTTGGGTTCCCGAAGGTCTTGGTTGCGCGCCTTGCCTTAGGATCTCTCAACTTGTTTGTTTTGTGCTTGGTTGTGGACCAAGGACTTGTGGTTTTGCTTTTGAGAAAAGAGGGTGGCTTGTTGGCCATCCCTACAACCCATCGGCCATGGCCTTGTGCCATCGGCCTTGTTTTCTTGCCATCGGCCATAAGTGGTGGCCAATCGACACTCTTTTTGGTCAATCGGCCATATTTCTTGGCCGAGACCTTTCTATCTGTTTTTTTAGATATTTTTGTGCCAGCTGTGACAGTTGGTAAGCACAATTCTCATTCTCCATACGTATATAGAGGGATTGAATCAATACTCAAGCTTGTTCAACAAGCTTGAGAATTGATTTTCTCTAAGAAGGGATACCCCTCTCCCTTTCCAAAGGTTCTGAAAAGTTGATATACAAAACATATATCACTTTCTCTCTATATTTTACCTCTCTCTCTCCATTTGCTCTTGTTTGTGCTCAAAAGTGTAAATTCTTCATACTATTGCACACAAACACCTACTAGAACACCATCCTTTTGTTGCTGAGGTACTTAGAAGCTGGTGTTAGAGTTTTTGGTTTGGTTTAAGCTCAAAAAAGCTGCTGAAATTGTGTTCTTGAAGGTGTTCTTCAAGAGTGAGAAACTAACCTTTTAATCCTTTGTTTTGGCTTAAGCTTTTAGACCTAAACTTTCTACTGTAAAAAATTCTGATTTTTCATGCTTGTGATGTTTGTTTAAGGTCACTTTTGTGTTGGGGGTAGTCTACCCCCTCTTAGGCCTTGTTTGGCCTTGTTTTGAACCATCCTTTTAAGCCATTGGGACCACCTTGTTTGGGCATTCTCACCACTAAAATCCAGAGGATTTTCAGTGGTGGAAAGGTGGTTTTGAGGTCCCAAATAGGATAGGGTCATCCTCTCTCCTTGTGTTTTGTATGCTAGTATAAATGGCTCATAATAGTAGCATGTTTGCTTAGCATGTTTTGGTTCCATTTCAGCCACTTTTTGGTATTATTTTAGCATGCTTCAACTCTGCTTTAAGTTGGTTTGATAGTATCTTGCATGCTTCACATACTTGTAGAGCAATCTTGCATATCATTCTTGAATGTTTTGGCTCAACTCAAAGAAGCTTTCCCTCATGTTTTACCATGCTTGAGCTCTGTTTGATGTTGTTTTAGTCATGCATGCATTGTTTTGTATAGCCATGGTTCAATCTAGCTTGTTAGCTTTGTGTATCAAGTCCACTAGCATGCATTGCTTAGACTATTCTCATGATTTGGCATCATTTGAAATGTTATTTCAGTGCATGTTTCATGGTCATACACTTGCCTTTGTCACTCTTTTAATGCTTAGGAGGTTTGGTGTTTTATGCCTTAAGAGTGGGTCATTGTGCATGCCTCTATGCTTAGGCCTTTGGGCTATCATTTCAATGTATTTTTGGTCCTGTTTTACCATGATGCATCTCTGATTTTTATTGTCAAAGTCATGCCATGTTTGGTTTTGATAGGTGTAGTGCAATCCCCTTTGTTGGCCTTACTTGCATCATGCCTTATGCCTTTCATGTTGACTTGTTTTGGCTTTGGTCCATCCATGTTTTAGACTCACTTTGGTATACTTTAAGACTGTTTTGGTTTGCTTAGGCCATTTGCTTCATGTTTTGCATAGCCTTAGTGCAAGTGCCTACGCTAGCTTCAAGTTTTGAGCTTTCTTGCATGCCATACTTGCATTGTTTGGTTGATTTGGCATCATTCTATGCATGATTTCAAAGCTTATAGTGTTGTAACATTTCCACTTTTGTCACTCTTTGAGCACTCTTGAGAGCTGTGCTCTTATGCCTAGGTGATAGGCCATTACATGTGCATGCTTTGTTTTGTATTTCATATCATCATTTCATCATTTTGGCCACTGATTTGGGCATGATTAAGGTCTGTCCATTTTGGTTTAAGTCCATCTTTGCATGTTGTTGCATGCTTATTGCATTGCATGTTGTTGCATGCTTATTGCATTGCCTCATGTTGTTGCATGCTTGTGTTGCTTTGTTAAGTTGATCATGCATGCATTACATTGTGTTTAATATGCTTGCTTTGCATTGTTGTTTGGATTAAGGGTTTAGTCCAAACACGAGGAACGAGGGACGTTTCATACTTGAAGTGATGAAACATGCCTCAATCCTCGGTCGCCGACCCTCCTGAGCATGCATGATAGAGGTTAAGGCATTTATGTGTTTTTGTGCATTTCATCCATATTGATTTGTACAACCCGGCCTCTTTGGCCATCATGCATCGAAATGCGTGATTGATGGCTCGAGAGTCGAGCACTGCACTCCTTTGAGTTTCAAACATGATATGGGGTGTAGTTGCACAACATTTTCTTGCAAATGTATTGCCATGCCTCTATTTGTACTCTACTGCAGCAAAATGAGCAGTTTGCAAGAAGAGATGGCCGATCGGCTATCTAGTGTGCCGATCGGCTATCAGTATTTGGCCGATGGACTCAAAAGTGGTCGATGACCCTTATTTCTTGGCCGATGACCATACCATTTGGCCGATGGCCTCTCAGCATGTCCATGAGGTGGATCAGAAGTG
This sequence comes from Camellia sinensis, assembly GCF_055761805.1. Taxonomy (NCBI): domain Eukaryota; kingdom Viridiplantae; phylum Streptophyta; class Magnoliopsida; order Ericales; family Theaceae; genus Camellia; species Camellia sinensis. The sequence goes on along the minus strand of NC_138961.1, from coordinate 241,491,166 downwards.
TTTTGGATATTTTTACAATTTTTAGAAGTCTAAAATAGTGCAAACAGAGGCAACATGAGGCATGGTAACGGATTTCCAAGCGAAGTCGATCGAGCATGCATATGCCCCTCTTCTCGAGGCCGTTTTAACTGCTTTGTATAGTTAGTTAATTTGTAATTAATTATTTAATGTGTTAGCTAATTTAATTCTTTGTTGTAAATTCATAATTAGCTTAGCTTAGCTAATATTCAATTTGATTATGGAATAATTAGTCTAATTAGATTATTAGATTAGTTAGAATAGCTTAGCGTGGCTAGCTTGTATTAGTCATTCAGACCTTTCGTCGAGAGAGCGCATTATTGTAATAAGTGTGCATGAGTGTGTGAATGTCTTCCAACCCCACGTCTTTCTCCCTTTTACTTAACCACTTACGATGGTTAGTTCTGGGTCATGTTTCAATTAGCATTCCTATGCTTGCATGTTTGCATTCATTCATTTGTCTTGCATGCACCGGGCTCGGCACATCATACAAACTGCATTGTATTTCAATACATTTACTTGAATACGTGTTCAACAGCATGTTATCAAGTTGCATTTCATATGCCATCTTAGAATAGCCAAGCCTATTTTAGTTGTATTTTTGCATGTGTTGCATTAGGCATCTTAACATAGCTAGGATCATGCATTGATTACTAACTAGCTTCTATTTTGGCTCGGAGTACACTGTGAGTGTTTACGCTTTAGCATACTGCATGTATGTTATTGATTGCCATGATAGCATGCTTGCAATGAGGCTAACTGCTTATATGTTTAACTGCATGAATGCTTGTGGATGAAGGCTTCATTGCTTGAATTGGAACAATTCATCGAAATGAGAGTTTTAAGCCCACTTTGCGGAGTGGCAAAATCATATTTTCTAAGCCCACTTGAGGGTGGCAAATCCACGACTTAGTCTACTTGCGAGTAGCACTTTCAAACCATTTTCAAACAAACATGAGATGTTTTGTTCCAACTTAGGCGATCTAGTCTATACTTGTATGTTGTGCGCATCACGTAGCAAGCTAGCTAATAAACCGGAATAAGAACACATATGTTTTCAAAAACAAAATATCATGTTAGTAAAGGTCAATCCTTTGATCGGGCAAGCAGGGGTGCTCATTGCATGACCTTCCCCTCTCATACCCAAGTTCTCGAACCGAGACAACTTTGGTGATGACGGACACGTGGCCTTAGGCACGAGTCAAGGTTTCCTAAATTTCCCAAAAACAAAATATTTAGGTGGCGACTGTGTATCTGGCAAAGCTGTCCATGTTTGGCACTTCTTTATAAAAATCAGTTTTCCAAAACGATTTGCTGGATTTGGAATCTTTGGTGATTTATCGGTCTTGCATTGCACTTTGCGAGATTAGATTCAGAACCGTGACATTGAGTCCAAACTGTAGTAGCTAATGAACAAAATGGATTTCGCGCCATTCGCGCGCGGAGCCGTGGCGTTCGGGCATGTCTATAGTTTCTGGCGACTCTGCTAGGGATTTAGAGAACCTAACTCGAACTCGTGATATCTTGTTTTGATTACACTTATGTGTCTCTTTGCATTGCATTTGCATTGGTGCGCCTAGGACACCGTATTTACTGTATGCTATTCCTAAATGGTTTGCCGAAGGCCCGCTTTGAGAAGCGTGCCGTAAGGCTGACCGGTTGCGGGCTTTGCCACGACGGGAACACAAACCTCAGTTTTTACCTGGGCACCCCTTTTGACCATTCGACCTAGTGCATATCGGAATTCATTGTGACCATTCCAAGCTAGGACAGGTTGCTTACCCGATTGTAGGTTGTTTGAAAACCGTTGTGTGCGTAGTGAAACCCTAGCTCCTGACAATAGGACCGGGAAACCCTACCCCTCCATAGGGGTGTTTTGGCTCTTACTTGCTTGATTATGTGCTTTTAGAGTTGGCCTCTACAAGAATGCATGTATCAGTTTGCAAGTCTGGGTATCAGGCCTGCAGGCATTAGTATTTGGGAATCAGTTTTACCTACAGGTATCAGATTCAGAAATTCAGATTCAGGGCAGTGATTTGGGAACAGTGATCAGTGGTTGAGAATAGTTCTTTCAGCTTGAGTTTGTCAACTGTGTGTTGTCTTTATTTAAGCTGTTATGCTGTCCGTTTTTCTAGTTATTTGTTTCCTTATTATGCTTTATTTATCTTTTTGCAAGGTAGTTTAACACCATTGCTTCTAACCAAACAGATATTCCCCAAGCACTCTAGGTTAGAGGTCATAGACTTCGTCGATCCAAGGATCTGACAGACGGACAAGCAGTGTTCTTTTCTTTACCCCCGGTTACTAGACGGAGGTCAGTAAGGCGCAGTGTATCGGTACAGCGGTCACCAGATCAGTGGTCCATCCCACCAGTGAATAGTCAAGCTAAGGTCTCAGTTTCTACTACAGGGACAGATATACCTGTTGCTCAAATAGACCAGCACAATATGACAGGTATAGAGGAGATGATACGTCAGCTCCAGAAAAGTATGAAAGCCATGTAGCAGGATGCTGCCCGTCAAGCATAATTTTTTGCGCGCCAGGCCGAGGTTATGGCCCAACAAGCAGAGTTGATTGCTAGACTTCAACAACAACAACCACCACAGCAAGCCGGAGCATCTACTTCGCACCCACCTCCTCCCCCACCAAGAGTTCCAATACTTGGGGAGACAGCACACGTCCAGGATAATACGGACGTTCCAACAGGGCCAGCTCCGCCCCCTACCCTAGCTCTCCAAAGCACAGACCAACCTGAGGGATACGCCGTTTGAGTTCGAGGTGGATCCGACAGCGCTAAAAGTGAGCAAGCTAGAAAAGCTGTTCAAGAAGTCTTAGGGCATGAAATCCATCCCGAATATAGAGGACGGGTACACCAACTCGGCCGTGACTCTGCCGGACCAGTTTAAAATGTCGCACATAGACCATTTCGACGAGTCCAGCGATCCTATAGTACATTTGCGGCTGTTCTTGGATATCTTAAGGCCGATGGGCCTCTCTAGATTGCAGAAGCTTTCCTTGTTTGGCCGAATCGTGTCGAGTGTAGCGGCTATTTGGTATGCAAAACTGGAAGACTCTGTCAAGAGGAACTATGAGGAGATGGCTGAGGCCTTCGTAGCTCAATACTTCTATAATACGCAGATCGAGGTCACAACTCGTGATCTCGAGATAACTAGGCAAGAGCCGAAGGAGAGCTTCTCCGATTTTGTGACCCGCTAGAGGGCCAAAGTCGCGATGATGACAATCAGGCCTATTGACAAAGACCAAATACGGATGGTTGCGCGCAACCTCCAGCCCAAGCTCATACAGAAGATGATCGTCCTCCCCCTCTCCATCTTTACAGATCTACATGAGATAGGGGAGCAGATTGAGTACACCGTGAAACAGGGCCTCATTGATAATGAGAGAGAGCAGCCCAAGAGGGCATTCATCCGCAGTACGAATGCAGGCACAAGTAGTGCTGCAACTGCCAAGACTTTAGATATGGGTATGGTCACCACCACCACCACCCCAAGAACCCTTACAGCTACGCCATTCACCGGTGCATCCGAAAGTGGCTCACAAACAACCAAGTTTCCACCCCGAGGCCAAAAAACCTTCACCCCACTATACATGTCTTTGTCCAAGGCTTTGGGGGTTTTGATCAGGAAAGGGCATTTGAAGCCCCTAGAACCGCGGCCATTGCCAGAAAAACTTCCCCCCTCCCATAACCCGGCGAAGTACTACGCTTTTCACCAATAGCATGGTCATGACACTGACCAATGCTATAGATTGCGTCACGAGATTCAGGATCTCGTCGACAACAGGGTGATCGTGCCTCCGGAGAAACCGAATGTCACAACCAACCCTCTCCCACCACATAACCAAGCTCCACCTCCCAAACGCATCAATCTGATCCAAACTGGGGTTGTGTCATACGACCCTAGCATATATATCACCCCTTCCCACTTGCCCAAGCCGGAGGTGTTCATTCCTGACAGCACTGACTTGTGCATGTTGGACATATCCCAAACCCAACCTGAAACAATAGTGGTGACTATCAAAGATAGAATTGGGTCGACTGTGGAGACAGATGAGAATGATTAAATAGAGCCTGAGGGGTCTGCGAGATTCATGTACAACCTGAGAGGTTACATTACATCAGCAAGCCAGGCTAGGCCGAATGTGGAATTTCCAGTAGGGGCAGAGATTTGTTAGTCCGGGAGAATGGACCTAATCAGGGACTAGATAACCTAGCGGGTCTGGAAGAGGACATTGCAAACCTTCAGTTTTTCAACGAACAAGACTCAAGGGACGTGACTGTCAACTGGTTTGATCTGGAAGGGTCAGTGGAAGCTACTGGATGGCTCAGCGATGAGCCAGATATTGTTGAGCAGCCTCAGCCAGAACAGGACCCGTCAGGGATGGGGACATCAGCTGTGGCCGGAAGGGCCGAGGAACAGGATGCACCGTCGGAGAGCACCGGTGTTAAGAATTTTGCTCAAAATATGGACAGTTTGGGTATGGAAGATACTGAACAGCAGGCTGCACTGAAGTAGTTTGAGCAAGAAAGGATCGAAGATTCTGAGAGGGCCAGAAAGGTGAAAGCCCCTGCGGGGACAGAACGTGCTGTGTGCACAAGAATGGAGCGTGCTGCGAGCACAGGAACAGAAGGTCCTGCGGGCAAAGGAATAGTTGTAACGGAGCCGAACAGGTGTCTGTCGGTTGTCGATGGCATGTGGTGGAAAGATGACAACCTATGTCTTGCCCACATTGATGAGGACTGGGGGAATAACCAGCCGGATGATACCTGGTATGTTGGCGAGGTTGACCACATGACTAGGAGTGGGCGGTATTTCAAGCCCCCACACTTAGATCAACCAGAGGCATCCAGAAAGGACAAAGAGGTAGACAATCAAAAAGAAAAGTTGCTCAAAGAGGAGGCTGTACTGAAACAGCTGAAGAAGATACAAGTAGACATCTCCATCTGGGGACTGTTTATGGCCTCAAGAGTTCATAGACAAGTTGTCCTTTCTGCAATGGACAAGGATAAACTTTTAATAAATACCACGCCTGAGCAACTGGTAGGACTGGTCTTTCCGGGAAGAGCTTCCCCGACGCTAACCTTCACCGACAAGGAGCTGCCACCTGAGGGTGCAAACCATAACAAACCTATCTACATCTCTGTGTAGTGTAAAGACAAATGGATACCGGTGGTTCTTGTCGACACAGGATCCACTATTAATGTGTGCCCGTCGAGGACGACATATGCAATCGGGTTGAAGCCCGTGGATTTTGTGCCAACTGCCCAGGTGATAAGGGCCTACGACAATACCAGCAGAGAGGTGATGGGGACCGTAAAGATTCAGACTCAGGTTGGTCCAGGATAGCAGGATATTGACTTTTATGTCTTGGACGTTCCCGTAACCTTTAATCTACTCTTAGGGCGGCCGTGGCTGCACCAGGTAAAGGTGACTCCACCCTGCACCAAATGTTGAAATACCCCCACGGGAAAGTGGTGGCTATAGTTTTTGGGAATTCGTCAATCCATCCGCCGCCAGAGGTGTCTACACCTGTTTTAGAAATCGAGCATGGCACAGAAGATGTGTTCCTGCTAGGATTTACCCTAGCCAAGGCCCGGGTCGTACAGAACATCTTAGCTGTTAATGAGGGGTTATATGTCAGTGCGCAGTCTGTATACCTCATGAACAAGCTCCAGCACATCCCCGGGATGAGATTAGGAAAAAGTGGCCGGAAGGGCATTACAACATTGGCCGAACTGCCGCACAACCCGCATACCTTTGGTTTAGGTTATCTACCTACCAAAGAGGACTGGGTGAGGAGAGGCAAAGAGATGGCTGGAAGAGCCAGGGCCAAGCAGACCGGGAGGCATCATGAGTTGATGCATCGGCCTATCCAGGGCACCCTGAATGGACACTTTGTCTGGGAGGGAGAAGACTTTCCATTCTGCGGCTTCCCAGAGCCATGGCTAAACGCAAAGAAGAGGCGCCTGCCGGGATTGGAGATCTTCTTTGACTTGCAGTTGTCTGGGAATGATGTTGCCAAAGAGCAAACAAACCCATCAGCTGAGGCTGAGTAATGTAAGGAAGAGGATTCCGAGAGCACCGAGATTGAAACGGGGGTAGCACTGGTTTGTCTACTTTCAGATCCTCCGATCGTACATGAGTGCTTGGGGGATAACTCAGTGTCTATGATTGGGAACGAAGTAGCTGTGAGCCCATCTGCAAACATTCTAGACGCGTCCATCGCACCCTCCCTCATCTGGCAGTACGAGGAGAGATTTTTATCAAGCAGCACCGGGTCAGGTAGTGAGCCAGAATCTGATTCCACCGAGTCGGTGGAGTCAGAATCAGGTTCCATCTCATCTGAGTCTGAGTCTGGTATTCTTGGGGGTGACAACTCGGATGCCACAGTCCTGTCTAGGTCGTCTTTTTCTTTTTCCTTTGAGTCTGTTGTAGCAGAGGAATCAGGCGACTTGGAAGTGATTAATGAGAATGGAATGGCTGTGGCCTTCAAGTATTTTTATGTGCCTTTGATTTATTGTATTAATCAAGACTTTCAAAATTTCGATGAAAACGGTGAGGAAGAAATTCCTCTGATTTTGAAATATTTGCTTGATCAAGAGCAGAAGATGTTTGTAAAACCGTTGGTTGATGAAATCACCACAATTAATGTTAGTACTGAGAAGGACCCGCGGCTGGTCCAGATCGAGTCCATGTTGTCTTCGGAAAAGCGCGAGCGCTTAGTCGCTTTATTAAAAGATTTCAAAGATGTTTTCGCGTGGCCCTACGAAGACATGCCTGGAATCGATCCTGAGATTGTACAGCACCGGATCCCTCTTGACCCAAAGGCTCAACCTGTTAAGCAGAAGCTTAGAAGGATCCGCCCGGACTGGGCTCTCAAGATCAAAGAAGAGGTCACCAAGCAAATTGACGCAGGGTTCCTGCTGGTATCTGAATACCCAACTTGGTTGGCCAACATAGTTCCAGTGCCGAAGAAGGATGGCAGAATTCGGGTATGTGTGGACTTCAGGAATTTGAACAAAGCCAGTCTGAAGGACGACTTTCCTCTGCAGCATATCGACGAGTTAGTGGACTTCACTGCTGGGCATGCGTTGCTCTCATTCATGGATGGCTTTTCTGGCTACAACTAGATTCTGATGGCACCCGAAGACCTAGAGAAGACTGCTTTCACCACCCCGTAAGGGACCTATTGTTATAGGGTTATGCCGTTTGGGCTGAAGAATGTTGGAGCTACGTATCAACGGGCCACAACCATAATTTTGCACGATATGATCCATAAAGAGGTTGAGGTGTACGTGGACGACATGATTGTCAAGTCCAAGGAAAGAGAGGGCCACTACACCGCCTTGCAAAAATTCTTTCAACGGATCAGAGAGTATCGGTTACGGCTGAATCCTCAGAAGTGTACGTTTAGTGTTACAGCAGGGAAAATGCTGGGATTCTTGATTACACAGAGAGGTATCGAAGTCTACCCTTCCAAAATCAAGTCCATCATAGAAATGCCACCATCGAGGACTAAAAAGGAGGTGCGAGGCTTTCTGGGTAAAGTGCAATTCATAAGACGGTTTATTACAAAATTAACCTTGACTTGTGAACCACTCTTTGGTCTCCTGAAGAAAGTAAAGAAATTCCAATGGGACAGCTGATGCCAAGCTGCTTTTGAACAAATCAAGCAATATTTACAGAACCCACATGTGTTGTCATCGCCTAAGCCGGGAAAACCGTTGATCTTGTATCTTCAGTGACTGAAACTACAATGGGTTGCATGCTTGCAAATGAGTCTGAGGACAAAGTGGAGAGAGCTATCTACTACCTGAGCAAGAAAATGCTGGATTACGAGACCCGCTACACTCCGCTGGAGAAGGCTTGTCTGGACTTGGTATGGGCTACCAGGAAGCTGCGGCACTACTTGTTAGCTCACTCTGTAATACTGGTTTCGAGATTAGATCCCATCAAATATCTCTTCGAGAAACCAGCATTTACGGGTAGGGTAGCCTGTTGGTTACTTCTGTTTTCGGAATTTGATTTGAAATACATGACGTGCAAGTCAGTGAAGGGGAGAGTGGTAATGGAGTTCCTAGCCGATCACCCAGTGGAAGAGGATGAAGCAGTTGAGTATTTGTTCCTAGACGAGGCCATTCTGCACGTCGAAAAAGAGACTTGGACGATGTACTTTGACGGAGCGTCAAACCAATACGGGTATGGGATAGGGGTGTTACTGATAGCACCCGACAATTCCCGCATACCTTTAGCATTCAAACTCTGGTTCAGAGTATCAAACAATGAGGCAGAGTATGAGGCATGTATTGCCGGTTTAGAAGCCGCCCTAGAACTAAGGGCAAAACGGTTGGACGTCATCGGGGACTCGAACCTTGTTGTATCTCAAGCTAAAGGAGATTGGAAAGTTAAAGAAGAAAAGATGAGAATCTATCACCAAACCTTGGACGTACTGATTCCTCGGTTTGAGAAACTGAACTTCGCTCATCTGTTAAGAGAGAACAACAGGTTCGCGGATTCATTAGCAACTTTATCTTCTATGATAGACATCCCTTTCGGAGTCCGGATGCGTCCGATCATCATCGAACAGAAATTCGTGCTGGCCTACAAGCTAATTGCTGCCATAGATGAGGTACAAGATGAGAATCCCTGGTATTATGATGTCTGGAACTTCTTGGAAAAAGAAGCGTATCCACCAGGGGCAAATGCCAAGGACAAAAGGGCAATTCGAAGAATGGCTACTCAGTTCATCGTCTACGGAGGAAAACTATACAAGAGAGGTCATCTTGGGATGCATAAGCTGTGTGTTGATGCTGAAGAGTCCAAGCACCTGATGGAGGCCATCCATGGAAGAGAGTGCGGAGTGCACATGAATGGGGTGATGCTAGCTCGGAAGATCCTTAGACAAGGTTATTACTTGTTCACCATGGAGGAGGATTGTATTGGCGTTGTCCGGCGATGCCACAAATGTCAGATCCATGCAAACCGCATGAACATTCTGCCATCGAAGCTGTACAACATGACTTCGCCATGGCCATTTTCAGTCTGGGAGACTGATGTAATCAGGGTTGTCACTCCGAAGGGGTCCAATGGGCATGAGTTCATTCTAGTAGCAATAGACTACTTTACAAAGTGGGTTGAGGCCCAATCTTATGCGATGTTGAAGGCATCGCATGTTGCTAAGTTCATCAGGAACAACATTATCTGTCGCTACGGGGTCCTGAATGAGATTATTTCAGATAATAGTTCCCACTTCAAGAACGAAGTAATCGACTTGTTGGAGAAATACAACGTGGCTTTTCATAAGTCATCTACATATCGGCCGCAAACCAACGGAGCAGTTGAGGCCGCCAATAAGAACGCCAAACACATTCTGCAGAAAATGGTGGAAACCTACCGGGACTGGCCAGATAAGTTGCCGTTTGTTCTGTGGGGCTACCGGACTTCAATTCGAACTTCTACTGGGGCAACTCCGTATTCCTTGGTTTATAGGATAGAGGATGTTCTATCTATCGAAATTGAGGTTCCGTCATTGCGAGTATTGGCTGAGTGTCAGATAGCTGAGGCAGATTGGCAGCAAAGCAGGTTCGAAGAACTCATGCTCTTTGATAAAAGAAGGGTGAAAGCACTGTATCACGTCCAGGGTTATCAACGACGAATTGCCAGGGCTCTCAACAAGAAGGTTAAGTCCAGGAATTTGAAGGAAGGGGATCTTGTGCTCAAAGACAACCAAACTCCCATCCACGACCCTAGGGGCAAGTTCAGACCTAATTGGACGGGCCCTTACATCATTAAGTCTATCTGGTCAGGTGGAGCTATCGTTCTGATGGACCAAGGTGGCCTAGAGTTCTCCCAACCAATCAACATTGATAAGTTAAAGAAATATTTTCCTTGAGTGGCTCGCTAGGCCGAAAACTCGAAAAGGCGACCTAGGCAAAAGTTAGAGCACAGAAAATTTGAAATTATAAAAACTGAGCTCGCAAGGTTGAAAACCAGAAAGGGCGGCCTTGGCAAAAGTTAGAGCACAAAATGTGAGGGTTAATACACGAGTGAACCTGAGCCGAACTACGTAAGGCTTGATTCCCATCTTTGGGATACGTAGGCAACTTCATCCTGAAGTCCAGCCATAAACACTTCCAAATCAACCTTGTCCATGTGATCATGTTTGGTCATCTTTGTCTATTTTGCATTCAAGAGCTTGGTTATGATCTCCAGTGAAGTGCTATTCAGACTAGAGGCAACTTTCCAGTTGCTAGGATCCGGGGTTGTGCATCTCAGTGACATATCTCAGGCGTGTCCAGTTCTGATCCATATCGAAAATGGTTTTGAAAAGTTTTAATAAAAGTTGATTTTGCTCAAATTAATCTTTTTACAACTTAGACTATTTTTGGACCAAACGGAAAATTTTCAGTACCCACAGCCTTCAATTACATTGATTTCAATACAGAGTTCTCCTTCTCTTGAATACAAGTTGAAGTTGTTTTTTATTACATTCATAAGGAAAACTTGAAAGTACTGATTAAAGCAAATAAATTCAGGGCATAATCAGGTGTTCCTGTGTCCCCTCCCAGAGCTTGTGGAAGCCTCTGATGCCAAAGTAGGCCTAGACTGTGCCTCTTCATTGAGCCAAGCTATGCACTCATCAGAGAGGGTGCAACTGAAAGTGGGAGCAGGGGTCAAAAGCTCTCTCGTCCTCCATGCTGTGGCATACCGAGCTAGCTGCGCGCCTCAGACCAAAAATGCAGCAGGGTACTCTATCCCCTCTTTCGGGCAAGTCTGATCATGTCCGAACTGGCGCCGAAATTGGAACGGAAAGTAAAAGACACAGTATATCAAGCCAATCAACTGGATCCCGTGCTGGCAGATCATGCTGTAGCTCATCGCCGGTAAATTGAGCCAGGGGCAGTGCCAAGCAATGTCGAGAGCAGACAAACTGCGCATCCATTCACACCACCATCCCTCATCTGGGGCATCGACTAGACGTCGTCGGAAGAAGCAGCTGCGAGCTGAATATGCTGGGCATAAGTCCACAACCTTCAATTTATCCATCAACCATATCTGGGGAGGGATGAAAAATGAGAGATTAAAGAATAGAGAGGCGTACGTTGAGAGAAAAGTGAGAAAAGGGTTTTGAGAGAAAAATCGAGTCTGAGGGCCAAGTGATGTGAGCAATATATGTGAGATAGGGTGGGAAACATTACCTACAGTAGTAGTGGACTCCCCGCAAATCTAGTCGTCTCTCGGCGATGAAAAGCATCCAAACCCATCAATGTCTCAGCTAGTGTCATGGCAATGCAGCTCTTGCCCTCTTTTAAGCCCTCGGCAACTTCAATCAAACGAGTGCTAAACCCTCTGGAGTTCGGGGGCAAGCAAGAAATGAGACAGCATGCATAAGCAAAGCGCATGTCGCCGATAACCCTGCCAGTCATGATCGCCATGGTCACCGGCATCAGAAAATCGACTAACCAAGCTCGGAATGTCTAGTTCTTTGTCGTGAATCAATGACCGAGCATCATGCAAAGTAAGGCCGCACATCCGTCCTAAGGCTTGGACATAGCCGAAGCGGAATTGAGGCAAGATTTCTTCATCGCGCTCGGATTCCATTAAAGCTTGGAAGTCCTCGAAAGTGGGACACATCTCTTGTCCGCTAAAGCTAAAGACGTGTGTTACCGGATTCCAAAACCTTACCGCGGCATGAAGGAACGAAAAACGCAGCGGGGCATGACTCAACGTGAATAGTGCATTTATGCCAAAATCTCGAAAATTTAGGTTTTCTGAGCCATCTAAGTTGGTAATCCAATTTGTGAGATTTTAGATAAGAAATGCTTCCATTTGGTACAAAAAACTGAGCAGAAATGGAGAAAACTATGAAGCTGGGGCTTTTGTAGAAGATAAGGTATTGAATGGAAGACAGGTGTCAGCATTCTGGAGGTTCTTGCCATTTTTGACCGATCGGCCAAAAAGAGTGCTGACCAACCATCTTTTTTGGTCGATCGGCTAGTAATGATGGCCAGTGGCCATTTCTTGTGGCCGATGGCGTCTCATATTAGCCGATGGCCTTTCCTTATGTTCTCTAAGCTGTCTATGTGTGAGAACTTGTGATTGGTTCCACTTTGAAGGCCTTTCGGTGATGATTTTGTGAAGTCACGCCTGTGTTACTGCAATTTGTTTATCGAGTTGTTGTACTTTTGTTTATTGAGTTGTATTTTATGTTCTTTAGTCCTTGTCTTGCTTATCGAGTTGTATTTACATTTGGTTAGCATGTCAAGTTCTTTGTTTTGCTTATCGAGTTGTTTTATTGTTAGTTGGTTCACTACCTGATTAATGCAATTCGAGTGTTTAGTTTTCAAAACAAAGTTCATTCTCATTTACATTGTTATGTAATATGATGCGATGTGATGCGATGCGAAGCTTAGAATGTACAAATGCAACACTTTTTTAACAAAAATAGCTGTTTCATTTCATCATATTTTCTTTTGTAAAAGTACATAGTTTTGGAGAAAATAAAACCTGCCTGAGGCAGTATAATTTGCAAACTACTAATAAAAAGAAAAATAAAGCAAGAAAAGAAAAGCAGCAAAAAAATGTCTGGATCGGCACCAGTCACCTCAAGTACGGGAGTTTGTCCTTGTCTTCTTCCTGGACGAAGCTCCAGGATCATCGTCGCCAGCTCCGCCGTCTGAGCGCGAGCTCGAGCCACCTCGAGCCTCATCCTTAGACGACTCTGCCTCTACATCAAACTCGTCGTCATCTGGGACAGGTACCCGAGAGCTACTCTCAGAGTGAGTACGCCCGGCTCTGCTGCGGTGGCGTACTGAGATCCCTCATCCTGCTCTCCCCGCTCCTCGGGCAGGTACTGATGGTCCTACTGGAGCACCCCCTGCGACCGGTATCTAGAATGGGGCCTGAAAAGAATAATTGGTAAACGCATCAGTTACGCTATGCAAAGTCGAGTATGAATACCGAATACAGTGTATGGGTACAGTGTATAAATGCTGTGAATAGTGTATGAATGCTGTGAGCAGTGTATGGGTGCCATGAGCAATATATGAGTTACAGTGTATCAGTGCCGTGAGTGGTATGTGAGTGTAGTGTATCAAGTGTCGTATTGATAATGCGATATATCAGATCAGTATGGAACATAATGTGCAAAGTTTTGGGACTGAGTTTGAAGAAACTTACCGGGATACCGTAAATGCTGAGCAGGTCTATGCTCCTCTGCAGTGTAGACACCCCATTTTTGACCGTCCTCAAGACTTGGACATCACCATTTGAACACTCGATGATCATCCATGTTCGTGTACGTTTTGAGATCCCGGAGGTCTCGGCTACGCGCCTCGCCTCAGGATCTCTCAACTTGGTTGTCTTGTGCTTTGTTGGACCAAACACTTGTTGGTTTTTGCTTTGGAAGGTAGAGAATGGCTTGTTGGCCATCCTCATGCCTCACCGGCCATGGATTGAGGCCATCGGCCGTGTCTTCTTGCCACCGGCCATTGGTGATGGCCGGTCGACACTTTGTGTGGACGGCTGACCATTTATTTGGCCGATGGACTCCTTTTCTGGCCGGTACCACTTTTTTGCCTTTTTCAGGCATTATGCATGCCAGCTGTACCAGCTGGAGTGCACGAATTTGTCTGTATGGAGGAATTTCACCCTTTGCTCAAGCTTCTTGAGGAAGCTTGACCCTTTCTCTAAGCTTCCTCAAGAAACTTGGACCTTTGGGTTAGCTTCCTTGAGAAGCTTAACCCCCTTGACCCTTTTGTTTTGCTTCCCTTAGAAGCTTCAAGCCTTCATCTTGCTCTATATAAGAGGACCTTCCTCTTCCTTTGAGGAGGTTCAGCAAAACCAGAGATAATACATATATATCTGATATATAAACCACTCTCTCTCTATATCCTCCTCTCTTTCTTCATTTGTGTGTGTTTGAGAGTTCAAAAGTGTGTTTTGTTCTTAGTTTTGCACTAGGACACATAGTATTACACCATACATCGGTTCTTGAGGTGTTGAGAGATTGTTCTTGGAGGTTTTGGGTTGGTTTTGATCAGAAAAAGGGGCTAGACTTGCTGTTCTTCAAGTGTTCTTCAAGGGTGAGTATAGTTGCTTTATATTCCCCATTCTTGCACTAGTTTTTAACCTATCTTGCATACTGATTTAAGCTTTGTGTATAACTGAAAAAAGTCTTGTATTTGCATGCTTAAGATCTTTCATTAAGGTCTCTTTTGTGTTTGGGGTCGACCTCCTCCTCTTAGGCCTTGTTTGACCCCTTTTTGTGCCTTCTTTGTTGAGCTTTGAATACTTTTGTGTATTGGCCTTCTCACCACTGAGGTCTTGAAGTCTTGCATAGGGGATGGACACCCCTCTCCCCTCATGTCTCATTTGCTTGTGTTTTGGCTTAATATGGTAGCATGCATGCCTAGCCTTGTTTGGCTTTATTTCAGAGGTTATTTGATGTTCATTTAGCATGTCTTACCTCTGTCCCATGTTGGTTTGTTGACCCTTTCCATGCATAATACACTTGCTTTGAAATCCCATCATTTGGCCTAAAATGTACTATGTTATAGCATATCATTTTAGCATGATTTTGGTTTGGTTCTAAGAAGGTTTTTAGCACTGTTTTGCCATGCTTGAGGTCTGGTTTCGGTTATTTTGATCATGTTTGCCATGATTTGTATAGCCCTCTTGCATCCTAGCTTGTTAGCCTTGGATGTGTGGGTCACTAGCATGCTTCACTTAGCTTATTCTCATGATTTGGCATTATTGGAGACCATATTTCAGTCTATGTTCCATGCTTGCATACTTGCATTTTACATCCCTTTCATGCCTTGAAGAGTTGTTGTTTTAAGCTTCATGTTTGGGCCATTGGGTGTGCCTTTAGGCTTAGGCCATTTAGATGCCATCTAGGTGGGTTTGGGGGCTTATTTGGCATGTTGTAACTCTGTTTTGCATTGATTAGTCCATGCCATGCTTGGTTGTGATAGTTGTAATGGAGTGCTCTCTTTGTAGTCTTGAATGCCTTTACTTTTGGTGCCTATTTCTTAGCATATTTTGGCCATGTTCCATGAATGTTCTAGCCTTATTTTGGTCTGTCCTAGGACTGATTTAAGCCATTTTGGCTCTTTGAGGCTTAGTTGGTATGGCTATGGTTTGAACCCTTCGGTTGGTTTCAAGCCTTAGGCCTCTTTGCATGCTATGTTTCACTTGTGCCTTTGGTTTGGCACTCCTCTTGACATGTTTTCAGAGCTTAATGCATTGTCATTCCCTTATGATTATCAGATCTTGCTCATGTTTGAAGGTTGTGCATTGTGGTCTAAGTAATGGACCAATTAGCATGCTTGTTTGCTTCGCATTTTGTTGCCTTCATCCATCATTTTGGCTACTGTTTTGGGGCGTGGCTGAGGCTCCTCCGTCTTAGTGTAAGACCACAGATCATGCATTTGTATATAGTTGCATGCTCATTACATTGCATGATTGTTGCATCCTTGTAGTTAATGCCTTGTCGCATGCCGATCATTTTGCATAGTTGCCTATTTAGATTACATTGTAGTGTTGCATACTTGTCATATTGCCATGTTGTTTGCATGATAAGTTGCATTATACTTGGCATGCTCATGTTTCATTATATTAGTCATATGTGTCGCATTGCATTTGGCATACTTGTATGCATTGCATTAGGTTTGGTTTGGGGTGTCAAACCGCGTTCGTACTCAAAGTGACGTAACGCACCTCGATCCTCGGTCGCCGACGCCCTTGATCTCAACATGATAGGGCGTGAAGGATTCATTTATTTTGTTGCATTCCTTTACATTGATTTGCAAACTTGGTGCCTTTGGCCATCATGCATCGAAATGCGTGATTGGTGGCCCGAGTACCGAAGGCCACACTCCCTTGAGTCCATAGCATGATAGGGAGTGGCCATGCACACATTGCTTTGAAAATTCCATACCATGCACTGTCTGTCCTCTGCTGCTGTCAAAACACGGTTCCGCAGGAAGGAATGGCCGGCCGGCCACTTACAGTGCCGACCGGCTACCAAAGTCCAGCCGGTGGTTCAATTTTTGGCCGATGGCCACATTCTCATAGCCAGTAATGCTCTATCGTGGCCGGTGGCATCCCACAACACTCAAGGAGTTATTCAGAAGGGTCCTGGAAACTTTCATAATTTTCAGAGAAGTAAGGCAGTGTAAACAGAGGCAACAGTGGCATGGAACCGGGTTTTCGAGCAAGGCGAGTCAAGCATGCATCATCCACGCATTCCGAGGCAGAGCTATGGCGGTCTCTTTAGTTTCATATTTAGGCTTTTTTTTGTAATTAATTTGTTAATTAATTAGAAGTTTTGTAATAATTAATTAGCTAGGATAGTTAATTCATTATTCGGCTTGTATTATTATTTCGAACCCTCCGAGCGAGGGCAATTGTGTAATAAGTGTGTGTGAGTGTGTGTATGTCTTCCAACCCCCACTTTTTTCTCCATTTTACTTACCTGCTTTCAATGGTTAGTATTAGGGCATATTTAAATTAGCATACCTTATACTATGCATTCGTGCATCCATACATTTGTCTTGCATGTACCGGGCTCGGCGCATCATACTAACTACATTGTATTTCAATTCCAAGTTGAATACGTGTTAGTTGTAGCATCATCATATGCCATCTTAGAATAGCCGAGCCTATTGTAGTTGCATCTCGTATGTGTTGCATTAGCCATCTTAACATGAACTAGGATCATGCATATGATTATTAACTAGTTTCTGTTTTGGCTTGGAGTACTCGGTAAGCATTTATGTTTTAGCATCCTTGCATGAGTGTAAGTGTTGCCATGATAGCATGCTTACCATGAGGCTATGTACTTATGTGTTACAACTGCTTGAATACCTGTGGGTGAAGGTTGGGTTGCTTGAGTTGGAATAATTCGTCGAAACCCGTGTTTTAGCCTACTTGCGAGTAGCAAAATTCAATCCATTTTCAAAACAAACGGATATGCGATGTTTTGTTCCAATTCATGGAATTCAGTCTATACTTGTATGTTATGCGCATCATGTAGTGAATCTAGGCTAATAACCGGTTTAAGAACGCATAACGTTTTCAAAACAAGATATCATGGTTAGTAGAGGCCGATCTTCGGATCGGGCAAGTGGGGGTGCTCATAGCTGGCCTTCTCCAATCGTACCCAAGTTCCCGAGCCGAGGCAACTTTGGTGATGACGGACACGTGGCCTTAGGCAAACGAGTCATGGTTTCCTAAATTCCCCCATAAAAAAAATATCTAGGTGGCGACTCTGTATCTGGCAAAGCAGTCCATGTTTTGGCACTTCTTTCAAAAAAAAATCTGTTTTCAAAAACGATTTGCCGGATTTGGACTCTTTGGTTCAGATTTAGAACCGTGACAATTCATGTCCTGAACTGTAGTGAGCCCATAATGAACGAAATGGGATTTCCCTCCCGGGGCATTCGGGGGACGTCTACAATTTTTGGCGACTCCGCTGGGGAGTTAGAGAGCTTGACTCAAACTCGTGATATCTTGTTTTAATTACACTTATGTGTTTCTTTGCATTGCATGTGCATTGGTGCGCCTAGGCCACAGTGTTTGCCATCTGTTATTCCTGAGCGGTTAGCTTGAGGCTACGTGCCATAAGGTTGACCGGTTACGGGCTCTGCCAGTATAGGAACACAAACCCCGATTTTTACTGGGGCACCCTTTTTGACCATTCGACCTAGTGCATATTTGGAATCCATAGTGACCATTCCAAACTAGGACAGGTTGCTTACCCGATTATAGGTTGTTTAAACCGCTGCGTACATAGTGAAACCCTAGCTCCTGACAAAATAGAACAGGGAAACCCTACCCCAACATAGGGGTGTTTTGGCTCACACTTATTTGTTATGTGCTTTAAAGTTGGCCTCTACAGGAATGTATGTATCAGCTTAGGAATTTGGGTATCAGGCCTACGGGCACTAGTTCAGTATTTCAGGAATCAGTTATCTGCAGGTATCAAATTCAGTTTTTGGGGCAATGATTCGGGGACAATGATCAATATTGAGGAACAGTGTATTCAGCTTATCAACCGTGTGTTGTGATGCCCAACTGTGTGTTGTGTGTTTATTTTGCACTGTTATGCTGTCCGTTTGTCTGGTTATTTATTTCCTTATTATTGCTTTATTTATCTTTTTGCTAGGTAGTTTAGCACAATTGCTTCCGACCCAGCAGATATTCCCCAAGCACTCTAGACTAGAGGTCGCCGACTTAATCGATCTGAGGATCTGGTCGACGAACAACTAGTGTTTTATTCTCTACCCCCAGTTATCAGACGAAGGTCGAGAAGACGCAGTGTATCTGAGCAGAGATTGCCAGAGCAGTGGTCAACCCCATGGTTTTAAAAACCGGACCGGACCGGCCGGTTGAACCGGTGACCGGATGGGGTTCCGGTCCGGTCGACCCTCTTAAACCGGCCATTTGAAAAAACCGGCCTATTTTTTGAAAATCGGTGAACCCACCGGTTAAACCGGTGAACCGGTCGACGCGGCCACGGGTTGATTGAACCGGTCCGGCCTTTTTTTTTTTTTTTTCCTGTTTTTTTATTTTCTTTCTTTCTTTCTTTCTTTCTTTCTTATTATATATATATATATATATTATATATATAATAAAAATTTAATTGGAAACTCTCTTTTAAGGGTCTCCTCTTGTGAGGAATCCCATTGAGAGCTTGAAATTATTATGAAAGCTTCTATCTATTTATAAGAAAAAAATTCTTCCAAAAAACTCAAGAAATATATGTGGGATTCAATCAAATTCATTGGAGGGAAACTTAAAATTTGATATCCCTCCAAAAATTTTGCTCTTCTTTCAATCAAAGTGTTTGAATTAAAATCATATGGAAGGAATATTAAATATTTAAATTCTTCTTCCAAAATGAAAATTAATAATATTTTTAAATATATTTTTATATTTTTTAATAAAAAAAGTATTAAGAGAAATATTTAAGATTATTAAAATTTTTAATTTATAATTTTATTACTTATATTTTTATTTAAATATAATTTTAATATATTTATGATGTCACGGTTCGATTCCGGTTCAACCCGACGGTTGAACCGGTGACCCGTCCACCCGATCATTTTTCCGGTTCATTCACCGGTCTGGTTTTTAAAACATTGGACAGTCAGGCCGAGACCTCAGTTTTCACCACAGAAAGGGAATATATACCGGTAATTCAATCAAAGCAGAGCAGTATGGCAAGCTTAGAGGAGATGGTACGCCAGCTCCAAGAGAGCATGAAAACTATGCAGCAAGACGCTGTCCGACAGGCAGAGTTCGCCAAACAACAGGCCACGGTTATGCCTGAACAAGCAGAATTAATCATAAGGCTACAGCAGCAAACCGGGGCATCTGCCTCACATCAAGCTCCTCCCCCACCAAGGAGACACCAAATGTCCGGAATATCCAAGAGGATACAGACATTCCAACGGGGCCGGCTCCGCCCCCGATTCTACCGCAACTATCCAAGGCGCCCACGCCTATCAATGTACCGGATTCTCCCTTCGAGATCAAAGTGGACCCCACATTATTGAAGCTGAGCAAGCTGGAAAAAATGTTTAAGAAATCCCAGGGAGTCAAGACCATCCCTGATATTGAGGACAGGTATACCGACACAGCTGTGACGCTGCCGGACCAATTCAAGATGCCGCATATTGACCAATTTGATGGGTCCGAGGACCCCATGGTGCACCTGAGGTTGTTTTCAGATATCTTAAGGCCGATGGGCCTTACCAGATTACAAAAGCTATCTCTATTCGGCCGGACCCTGTCGGGTGTGGCGGCCATCTGGTACGCCAAATTAGAAAATGATGTTAAGAGGAACTGGGATGAGATGGCCGAGGCGTTCATTGCACAGTACTCATATAACACGCAAATCGAGATTACGACCCGTGATCTCGAGACGACAAGGCAGGAGCCTAAGGAGAGCTTTTCGGAGTTCGTAACCAGATGGAGGGCCAAGGCTCAATGATGACCCTAAGGCCCACCGATAAAGATCAAATTCGGATGATTGTGCGCAATCTCCAGCCTAAGCTGATACAGAAAATGATCGTGCTCCCCTTCCCTACCTTTTCTGATCTGCATGAGATGGGAGTACAGATTGAGGATGCCTTGAAACAAGGCTTGATCGACAATGACAGAGAGCAACCCAGGAGAACCTTTAACCGCAACACTAATGCAGGCTCAAGCGGCGCTACAGCTACAAGAGCCTCAGAAATGAGCATGGTCACCACCATTCCCCCTCCAAGAACCATGGCAGCTACGCCATTCTTCGGTGCGTCCGAAAGTAATACACAAACAGCCAAATACCCGCCCAAAAATCAAAGAACCTTCGCTCCATTATATATGCCCCTGTCCAAAGCTCTAGGGGTTTTAATCAGAAAAGGGCACTTGAAGCCCCTAGAGTCACGGCCATTGCCGGAAAAACTTTCCCCTACCCACAACCCAACCAAATATTGTGCATTTCACCAACAGCACGGTCATGACACTGACCAATGCTTCCGATTACGTCATGAGATTCAAGATCTCATTGATAATGGGGTGATTGTGCCTCCCGAAAAACCCAATGTCACAACAAACCCTCTTCCACCGCACCACCAAGCTCCACCTCCCAAAAGAATCAACTTTATCCAGACTGGGGTCGTGTCTTACGATCCTAGCATATATATCACCCCATCTCACCTACCCAAGCCGGAGGCGCTCCTTCCTAACTGCACTGACTTGTGCATGTTAGACATCTCTAGAACCCAACCTGAACCAATGGTCGTGACTGTCGAAGACAGAACATGGAAGATTTTAGAGGAGAATGGGATTGTTGAGTCAGAATCTGAGGAATCTGGGAGTTTTTCCAAAGAGATGTACAGTTCGAGTGATTACATTTTGTTGGTAGGCCAGGATAGATCAAGTGTGAAATTACCAGAAAGGGCAGAGCTTTGTGTGATACAGGGGGATAGATTTGATCAGAGATCAGAGGACTTAACGGCTGTGGAAGAGGACTTTGCTAACCTCCAATTTTTTAACGAACAAGGCCCAAGGGACATGGCCATCAACTAGTCAGATTTCGAAGAATCAGTAGAGGCTACCGGGTGGCTTGATGACCTACCAGACGTTGTCGAAGAACTTCAGTTGGAACGAGGCCCATCAGGAGGAAGGACATCAGTTGTGGCCGGAAGGGCCGAGGATCGGAGTGCATCGCCGGAGAGCGTCGGTGTTAAGAATTTCGCTCGAGATCTGGACACTTTGAATACGGGAATTATTGAACAGACAGCTGTACTAACGCAGTTGGAACAGGAAAGGTTTGAGGATTCTGAGAGAATCAGAAAAGCTAAAGCCCATGAGGGGACTGAAAATACTGTGAGTACAAGGACAGTAGAAATGGAGCCGGATAGGTGTCTGTCGGTTGTCGATGGAATGTGGTGGGAGGATGATGATTTATGTCTTGCCTACACGAATGAGGATTGTGGGAGACATCTCCATCTGGGGATTGCTTATGGCATCGCGGGTGCATCGACAAGCTGTCTTATCGGCCATGGACAAGGCCAAGCTCACAATAGACACCACGCCTGAACAGCTGGTGGGCTTAGTTTTTCCGGGAGGAGCTACCCCAATGTTGACTTTTTCCGACAAGGAATTGCCACCTGAGGGTGCGAACCATAACAAGCCACTCTACATCTCTGTGGAGTGTAGAAACAAATGGATACCCATGGTACTTATCGACACAGGGTCCGCCATCAATGTGTGCTCGGCAAGAACTGCATATGCAATCGGTTTAAAAACCACGGACTTTGTGCCGACAGCCCAGGTGATTCGAGCATATGACAACACGAGTAGAGAAGTAATGGGAATAGTGAAAATTTAGACCAAGGTTGGCCCGGGACAGCATGAGATAGACTTTCACGTCCTAGAGGTTCCCGCCACTTTCAATCTACTCTTGGGACGGCCGTGGCTGCACCAGGTAAAGGCAGTTTCGTCCACCTTGCATCAGATGGTGAAATACCCCCATGGGAAGGGAGTAGCCATTGTTTTTGGAAATTCTTCGATCCATCCACGACCAGAAGTATCTATGCCAGTTTTGGAAATTGAGCACGGTATGGAGGATGTGTTCGTGTCGTGTTTTAGCCTTGCCGAGGCCCAGGTTGTACAGAACATTTTGGCTGTTAATGAGAGGTTGTATGTCAGTGCTCAATCACTGTACCTCATGAACAAGCTCCAACACATCCCTAAGATGGGATTGGGAAAGAGCGGCCGGAAGGGCGTCGCAGCATTGGCCGAAGTGCCACACAACCCGCATACCTTTGGTTTGGGTTATCTGCCCACCAAAGAGGATTGGATAAGGAAAAGCAAGGAGATGGTTGGGAGAGCCAGAGCAAAGCAGGCAAGGAAGCCTTTTGAGCTAATGCACCGGCCCATCCAGGGTACCCTAAACGGACACTTCGTCCAGGAGGGGGAGGACTTTCCGTTTTGTGGTTTCCCAGAGCCGTGGCTGAATACGGAAAGGAAGCGCGTGCCAGGTTTTGAGATCTTTTTTGACCTGCAATTATCCAGGGATGATGTTACCGAAGAGCAGACAGACCCAACAGTTAAGGTCAAGCAGTGCAAGAAAGTGGAGTCTGAGGACGCCGAAAGTGAAATGAGGGTAGCGCTAGCGTGTCAACTTTCAGATCCTTCGATCGAACAAAAGTGCTTGGGGGATAACTTCTCGGTGTCCATGATCGGGAATGAAACGGCTGTGGGCCTACCAGCAAACATTTTGGATGCATCCATTGCACCCTCTCTCATTTGGCATTATGAAGAGAGATTTTTGTCAAGCAGCACCAGGTCAGGTAGTGAGCCGAAATCTGATTCCACCGAGTCTTGTGAGTCGTAATCAGGGTCCAGTTCGACTGAGTCTGAGTCAGGTAATCTTGGGGATAATAACCCGGATGCCACAATCCTGTCTATGTCGTCTTTTTCTTTCTCTTTTGAGTCTGTTGTAACAGAAGAATCGGACGGTTTGGATGTGCTTAATGAGAATGGTGTGGATGTGGTTTTTGAGTACTTTTCTATGCCCTTGATTTATTGCATTAACTCAGACTTTCAAAATTTTGATGAAAACGACGAGGAAGAAATTCTTCTAGTTCTGAAACGCTTAATTGAACAAGAGCAGGAAAGATTTGTTAAACCTTTAGTTGATGAAATCACTACTGTGAATGCTGGTACTGAAAAGGACCCGCGGCTAGTCCAGATTGGGTCCACGTTGTCTTCGGAGGAAAGCGAGCGCTTAGTCGCTTTATTAAAAGATTTCAAAGATATTTTTACGTGGTCCTATGAAGACATGCCTGGAATCGATCCTGAGATTGTACAGCACCGGATCCCTCCTAATCCCGAGGCCCGACCCATTAAGCAAAAACTCAGAAGAATCCGCCCAGACTGGGCCCTCAAGATTAAGGAGGAGGTCACCAAGCAAATTGACGCAGGGTTCCTGCTGGTTTTCGAATACCCGACTTGGTTGGCCAACATCGTTCCAGTACTGAAGAAGGATGGCAGGATCCGGGTGTGCGTGGATTTCAGGGATTTGAACAGAGCTAGTCCAAAGGACGACTTTCCCTTACCGCATATCGATGAGTTGGTGGACTTCACAGTGGGGCATGCTTTGCTTTCGTTCATGAATGGCTTCTCAGGCTACAATCAGATAGTGATGGCACCTGAAGATCGAGAGAAGACTGCTTTCACTACCCCATGGGGGACATACTGCTACAGAGGAATGCCGTTTGGGTTGAAGAATGCTGGAGCTACATATCAACGGGCCGCGACCACGATATTACACGACATGATCCACAAAGAGGTTGAGGTGTACGTGGACGACATGATTGTCAAGTCCAAAGAAAGAGAGGGCCACTACACCGCCTTGCAAAAGTTCTTCCAAAGGATCAAAGAATTTCGGTTGCGGCTGAATCCTCAGAAGTGTACGTTTGGTGTTACAGCGGGAAAAATACTGGGATTTCTGATTACACGGAGAGGTATCGAAGTCGACCCTTCCAAAATCAAGGCCATCTTAGAAATGCCACCACCAGGGACTGAAAAGGAGGTGCGACGCTTTCTGGGTAAAGTGCAATTCATAAGACGGTTTATCTTAAAATTAACCTTGACTTGTGAAGCACTTTTTGGCCTCCTGAAGAAAGGAAAGAAATTCCAATGGGACGGCCGATGCCATGCTGCTTTTGAACAAATCAAGAAATACTTATAGAACCCACCCATGTTGTCACCGCCAGAGTCGAAGAGACCGTTGCTTTTGTATCTTTCAGTAACTGAGACTACAATGGGTTGTATGCTCGCGCAAGAATCAGAGGACAAGGTGGAG
Organism: Camellia sinensis; assembly: GCF_055761805.1. Lineage (NCBI taxonomy): Eukaryota > Viridiplantae > Streptophyta > Magnoliopsida > Ericales > Theaceae > Camellia > Camellia sinensis. Next base: position 241,466,761 of record NC_138961.1, on the reverse strand, counting down.
AAGGCTGTCTACTATCTGAGCAAGAAGATGTTAGAGTATGAGACTCGCTACACACCATTAGAAAAGGCTTGCTTAGCCTTGGTATGGGCTACCAGGAAGCTGCGGCACTACCTGTTAGCTCACTCTGTAATGTTGGTTTCAAGATTAGATCCCATCAAATATCTTTTCGAGAAACCGGCACTTACGGGTAGGCTAGCTTGTTGGTTGCTGTTGCACTCCGAATTCAATCTAAAATATGTGATGCGCAAGTCAATTAAGGGAAGAGCAGTAGCAAAATTCTTAGCCGATCGTCCAGTGGAAGGGGGTGAAGCAGTTGAGTACTTATTCCCAGATGAGGCCATTTTGTATATCGACGATGAAACTTGGACGATGTACTTTGACGGAGCGTCAAACCACTACGGGTATGGGATAGGGGTGTTGCTAATAGCACCCAATAATTCCCGTATCCCTCTAGCCTTCAAACTCCGGTTCAAAGTCTTGAACAACGAAGTAGAATATGAGGCATGCATTGCCGGTCTAGAAGCAGCCCTGGAACTAGGGACAAAGCAGTTGGACGTCATCGGGGACTTGAACCTTGTTGTATCCCAAGCTAAGGGAGAATGGAAAATCAAAGAGAAAAAGATGATAATGTACCACCAGACCTTGGACCTATTGATTCCTCAGTTTGAGAAGCTAAACTTCACTTATCTACTAAGAGAAAATAACAGGTTCGCAGATTCACTAGCAACTCTATCTTCCATGATAGACATCCCGTTTGGAGTCCGGATGCGTCCAGTCATTATCGACCAGAAATTTGTGTCGGCTTACGAGTCAATTGCTGCTATAGATGAAGTTCAAGATAAGAACCCCTAGTATCACGATATTTGGAATTTCTTAGAGAATGAAGCATATCCACCAGGGGTAAATGCCAAGGATAAAAGGGCAATCAGAAGAATGGTTGTTCAGTTCATCATCTACGGAGGTAAATTGTATAAGAGAGGTCATCTGGGAATGCATAAGCTGTGCGTTGAAGCTGAAGAATCAAAATGCCTGATGGAGGCCATCCATGGAGGGGAATGTGGTGCACATATGAATGGGGTAATGCTAACGCGGAAGATCCTCAGACAAGGTTACTACTGGTCCACCATGGACGAGGATTGTATCGGTTTTGTTCGGCGATGCCACAAGTGTCAGATCCATGTAAACCGCATCCCACCATCGAAGCTGTACAATATGACTTCGCCATGGCCATTTTCAGTTTAGGGAATTGATGTGATCGGAGCTGTTACTCTAAAGGGGTCAAATGGGCATGAGTTCATCCTGGTTGCGATAGATTATTTTACAAAGTGGGTTAAGGCCCAATCTTATGCTGTGTTGAAAGCGTCGCACGTTGCAAAGTTTATCAGGAACAACATCATCTGTCGCTATGGAGTCCTGAACGAGATTATCTCAGATAATGGTTCCCATTTCAAAAAGGAAGTGATTGACTTGTTGGAGAAATACAATGTGACTTTTCACAAGTCATCCACATACCGGCCTCAGACCAACGGAGCGGTTAAGGCTGCCAACAAGAATGTCAAGCGCATTTTACAGAAGATGGTGGAAACCTACCGGGATTGGCCAGATAAGCTACCGTTTGCTCTGTAGGGCTACCGGACTTCGATTAGAACTTCTACTGGGGCGACCCTGTATTCATTAGTTTATGGGACGGAGACCGTTCTACCTATTGAAATTGAGGTTCCGTCTTTGTGAGTACTGGCTGAGTGTCAGATAGTCGAAGCAGATTGGCAGCAGAGCAGATTTAAGGAACTCATGCTCTTTGATGAAAGAAGACTGAAAGCACTGTACCATGTTCAAGGTTATCAGCGCAGAATTGCCCAAGCTTTCAATAAGAAAGTTAAGTCCCGAAATTTGAAAGAAGGAGATTTGGTGCTCAAGGACAACCGAGCTCCCATCCACGATCCAAGGGGCAAGTTCAAACCCAATTGGACCGGTCCCTACATCATTAAATCTATATGGTCAGGTGGAGCTGTGGTTCTGATGGACCTAGATGGCCTAGAGTTTTCACAGCCGATCAATATAGACAAGTTGAAGAAATATTACCCCTGAGAGGCTCGCTAGGCCGAAAACCCGAAAGGGCGACCTAGGCAAAAGTTAGAGCATAGAATATTTGAAATTATAAAAACTGAGCTCGCAAGGTTGAAAAACCGCAAAGGGCAGCCTTGGCAAAAGTTAGAGCGTAAAAGGAGAGTGAAAATACTCGAGTGAACCCAAGCCTGAACTACGTAAGGCTTGATTCCCATCTTTGGAATACGTAGGCAACTTCATCCTAAAGTTCAGCCATAAACTTTTCCCCGATCAACTTTGTCCATTTGATCATCTCAGTCATCTTTGTCTATTCAGCATTCAAAAGTTCGTTTGTGATCTCCGGTACAGTGCTATTCAGACTAGAGGCAACTTTCCAGTTGCTGGGATCTGAGGTTGTGCATCTCAGTGACAAATCTCAGGCGTGTCCAGTTCTAATCCATATCGAAAATGATTTTGAAAAGTTTTGATAAAAGTTGACCAAATTAATCTTTTGACAACTTAGACCATTTTTGGACCAAAGCGGAAAATTTTCAGTACCCACAACCTTCAATTTCATTGATTTCAATACAGAGTTCTCCTGCTCTTGCATACAGATTGAAGTTGCTTTTTATTACATTCATAAAGAAAACTTGAAAGTACTAATAAAGTAATAAATCTGGGGCATAAATAAGTCAGGTGTTCCTGCGCCCCCTCCCAGAGCTGGTCGAAGCCTCTGATGCCAAGTTGGGCCTAATCTGTGCCTCTTTATTGAGCCAATCTATGCACTCATCAGACAAAGTGCAACTGAAAGTGGGAGCGAGGGCCAAGAGCTCTCTAGTTCCCCACGCCGTGGCATATCAAGCAAGCTGTGCACCTCAGACCGGAAGTGCAGCTGGGTACTCTATCCCCTCTGGCAGGCAAATCTGGTCATGGCCGAACTGGCGCTGGAACCGGAATAGGAAGTAGAACACACAGTGAGTTAAACCAATCAACTGAATCCTAGTCTGCCGGGACATGCTGTAGCCCATTGCCGGTAGATTGAGCCAATGGCACCGCCAAGCAATGCGGTCTGCGGACAAATTGCACATCCAGTAGAACCACCAGCCCTCATCAAGGGCATTGCCGGAAGAAGTAGCCACGAGCTAAGTATGCTGGGCAAGAGTCCACAACCTGCAACTTGTCCATCAACCACACCTGGAAAGGGATGAAAAATGAGAGAATAAAGAATAAAGAATAGAGAGATGTACGTTGAGAGAAAAGTGAGAAAAGGGTTTTGTGAGAAAAACTGAGTCTGAGGGCCGAGTGATGTGAGCAAATACATATGTGAGATTGGGTGGGAAACATTACCTGCAGCAGTAGCGGACTCCCCGCAAATCTGGTCGTCTCTCAGTGATAAAAGGCGTCCAAGCCCATCAACGTCCACTACAAGAATTAACACTTTTGGCAACAAAAAAATTGGTCGCTAAAAGTCTATTTTTGGTAGGCAAAAGTTATCCGCGACTAAATTTTTTGGTCGCTACTTTGGTCGCCAATTGAGGGTCGGCAAAAGTAATTCGCGACCAATATTTTGGTTGGTCGGAAAAAGTTGGATTTGCCGACTAAATTTTTGGTCGCTAAATATTTAATTACCTCGACTAATTCATTTTGTCGCTAAAACACTTTGGTCGCGAAAAGTGATATTTTCCCGACCAAATTTCTTAGTCGCCAATTGTCACATTTCGCGACCAAAAAGACCAAGTCGGCAAAAGTGAGTTTCCATGGCCAAGAGTTGTTTTGGTCGGCAATAGATGTATTTTTTGCGACCAAAACTCTTGGTCGGCAATTGTCATTTTTTGCGAAAAAAAATTATTTATTTGTCGCAACTAATAAATTGGTCGCCAAAGCAGGAAAACAATACACCTGTAATTCCTAATAATTCATTCAATCCATAATAAACCTATAATTTTAAAGCATCATTCAAATTAACTGAATCATTAACATTCGACACAATACATAATTCATTAACATTCGACACAATACAACTCTAAATTGAAGCATTAACATTCATTAACAACACAACACAATACAACGTCAGGGCGAGCAAAACTACTTGATCCTCTGCGGGCTGTAGCTTCAGCTGAGTGAGAAGCATCATTACCTCCTGAAAGACAAGGCATGAACCCAAATGTTCAATTCACAGCACATCCTATTTGGTTTGCTCAATCAAACAATGTCACAATACTCTAATTTGAAAAGAAATAAAAATACTTCAGCTTTCTTCATGATCTAATAAGGGATTTGGGGGGCAAGGCTTTCATGGATTAATCAAATTATGTGAAAAACAATGTGCCATGAAATTCAAACACATCTTGCCCAGATTAAAATAAATAAATAAATAAAAATTACGAAGACAGGGGACAGAGCTACTGTAAATTGAAGCATTCCAAGTACTTGTCATCACCACCTATTGACAACAGTATATCTGTGCTGCTTTGTTTAGCTCAAAACTAGTTACCAGAAGGTCAATTTAGGTTTATATACAGGTATTACAGTGAGCTAGTTTAAATCTGTACTGCTCGGCTTCAGTGCTTATGTGTCTTAGACTTGCTAAAAATAAAAATTAAAAAAGAAGGAAAAAGTGTGTAACATACTCATTTAAATCTTGAGCTAGTTTTGATGATGATGTTGTACATGAACCAGTGTCTTGACTCTCAGCAATGCAAGACGCTGTAATTCCAATTACACAATACCAATGAATCAATACAAATTTCAATTACTAATACTAATGTCATAAAACATCCATCGTTTTCACTCCCTGATGCATCAGATATTCATCTGCTCCCTCTCTTCAACGATATGCTCCCTCATATCCCACATAAACCACACACACCCCAAAACCAGACCTTCAATATATGAACTTAATGGAAATAAGGATGCCTAATACCAAAGGACAAAAAGTTCTCACATTTGTGTGCATTTAAATTTTCAAGTAGTTCTAACTTATTTTTATTAGCTTGATTTGAAGATCACCTTAAATTCAACATACAAATGTAGTAGATGGGCTAAATTTCATATGGTTTATCAATAACGCAATGTACAAACTACTAAGCATTATAGTGAGAACAAGGTTGATACCATCTTTAGAGCTGTCAGGTAACTCCTTGCAAGATTGTTTCCCCAAACGACATTTCTGCAAAAATGAGACACAAAATACTATGCCTGTGAATACATTAAAGATTGTTATCTATAGAGTCAGCAAATGAGCAAAGCTAGTAACAAATCAACATAATGAAACTGAAAAAGAATGGTTCAAATTGGTATTCAAATGTTCAACCCCTTCCAGCAGGAAAGCTCAAGGAGTCTTTTCTTTTTCTCATATTTTCCTTTGTGCTTGTGAATAGGTAGGGTCATGGGAAAGAGGTTTGACATTTGAGCATGTCAAATAAACAAAACTAGAGAACAATATCAAATTATATGCATACAAAAAAATTGGAAACAACAAACCTGAAGATGTGATTTCAAGTGATAAAGGGCAAGACCTTTTACCCCCATTGTCTTAGGTGTTGCTTCTGCAATTCACATTAAAATAAAATTCAAAATTAGCTCACTACACCAATATAGAATTTCGGAAAGAATTAATCATGGGAGATGTAACCTTGCAATGTACAATAGTAAGCCATAGTAAAATGATCTGTTAAACAAGACAGAAATATGTTGCAGGATCCAAAAACAAAATGTACTTGGGTTTGATCCCAACAATACAGGGGTTGGCTGGAAAGTGATAGCATCAGTTAAACCAAACGTTTAAAAGAAAATCTATTAACAGAAGGCTTTGAAGCGCAATAAATCACTTTCTTTAAAACAATATTTGCTCCCACTCAATCAGAGTTTACTAATAGGTTCACTTTTTATTAGAGTTTACCAAGTCCAGGTCTCATCCATCAGGCCAAACCCTTGGCGTTAACAAACACCTTTAATTAACAATTACGTGTTGATCAGACATGCCTATTATAATTTACATTTAAAATTTAAAACGAAAAGTCAAGTGTTTCACACACACTGAGTAATCTGTGTACCACCATGCCAGGTTAAGGATTAAGGCATGAGGGTCAAAATTAGCTTTAATTTATTATTAGAGTCTTGTGTTGACAACACCTGCTCCAGAACCATCAACTTTGAGAATGCACATCTCTTAATCTACTTATTCAAAGATCATGAAATTTGGTCGAAGTGTTCCTTATTAAGTCTATTTTCAAATGCCGCTAGTCGCAACAAGTCAGATTGTGTGTAAGTGGAGTTATGATCTAAACAATGCATGGAACTCATTTTTGACAAAAAGACAAAACAAATGGGTGAACTACAAAAATCATTATCTCTTAAACCACAAACCCAAAAAATTATGAAACTCTACAGGTTTAACCTACTATTGAGTCTAGTTTCTAATCCCACTGGTCTTGCTTGATTTGGTTTTGTAAATCTCATTTTCCAAACCTATTTGTAAAATCAATAAAATCTGTTCAGTTATGTAAAACACTATCATAAAACCCATTTTATAAGGCCAAATGAGGTATCAAATGTAAGGACTCGTGAATCCAATGAATTATACTGGTGTATGTAACCTGCAAGGGAAAAAAAAACTGGTAGAATAGATCACCAGCTTCAGTTTCAATACTGATTCATCCAGTAGGACTTGGGTTAACTTAACAAATCTGACCAAATTTGTCAAAAGTAATTTATACCACAATGTTAGATTAATAAATAAAACTAAAAAAATGAAGAAAGATAAGTGAAATTCATCAACAACACATACTTGAACTCAATAATGAAAATAATAATTAATAAATAAATAATGAAAACCAAACTTTGTAGCAATATTATCAAATTACAAGTATATAAATTGCACTTGATTTGAAACAATTATAAGTTATAACCAAATAGCCATTGTATTCTTGCAGTTCATTTAAGCCCAAATAAATGTCAGCCCCATCAAAAAGATATTCTGCATTTTCAAACACCCATTCCCCGCTAAACAAGTTGCTCCGAAGGATTGGGGGAGGAGGGTTTCAACTACCACATTTTCAAGAAAATGATATTTTACAGAAACCCAATTCCCAATCCCATAAAACCTCAAATTCTTTCTTTTCTTTTCTTTTTATTAAGTTCTTAACAAAAATCTCCAAAATTAATACATAAATCTTGATCGATTCCGAAAACATAATCAACACAAATCAAATGGTTAAATACTAAATCACTAATAGCTCAACTACAAAAAGCCTAACAAAACAAAACCCGATTAAGATTTAAGGGCAATTAACATATATACATGAGCAGAGTATAAAAAAGAGCATGTTTTTGATCACTTACAGTGACAGGTGTGTCGACCCTTTGAACATTGCTCTCTTCGACGAGGATTTCCATGGCTTTCAGGCAAAGGGACTTGACTTCGGACTCTTTCAAAGGCTCGCACTTCTTCAGCCACTCAATTTGACTGTCTAGGTCTGACATCTTCCTCTTTGTTTGGTCTCCTCTATTACACACATAGAAGGATCGAAAAATAGAGAAGAAGAAGAAGAAAAGTCGGAACTAACCTGTTAGAGCTGCAAGTTGAAGCTATGTTGAAGAAGAAGAAGAAGAAGAAGAAGAAGAAGAATCAAAGCTATGTTGAAGAAGAAGAATCAAACCAGAAAAGGAATCAATTCATCAGAGCTCAAATCCCTCTCTCCGTACTAAAATTCGCCGCATTATATATATATATAGAGAGAGAGAGAAAGGGAGAGAGACTGAGGGCAAAGGTTGAGTATTGTTAAATTCTTGTACTATAGTGATTTTGAATGGTGGCCTAGGGTTTGTGTTTATGTGCATGTCAAAGAGAAAGAGAAATAGACAGAGAGCAAAGAGAGAAACAGAGAAGGGCAACGGTGAGAGAGAGGGAGAGGGAGAGCAAGCGAATATTTTTATTTGTTTATGTCTTTTACGTTTCAAATTTCCCTCCCAAATTTTTGGTGACCAAAAGACTATATTAGTCGCAGAAAAGGTACCTTCGCCGACAAATTTTTTTAGTCGCCAAATCTCAATCAACGGCGACTAAAATATTAGTCACTAAAAGTACTAATTTGGCGACTAATTTTTTTTAGTTGCTGAAAAAAAGTTTTTGGCAACCAAATTTTTGGTCACCAAAAAATATGTGACCTTTTGCGACCAAATTTGTAGTTGGTCGGCAAAAGTATACCACTTTCTGCGACCAACTCATTTTTTGGTCGCCAAAATATAACCTTCTGCGACTAATAATATTTGGTTGCCAAAAATAATGATCATTCGCGACTAATTAATATTTGGTCGCCAAATGTCATTTTTTTGCGACCAAAATTTTTTTGGTTGGCAAAAGTGGTCGGCAAATGTGTAAATTCTTGTAGTGGTCTCAGCCAGAGTCATGGCAATACAGCTCTTGCCCTCTTTTAAGCCTTGGGCAACCTCGATCAATCAGACACTAGACCCTCCAGAGCCTGAGGCAAGCAAAAAGTAAGATAGCATGCACAAACAAAGGGCGTGTCGCCAAAAGCCCTGCCAATGATGGTCGTCGTGGTCACCGGCATCAGAAAACTGGAAAATCAAACTCGGAACATCCAGCATTCTGTCACAAATCAAAGAGCGAGCAACGTGCATCGTGAGCCCACACATTCGCCCTAAGGCTTGGGCGTGGCCGAAACGAAGCTGAGGCAAGACTTCTTCGTTGCGCTCAGATTCCATCAAAGCTTGGAAATCCTCGAAGGTAAGACATACCTCTTGCCCACCAAAGCTAAAGACATGTGTTATCAGGTTCCAAAACCTCGCCACAACATGAAGGAACGGAAAGTGCAGTGGGGTACGACTCAGAGTGAATAGTGCATTTATGTCGAAGCCCCGGAAATTCAGCTTTTCCAAGCCGTCCAAGTTGGTAATCTAAGCCATGAGATTCTAGGCAAAAAACTCTTCCATTTGGAGCAAATCAGTGTTGAATTGAGAAAAACTACAAAGCTGAGGCCTTTTGTAGAGGATAAAGTGGGTGGAGGACAGGTGTCAACATTCTGGTGGTGCTTGCCATTTTTGACCGGCTGGCCATGAATAGTGCCGACCGACCACCATGTTTGGTCGATCGGCTAGTTATAATGGCTGGTGGCCATTTATTGAGGCCGGTGACCTCTTTATTTGGCCGATGGCCTTCCCTCCTATCCTTAGAGTTGTCCATCTGCTGAAAATGCTGAAAACTTGTGACTAGTTCCACTTCCAGTGTTTTTAGTGATTGATTTTGCGGAGTCACGCCTATTGGCTTATCTAGTTATTGCATATTTGCTTATCGAGTTGTATTTCACTCTCTTTAAGTCTTTGCTTTGCTTATCGAGTTGTGCTCGCACTTGGTTAGCTTATCGAGTTTCTTTGTTTTGCTTATCGAGTTGTAAGTCGGTTCACTACCTAATTATTACGATGCAAGTGCTTAATTTTCAAACGAAGTTCAATTTCATTCACATTGTTATGTGATGCCACGCGATGCGATGCGCAGAAAGTATAAATGTAACACCTTTTTGAACAAAATAGCTGTTTCATTTCCATCATGTCTTTGCAAAAACACAGTCTTGAAAAAGTAAAACCTGCCTGAGGCAGTGCAATGTGCTTAAAACTAACAGTAGTAAAGGAAAGTAAAGCAAAAGGAGAGCAGGGCAGCAGAGTGTCTGGATTAAACCGGTGGCCTCCTCTTATGATCGATGCACCTCCCGCGCCTTTGTTTGGGTCAATTATACGGTTTGACACCTTTATTACTCGAGATAATGCAAGAAAGTGCGCTTTGGAATGTTAACTGGTCTTCGTGTTGACCTCGAGCCATGTCTTCTGTGTGTGATGCTCGGTGCGCACAAAGTGTATCCTTTCTCGTATCCTTTTATCTGGCGAGTTCCGCATGTCACTGTAATAAGCACGCTCGTTACGCGTCTTGCTTTCAACAAATGCCTCGTCTTGATTTGGTTGCACCTCAACAAATGCGAGTAGCATGCCTTCACTATACTTATGCTGAACATGTGTTCATACCTTGCTTGCTTCACACATTGCATGCGTTGTCGTATTATGCTTTACTTACATGTGTTCAAGTCCCTTTTTATACACATTGCATGCGTTGTCGCGTTATGCTTTACTTACATGTGTTCAAGTTCCTTTTATACACATTGCATGCGTTATCGCGTTATGCTTTACTTACATGTGTTCAAGTCCCTTTTTATACACATTGAATGCATTTTTGCGTGTGCTTTACTTACATGTGTTTATGCATCTCACAGGAGGTTACACATTACATGCGTTGTCACGTTATGCTTTACTTACATGTGTACAAGTTCCTTTTATACACATTGCATGCGTTGTCGCGCTATGCTTTACTTATATGTGTTCAAGTTCCTTCTATACACATTGCATGCGTTGTCGCGTTATGCTTTACTTACATGTGTTCAAGTTCCTTTTATACACATTGCATGCGTTGTCGCGTTATGCTTTACTTACATGTGTTCAAGTCCCTTTTAATACACATTGCATGCGTTGTCGCGTTATGCTTTACTTACATGTGTTCAAGTTCCTTTTATACACATTGCATGCGTTGTCGCGTTATGCTTTACTTACATGTGTTCAAGTCCCTTTTAATACACATTGCATGCGTTGTCGCGTTATGCTTTACTTACATGTGTTCAAGTTCTTTTTATACACATTGCATGCATTGTCGCGTTATGCTTTACTTACATGTGTTCAAGTTCCTTTTATACACATTGCATGCGTTGTCACGTTATGCATTATTTACATGTGTTCAAGTTCCTTTTATACACATTGCATGCGTTGTCACGTTATGCTTTACTTACATGTGTTCAAGTCCCTTTTTATACACATTGTATGCGGTGTCGTGTATGCTTTACTTACATGTGTCTACATCTTCACACATTGTGCATGTTGTCACGTGTTCTTCACTTACATGTGTTTATAGCATTGTTATGCCTACCCCAAATCGCATTGTTATGCATCCTACTCGACTTGCATTACACGCAGCTTTAGATTGCATTGTTATGCATACTGCTACTGATATTGTACTTGTTAAGTTTTCTTTCTCTTAGAGGCACGATATTGTATGAACGGTTCATTTGAAGCTGGCGCGACCAGACGAACCGCACAGGTATTGTATTATTCGCGTGAAACGTAGCGAGAATTACATAATTCTCTTACATCCTTTCTGCATTGTAATGTAGTTGGATTTATGTTAGATTGCTTAAAACTGTTGCATTTATTGTATGTATATGCTTCGTTATAGCTTTCTTTACATGATCATAAGTTATGATCGGCTTTGTGCATTATCATACATTTTGCCCCTGCCTTCAGGCGCATATCTTTGCTTGTAGCTTGTATGCTTTGTCTAAGTCTTCGGCCTTGTCAAAAATGGGTCGTCTCTGGGCTTTGGCACTCACTTCCGTCATTGTTATGACTTTCGAGTTCTGTCAAAGAGGGGCAACTGTAGACACCCCATTTTTGACCGTCCTCAAGACTTGGATGTCACTGTTTGAACACTCGGTGATCATCCATGTTCGTGTTCATTTTGAGTTCCCGGAGGTCTCGGCTACGCGCCTCGCCTCAGGATCTCTCAACTCGGTTGTCTTGTGCTTGGTTGGACCAAACACTTGTTGGTTTTTGCTTTGGAAGGTAGAGAATGGCTTGTTAGCCATCCCCACGCCTCACCGGCCATGGATTGAGGCCATCGGCCGTGTCTTCTTGCCACCGGCCATTGGTGATGGCCGGTCGGCACTTTGTGTGGTCGGCCGACCATTTATTTGGCCGATGGACTCCTTTTCTGGCCGGTACCACCTTTTTGCCTTTTTCAGGCATTATGCATGCCAGCTGTGCTAGCTAGAGTGTACGGATTTGTCCTCCATACATGTATGGAGGAATTGCACCCTTTGCACCCTTTTGGTCCTAGCTTCCTCAAGAAGCTTGGACCCTTTGCTCAAGCTTCTTGAGGAAGCTTGACCCTTTGTCTTAGCTTCCTCAAGAAGCTTGGACCTTTGGGTTAGCATGCTTGAGAAGCTTGACCCCCTTGACCCTTTTGTTTAGCTTCCCTTAGAAGCTTCAAGCCTTCATCTTGTTCTATATAAGAGGACCTTCCTCTTCCTTTGAGGAGGTTCAGCAAAACCCGAGATAATACATATATATCTGATATATAAACCACTTTCTCTCCATATCCCCCTCTCTCTCTTCATTTGTGTGTGTTTGAGTGTTCAAAAGTGTGTTTTGTTCTTAGTTTTGCACTAGGACACATAGTATTACACCATACTTCGGTTCTTGAGGTGTTAAGAGATTGTTCTTGGAGGTTTTGGGTTGGTTTTGATCAGAAAAAGGGGCTGGACTTGCTGTTCTTCAAGTGTTCTTCAAGGGTGAGTATAGTTGCTTTATATTCCCCATTCTTGCACTAGTTTTTAACCTATCTTGCATACTGATTTAAGCTTTGTGTATAACTGAAAAAAGTCTTGTATTTGCATGCTTAAGATCTTTCGTTAAGGTCTCTTTTGTGTTTAGGGTCGACCTCCTCCTCTTAGGCCTTGTTTGGCCCATTTTTGTGCCTTCTTTGTTGAGCTTTGAATACTTTTGTGTATTGGCCTTCTCACCACTGAGGTCTTGAAGTCTTGCATAGGGGTGTCTCATTTGCTTGTGTTTTTGGCTTAATATGGTAGCATGCATGCCTAGCCTTGTTTGGCTTTATTTCAGAGGTTATTTGATGTTCATTTAGCATGTCTTACCTCTGTCCCATGTTGGTTTGTTGGCCCTTTGCATGCATAATACACTTGCTTTGAAATCCCATCATTTGGCCTAAAATGTACTATGTTATAGCATATCATTTTAGCATCATTTTGGTTTGGTTCTAAGAAGGTTTTTAGCACTGTTTTGCCATGCTTGAGGTCTGGTTTTGGTTATTTTGATCATGTTTGCCATGATTTGTATAGCCCTCTTGCATCCTAGCTTGTTAGCCTTGGATATGTGGGTCACTAACATGCTTCACTTAGCTTATTCTCATGATTTGGCATCATTGGAGACCATATTTCAGTCTATGTTCCATGCTTGCATACTTGCATTTTCCATCCCTTTCATGCCTTGAAGAGTTGTTGTTTTGAGCTTCATGTTTGGGCCATTGGGTGTGCCTTTAGGCTTAGGCCATTTAGATGCCATCTAGGTGGGTTTGGGGGCTTATTTGGCATGTTGTAACTCTGTTTTGCATTGATTAGTCCATGCCATGCTTGGTTGTGATAGTTGTAATGGAGTGCTCTCTTTGTAGTCTTGAATGCCTTTACTTTTGGTGCCTATTTCTTAGCATATTTTGGCCATGTTCCATGAATGTTCTAGCCTTATTTTGGTCTGTCCTAGGACTGATTTAAGCCATTTTGGCTCTTTGAGGCTTAGTTGGTATGGCTATGGTTTGAACCCTTCGGTTGGTTTCAAGCCTTGGGCCTCTTTGCATGCTATGTTTCACTTGTGCCTTTGGTTTGGCACTCCTCTTGACATGTTTTCAGAGCTTAATGCATTGTCATTCCCTTATGATTATCACTTCTTGCTCATGTTTGAAGGTTGTGCATTGTGGTCTAAGTAATGGACCAATTAGCATGCTTATTTGCTTCGCATTTTGTTGCCTTCATCCATCATTTTGGCTACTGTTTTTGGGGCGTGGCTGAGGCTCCTCCGTCTTAGTGTAAGACCATAGATCATGCATTTGTATATAGTTGCATGCTCATTACATTGCATGATTGTTGCATCCTTGTAGTTAATGCCTTGTCGCATGCCGATCATTTTGCATAGTTGCCTATTTAGATTGCATTGCAGTGTTACATACTTGTCATATTGCCATGTTGTTTGCATGATAGGTTGCATTATACTTGGCATGCTCATGTTTCATTATATTAGTCACATGTGTCGCATTGCATTTGGCATACTTGCATGCATTGCATTAGGTTTGGTTTGGGGTGTCAAACCAAACATGAGGAATGAGGTGCGTTCGTACTCAAAGTGACGTAACGCACCTCGATCCTCGGTCGCCGACGCCCTTGATCTCAACATGATAGGGCGTGAAGGATTCATTTATTTTGTTGCATTCCTTTACATTGATTTGCAAACTTGGTGCCTTTGGCCATCATGCATCGAAATGCGTGATTGGTGGCCCGAGTACCGAAGGCCACACTCCCTTGGGTCCATAGCATGATAGGGAGAGTGGCCATGCACACATTGCTTTGAAAATTCCATACCATGCACTGTCTGTCCTCTGCTGCTGTCAAAACACGGTTCCGCAGGAAGGAATGGCCGGCCAGCCACTTACAGTGCCGATCGGCTACCAAAGTCCAGCCGGTGGTTCAATTTTTGGCCGATGGCCACATTCTCATAGCCGGTAATGCTCTATCGTGGCCGGTGGCATCCCACAACACTCAAGGAGTTATTCAGAAGGGTCCTGGAAACTTTCATAATTTTTAGAGAAGTAAGGCAGTGTAAACAGAGGCAACAGTGGCATGGAACCGGGTTTTCGAGCAAGGCGAGTCAAGCATGCATCATCCACGCATTCCGAGGCAGAGCTATGGCGGTCTCTTTAGTTTCATATTTAGGCTTTTTTTTTTGTAATTAATTTGTTAATTAATTAGAAGTTTTGTAATAATTAATTAGCTAGGATAGTTAATTCATTATTCGGCCTGTATTATTATTTCGAACCCTCCGAGCGAGGGCAATTGTGTAATAAGTGTGTGTGAGTGTGTGTATGTCTTCCAACCCCTACTTTTTTCTCCATTTTACTTACCTGCTTTCAATGGTTAGTATTAGGGCATATTTAAATTAGCATACCTTATACTATGCATTCGTGTATCCATACATTTGTCTTGCATGTACCGGGCTCGGCGCATCATACTAACTACATTGTATTTCAATTCCAAGTTGAATACGTGTTAGTTGTAGCATCATCATATGCCATCTTAGAATAGCCGAGCCTATTGTAGTTGCATCTCGTATGTGTTGCATTAGCCATCTTAACATGAACTAGGATCATGCATATGATTATTAACTAGTTTCTATTTTGGCTTGGAGTACTCGGTAAGCATTTATGTTTTAGCATCCTTGCATGAGTGTAAGTGTTGCCATGATAGCATGCTTACCATGAGGCTATGTACTTATGTGTTACAACTGCCTGAATACCTGTGGGTGAAGGTTGGGTTGCTTGAGTTGGAATAATTCGTCGAAACCCGTGTTTTAGCCTACTTGCGAGTAGCAAAATTCAATCCATTTTCAAAACAAACGGATATGCGATGTTTTGTTCCAATTCAGGGAATTCAGTCTATACTTGTATGTTGTGCGCATCATGTAGTGAATCTAGGCTAATAACCGGTTTAAGAACGCATAATGTTTTCAAAACAAGATATCATGGTTAGTAAAGGCCGATCTTCGAATCGGGCGAGCGGGGGTGCTCATAGCTGACCTTCCCCAATCGTACCCAAGTTCCCGAGCCGAGGCAACTTTGGTGATAACAGACACGTGGCCTTAGGCAAACGAGTCAGGGTTTCCTAAATTCCCTCATAAAAAAATATTTAGGTGGCGACTCTGTGTCTGGCAAAGCAGTCCATGTTTGGCACTTCTTTCAAAAAATAATCTATTTTCAAAAACGATTTGCCGGATTTGGACTCTTTGGTTTAGATTTAGAACCGTGACAATTCGAGTCCTGAACTGTAGTGAGCCCATAATGAATGAAACGGGATTTCCCTCTCGGGGCGTTCGGGGAACGTCTACATGCAGCATCTCCATCACTGAGGCTGACAGCTCCAGAGCCTGTCCAGTGTACTCAATCGAAGCCTGCAAAAGTGTTGAAGTATTTAGTATTCTGCGAGATATCAAATAAAATGAAATGACTATACATAATGCAAAGTATAGTACATACCGGGGTCAAGCCGCGAACTCCGACGAGCTCATGATCAACCGGGGGAGGAGCGATGGGTATCTGGTAAGTCTTCCCACCCTGTCCTCGGCATGTCATGGTGTAGACGCGCCCGCGTGGGCCTCGCTACGGTTCGGACTCGATTTGTGTCACGGTTCTTAATCTGAACCAAAGAGTCCAAATCTGGCAAATCGTTTTGAGAAACAGATTTTTGAAAAAGTAGTGCCAAACATGGACTGCTTTGCCAGATACAGAGTCGCCACCTAAATATTTTAAAATGGGGAAATTTAGGAAACCCTGACTCGGTGCCGAAGGCCACGTGTCCGTCATCACCGGAGTTGTCTCGGCTCGGGAGCTTGGGTACGATCGGGGAAGGTCAGCTATGAGCACCCCCTTTCGCCCGGTCCGAAGACCGGCCTCTACTAACCGTGATATCCGTATTTGAAAACTTTATGTGTTCTTATTCCATTTATTAGCCTAGAATTACTATGTTATGCGCACAGCAAACAAGTATAGACTAGATTGCCTAATTTGGAAATAAACAATGCATATCCGTTTGGTTTGAAAATGCTTTGGATTTGCTACCCGCAAGTAGGCTAAAATACGGATTTCAACGAGTTTTTCCAACTCAAGCAATCCAACCTTCACCCACAGGCGTTCAAACAGTTTAACACATAAGCATCTAGCCACATGTTTAAGCATGCTGTCATGGCAATATTCACACTCATGTGATATGCTAAAGCGGAAATACTTACATAGTACTCCATGCCAAAACAAAGAACTTGTTAGCAAACATGCATGATCCAAGTCCATGTGAAGTGCCTAATGCGTCGCATACAAAATGTCGCTAAGATAGGCTCGGCTAATCCTAGACATGTCATGTGAAAATGCACAATTATCACATATTCAGTTTTTGATTTGAAAAACATATGCGGTTAGCATGATGTACCGAGCCTAATGCATGTAATACAAATGCATGGATGCACACATGCATAGCATAAGGTATGCTAAATTAAACGTGCCCTAATCTACCATCGTAAGCAGGTAAATAAAAGGGAAGAAAGACGTGAGGTTGGAAGACATACACACACTCACGCACACTTATTACAGATTTGCCCTCGCTCGGAGGGACCAAAATAATAATACAAATTAATTAACTACACTAGCTAATTAATATTACAAATTAACTAATTTAATTAACAAATTGAATAAATTAAATAAAGCGGGAAAACGCCTCGGGAAGCGCGCCATCATGCGCAAGCTGCCTCTGTTTTCCTTCCTTTCTTCCTCTGGAGGCTGTCAAAGCCTTAGGACTGCATCCTTGGACAAACGGGGTCATCACCGGCTGATTGAAATTTCCACCGACAGTGTAGTATGGCCATCGGCACAAAATTGAAGCTGTCGGCAGAGAAAATTGTGCCGGTCGGCACATTACACTGCCGGTCGGCAGAGTATTCCTGCAGAACCTGCAACTCACAGTAACAGAGGGCAAAACAAGGCATGGCAGCACATTTCAAGGCATGTATGCACCAACCATGTCTCTTATCATTGTAATGACTCAAAGGGACATGTGCCTCGGTTCTCGGACCACCAATCACGCATTTCCATGCATGATGGCCCAAGGAACCAAGCATGCAACTTCGGTTTCGAATGCATGCAAACCAATCAAACAAATTAGGCCCAATTCCTATCACCAATTCAAGGAACAAGGCATGCATGCAAAATGCAATGCAACCTAGGCATACAAGCTAGGAATGCAACATGACATGGCAAGGCACTTATGCAATCATGCAAGCATACATATGGCAATGCAAATGGATGGCAAGATGGACTTATACATGAATTAGGCAGCTCTAAAATAGGCCTAAAACAGTAGCCATAGTGCTATAAAATGAAGGCTAAATGGCATGCACACACACATGCACATAAGGACCAACACTTAAGCACAAATCAAACAACATTCAAGCACACTTGAAAGGGACAAACATGAACAATTAGCATGCATTATAAGCTTTGAAATCATGCTAATACATGGTGCCAAATCAAGTTATAAATCAAGCCAAAACATGCAACGAATAGTCCAAGTGTTCAAGGCAAATCAATAAGGCATTGAACTACACTTATCATGACCAAACATGGCATGCATTAAACAACTAAAAACAGATTTTTAGCATGTTAAAACAAGGCCAAAGGACTCCTTAGATGGCATCTAAGTGGCCCAAATACAAAGGCATACACCATGGCCAAAACATGGAGCATTGCAACACATGCTTTCAAAGCATTAAAGAGACATGCAAGGCAATCAAACAAGCATGGAAATGGGACTGAAATGGCATGTAGGATGATTCCAAATCATCAAAACAATGCAAAGATGGCATGCTACACATGCACATACTCAAGGCCAACAAGCCCAAATACAAAGGAGCTATATAATGCATGCAAAGATCAACCCAAACGACTATGGACAGAGCTAAAACATGGCAAAATAAGCACATAATCTTCACAAATGCAAGCCTAAAACATGCTCCAACAAAGGCTAACAACCTAGAACATGTTAAGGCACAAATAAGGCATTACATGGCAACTATGCTAAACATGCATGGAGTTCCAAAACCAATTCGAAATCATGTTATATTATAGATATATAAGCATGAAAAACAAACCAAATATGCTCAACACACACTCAAGCATAGGTTTCCTTAAGAGGCCAAAATATGTCCTTTTCAAGGACAACAAGGAGAGGGGGTAGCCCTCTCCTTCTTAGGACTTCAAAGCATCATCTTCACCACTAAAATCCCTCAAGATTTCAGTGGTGAAGAGACCTCAACACCAAAATCCCGGAGCTAGCACAAAATGGCTCAAAATGAGGCCTTTTGAGGCCTAAGGGTGGTCAACAACCCTCAAACAATGAAACACTCTTAATAAACAATAAAGAGGGCTTAAAAACAGAACTTTTTTATGTTATACAATAATCACAAAAACAGCTCTAAGACTAGTAGAAAATCAATGCAAAAATGGGGGAAAAAGGGACTAGTTTCTTACCCTTGTAGTCCTCTTCAACAATGGTGCTCCAATGGCCTCCTTTGGCTTGAATCCAACACCAAAACTTCAAAACACACTCTTTAGAACCTCAGCTCCAAGAGGAAGGTGAAACACTAGGTGTTTGTGTGCAATAGTGAGACACAAAACACCTAGTGTGCAAAATGAGAGGAAAAGAGAGATAGGTGAGTGTATCTAACCCTAACCCTAGGAAAAACCAGAGCTCTCCTCTGTCTTCTCTCCTCAAAAATGTCTAAAGCTTCTCTTGCTCTTTGCCTTAGAGAGAGCTTCTCTCTATATGCCTCTTGTAAAGCTTACAAGACAAGCTTTGCAAGAGGGAGATCCCTCCATACACGTGTATGGAGGGGAGCAAAAGCAATACAGCTGTCCAAAAATATCTGCAAAAGCAGATGAACAGCAATCGGCCGGCAAAAAATGCCATCTTGGCCAAAAAGAGTGCCGACCGGCACAAAAGAGTGCTGACCGGCAACAAAGAGTGCCAGCCGGCAAACAATATTGCCGGTGGCAGCAAAAACCAGCCGGTGGCATCTAGCCACTGCCGGTGATGGGTGGGGATGGTCTACAAGCCCCATTTTGCCCTTCCAAGGCAAGACACAAGTGTTTGGTGCAAAACCAGACACTAAACGGTCGAGTTCGGAGATCCTAAGGCAAGGCACGCGAGCCGAGGCTTCCGGGAACTCCAAACGAACACAAACATGGATAATCACCGAGTGTTCAAACGGTGACGTCCAAGTCTTGAGGACGGTCAAAAATGGGGTGTCTACACATGGTGGTGGGCAGCTCTGGCCACTCATCTCTACGTCTCCTCCGGGAACCATTCCGGTTACGGGCCTGAGTCGCCCTCGGTGCTCCTGTTCCTCCCACTGGCGCTGCAGGCCTCTCCCTCTCATCTCAGCGAGCACTGGCCAGAGGTCGCATGAGATAAGTCTGGATAAAGACGCTATAGTCGCCCTCATCTCTAAAAAAGTATGCATCCCAGCCAATCGTGTAATCAATCATCTCCTCTGGGGTGTACCTCTCCGTATGCCTCATATGGGTAGGAGGTGACCTCGAAACTATCTACTCAGGTAAGCCGAGGGTCTGCCGCAAGAAGTGCTCTCCCAGTACCAAGCTCGACAGACCGGACCCTCCAGCAAGATCCGGAACCGGGCAGTCTCCCGAGCACCCATGAACTGGTCCCTCACTGCATCCGACAACGCAGCCCAGGGCTGCCAAGTGATCTGCAAATGATAATTAGTTTGTTATCCGCTGTTGAAAGTACAATGTAAAGCGAAACTTAAATAAACTGTAATGTTTGAAATACCTCTACGGCGATAATGCTGTCGAAGTATTTGCGGAAGAACAGGAAAGACTCCCGCATCCTCCGCTCGCACCTTACATTGTATCGATGAGAGTAGGGGACAGCGAGGGGCATCTCCACCTCCGGCTCTGGTGCAAGCCTCGAAAAGTAGGCATACACCCACAACTACAGAGTGTAACAGGGTAAAAATGAGTATGCTTATCAGAAAAGCAGTATGCAGATAAAACAGAAATCACAGAACGGTGTGCAGTGTATTGTGTAGTGTGTGCAGTGTACAGTCAGTGTTAAATAGATTGCGTGTGTACGGTGTGTGCAGTGTACAGCGAGTGTAAAACAGATTGCATGTATGCAGTGTGTGTGGTGTACAGATAGTGTAAAGCAGAACTGTAAAACAGAAAGAAAATGTGTACCTCTCAGGCTCGCCAGTAGCCTCCGAGTAGATGTCCACTGCGGCGAGATGAAGAGCTCATGTATCCGTAAAGCGTGGCCAAGCCTACGCTGCCCCAGTCGTAGCACCGGATCTGCGTCACGTCTACCAATGCACTCAACAGATAAAGGACAACAGTGTCGCCCAGTTGGCGAATAAAGTGCTACCCAGCAAGAACATGATGAATCCTTGAGCACACTGCTCCACCTCCTCACGGGTCGTAGGCGCCTGTATTCGAAACTGGTCCTCGAACCAAGAATACCTCACGAACCCTGGCCGGGAGAGAGGTGGCCGAGCGCCAAGCAGGAAGATCTGGGCAGTATCCCACTCGCCCATATCGGTGTCGAAGGGAATCGGATCACCTCCTACTCCGATGTCGGTGAGCATGGAGAAATCGAAGGGAGTCATCGTCATCTCCCCTGCAGCAGAAAGGTGGAAGGAATCGATGGTGTCCCACCACCTCTCCACCAGCACACCTAGAAGGGGCCTACTCGCAGTGAGACACGAGAGTCCCATGTAGAAAATGCCGAAGCCGGCCTGATCGACGATATGACGAACCGCGTCAGGCAACTCCATGTACCAACCTCGCGTAATGGTGTTTCCATACCCCTGGAAGGCATGGGAATCTCCCTGTGTTCAAAGACAAACAGATGTGAAGCAGTGTCAGAAATACAGTATTTTGAATGTGTTCAGAATTGTTGAAAATGTAGTGTGTGTGCATGTGTTCGAGTTTACACAGATACAGTGCATGAGTGTGCTCACGATGGACTAGGCATGTGATATACCAGTGTGTTTGGGTTATTCAGTTAAAGAACAAAATTGGCTATTCAAGATATCTGATTTACATTGCAGAAAATAAAAGACGGGAAGAGTATACCTCAGCAGCGCTGTAAGAAAGGTGCAACTCCAACTCACGTAGCAGGAGCTCCAATGGCGCACCTCGCGCGTAGCTCCTAAACTGGCGGATACTATTAGGAGGCAGTATGTGTATCGCAGGCCGGTATGTCGCCGGGTCGAACGGTTGGACACTGAGCAGCAAGAGTTCGACCTCAGGATCTGTATCCATCTCTGGGGGAGTCCCGCCCCGTGGAATATCGTCTGCCATCTCGAGAAGGGTGCAAAAGTGGTTGAGGGTATGGAAAATGGGTAAAAATGCAAAAAAGTCAATCGAAAGTCAACCCCAAGGGGTGAAAAACAGAGGAAAATGACAAGGCTCAGAAAAGGGCACGGGAATCAAGGTAAACTCGGGGGAAACAAACCCCAAGTGGTGGAAATTGAGAAGGAGACACCAAAATCACTTTCTAATCGGTTCAAAGTGTGTAAAACAACGAGGGCTTCGCGAATCGGATGTTGTGGGAGACTCAAAAATGGGAGAAAAGCTTGGATCTAAGGGCGGGAAATGACCTAGAGAGAGAGAGAAAGGATTTTCGGCTAAGGAGGAGTGAGGAAACAAGGTTTGGAACCCTATATTTAAAGACCCGATGCAAATGGACAAAATTGCCCCGAAACTGCCACTTTTGACCGATCGGCCAAATTGTTAGCCGATCAGCTAAATTGTTGGTCGATAAGCTCATTTGATGGTCGATGGCCTCCCCTTGTGGTCGATGCACCTCCAATGCCCTTTTTTGGGTCAGTTCTGTTGATTGGTACCCTCATCTTTCAAGAAAGTGCAAGAAAATACACTTTTGAAGTTTAACCGGCCTTCATGTTGACCTCGAATCGTGTCTTCCGTGTGCGGCACTCAATACGCACGAGGTGTATCCTTTTTCGTATCCTTTTGAATATTACGAGATTCGAAAATTGCTTTGAATATGTTGCATTACAATGTTTTGTCATGTTTGTAATAGGCGCGCATTTGTTATACGTCTTTTCGCTCTTGCATTGAGCATGCCTCGTCTTGTTTTGAAGTTACATCTCAACGTCGTGAATAACATGCCTTTACTATGCTTACGTTGAATATGTGCCTCTCTTTGTCCTTGCATTGTTACACACATTGTTTACGTTGTCGCGCATACTTTACTTACATGTGTTCATGCCTTCATTGCATTGTTGTACACATTACTTGCGTTGTCGCGCATACTTCACTTACATGTGTTTATGTTTTTCCCCTCACATTGCTACACACATTGCTTGTGTTGTCCCGCACGCTTTACTTACATGTGTTCATGCCTTCATTGCATTGTTATACACATTGCTTGCGTTGTTGCGTATGCTTTACTTACATGTGTTTATGCTTTTTCCCTCGCATTGTTACACACATTGCTTGCGTTGTCGCGGATGCTTTACTTACATGTGTTTATGCACCCCATGGCTTGCGTTGTCACGCATGCCTCTCTCACATTGTTATACACATTACTTGCGTTGTCGTGCATGCTTTACTTACATGTGTTTATGCTTTTCCTCGCATTGTTATGCACATTGCTTGCGTTGTCATGCATGCTTTACTTACATATGTTTATGCACC
Source organism: Camellia sinensis (assembly GCF_055761805.1). Classification (NCBI taxonomy): domain Eukaryota; kingdom Viridiplantae; phylum Streptophyta; class Magnoliopsida; order Ericales; family Theaceae; genus Camellia; species Camellia sinensis. The sequence goes on along the minus strand of NC_138961.1, from coordinate 241,443,537 downwards.
CCATGGCTTGCGTTGTCGCGCATGCCTCTCTCGTATTGTTACACACATTGCTTGCGTTGTCGCGCATGCTTTACTTACATGTGTTTATGCACCCGTTCTCGCATTGTTATGTACATTGCTTGCGTTGTCACGCATGCTTTACTTACATGTGTTTATACACCCCATGGCTCGCTTTGTCGCGCATGTCTTTCTTGCATTGTTATGCACTTTCTTATCCGCGTTGTCACGCACACTTAGGTTGTATTGTCTTGCATCCCCTCACTTGCGCTGATGCGCATGCTTTACTTGCATTGTTATGCACGCTTCATTTGCGTTGTCGCGCATGCCCTACTTGCATTGTTATGCTCGCTCTAGTTGCATTGTCATGCATCTTTTCACTTGCATTGCTATGCACCTTCTCACTCACATTGTATATGCATGTGTTTATCTCATATTGAACTGATTTCTTGATCTAACGTTGAACATGTGTTTCTGCTATATTCTACCTGTTGAATTTCTCTCTTTTGCAGGCACGATATTGCATGTACGGTTCATTCAAGAGAAGTCCCGGTTCAGTTTGACTGCTACCCTTCTCCACTCGCATTTGGCATGCATTTGGACGCATCTGTCTCCTCTCGCATTTGGCACGCGTTTGGATGATTGCGCTTTCTTGCACAGTCCTTTCCTCTCTTGCGTGTGCCACACTGAGAGATGCTTTCTTTCCTCTCTTGCGTGTGCCACGCTGAGAGATGCTTTCTTTCCCCTCTTGCGTGTTGCACGCTGAGGGATGCTTTCTTTCCTCTCTTGCGTGTGCCACGCTGAGAGATGTTTTCTTTCCCCTCTTACGTGTGCCACACTGAGGGATGTTTTCTTTCCTTTCTTGCGTATGCCACGCTGAGGGATGCTTTCTTTCCTCTCTTGTGTGTGCCATGCTGAGACATGCTTTATTTCCTCTCTTGCGTGTGCCACGCTAAGAGATACTTTCTTTCCTCTCTTGCGTGTGCCACGCTGAGAGATGTTTTCTTTCCCCTCTTGCGTGTGCCACGCTGAGGGATATTTTTTTTCCTCTCCTACGTGTGATACGCTGAGAGATGTTGTGTTTGAGACTCCGGGTGTCCTCAGTAGTCGCTTTTAGTCTTCTCCGCGTGAAACGCAGTGAGAACTGCATAATTTTCTTACATCCTTTTCTGTTGGAATGTGTAGGACTGTTATTTCTTACTCACTTGCTTAAAATGTTGAATTTGTTTTGCATGAATGCTTCATTACAGCTCTCTTTGCATGATCATAAGTTATGTTCGGCATCGTGCATGTCATTTGCATCTTGCCCTTGCCTGCGGGCACATCTCTTTGTTATCTTGTATGCTTGTCTAAGTCTTCGGCCACTATAGACACCCCATTTTTGACCGTCCTCAAGACTTGGACATCATCGTTTGAACACTCGATGATCATTCATGCTCGTGTTCATTTTGAGTTCCCGAAGGTCTCAGCTGCGCGCCTTGCCTTAGGATCTCTCAACTTGTTTGTTTTGTGTTTGGTTGTGGACCAAGGACTTGTGGTTTTGCTTCTGAGGGAAGAGGGTGGCTTGTTAGCCATCCCCACAACCCATCGGCCATGGCCTTATGCCATCGGCCTTGTTTTCTTGCCATCGGCCATACGTTGTGGCCGATCGGTACTCTTTTTGGTCGATCAGCCATATTTCTTGGCCGAGGCCTTTCTATCTGCTTTTTCAGATATTTTTGCACTAGTTGTGATAGCTGGTGAGCACAATTCTCATCCTCCATACACGTGTATGGAAATATTGATTCAAGACTCAAACTTGTTCAACAAGCTTGAGAATTGATTTTCTATAAGAAGGGAGACCCCTCTCCCTTTCCAGAGGTTTTGAAAAGTTAATATACAAAACATATATCACTCTTTCTCTATATTTTACCTCTCTCTCTCCATTTGCTCTTGTTTATGCTCAAAAGTGTAAATTCTTCATACTATTGCACACAAACACCTACTAGAACACCATCCTTTTGTTGCTAAGGTACTTAGGAGCTGGTGTTAGAGTTTTTGGTTTGGTTTAAGCTCATAAAAGCTGCTGGAATTGTGTTCTTGAAGGTGTTCTTCAAGGGTGAGAAACTAACTTTTTAATCCCTTGTTTTGGCTTAAGCTTTTAGACCTAAACTTTCTACTGTAAAAAGTTCTTATTTTTCATGTTTGTGGTGTTTGTTTAAGGTCACTTTTGTGTTGGGGGTAGTCTATCCCCTCTTAGGCCTTGTTTGGCCTTGTTTTGAACCATCCTTTCAAGCCATTGGGACCACCTTGTTTGGGCCTTCTCACCACTAAAATCCAAAGAATTTTCAGTGGTGGAAATATGGTTTTGAGGTCCCAAATAGGATAGGGTCATCCCCTCTCCTTGTGTTTTGTATGCTAGTATAAATGGCTCATAATAGTAGCATGTTTGCTTAGCATGTTTTGGTTCCATATCAGCAACTTTTTGGTGTTATTTTAGCATGCTTCAACTCTGCTTTAAGTTGGTTTGATAGCATCTTGCATGCTTCACATACTTGTAGAGCAATCTTGCATGCTAGCATAACATGCATCATGTGTTTGGACCATCATTCTTACATGTTTTGGCTCAACTTAAAGAAGCTTTCCCTCATGTTTTACCATGCTTGAGCTTTGTTTGATGTTGTTTTAGTCGTGCATGCATTGTTTTGTATAGCCATGGTTCAATCTAGCTTGTTAGCTTTGTGTATCAAGTCCACTAACATGCATTGCTTAGACTATTCTCATGATTTGGCATCATTTGAAATGTTATTTTAGTGCATGTTTCATGGTCATACATTTGCCTTTGTCACTCTTTTAATGCTTAGGAGGTTTGGTGTTTTATGCCTTAAGAGTGGGTCATTGTGCATGCCTTTATGCTTAGGCCTTTGAGCTATCATTTCAATGTATTTTTGGTCCTATTTTACCATGATGCATCTCTAATTTTTGTTGTCAAAGTCATGCCATGTTTGGTTTTGATAGGTGTAGTGCAATCCCCTTTGTTGGCCTTACTTGCATCGTGCTATATGCCTTTCATGTTGACTTGTTTTGGCTTTGGTCCATGCATGTTTTAGACTCACTTTGGTATGCTTTAGGACTGTTTTGGTTTGCTTAGGCCATTTGCTTCACGTTTTGCATAGCCTTAGTGCAAGTGCCTATGCTAGCTTCAAGCTTTGAGCTTTCTCGTATGCCATACTTGTATTGTTTGGTTGATTTGGCATCATTCCATGCATGATTTCAGAGTTTATAGTGTTGTTACACTTCCACTTTTGTCACTCTTTGAGCACTCTTGAGAGCTGTGCTCTTATGCTTAGGTGATAGGCCATTACATGTGCATGCTTTGTTTAACATTTCATGACATCATTTCATCATTTTGGCCACTGATTTGGGCATGATTGAGGTCTGTTCATTTTGGTTTAAGTCCATCTTTGTATGCTGTTGCATGCTTATTGCATTGCATGTTGATGCATGCTTGTTACATTGCCTCATGTTTGCATGCTTGTGTTGCTTTGTTAAGTTGATCATGCATGCATTACATTGTGTTTAATATGCTTGCTTTGCATTGTTATTTGGATTAAGGGTTTAGTCCAAACACGAGGAACGAGGGACGTTTCATACTTGAAGTGATGAAACATGCCTCAATCCTCGGTCGCCGACCCTCTTGAGCATGCATGATAAAGGTTAAGGCATTTATGTGTTTTAATGCATTTCATCCATATTGATTTGTGCAACCCGGCCTCTTTGGCCATCATGCATCGAAATGCGTGATTAATGGCTTGAGAGTCAAGCACTGCACTCCTTTGAGTTTCAAACATGATATGGGGTGTAGTTACACAACATTTTCTTGCAAATGTATTGCCATGCCTCTGTTTGTACTCTGCTGCAGCAAAATGAGCAGTTTGCAAGAAGAGATGGCCGATCGGCTATCTAGTGTGCCGATCGGCTATCAGTATTTGGCTGATGGACTCAAAAGTGGTCGATGACCCTTATGTCACACCCCAAATCCGGGCATGACCGGCCGTGGCCCATCGGGACGTAGCCCAAGGCACACGTAAGCCTAAACACGAATCCAATATCACATTGAACAATTAAACAATAGTCGAATAATAAATAATCAAAACTCCATCCAGTGGCATGCCATAAGTGAAAAACAAGTCATAACCAACTACCTAAATATATATATATATATATATACTAAATGGGACACAAACCGCCCACAAAATAAAATAATTCTAAATAAAACCCAACCACAATGTATGCACAAAACTCGACAAAGAAACCTAAAACAAATTAAATAAATGCCCTAGAGGTCCATGCAATTGAGTCCCTGCTACGCCATGAGTCCACTCTAAGTCCTTCAAACACCTGGAAATGGTAAACAACTAAGTCAGCTGATAGCTCAGTGAGTAGTAACATGGATAGTAAATACAGTTTTAAAAACATGGCTTAATTCCAAAATAAGATATATATCACAGAAACTAGATTGGCATACAGTTTGGTAAATACAATATGTTTCAAAAAGAAGGTTCCACAGTTCAACACTTAAAATACTCATGTCTCACAAGAACATGATAAATGACATTTTCCACTTAAAACAGATTATAACATGAACACCAATAATTTTCTGGGTACCAAGAAAAAACAAATAATATGCCACACAGTTCTCAAGGCTATAAGCCCTGTTGGATCCAATACCGAACTAAGAGTCATCCTCAGGGTGACACCTGGGCCTTTTCTCAAAGACGATCCGATTAAAGGTCACCTAGCTTTTTTAAAGGTCTTTTCCTTATAATCGTTGAGCACTAGAGTCATCACGGCCCAACCCGGATCTGTTCCCTAGTGGCCAAAGTCACCACACACAGTGGAATAATTTCCCTAGACTAAGTACACACATGGTCCCAATAATCAAAACACATCAGTTTCGCAAAACATGGTAGTTCATCATTATAAACATGAGACCAAAACAAATAGTTTATAGTATACCAAGTTCACATGTGTTTCAAAAATAATTTGATTCCATTGATAATATAATAATTTATCAAAACAGTTTAGTCTTGAAACAACAATTTAATTTTTCAATAGTTCCGGGTAGGGGAACATTTATAAAAATATGTAGCATGAAACTACTCACCTGAAACTGAAATAATATAATCCTCGAATAGAGTATAAAAGTCCAACTAGTGCCCTGAACCAAGTATGAAAACTACACGTCACAAATAATTTTAAAATACTAAAGAATAAGAACTAAGTAACCCCAAACTAAAGCGCACTAACACAGATCAATCCAACTCACCGTTACTCTTAAATATTACCTAAGTTCATGTTCTTCAAGGTCTAAAATCACCCAAGACATGGGTTCCGATCGAAACTTAACTAAAAATAACTTTAAGATAAAACAGAGTTTTAAACAAGTTTTCCCAATCTATTCGCTAACTTTGAAAATTACAAAACCCACTCCACGCTATTCGAAAAATTCCAAAACCCTCAAGATATCAACTAATATATCCTAAGTTCCAAACCCAATTGGTTTCACTTGATTTTCTTATCAAAATAATTATCTACAATTTATTATATCCAAACAGGTTATTTTCTGCAGCACTTTAAAGAAATTAACGGTTCTCTTAGTATACACGAGCAATCAATGCAAAGCCAAAAATGTACGAAACTAGACCTGTAACCGATTCTAATGACACTAATTTGATAATTTTCGGATTTATACCCAAAGAGAACAACACGTCCAAAGTTACTATTTCGGACTGGTTTCCTAGACAGATTTGAATACCTCAATTTATATGGATTTTGACTCTCAAAAATTATGAGAAAATTCATATATGAAATTCAATATGTAATTAATCTACTGTAAAAATTTCAGTTCAAAATTCATCCATTTGATATAGTTTCTTGATTTTTAAAATCTATGATTCTGCACAGAATTTTTCCTTGAATAATACCCATTATTTATACATGAATGTGTTGAACCTTAAACATTATATCTAGACCTTTAGTAACAATACCAAACAAGAGCACCAGTGCCCTGACAACACAACACACAAAAGATAAAGCCACATCTCTTCCACAATGAGATTCATGCAACCACACAACACCTGTTCTTCCATCATTAATTTCCCAGAACCCAAGTTTGATATACTAAACTTCCCTTCACAGCAGCCCATAAATTAATATATACCTGAATGATTAAACCATGCTTTTCACGAACTCAACTATGGAAGATCAAAAATAATAATAGAAGTGAGAATAAACAATTTACTTACCCACACAGTATTGATTGCGTAGAATTCCTCTATCTCCTTGTTTGCCACAAGCTTCTTCGTCTCTCTCTCTCTCTCAATGACTCACGGCTGCTAAGCCTAAAGTGGCTGTTGTTGTGTTGATTAGAAAAGAATTGATATCTCACCATTAGGGTTTTATCCTCCTATAATAAATTTTCAAAATGACCCCTTAATAACTATATTATTATTATTTAACATTATTACGATTATTTATTTTAATAGCAAATTTTGTCTCTAAATTAGAGATTTCTACCATAAATTTATTTTAAATTTAAAAATTAATTAAAAGATCCTCCAATAATATTTAATTTGCACCTTAGAATTCACCACCAAAATATTTGAGATTGTAATATTATTATTTAATTATTTACTTAATTTTTATATTCGGGTTCTCACATTCTCCCCCCCTAAAAGAAAAGTTTCGTCCTCGAAACTAACCTGAGTAAATCATGAGAATAAATGTGGGTACTTCTCGCGCATCTCGTCCTCCCATTCCCAAGTCGCCTCTTCAACTAGATGATTACGCCACAATACCTTAACCAATTTAATGACCTTTGTACGCAACATTTTCTCCTTCGAATCCAAAATCTGAACAGGCATCTCCTCATACGCAAAATCCTCTCTAATCTGAAGCGGCTCATAATCTATCACATGCGATGGACTGTGCACATATTTCCTCAGCATAGACACGTGAAGCACATTATGCACTCCTGCCAATCTAGGGGGTAGAGCAACACGGTATGCAACCTCACCAACCTTCTCCAATACCTCAAATGGACCAATGTATCTAGAACTCAACTTTCCTTTCTTTCCAAACCTAATCACTCCTTTCCATGGTGATACTTTCAAGAATACCATATCCCCCACATGAAACTCTAAGTTTCTCCTACGATGATCAGCATAACTTTTTTGTCTACTCTGAGCAGTCAATAATCTCTCCCTAATGGTGATAATTTTTTGTGTAGCATCCTCCACCAAATCAGGTCCCAACATTTGCCTCTCACCAACCTCATACCAACACAAAGGAGACCTACACTTCCTCCCATACAAAGCCTCATAAGGGGCTACTCCCAAACTAGAATGATAACTATTATTATATACAAACTCCATAAGCAGCAAATAATTATCCCAATTACCTCTCCACTCCAAAGCGCAAGCCCTCAACATATCCTCAAGGGTTTGAATAGTCCTCTCCGATTGCCCATCTGTTTGAGGGTGATAAGCTAAACTAAAATTTAACTAAGTACTCATAGCTAACTGTAACGCACCCCAAAACTTAGACACAAAACAAGGGTCCCAATCTAACACTATTGACACAGGTGCACCATGCAATCAATCAATCTCCTTCACATATAACTGTGCAAATCGAGCTAGAGAATGGTTCATTCGTACTGCAATAAAATGTGCTGACTTGGTTAATCTATCAACAACTACCTAAACTGCATCGTGATTACTATTAGTACGAGGTAATCTGCACACGAAGTCCATGGTAACATGATCTCACTTCCACTCTGGTATAGGTAAGGGTTGTAGTTTCCCCGCGGGTTTCTGATGTTCTACTTTAACTTGTTGACACCAAACACTGAGCCACAAATTCTGCAATATCTCCCTTCATACCATTCCACCAAAAATGTTCATGAAGATCCCGATACATCTTACTGCTTCCAGGATGAATGTTGTAACTAGAACTATGTGCCTCTATCATAATCTCCTTCCTCAAATCACCACCAGCAGGAATACAAATTCGGCTACGGAATCTAAGTAACCCATCATCACTAACCACAAAGTCTATATGGTTACCCTCTGTCATCTCTCCTTTAATACACTCAAACTGGGGGTCAATCTCTTGAGCTAGACGAATCCGTTCTCTCAAGGTCGGCTGAACTTTCAATTGACTACAATAAGCCCTATCACCAGGCGTAACAACCTCAAGCCTCAAACGTCTCATGTCTTCCACCAAACAACTCTCAATAGACAAAGTAGCTATATCTCCAACTGCGACCTTCCTACTCAAGGCATCTGCAACCACATTTGCCTTCCCCGGATGATATAAAATATTCACACCATAATCTTTTAGTAACTCAAGACATCTTCTTTGCCTCAAATTTAGTTCCTTCTATGTGAAAATATACTTCAAACTCTTATGATCAGTGTAAATCTCACATGACTCTCCATACAAATAATGCCGCCAAAGCTTAAGAGCGAAAATCACTGCTGCTAACTCCAAGTCGTGCGTAGGATAGTTTCTCTCATGTATTTTCAACTATCGTGACGCATAAGCAATCACCATCCCATGCTGCATAAGCACACATCCTAAACCTTGTCGTGAAGCATCACTATAAATCACAAAACCACCTTCATCTGTAGGTAAGGCAAGGATTGGAGCTGATGTCAACCTTTGTTTAAATTCTTGGAAACTACGCTCATAATCACCATTCCACTCAAACTTTACCCATTTCCTAGTGAGATTGGTAAGTGGCAAAGAAATATGGGAGAATCCTTCCACAAACCGTCTGTAATACCCAGCAAGCCCTAGAAAGCTGCAAACCTCTATCATGTAAGTAGGTCGTGGCCAATCAACAATTGCCGCCACCTTCATGCTATCTACAGATACCCCATCTTTACTCACTACATGACCCGAAAAGGATACACTGCCCAACCAGAATTCACACTTCTTAAATTTTGCATACAGTCTTTTCTCCCTAAGAATCTGCAGTACTACCCTCAAATGCTGCTCATGCTCCTCCTTACTCCTCAAATAAATTAGGATGTCATCAATAAACACTACCACAAATTTATCCAGTTGGGGTTTAAATACTCTATTCATTAAATCCATGAATGCGGCTGGTGCATTTGTGAGACCAAAAGGCATCACCAAGAACTCATAATGCCCATAACGGGTTCTAAAAGCAGTCTTAGGAACATCCTCATCCTTTACCTTTAACTGGTGATAGCCTGACCTCAAGTCAATTTTAGAGAATACTTGAGCTCCCTGCAACTGGTCAAATAGATCATCAATGCGTGGCAAAGGATACCTACTCTTCACTGTGACGTTGTTCAGTTCTCTATAATCAATACACAATCTCATAGACCCATCCTTCTTCTTCACAAATAACACAGGTGCTCCCCAAGGTGAAACACTAGGCCAAATAAAACATTTGTCTAACAACTCCTGTAACTTAGTTCGTAACTCCCTCAACTCCAATAGTGCCATTCTACCTCACGATCTGGAGGAAGACTAGGTAGATCCTCTGGAAAAACATTAACACATTCACTCACTATAGGCAACTCCTCTAACTTCTATTCTGGCAGTTTGATACTCACCACATGAGCTAAATAACCATGACACCCTTTTCTCAACATTCGGTTAGCCTGAAGGGAAGAAATAAAACAGATAAAAGACACTTTCTTATCTCCCTGAAAGAAAAACTCATGTTGCCTTGGCATAGCAAAAACTACCCTATTTCTAAAACAATCAACAGAGATATGATGCTTGGTCAACCAATCCATCCCCGAAATCACATCAAAATCCTTCATCTCTAAAGAAATCAAATCCACTGGAAAAAATTCTACCATTCATCTCTATCTCACAAGACCTACAATCATCGCCTAACACTACTGTTTCTCTCAATACTACTGTTCCACCTAATGGAGTAGACAAGGTAATACAAATATCAAAGGCTCACCAGGAATAGACAATCAGTGTAGATATCTAGGTGCCAACTCTTAACCTTCAAAATGAAATCAAGAAAGATTCAACACAAATTTAAACAAAACTAACACAACCACTACTAAGGACTATAGGGATTCGGACCTCGTCTAAATGATGAAATGCAAGATATGTAACTCGATAAACTATAGCTCTGATACCACAATTGACACACCTCAAATCCAGGCATGACCGGCCGTGGCCCACCGGGACTTAGCCCAAGACACACGTAAGCCTAAACACGAATCCAATATCACATTGAACAATTAAACAATAGTCCAATAATAAATAATCAAAACTCCATCCAGTGACATGCCACAAGTGAAAAACAAGTCATAACCAACTACATAAATATATATATATATATATACTAAATGGGACACAAACTGCCCACAAAATAAAATAATTCTAAATAAAACCCAACCACAATGTATTCACAAAACTCGACAAAGCAACCTAAAACAAATTAAATAAATGCCCTAGAGGTCCATGCAATTAAGTTCCCGCTACGCCATGAGTCCACTCTAAGTCCTTCTAACACCTGGAAATGGCAAACAACTAAGTCAACTGATAGCTCAGTGAGTAGCAACATGGATAGTAAATACATAGTAAATACAGTTTTGAAAACATGGCTTAATTCCAAAATAAGATATATATCACAGAAACTAAATTGGCATACAGTTTGGTAAATACAATATGTTTCAAAAAGAAGATTCCACAGTTCAACACTTAAAATATTCATGTCTCGCAAGAACATGATAAACGACATTTTCCACTTAAAACAGATTATAACATGAACACCAATAATTTTCTGGGTACCAAGAAAAAACAAATAATATGTCACACAGTTCTCAAGGCTATAAGCCCCGTGGGATCCAATACCGAACTAAGAGTCATCCTCAGGATGGCACCTAGGCCTTTTCTTAAAAACGATCCGATTGAAGGTCACCTAGCTTTTTTAAGGTCTTTTCCTTACAATCGTTGAGCACTAGAGTCATCACGGCCCAACCCGGATCTGTTCCCTAGTGGCCAGAGTCACCACACACAGTGGAATAATTTCCCTGGACTAAATACACACATGGTCCCAATAATCAAAACACATCAGTTTCCCAAAACATGGTAGTTCATCATTATAAACATGTGACCAAAACAAATAGTTTATAGTATGCCAAGTTCACACGTGTTTCAGAAATAATTTGATTCCATTGATAATATAATAATTTATCAAAATAGTTTAGTCTTGAAACAACAATTTAATTTTCCAATAGTTCCGGGTAGGGGAACATTTATAAAAATATGTAGCATGAAACTACTCACCTGAAACCGAAATAATATAATCCTCGAATAGAGCATAAAAGTCCAACTAGTGCCCTAAAAAGTATGAAACTACACGTCACTACTAATTTAAAAATACTAAAGAATAAGAACTAAGTAACCCCAAACTAAAGCGCACTAACACAGCTCAACCCAACTCACCGTTACTCTTAAATATTATCTAAGTTCATGTTCTTCAAGGTCTAAAATCACCCAAGACATGGGTTCCGATCAAAACTTAACTAAAAATAACTTTAAGATAAAACAGAGTTTTAAACAAGTTTTCCCAATCTATTCGCTAAATTTGAAAATTACAAAACCCACTCCACGCTATTCGAAAAATTCCAAAACCCTCAAGATATCAACTAATATATCCTAAGTTCCAAACCCAATTGGTTTCACTTGATTTTCTTATCAAAATAATTATCTATAATTTATTATATCCAGACAAGTTGTTTTCTGTAGCACTTTAAATAAATTAATGGTTCTCTTAGTATACACGAGCAATCAATGCAAGGCCAAAAATGTACGAAACTAGACTCGTAACTAATTCTAATGACACTAATTTGATAATTTTCGGATTTATACCCAAAGAGAACAACACTTCCAAAGTTACTATTTCGAATTGGTTTCCTGGACATATTTGAATACCTCAATTTATATGGATTTTGACTCTCAAAAATTATGAGAAAATTCATATATGAAATTCAATATGTAATTAATCTACTGTAAAAATTTCAGTTCAAACTTCATCCGTTTGATATGGTTTCTTGATTTTTAAAATCTATGATTCTGTACAGAATTTTTCCTTGAATAATACCCATTCTTTATACATGAATGTGTTGAACCTTAAACATTATATCTAGACCTTTAGTAACAATACCAAACAGGAGCACCAGTGCCCTGGCAACACAACACACAAAAGATAAAGCCACATCTCTTCCACAATGAGATTCATGCAACCACATAACACCTGTTCTTCCATCATTAATTTCCCAGAACCCAAGTTTGATATACTAAACTTCCCTTCACACCAGCCCATAAATTAATATATACCTGAATGATTAAACCATGCTTTTCATGAACTCAACTATGCAAGATCAAAAATAATAATAGAAGTGAGAATAAACAATTTACTTACCCACACAGTATTGATTACGTAGAATTCCTCTCTCTCCATGTTTGCCACAAGCTTCTTCGTCTCTCTCTCTCTCAATGACTCACGGCTGCTAAGCCTAAAGTGGCTGTTGTTGTATTGATTAGAAAAGAATTGATATCTCACCATTAGGGTTTTGTCCTCCTATAATAAATTTTCAAAATGACCCCTTAATAACTATATTATTATTATTATTTAACATTATTACTATTATTTAGTTTAATAGCAAATTTTGCCTCTAAATTAGAGATTTCTACCATAAATTTATTTTAAATTTAAAAATTAATTAAAAGATCCTCCAATAATATTTAATTTATACCTTAGAATTCACCACCAAAATATTTGAGATTGTAATATTATTATTTAATTATTTACTTAATTTTTATATTCAGGTTCTCACACCTTATTTCTTGGCCGATGACCATACCATTTGGCCGATGGCCTCTCAGCATGTCCATGAGGTGGATCAGAAGTGTTTTGGAGATTTTTACAGTTTTCAGAAGTCATGAGGTGGATCAGAAGTGTTTTGGAGATTTTTACAGTTTTCAGAAGTCTAAAACAGTGCAAACAGAGGCAACATGAGGCATGGCAACGGATTTCCGAGCGAAGTCGATCGAGCATGCATATGCCCCTCTTCTCGAGGCCGTTTTAACTGCTTTGTATAGTTAGTTAATTTGTAATTAATTAGTTAATGTGTTAGCTAATTTAATTCTTTGTTGTAAATTCTTAATTAGCTTAGCTTAGCTAATATTCAATTTAATTATGGAATAATTAGTCTAATTAGATTATTAGATTAGTTATAATAGCTTAGCGTAGCTAGCTTGTATTACTCATTCGGACCCTCTGTCGAAAGGGCGCATTGTTGTAATAAGTGTGCGTGAGTATGTAAATGTCTTCCAACCCCACGTCTTTCTCCCTTTTACTTAACCACTTACGATGGTTAGTTCTAGGTCATGTTTCAATTAGCATTCCTATGCTTGCATGTTTGCATTCATTCATTTGTCTTGCATGCACCGGGCTCGGCGCATCATACAAACTGCATTGTATTTCAATACATTTACTTGAATACGTGTTCAATAGCATGTTATCAAGTTGCATTTCATATACCATCTTAGAATAGCCGAGCCTATTTTAGTTGCATTTTTGCATGTGTTGCATTAGGCATCTTAACATAGCTAGGATCATGCACTGATTACTAACTAGCTTCTGTTTTAGCTCGGAGTACACTGTGAGTGTTTACGCTTTAGCATAATGCATGTGTGTTATTGATTGCCATGATAGCATGCTTGCCATGAGGCTAAATGCTATATGTTTAACGGCATGAATGCTTATAGATGAAGGCTTCATTGCTTGAATTAGAACAATTCATCGAAATGCGAGTTTTAAGCCCACTTTGCGGAGTGGCAAAATCATATTTTCTAAGCCCACTTGAGGGTGGCAAATCCACATCTTAGCCTACTTGCGAGTAGCACCTTCAAACCATTTTCAAACAAATATGAGATGTTTTGTTCCAACATAGGCAATCTAGTCTATACTTGTATGTTGTGCGCATCACGTAGCAAGCTAGCTAATAAATCGGAATAAAAACACATGTGTTTTCAAAAACAAAATATCATGTTAGTAAAGGTCGATCCTTTGATCGGGCGAGCAGGGGTGCTCATTGCATGACCTTCCCTTCTCGTACCCAAGTTCCCGAGCCGAGACAACTTTGGTGATGACGGGCACGTGGCCTTAGGCACGAGTCAAGGTTTTCTAAATTTCTCAAAAACAAAATATTTAGGTGGCGACTGTATATCTGGCAAAGCAGTCCATGTTTAGCACTTCTTTATAAAAATCAGTTTTCCAAAACGATTTGCCGGATTTGGACTCTTTAGTGATTTATCGGTCTTGCATTGCACTTTGTGAGATTAGATTCAGAACCGTGACATTGAGTCCGAACTGTAGTAGCTAATGAACAAAATGGATTTTGCCCCATTCGCGCGCGGAGTCGTGGCGTTCGGGCACGTCTACACATGCTTGGTAGCCTTGTTCGGAAATCTGTCGCGATGCCCCAACTTGCTTCTATTTGCAATTGACCTCAGAACATTGCACAAAGCTCCACAAAGCTTCTACTCCATCATAGGAACCTGTAGGAACATGGCCGACCAGTTGTTGATGCTACAGACCACCAGCCGACCACTTTTCTTTGCTGCAGACCAGAAAAAGTGGTCGGCCAGCTAGTTTTACTGGTCGGCCGACCAGTTTTGGCTGCATTTCTCCAGTTTGCTGCAACAGAGAGCAAGAAAGGGCATGGCAATGTATTTGCAAGATATGTGTGCACAACCACCCTCCCTATCATTTCATGAGCTCAAGGGAGTGTGGTTCTCGACCCTCGGGCCACCAATCATGCATCTCAATGCATGATGGCCGAGAAGCCAAATTGCACAATTCAATGTAAAATGAATGCACACATAAACACATAAAGCCTTGAACTCTATCATGTATGATCAAGAGCGTCAGTGACCGAGAATTGAGGCACATTTCATCACTTCAAGTATAAAATGTCCCTCGCTTCTCGTGTTTGGACTAACACCTAATCCAAACACATGTAATGCAACTCAAGCATGCAAACATGCAATGCAACTTAAGCATGCAAACATGCAATGCAAGGCATGCAAAACACAATGCAACTACATGGCATACACAATGCAAAGAATGACATGGCATACACAATGCAAAGAACAACATGGCAATACTCAATGCAATGTAACATGATCAACTTAACAAAGCCAATGACATGCAAACAATGCTAATGCATGCATACAAAATGCAAGGCAACATAAGCATGCAACAACATGATACAATATAACAACATTCACATAACATGCTCGATGGACTTAAACTAAAATGGACAGACCTCAGTCATGCCCAAATCAGTGGCCATAATGCCAAAACTAAGGCATGAAGATCAAGACAAACATGCTCAGTGCAATGGCCAATCAACTAGGCATAAGAGCACAACTCTCAAGAGTACTCAAAGAGTGACAAATGTGAAAGTGTGACAACACCACATGCTCTCAAATAAGGTATGAAATGATACCAAATCATTTAATCAACACAAGCATAGCATACTAGAGTCCTTAAGGCATAAGGCTAGTAAAGAGGACTACAAATGGGACATGCAATACATGGCACAAATGCATGAACCAATTATAGACAGAGCTCAAATGGGTCTAAATAAAGACCATAATATGCTGAAATGAGAGCTCAAAGGCCTAGGCAAGATGGCATACATGCTAGGCCACAAACAAAGTAACAATGCACAACCCTTGAACTACAATTAAAGAGTGATATGCACGAGAATATGACAATGTTACATGCTCTGAAATCAAGTATTAAATGATGCCAAATCATTCAAATAGCTCAAAGATAGCATGCAAGAGGCATCAAAACACAAAGCTAGCATAGGCATTTGTACTATAGCTATGCAATACATGGAGCATATGGCAAAGGCAACCCAAAACAATCCTAGAACATGTCAAAATGAGTCTAAAACATGCATGTAAGGAAGCCAAAACAAGCTAGCATGAAGGGCATAAGGCATGATGCATACAAGGCCAAAAGGGGGGATTACACTACACCTATCAGGACCAAGCATGAGATGAATTAACCAACAAAAATGAGAGTTATATCATGGCAAAATAACCCCAAAAACACATTGAAATGATAGCTCACAAGCTTAGGCATGAAGGCATACACAATGACTCATTCTTAAGGCATAAAGGACCAACCCTTCAATGCATTGAAAGAGTGACAAATGCAAGTGCATGAACATGAAACATGGACTCAAATCACATTAAAAATGATGCCAAATCATTCAAATAAGCCAAGCAATGCATGCTAGTAGACTTGATACACAAAGCTAACAAGCTAGAATACACTATAGCTATACAAAGCATGGCATGCATGACCAAAACAACACAAACTAGAGCTAGAGCATGCTAAAACATGGACAAAAGCTTCTTAGAGTTGAGCCAAAATCATGTTAGAATGATGGTCTAAAGCATGATACACATTAGGCTAGTTCATGGAATTGCACTACAAGTGCATGGAGCATGCATGGGGCTATTAAACCAGAACTTAACAGAGGTATATCATGGCAAAACAACACCAAGAACATGCTGAGATGGACTCAAAATAAGCTATAATGACATGCTACTTCAAGAAACACACAAAGCTAGTTTACAATATTTACACTACAAGTGTATAAGGCATGCAAGGGATGACAAAACCAAGTCAAAATAGTGATATGCCATGCCAAAATAAGGCCTAAAATAGGCTGAGATATGGCCAATACAAGCTTAACAAACATGCTCAAATATGAGGCATTCAAAGCAAACATATAAGACACAAGGAGAAGGGATGACCCTCTCCTATTTGGGACCTCAAAACACCGTTTCCACCACTGAAATTCCTCTGGAATTCAATGGTAGAAAGGTCATGCAAAGGCTAAAATAAGAGCCAAAAGGGATGGCTCAAAACAAGGCCTAAGAGGGGGTAAACCACCCCCGACACAAAAGTGACCTTAAACAAACATTTTAAGCATGTAAAAACAGAACTTTTTGTAGTTAAAAGTTAAGCTTAAATCAGCATCCAAAAGCTTAAGCAAAGATAAGGGTTTAAAGGGTTAGAAGCTCACCCTTGAAAAACACCTTCAAAGTTGTAACTCCAGCAACTTCTTTGAGCTCAAACCAGTCCAAAAACTCCAAAACAAAACTCAAAGTGCCTCAGCAACAAAAGGATGGTGTTTGAGTGTGTGTTTGTGTGTTAAAGTGTGATAAAACTACACTTTCAAGCACAAAAATGAAGAGAAGGTGCAAGATAGATACAAAGGTGTATATATAACTCTCAAGCAACAAAATCTGAGCCTAGAGGAGGAGGGGGGAGGTTCTCTCTTATAGAGAACAAGCAACAAGCTTGTTGGACAAGCTTTTGGCCTAAAGCCATCCCTCCATACATGTATGGAGGATGGCTTCTGTGCCTTCCAGCTGTAACAGCTGGCCTAAAAATATCTCTAAAAAGGTGATAGAAAGTGGTCGGCCAGCTACTTCTACTGGTCGGCCGACCAGTGGAAGTGGTCTCCCAAGGGAGAAAGTGGTCAACCATGGTGGGAGATGGTCAACAGCATGAAAGCAAGGCAATGGTGTGGTGGCCGACCAAAAAAGGTGGCCCAAAGACTAAGAACACCAATTGGCCGACCAGAAAATTGGCTAGCAAGGAGGAAAGTGGTCTCCAAGGGGAAGAACTGGTCTCCCACCCTTGTACCACCTTCTAAACAAGGAAAACAAGGTTTGTACCAAAAACAAACCAAAAGGGATGTAAGACGAGAGTTCGGGAGGCAAGGCGCATGACCGGGAGCCTCGAAAACTAGTTTACCGGTATCAAAAGTGGTCTCTCGGACCACAGTGTCCCTCTAGGCAGAGGCAACAAGGCATGGTCCAAAAACCAAGCCAAACGGAGAACGTTTAGCAGTCCCGAGACAAGACGTACGGCCGAAAGCCCCAAAAATTAAAAACTAGTCTCCAAACAGGAAAAGTGGTCTATGACCACAAAGAGGTGGTCTACAAGACCTTTCCCTCCGTCCAGGGAAGAGAAACGAGGCTTGGTCCACAAACTGAGCCAAAGCACAAAGAGTTCAGAGGCCTGGAGGCAAGGCACTCAACCAAAAACTCTGAAAACTCGAACGAGCACAACATGCACTATCATCGAGCGCTCAATCGATGACGTCTGAGTCTTAAGGTCGGTCAAAAATGGGGTGTCTACAAGGGGTCTCGCTCGAGCTTGGCTTTCTCCGCTTGAGCAAACATGCAGAAAAAGAAGCTCCGCTCGAGCGTGACTTCCCTTGCTCGAGCGGACTGCAAACTCATGAAAAAGTACTGGTTGCACGTTTTTCACGCTCGATGGATGCTCGACCCACAATCGAGCATGAGACTCAGACTGTGATAACCCTGTTCCGTATTATGCTAATTGGTCCTTATTATAAATATGATTATGTGTTTGATATAATTTTGTGTGCCATTTATGTGAAAATATGTGGTTTTGAATTTCTATCTGTTCACCGCAAGAATATCTGTTTGATTATCTGCTTTGGAAATTAAATTGAAGGCCTTATCGACCACAAAACTCGAAATTGATTACGCCATTGTGATTAGCACAATTTTTAGAGCTTATGGTGAAATTTAATTGAAAATTGATTTGAATCAAAATAATTAGATTCAGAATGATTAATTAAGTGCTCAATTATTTAATATTGATAAATTGACTTAGTGGGGCTATATAAAGAGGGCCATATACACTCAATCTCTCTCTTTTTGATTCATTTTGGCTGATTTTGGGCTCTTGAGTGTGAGAGAGAGCCGAATTAGAGAGAGAGAGTGTAGGGAATTGAGGGTTTGCTCAAGAAGCTTGGAAATCTTGAAGATTACTCAAGAATTTGCTATAGATTGGAAGAATTGAACCTCTAGGTAAGCATGTGAGCATGAATCCAAAAGTATAAGTTTGTAAATTGTGTATTCAAGCTAGTTGGGTAATCAAGAGTAAGAATTGAAATGAAATTGAGTTGATCATGCTGAATTGAAAGTCAATGTATGCATACATGTGTGTAATTGCTTTGAATTTGCATGTTTGAGCACAAAATGTATGATCCATGTAAGTTTTTAGTTGAAGCTCATGTTTTTTACCATCTCTTCATCATCTAAGTTGAGAATAGAAGTTGTGTTCCACATGCATGTACCATCCATGAGAATATAAGTTTGAAATACATGGAATTGTTATGATGGAAACAAGTTTGGTGTAATTTGGAACATGCATGTAGGTAATTCAACGAATTGAGCTTCATTGTGTTGTAATTTGGTGTTTGTACCATGTGAGTACATGTATATTTGAAGTTTGAGCCATAATATGCAAGAAATGTTGGTTGGAATGATGAATTTAAGCTCAAGAACCATTCTGGAATACCCAGAATTTATGATGTCCGCTCGAGCGGGGGAAGTGCCACTCGAGCGGGAAATTCGTGTTCCCAGTATTTTTGCAAACATGGATGTCCGCTCGAGTGGGAAAGTTTACGCTCGAGCGGGGAGCCATGTAGTAAGGCCTTCCGCTCGAGCACCAGACTTTGAGCTCGAGCATAAAATTGACATAACCAGTACTTTTGCAGGCCTCATGGGTCCGCTCGAGCGGGGAAGTCCACGCTCGAGCGGGGACCCTGTTTCTAAAAATTTTGAAAGTGCATTATGTGTTTCATTTTCTGTTCTCTTTCACTTCTAAGTACTCTTAGGCATGCGTTATGTGATGTGTAGGGTCAAGCTCCAGGGCAAACCAACCAACCGATCATTGTGAGCAATATCTTAACAAAGATATCTGAAATATGTTATTGGCCAATTGCTTACTCCTATGTAAGTTTTATATGTTCGTTGACTCGATTGGTGGATAATGTTCGACATGAACGAATGAATGGGCCAGAGGCCAGTATGATCTGAATGATAAAATGAATGGACCAAAGGCCAGTTTGACATGAACGAATGAATGGGCCAGAGGCCAATATGATCTGAATGATAGAATGAATAGGCCAAAGGCCAGTTTAACATGATAGAATGAATGGGCCAAAGGACAGTTTGACATGAATGAATGAATGAACCAGAGGCCAGTATGATCTAAATGATAGAATGAATGGGCCAAAGGCCAGTTTGACATGGTAGAATGAATGGGCCAAAGGCCAGTTTGACATGAAAGTATGAATGGGCCAAAGGCCGATTTGACATGAAAGTATGAATTGGGCTAAAGACCAGTTTGACAAGAATGAAAAATAAGTGGGCCAGAGGCCGTATGACATGAATGAATTGGGCCCGAGGCCGTATGATGTGTTTGGAACCACAATCACTTGACCTATATTTGTACATATGTTAGATAAAAATACGAATTGGGCACAAGGCCATTTGAAACATGTTGTTCTAAATACCATTTGTGTAACTTCTTTATTAATATTGTTCACTGGGCTTTCGCTCATGCTCATTCATGTGTTTGTAGGTGAGCCAAGAGAGGTCCCAACCCAGCCTCAGTGAAGTTCGTGTGGAACAACTAAGGTTTTGAAGAGTCAGCCCTTAAGTCTCGCGCACGAGACTCGTCTTCGCTCTTTTGCTATCTTGTTTTGTTTTGTCATGTCGGCGAGGACCTTGGTTTATGTTTGTATATAGTTTTGATTGGCTGACCCAGACTGAATGATCCTGTATGTACATAGTTATTTGTATTAGTACATATTTTGATGTAAGTTATTAACATGTATATACATGGTTTGTAATGATGTGCCACATAAGCACAGCTCCATGGACAAAGTTTTATATTCTGCTTCTGTTTGGCCCCTTCACTCTGATGAGTTATGTCTGGTTTGATTTGAGGTCGTAGGTAATCTCAGGATTACTGGCCGGTCATGTCCTTAATCCATGGGGGCAGGTTCGGGTCGTGACACAGACCCTCGCTTGAGCAGACCTGCAAAACACATGAACTTCTGGGCATATGCATTTCACGCTCGAGCATGACTCTCGACGCTCCAGCAGAAGTACATGTACTCAGAGTGTATGCTCGAGCGTGAAGCCCTCCGCTCGAGCGTGGATCAAAAATTTGGAATTTCCAAGTTGATCCTCAAGCACAAAACTCAAGCTTAAAAGCTTCAAACTCGATTTTTCTG
Organism: Camellia sinensis; assembly: GCF_055761805.1. Classification (NCBI taxonomy): domain Eukaryota; kingdom Viridiplantae; phylum Streptophyta; class Magnoliopsida; order Ericales; family Theaceae; genus Camellia; species Camellia sinensis. The sequence goes on along the minus strand of NC_138961.1, from coordinate 241,422,334 downwards.
GGCCAATTTTCTGGAAAACACTTAGAAACCCATATTACAACATGTTTTAAAGATCATTTTATAAAATCAAGCCCAAAAGTGTGACATTTGACCACAAATTCCAATGTAGACTTGAAGAACGATGCAAGAACATAACATGCATGAGTTCTTAAGAACTCTAATGCTCCAAAGCATGATCAAATACAAGATTGAACTCAAAAACATGGTGAATTTCTAGAGTATAACCATAACATGGACATGTATGTGGAAATTCACATGAAAACGATCTCAAGATTCAATAATATGGACATGCATGCAAACATTGTTTCTCAATTCAGCTGTTTAGACTATTTCTTGACTCTAATCACCAATTTTTCCATGAACCATGCATGTAACAACTTAAATTCACAATTAAGAGAATGAATTTCCTACCTTAAGTCTTGAATTCCTAGTGTGGTAGCTTAAACATGCAATTCTCCTTCAATTCCTCTAAATTTTCAAGCCAGTCTCTAGATGAATTCAATTTTCCCCCATTCTCCCTCTCTCCCACGGTTTGGTCTTGAGGAGATGATAAAATGATAGTGCCAAACATGAAATCAAACAAATGGCCTTGAAAAGGCCCACTAATGGCAAAAGTGCAAATAACTCAAGTTAAAGTAATTTAATATTATTAATTCTAGTTTAATCATTCCAAATTGAATTTTAATTAATCCTACCATAAAATCATATAAATCCCAATTAGCATATAACACTAATCAATATCTGAATCGATCGCCGATAAGGCATTCAATTCGCAATTCGAAGTTAAAACATGAACATATCATTCAGTAACAAACAGATAGAAATGCATTCTAAACAACACACTTACACAAACAATTTAGGATTTCATCATAATCAATTACTTATCATGCTTAAACACAAATTAACGCTAATCAGAGGTGAAAGTTGTCACAGTCTTCCCCCCTTAAAAGAGTTTGGTCCTCCAAACTCGAATTACCTTCATTTTGGAAGAACACGGGATCCAGGGGGGACAATTCAGGATATTGTTTCATCATATCATCTTCCCTTTCCCAAGTGGCATAAACGCCACCATGGTTTTGCCAATCCACTTTCACTAACGAGATTTCCTTATTTCTCAACTTCTTGATTCGTCGGTTTACAATCTGAATAGGCCGTTCTTCATAAGTGTAATTATCACTCAATACCACACGAGTAAGCTCAATAACATGGAAGGGATCCCGAAGATAATCCCTCAACATTGAAATATGAAAGACATTGTGCATGTGTTTCATTTTAGGAGAGAGCGCCACTTGATATGCCACTAGATTAATCTTTTCAATAATTTCATACGGCCAACATATCTCGGTGCTAGCTTACCCTTAGCCCCAAAACGAGTCTGTCCTTTCATTGGTGTCATTTTAACAAAAACATGATCACCCACTTCATATTCCATGTCTTGCCTTCGCACATCCGCATAATTTTTCTGTCAGCTTTGTGCGGTTTTCAGTCTTTGTTGAATCAGTTTCACCTTTTTTGTGGTCTCATGTACAATCTCAGGCCCAAGCAAAGGCCCATCTCCAACTTCTGCCCAACAAATAGGAGATCGACATTTTCTTCCATATAAAGCCTCGAAAGGCGCCATACCAATGCTCGAATGAAAGCCGTTGTTGTAGGCAAATTCGGCTAAAGGTAAATGACTTTCTCAATTTCCTTGGAAATCAAGAACACACATACGCAGTAGGTCTTCCTGAGTCTGGATGGTTCTTTCTAATTGGCCATCTGTCTGAGGATGGTATGCACTACTCGGTCTCAATTCAGTACCCAAGGCCATTTGCAGACTTTGCCAAAATCTCGATGTAAACTTCGAGTCCCTATCTGAAACAATGGACGCAGGCACTCCATGCAATCTAACAATCTCATCAATATAAATTGTAGCCAATTTGTCCGCATCATAAATTGTTTTGACAGGTAAGAAGTGAGCAGATTTAGTCAATCGATCAACAATAACCCAAATTGAATCCATACCTTTACTGGAGCGAGGCAATCTCACAATGAAATCCATAGTGATATATTCCCATTTCTACTCCGGTATTGGCAAAGCTTGAAGTAACCCTGCGGGTCGTTGATGTTCCGCTTTGACTTGTTGGCAATGTAGGCATTTCAATACAAACTCGGCAATTTCTTTCTTCATTCCCGGCCACCAGAAATTAAGTTTCAAGTCTTGATACATTTTTGTATTTCCTGGGCGGATAAAAAGTTTTGAACTGTGGCCTTCTTGCAAAACTCGCTTTTTCAATTCGGGATCATTCGGTACACACAACCTTCCCTGAAATTTGAATACATTGTTTTCAAATTTAAAGTCCGGCCTTGGTTCGGATTCCCCTTCATCAATGATCTTTTTTAGAAATTCGTCTTGTTGTTACTTCTCTTTAATTTCCTCAATAAGGCTCGGTTGAGTGGAAATAGCAGCTAATGTCCCACCTTGTTCACGCAAAACAATTTTAACCTCAAATTTTTCAAGATCACATAGCAGCTCTTTTTGTCTGGTGAGTAAACAGGCCAGATTCCCAACTGATTTTCTACTAAGTGCATCAGCAGCGATGTTAGCTTTCCCTGGTTGGTATAAAATTTGCAAGTCATAGTCTTTCATCAGTTCCAACCATCTCCACTGTCTCATGTTTAACTTTTTTATGTAAAGAAATATTTTAAACTTTTATGATCGGTGTACACCTCACATGTTGCCCCATACAAGTAGTGGCGCCAAATTTTCAATGCAAATACCACTGCGGCAAGTTCCAAGTCATGAGTTGGGTAATTCTTTTCGTGTGGTCTCAGTTCTCGGGAAGCATACGCAATGACTTTACCATTCTGCATTAATACACAACCCAAACCCTTATAAGAAGCATCACTGAAAATAGTAAATCCATCCGTACCTGAGGGTAGGGTGAGAATCGGTGTAGTCACAAGTCGAGTCTTCAATTCTTGGAAAGTTGATTCTCTCCAGTCGGTCCAGTCAAATGATATTCCCTTTTGAGTCAACTGAGTCTATGGCAGAGCAATTTTGGAAAAATCTTTCACAAACCTTCTGTAGTACCCGGCTAAACCCAAGAAACTCCGAACTTCAGTAACATTAGTTGGTCGAGGCCAATTCACCACTGCTTCAATCTTCTGTGGGTCAACTGAAATGCTATTCTTACTAATCACATGCCCCAAAAACATAACATTATCAAGCCAAAATTCACACTTTGTTAGTTTTGCATACAGTTTCTGTTCTCTTAAGGTCTGTAAAGCAACTCTCAAATTATGTTCATGTTCCTCCTTACTCTTACAATAAATCAAAATGTCATCTATAAAAACAACCACAAATTCATCGAGGAATGGTTTGAAAATTTTATTCATAAGATCCATAAATGCAGCAGGTGCATTAGTAACTCCGAAAGGCATAACAAGAAATTCATAATGTCCGTACCTCGTTCGGAAGGCAGTCTTTTCAATGTCCTCTACTTTTACTTTCAATTGATGATATCCGGATCTAAGATCAATTTTGGAAAAGACCTGAGCGCCTTGTAATTGGTCAAATAAGTCATCAATACGAGGCAATGGGTATTTGTTTTTCACTGTCACCTAGTTCAATTCGCGGTAGTCAATGCAAAGCCTTAATGAGCTATCCTTCTTTTTCACAAATAAAACTGGTGCACCCCACGGTGAAGTACTGGGTCTGATAAACTTCTTATCCAACAATTCTTGCAGTTGAATTTTCAATTCTTTCAATTCGGTAGGTGCCATTCTGTACGGAGCTTTAGAAATCGGCTGTGTACCCCGTAACACCTCAATGGTGAACTCAATCTCTCTATCAATCAAATCCCCTGGCAAATCATCTGGAAAAACATCTGGGAATTCTCTGACTATAGGAATACTATCCACATTAGCTTTAGTATCAGCAGGTATAGTCAATATGCAACATAAATACCCTTTACACCCCTTTTTAATTAATTTGAATGCTTTCATAGACGAAATCAGATATGGGAGAGGTATTACACCAACTCCGTTAAATACAAATTCAGGAAATCTAGGTGGACGAAAGACAACTTGTTTCATCACACAATCTATGAAAGCATGATATTTTGTTAATCAGTCCATTCCCAAAATTACATCGAAATGATCAATATTCAAAGGTAGTAAATCAACACACAAAAGTACATCCCCAATAATAATCTCACATGCAGGATACACGTAAGCACAAGTCATGAATCCCCCAGCAAGTGAAGATACAACTAACAAATAGTTCATAGGTTCCAGTGGTCTATTTAATTTTCGTAAAAAAGCATGCGAGACAAACAAATGTGTAGATCCCGAATCTATCAGAATATAAGCATTTTGGGCACAAATTGAGAGTATACCTGACACAACTGTCTTGGTGTTCTGCATGTCTCCCAGTACAAGTGCAAACACTCGGCCTTGCCTTAAAGGTTCCTTTCCAGTAGCTTTGGGATTTGGTTTTGGTGCGACAGTTGACGCTGCGGCACTAGCTGCAGCCTTACTATTGCCTTGAGACGTGGAATGGCAATCTTTGACCATGTGACCTACCTTGCCACACCTGTAACATGCCCCAGAAATTTTGTAGCACACCCCCTTATGTCTTTTGCCGCATTTGGAGTAGGGTGGTATGGAACTGTTTCCCTGACTAGAGCTGCTTGTTGACCCCGTGGTTTGCTTCTTATTCAATGACTTATTTCAGTCCTTTTTGAAATTGAAGCCTTGCATCTTACCCCGCCATTCGGTCACTGGTGTTTTAGTCTATCTCAATGCAGTGACATTTGCCTTGGCCATAATTGCTCGGTCAAGAACATCCACATATTTGAGCAGTTTCAAGACATTGATTCGATCAAGTATCTCTACATTAAGCCCGCCTTCAAACTTTCTGACCTTTTTATAATCAGTATCAACCATGTGTCATGCATATCTGGCAAGTTCAGTGAACTTAGATTCATATTCTGCTACTAACATGGTGCCCTGTTTTAGTTGTTCAAATTCGGTTACTTTACGATCCCTGACACACTGGGGAAAATACTTCACATAAAAAGCTTCCTTAAACTGAGCCCAAGTCATAGCATTGTTAGTATCACGTATAAGCATCCACCATCGTCTGGCCTCTTCTTGTAAGGTAAAGGTAGCCAATAATACTTTGTGTGCCTCAGAGCACGGAAACACTTCAAACAACTTTTCGGTTTCTAAAACCCATGCTTCGGCCTTTAGTGGCTCAAGACCTCCTTGGAACGTTGGTGGTTTCATTTTGTTAAACTTCTGTGTCAAACCAATTACATCATCATGGACATTCGGTTCTGGCTGTACTGGAGGAGGTAGGGGCTGTTGGTTCGGTTGTTGCCTTAGAGCCTCAGTCAACAGTTCAACCATTCTTTCCAACCTTGCCATTCTTGCTTTAGATGATTCAGATTCATCGGCATTCCTTGCATTCTCCATTTCACTATATGCAATACGGTAATAATAAACATAGGAAAATTGCTTACTTAAGCACATTAACACATATACTCATGTCATGGCCACACACACTTTCTCATGCTCATGCAATGCCCTAATTACTTTTCCAGGACGTCCTATAGCTCATTTGGACACGTGTGTGCGATATAACTCGTGCTCTGATACTACTCTGCCACGACCCAAACCCGCCTCTATGGGTTTAGTATCGTAATCGGCCAATAATCCGTGATTACCAAAGGCCTGCTTAACAGTAAAGACAGTAATCTAGAGTAAGGGGCTGGCGGAAGCCAAACAATAAATAAAAGATGTCCAATGAGCTGTGGAAACCTGAAATGGAAAAGACTTCTATAGACAAAACCACATTCATAACCATAAACATATATACATATCAGATACACATAACATCAAGGTTAGGGACCTAATCCCCTCACCATAACTGTACAGTCAAATCTTAAACAGTCGAAACATAACAGAGACAAAAGGGTGAATCTAGAACAGCCAAAAACAGCCTTGGCTTGAGCAGACTCGGAACCTCGAAGTGAGGCACAACGGTTGGCTGGACAAAACATGAGCTTAACTCGACGCTCCTAGCTTCGGTCCGGTGCCTGGCCACCTAAATACATATATAAACAGTAAGCTAAAGCCCAGTGAATAACAACTGTGTAAAGGGGTTAAGAATGAATGTCCTTTCAGTAAATAAAACAGTCATTTGCATCAGTAGATCAGTTATTCAATCAATGGCTCATATTTCATGCCATATCAGTCATTCAGAAATCATAGCGATCATACGTGGTACATCCAATAGCAGAACATTATAATAGGTCTTAATAGACCGAACAGTCAGTTGATGGCCATCAAAACAGTAAACAATAGTAGTTCCAAACATTGGAACTGACAGAAATCTCTGTAACAGTAGTAATAACAGTCAGTTGCTATGGATCCCACGAGTACAGTTCATAAATTAGGACAAATATTCATTCAGTAAACAATATCATTTCAAAAAGCAGTACAGTTAATCATTCAGTAAATAATAATAATTGAACATAGCTTTACAATATTGTTACTCACAGATTACTGGGCTATAGTCAGGCTAACCAGCGTCCTCGGGTGCCAACCCTACACAGTTGCAGAACGAACACACGCTAAATTACACATTCGGGATTAACAACTTAGCCCCTATCTTAACTTGGTGTGATTCTATAACATTATCCTCATTAAGATACCTTAAACATGGCCTAGAAATGCCTAGGATGGAATGATGATGCAAAAAGGCATTTAACAACATTTTTCAAAATTTGCTGAAAATAAGGGTCTCGCTCGAGCGTGGCTTTCTCCGCTCGAGCTGACATACAAACAAAGAAGCTCCGCTCGAGCGTGACTTCCCTCGTTCTAGCGAACTACAAACTCATAAAAAAGTACTGGTTGCACGTTTTTCACGCTCGATGGACACTCGACCCACGATCGAGCGTGAGACTCAGACCCTCGCTCGAGCGCGGATTACCTCACTCGAGCGGACCTGCAAAACACATGAACTTCTGGGCATATGCATTTCACGCTCGAGCATGACTCTCGACACTCGAGCGGAAGTGCATGTGCTCAGAGTGTACGCTCAAGCGTGAAGTCCTCCGCTCGAGCATAGATCAAAAATCTGGAATTTCCAAGTTGATCCTCAAGCACAAAACTCAAGCTTAAAAGCTTCAAACTCGATTTTTCTGGGGCCAATTTTCTAGAAAACACTTAGAAACCCATATTACAACATGTTTTAAAGATCATTTTATAAAATCAAGCCCAAAGGTGTGACATTTGACCACAAATTCCAATGTAGACTTAAAGAACGATGCAAGAACATAACATGCATGAGTTCTTAAGAACTCTAATCCTCCAAAGCATGATCAAATGCAAGATTGAACTCAAAAACATGGTGAATTTCCATAGTATAACCATAACATGGACATGCATGTGGAAATTCACATGAAAATGATCTCAAGATTCAATGATATGGACATGCATGCAAACATTGTTTCTCAATTCAACTGTTTAGACTATTTCTTGACTCTAATCACCAATTTTTCCATGAACCATGCATATAACAACTTAAATTCACAATTAAGAGAATGAATTTCCTACCTTAAGTCTTGAATTCCAAGTGTGGTAGCTTAAACATGCAATTCTCCTTCAATTCCTCTAAATTTTCAAGTCAATCTCTAGATGAATTCAATTTTCCCCTATTCTCCCTCTATCCCACGGTTTGGTCTTAAGGAGATGATAAAATGATAGTGCCAAACATGAAATCAAACAAATGGCCTTGAAAAGGCCCACTAATGGCAAAAGTACAAATAACTCAAGTTAAAGTAATTTAACATTATTAATTCTAGTTTAATCATTCCAAATTGAATTTTAATTAACCCTACCATAAAATTATATAAATCCCAATTAGCATATAACACTAATCAATATCTGAATCGGTCGCCGATAAGGCTTTCAATTCGCAATTCGAAGTTAAAATATGAACAGATAATTCAGTAACAAACAGATAAAAATGCATTCTAAACAACACACTCACACAAACAACTTAGGATTTCATCATAATCGATTACTTATCATGCTTAAACACAAATTAACACTAATTAGAGGTGAGAGTTGTCACATTTAGGTTGGGAGTTAGAGCCGAAAACGCCTTAAACTTAATCGAAAAAGAGCGTTAAGGGGGCGAAAATGTGAAATAGCCCCCGAACCACCATACGGATGTCACGGCCGCCTTTCCCGTCACAAATAGGACCTGTGACAACAGACAAAATGTAATTAGCACACGTACTTTTGGAGTTGGAGCCAAAAATACATTAAACTTAATCGAAAAAGGACATTAAGGGGGCAAAAATGCGAATCAGCCCCCGAACCACCATACGGATGTCACGGCCACCTTCCCCGTGACATATAGAACTTGTGACAACAGACGGAATGTCATTAGCACACGTAGTTTGGGAGTTTGAGCCGGAAACGACTTAAACTGATTCGAAAAAGGGAAAGTTTGATATCCAATAAATGTTCAACATTTTCATTATAAATGATGTCATTGTTTCATCATACACGGTGGTCATTTGGGTGGTAAACGTATTAAAAAAGCATGATATGGTTATGGAGATAACCCTGTAGATTACTCAATGATTTTACTTTGACTAGGAAAATGAGAATGAAAAAGAGTTAAAATAAATTTACCACCAAAACATTCTACTCATAAAAATTTATTTTATGAAGAGGTATACTCCTAAAAATTGTATTATTTGTAAATTGAAATCAAGTTTGGAATAAATCTTTCATGATACATACATATGATTGTATTTCGAAAAAAAAAATTATAGATTGTTTTACCTTAAATGCATGTTATTACGACCTTTTTCTTATGCCTGAATGAATTGATATTTTGTAATGGGTGAAATTGTTTTTTATTTTTTGTAGATGGCTTTTGACGTGAACTTGTGGATAGTCTACATTTTTGTTTATGGAGGACACTTGACGCTTTTGTATAATCATACTAGCTATGTCTTCCTTTGCTTTTGTGAATATTTGCGTTACTGATGCATATAACTTTTGTAATCCAACTGATAGTTGCTAGTGTGCCATATAGATCATCTTTTGTTGTGGTACAGATTATAATGGTAAGTAGTACCACGCCAAATGGCCATATCGCATAGTAGTAAATATATTTTTTGTATATGGCGGGTTGGATTTTTGTATGGAAATATAATTTTAGTTTGGATAATAGTTAGTTTGTATGGAATATATACATTTAAAGTTATTTATTTTTAGATGGCTGGAAGTAATATGGACTGTGACATGATTGATAATTTTACGTTGTGAAATGATGGTTATTATATGTATTGTTTTGTTTATATACGTGTTACAGGTTACAGGGAATATAGACAGGTTGTGAATAAATTATAATTTTGCGATGAAACATAAGAGCATGTTTTTGGCGGCTAAATTGTTAATAGCTAAAAAAAAATTCGGAAAATAGTTTTGGCTACTAAAAATTTAGTAGCAAAAAAATAAAAATAAAAATAAAAATAAAAAAAAATAAAAAACAAACATATAGTGACTAAAATATTTTGTAGCAAAAAACAATTAAAATATGTCGTAGCTAAAAAAATAAGCTGAAGAAATAAAAAAACTTTTGGCGGCTAAAACTTTAGTAGCAAAAAAATGTAAGACTTTAGGCGATCAAATGTTTAGTAGTCAAAACACAAAATGTTTGCCGACTAAAATCTTACTAGCTAAAAACATAAGACTTTAGGCAACTAAACCTTTAGTAGGCAAAAAAAATTTTGACTTTTGACGACTAAAATATTAGTAGTCAAAACATTGTTATTTACTTTAAGCCACTAATATATTTAGTAGCTAAAACTCTTTTCCGCGACTAAATGATTAGTCGTTAAAAATACTGAACTTTTAGCGACAAAAAAATTAGCCGCCAAAAATATAATATTTAATTTTATTTCAAACCTTTTGACGATTAAAAACTAAGTCAGCAATACAGTACATTTGGCGACTAAAATAATTTTAGTCACCAATGATCTTTCCCGACAATTCTTCCCCGACTAATTTTGCGATCAAATATTTTTGTCGTTAAAAGTTTTTAACGACTAAATAGTGACTTTTAACAATTAAAAATTTAATCGTCAAAAATAAAAATTCTTATAGGACAAGGACCCTATGTACGTGAATTGTTTTCACTTAACTTCTTGATGGGTACATGACTTGACACATTCCAATTTCCAAACCGTGTGGAATATCCATCCATGTCAATAATACTGTTAGTCTAAGAACTCTCAACTTGCACATATTCATCAATTAATCACCTGTCTTTAATGGCAACTAACTTTAAGCATCTCTGAAGCTTCCTAGTCAACTCATCCAAGTCATCGATGCATAATAATAATAAAAAAAAAAAAAAAAAAAACTCTATTTAAGCCCAAAACAAATCAAAACTTAGCCACAATTCCAACACAAAAACACAGCAAGAAAATCAACTATGGAGTTTTTCAACAAGGCCAAAGTTGTTAGACTCCGAAGCCACCTTGATAAGTACTTAATCGCAGACGAAAACGAAGAAACAGTCCGGCAAAGCCGAAATGCGACTTCCCGGAAAGCCCAATGGGCCGTTGAGTTTCCAGAGGGACAGAATCACATTATCCGACTCAAGAGCTGCTACGGTCGATACCTCACCGCCTCCGACGTGCCTTTCCTACTCGGTGTTACCGGTAAGAAGGTAATTCAAACTGTTCCGGCGACAAATATGAATACTTCCATTGAATGGGAGCCTATAAAAGAAGGGTTTTTTGTGAAGCTGAGGACAAAATCGTCAGGTAAATTTTTGAGAGCCAATGGGGGGACGCCACCTTGGAGGAACACGGTTACGCATGATGTTCCTCACAGGACAGCGACGCAAGACTGGGTTTTGTGGGATGTGGATGTGATAGATGTGTCTCTATCGGCGTGTGAGTCGTTGCCGAGTTATGTATCGCCGGTGTCGAGCTTTTCTTCGAGCATTCGGTCGTTGTCGATAGTCTCTGATGGATCTGGGCATTCCAGCTTTTCTTCAAGTCGAGATGATATTGCTGATTCCAAAGCCCGTTCGTTGTCGATAGTCTCTAACAGATCTGCCCAAGCAAGTGGAAAACAGGTATTCCTAAACAATTGAACCTACTTTAAAGAATTACACTATTCATGAACAACCCCCTAGTCTCTGTATTTTACTTCTTACGTGAATTTAGTTTTTATATTTTTAATTTTTTTAATTTTGACATTGAATTTTTTACCTTATCTAAAATTGATTTCAATTATTAATATATTTTTTTATGACAAATGTTCACATGAATTGTTAGTAATAAAATTATCAATTTGATTAATTGAGTGACTTAAGATCAAACAACTTGATCATAATTTTTTATCAAAAATATTTGGACAAGATTAACACAAAATTTAACATAATTATCAAAATTAAACTAATTAAAACTATAGATATCAAAATAATACGAGTTGCAAAATATAAGGATGGTTGGTGTAATTTGCCTTTAGAAAAAAAAAAAAAAAACTGTCCATATGGCAAGGTTAAATAAATGCTGAGTCTAGAGCATTCGAATGCAGAATGGAATGGTGTTTTTCGACAAAGCGAAAGCCGTGAGACTGGAAAGCCACTTCGGAAAGTACCTAGTGGCTGATGAAGATGAAGAAACGGTCCGGCAAAGCCGCAGCGGGTCCTCAAACAAAGCACGGTGGACGGTAGAGTTCATTGAAGGAAAGAACCATCTCATCCGTCTAAAGAGCTGCCACGGCCTCTACCTCACCGCCTCTGACGAGCCCTTCCTCCTCGGCATGACTGGAAAAAAGGTCCTCCAAACTTCAACAACAACAAAAACCGACGCTTCAATTGAATGGGAGCCTATAAAAGAAGGATTGAATGTAAAGCTGAGGACTCGCGATGGGAAGTTCTTGAGAGCCAATGGAGGCACACCGCCTTGGAGGAACTCTATAACTCATGATGTTCCTCATAGAACTGCCACTCAAGATTGGGTGCTGTGGGGAGTGGATGTTGTGGATATATGTATATCGGATCATGTGGATTCGTTGTCCAGAAATATATCGTCGGCATCAAGCTTTTCTTCCTCGGTCGATGATTTCACAGGGTCTCCAGACACCGGTTCGCCGTCGGTTGTCGCCGGCGGAAGACAGGTACTGATAATAAATTAGTGTCCCACTTTCACATTGCAGACATATTAATAAACTAGGTTGGTTTAATGCTCAATAATTGTCAAAATTATTTTATTTGTGCAGTACAACTCTAAAAAATAGATAAATAAATAATATATGAGTTTACTTTTTATTCTGTGCTACGAAACCATTAATCATGTGGTGTAATTATTAGTATTTTTTTTTTTTTTATATTTTAACACCTTCGACTTATTAATTAAAAATGATTTGAGTGGTAAAATTTCGAAAGACTGACTTTATTGGGGCCACTCTGATCCTACTTGTATTTTGTACCAAACTCAAGGTGAAGTCAATTACAATGTAGTAGGCCACTTGTTCTAAAATTTGGTGGCCCAAATGTTTGACATTTCAGGGTGCAATAGGTTTGTTTAATCGAATTGAAAAATGTTTGATGGTCACAAATTTTGTGATTCAAATAGTCTGAAACTATCCAAACGACGCCGTTTTGCGTCGTTGTGCACCCAAAACAACGTTGTTTTTGATTTTTTGAGCCATTTGAGCCACAGAATTTGTAGCCACCTAGCATTGCTGAATCGAATTTCATGGTAGGTTTAGGACTCGATTGAAAATTAAATATTTTCATTAAAAAGTTATTATAAATTATTATATTATTTTTTTATTTTTTATTTGTAAAAAATATATAAAAAAAAATCACTAAAATAATCTATTCTCAAATGAGATGTTAGAATCAAATTGAACTCTCCATTTTGTTGATTTAAAAAGAAAAAAGAAAAATCATTATAAGTTTAGAAAAAAAAAATTACATACAATTGATGAACTTTACAATAATTAATATTAAAATTTTAAACATTTCTATATATTTGTAAATAATTTTTTAAAGCCACTAAATTGTAATTCTCCCATTTAAAAATCAAAATTGACGAGGTGTTATATGGTTCCATTATATATATTTATTTATTTACTCATTATTTAGTGTTCAAAATATAAAAATATTTAAGTATAATATTTGGATTAGTTAGAATATAAAAAATTTAAAATTGAAATAGACCTTATATTATAAAAGATGACAAAATAAATAAAAATTTCAATTCACCTCCTACAATTTAATTCCACCTTTTTTTTTTTTTTTAGAATGTTATTATTTAAGTCCAAAAATTATACTTAAATTTTAATGGAAATTAATTGTGTGCTCATAACAAAATAAATGATTGTTTTATGTGAAATATTAGAAGAAAAATATAAAATAATGATTATAGGACAAGTATTGGATATTTTTTTTACAATTCACTCCTAAACTCCTATAAGGTTGAATTTGTTATATGACGTCGGTGTTTGGAAAGTTATTATTTTAGTAGGTTATTTTAGTTTTTAATTATTTTAAGAAATTAAAATTTTTGTATTTAGAAAAAAAATTAGATTTTTTATAGTTTGATGTGATATTTGTGAGAGAAAAAATAAAATAATTATGAATTTGATATGATATTTTATTTTATTAATTATTTTAATTTATTTTATCTTTTAATACTATTTTAATCCCCACAAAAAAAATAAAAATTAAAAAGTTCTTCCCAGACACTCCCGATATATCAGGGCACCACCAGCAGGACATAACGTTGCGTCAACTTCCAGAATCCGAACATTGCGATACTCTCTTGCGTAACACATCCGCTCATTCACATCTCAACCCCCCCCACAAACCCAGAAACCACCCTGATCATACCCACCTCCATTTAATAATTAAAATAATTAATTAATTTTTTTCACAAATGTAATAATCGTTTCGTGATCCGATCTGTGTTGTGAATTGTGTGATCCCATCGATCGATTTTTCAGAGTGGAATGGAGCTCTTCCACAAAGCCCAAACCGTTCGTCTCCGAAGCCACCACGACAAGTTCCTCTTAGCAGAAGAAGACCAAGAATCGGTCTGCCAAGATCGCCACGGCTCCATCAAGAGAGCCAAATGGACAGTCGAGTTCGTCGATGGCATCGACACCGTAATCCGATTAAAGAGCTGTTACGGCAAATACCTCACAGCCACAGACGAGCAGTACCTTCTCGGCGTGACTGGACGGAGAGTTTCTCAAACGCTTCCCAAAAAATTGGATTCGAAGGTCGAATGGGAGCCGCTTCGAGATGGGTTTCAGGTTCGCCTCAAAACGAGGTACGGAAACTACCTTCGCGCAAATGGGGGGTTACCGCCGTGGAGGAATTCGATCACGCATGATATTCCTCAGAGGCATACAGATTGGATATTGTGGGAAGTTGATGTTGTTGAGATTCGTCCTGACCCACCAACTCCATCCGATTCTGTGTCTCCCTCTCAACCCATCTCGCCTTCTTTCTATCTTAGGTCTCCCAAATCTTCTAAACTCGAGGTTCGATTCAATTACATTATCGTTGTTTTTCTTTGTATCGGAATTGTGTTTTTATTACTGTGACTATTATATGTGATTGTGTATTTCATTGGATTTTGATTGTTTGGTGTTGATCTATTCCATGTGTAGATGATTAACAAGAAACATTTGTTTGTTCAATAAGTGAATGAGAGATTAGGCTCCCAAAATCATATCAATGTTGTTTCTGTTTTGGATATTTTACATATTCACTGTAGCACAAATAGTATTGATGATATGGAATTTTAACAAGTACCCGTCTTCGATGTGATATATATATATATATATATGTGCAGTTAAATGATTCTGGATCGCCCGTGAAGTCTGAAGGCCGGATTATATACTATAGTGTTGTGGATGATGATGATGGGAAAATTGAAGAGGGTAAGGAAGAGCCTTCTTTTCATTTTAAAGGGCTTGGTTTGGAGGAATTGACTGAAAAGTTGGAGGAAGAAACAGGGTTGGAGGATGTTATTGTGTGTTTGCGCAATCCATGGAATGGAAAGCTTAGCCCACTCCGGTTAGATCTTCCTCCCAACAATACAACCATGCATATTGTTGTAGTTCCGTCTGCATCCAAAGGTTAGTTCTTTTGATTTTCTTGCTGAATTGGCATGGTTTGGCTATCTCACGTTCTGATGCTTTTAGATTTATCTTTGTTTAAAAGTTGAGACGGAGTAACTGGACCCAAAATAGGCTATTGGCCACTGAATAATGAACTTGTCAGTTCTCAAAAATATGTTCTTCTAAGGTTGGATTTCTATTTTTCTAATACGAAAACTGATGATAAGAAGGTTGCATTTAGTCAATCAACTCAATTTTTTCTAATTTCACTTTCGCATTAAAATCCACTGATGACCAGTAATTATTATTTTTCACTCGAGCACTGTTTTTTGGTGCAAAAGCTATTGCAGTTTTTAATGAATCCACTAATGTGCTCTTTGTGATATATATATATATATATAGAACTTTGTAGTGTAATCTATATGTGTGTAGTTATAGCTTGTATCTATGAGATGGCATATGAGAGTGAGAAATGAAGTCTATAACCTCTTCTTTTTTTTCTTTTTTTTGTAAAGAAAAGGACATACAAAGACACTCAAAGATAGCTTGGAAAAACAAAAAAGCTTCCTCTAACAAGAGGAGGTCCCAAAAACATAACCTAGGCCCTAGGTAAAAAAAAAAAAAAAAAAAAAAAAAAACTCTCACAACTGGGGAGGCCTAGGAAACAACCTAATTTCAAACCCATGCTTAGAATGAGATTGACTTGGCTTTGTGCTTTGTGGAAAGAGAGGGGGAAGCTTTCCCACAAGCTAATTTCAAGATATCAATCTTTTCTTCTAACCTTTTCTGGTTTTCTTCGCTTTGAGTTGGGAGGAACATCAACCTGGAAATCTATAGCCAACCATCTCATGGGGATCTTAGATTTGCTAGTAAACCACTGTCAATCTGCTTCTGCTGCAATTTTGATGCTAAAAAGATGCCCAAAAAAAAGTGTCTGTATGACAATTTCTGGTTTTAGTCTTGCCTGTTGTTTATCTACTTCTGAATCTTTGTAGTCATTATCCTCCTTTCTTTACCTTTGGTTTCATTCAGTATTGGATTATGTATTTTTATTACCCCTGTGTATTAAGACAGTTTGTGTGTTTTCTTACCAGCGGCAAGTGAATTTGCACCAGACACTTCTACTTCATGATCTGGGTTGTGTAGCACCTGTGTACAATATATGCTCCAACAGTGTTCAGTACATTTGATCCCAAACCAGCTTGCACTTGCAAATAACCAGAGGAATGAAACTTTGAGTCAATTTTGTTTCATTGATTGAACTGTGAGAGAAAGGAATGAAATCATTTTGTTGGACACAAGCTGTGACTAGTTTTGATTACCTTATATGAAGTTAGTAAGCTGCTGAGAATGGCATATTGTATTTTATTCAGAATAAAATTCTCATTTCTCTTCTTGGGTTTTTACTTCAACGTAGATAAGCAACATATGTTATTGAAAAAGTCCGTGGTGCCAAACTTATGTAGAATTTTCTGGGTGGGAGTTTGTGTGGAGATTCAATTTGTATAGTGTGGGGTCCATATGTAGAATAAATCTAAACCACAAGATAATAATTTTGGATAATTTTTGGATAGTTAAGTTTGGATTCATAGTATTGTTGTATATGATTTGGCCGTATGAAGCTGGCATTGAAGAGAAACTTGGACTGAATTCTTATTCAATTTGAGTTATTGAATACAATGAATGCACTATTATACACCTCCCTACTCTATTTATACAGGGGATTATTCTCTCTAACAAAGCTAAAAGCAACAGAAATGAAAATGAACCCTCAAAAAAATACAGTTTTAACAGAAATGCTAACAATTAACTCCAGTGTATTCCAATGATGTATATCCAGAGAAAAACTAGTTTACAGCTTCAAAAAACAGAACCTGGGGTTGTAATTTCGTTTGTTTACACAGGGCAAGAACTGTAAAATAACTGATGTATTATTATTGATTGTATTGATAATATTGTGTTATGTATTACAACTCCTATATATAGAAGAGAAGGTGGTAGTAGGTGTAGTGTAGTGGAGGTGGTAGGTGAAGTGGGTGCTAGTGGAGATGGTAGGTGGAGGAGTAAAGTGGTAAATTCTAACAGCCCCCCGCAAACTCAAGGAGGATAGGAACTAACCAACTTGAGTTTGGAGAGAGTTACAAAACAAGAAAATACATAAAAATAAAAAAAAAGGATAGGAGACACTGTATGGTCGTGTCAGACCGTTGGTGAAGACACTGAAAGGTGGTGCCATAACGTGGTAGAGGACACTGGATGGTGGTGTCATAACGTGGTAGAGGACACTGGATGGTGGTGTCATAACGGTGTAGAGGACACTGGATGGTGGTGTCATAACGTGGTAGAGGACACTGTATGGTGGTGTCATAACGTTGTAGAGGACACTGTATGCTAACCGGAATCAATGTCGGGACAGTTTATAGGGTCATGTCGGACCGTTGTAGATGCTAACCGGAATCAATGTCGGGACAGTTTATGGGGTCATGTCGGACCGTTGAAAATGCTAACCGGAATCAAATGTCGGGACAGTTTATGGGGTCATGTCGGACCGTTGAAAAAGGCTAACCGGAATCAAATGTCGGGACAGTTTATAGGGTCATGTCGGACCGTTGGAGATGCTAACCGGAATCAAATGTCGGGACAGTTTATGGGGTCATGTCGGACCGTTGTAAAAGTTGCACCCTCAAAAGGTGTGCCCAATTTTTCAAAAGGCGTGCCATCAAAAGGCGTGCCCACTTTATCAAAAGATGTGCCATGAAAAGGCGTGCCAGTTTGTCGGGCGTCAAGAGGCGCGCGATGCGCGTGGCTGCCTCGGCTATAAGACGGAGGCTGAGGCAAAAGGCTGAGACAAAAAAAACTGCGAAAATCCTTTGAAAAAACTCTTCCGTTTCTGAGAGAGAGAGTCTGTAACACTTGCCCAGAAAATGGCTTCATCGTCTTCCCGCGGGCTGCTCACCCTCTTTCCCGACCTTAACGAGTCAACGAGAGAGAGAACTGGTGCGGTGGCACTGGAAACTCAACCAAGCGCCCCGGAGTTTGCCCCGTTGAACTTTCCGATGCGGTCTGTGGAGCAAAGAATGGCAGTGCAGTCGGATGTGGAGGCCAATCAGTATACTTTGAAGGCATGTGTGGAAAGCATGACGGCGGTCACAAACCTGTCGAACCGGCTGCAGAGTAGGACAAATGAGGTGCAGCATTTAAACTCCCAGCTGGCTCTGCTCCAACGCATGTATAAGGATGCGCGAGCAGAGATAAGCGTGCTAAGGACAGAAAACAAGGAGCTGAAGCGGAAGGCCACCGTGATGTTCCGATTTGGAGGACCGCCATATGCGGCAGTGGAGGAGCAGGGAGTAGTGAACGTGCTCGGTGGACTAGGAAGCACTGAGGCAACACCGTCAAGGGCCGCCCAGGACGGAGGCAAGAAGAAAAGACCGGCGGCATAGTAGAGAAGAAAATCCTGCCTGTGGATGTGGTTGATTTGTTGCTTTTTTTTTTTTTTTTTTTTTTTTTTTGGTGTAAAAGTGTGATCGGGGTTGAGCCCCGAAGATGAATAAAATATGGTTGTTGTGCAAATTGAAAAAGGGTTGTGGTTTTTTTTTTTTTTTTTTTTTTTTTTTAAGAAGGGGAACACGCCCAAAAAAAAAAATAATAATAATGATAATGGTGTGGGGTTTGAGTAAGATATGATAATAAAAAGAAATATATATATATATAGATATATGGGGCAGTGATGATGAAAGTGGGGTGTGGTGACTGTTATTGAGTGGAGAGAAAATAATAAAATAAAATAAAATAAAAAAAAAAGGAAAGTGAGGGTGTGGTGACTAAGTGGTCGGCAGGTGAGAATATTTGGTAAGGATTACGAAAAATAAAATATAAAAGGAAAAGGAAAGTGGGGTGCCCATGTGGTTTGAGCGTCAAAAAGATG
Source organism: Camellia sinensis (assembly GCF_055761805.1). Lineage (NCBI taxonomy): Eukaryota > Viridiplantae > Streptophyta > Magnoliopsida > Ericales > Theaceae > Camellia > Camellia sinensis. The sequence goes on along the minus strand of NC_138961.1, from coordinate 241,403,241 downwards.
CCTTCCTCTCCCTAAGTTCTTTTGGACACGCCGACTTTCGGATGCTCTCCAAGAATGAAGCATTTTCAGGATCATCCAACCTCCGCAATGGACCATCATCTACTGTGAAACCATTACTCCAGAAAATGATATAGTTCTACAGCGCCTGCTTGTCTAGCATGAGTGAAAATCGCATCCACATCATGGACTTTGGATGGATCTTGGACAAGCATTCCACTCTTTTCGCCGCCAGTGAAGGACTCCTGAGGCTCGTAATCAGAGTCACGACCAGAGCCATCCGAAGACTGGCGATTCAGATCGGAGAACGTCCGAATGCCTCCAGAACGACTCCCCGAGGGCTTCGTGTTGGGCTGCCGCGATCGGAGACTGGAGCGGTTGGGCTGCTGCGAGCGGAGCGAAGGCGGCGGAGACGGCGATCGGGAGCGAGACACAGAGGGGGACGGAGGGAGGATGGGAAGATCGGCGGCGGTGGCGGAGGGTTCGAGGAAGGTGCAGAGGGCGGAGTCGAGAGAGAAGTTGTGGCTTTCGAGGAAGAAAAGGGCTTCGTCTCGGGAAGTAGAAGTGATTTCACAGAATGTGTTGATGAGATCGGGGAGGGAGGAAATTGATGAGGTTGAGGTCCGGCGGGCGGCCAAGGCGAGGTTGCCGCCCGCCAGTGAAGCGAGAAATACTAAGGTATTAACCTTGCTCTGATACCATGTAAAATAACTGATGTATTATTATTGATTGTATTGATAATATTGTGTTATGTATTACAACTCCTATATATAGAAGAGAAGGTGGTAGTAGGTGTAGTGTAGTGGAGGTGGTAGGTGAAGTGGGTGCTAGTGGAGATGGTAGGTGGAGGAGTAAAGTGGTAAATTCTAACAAGAACATCATCCCAACCACCGATAAGCTGTTCAAATTTAAACATAAATTATACAAACTAAATGAAAGGAAAGATATAAGAATAAAACCTTGTAACTTAATTGAATGTACCTTCACAGTTTTATCTTCAAACAGAATCCACTTTTCATACGCACGGCTGTAAACAAAGCAGATGAAGTGTATTGGGCAATAGCAAACCTGAAAGGAAATTTGGTAATGAGATAAACTGTTCTTGTGTCCCGTTATTGATTTAGTCCAAAAACATGCATAGTGATGTCAAACTAGTATCAGTGCATTTGCTATGCTCCAGCAAAAGAATGAGAATTGAGTATCAATCAAGACATTCTTCCATGGAATAGAAAGAGAAAGGGAAAATAAATAAATAAATAAAAATTAGCTCTATCATTTTGTTAAGCCAATATTTCACAACATGAAAAATTAAAAAGTGACTTTAAATGAAGCCCATAACCAACAGAACTCGGGAAAAGTTGTTTACTAAATCCATCATGAAAAAAGGAATTAAATGAGAGAAGAGTATAAAGCAAAGGCAAGTTTACCATTGAAATAAGAGAATGTTTGTTCCCTGGATCTATACCCTTGTAGATTACACCAATATCTATCTCAGTTGTCAGAGCTGCCAATATTGCAGATATATTATCTACATCCTCTTTAGTACTCCAACCAAGAACTGCAATGAACAAACTAAAAACTAGTAAACAAAGAACAGAAAACATAATGAAATATTTTCAAGAACTTTTCATTTACCTGTTGTGAACACATGTGGAGGAGTTGAAAGAATATGGTGGAGATTGTTTAATTTGCCACAGCCGCCTACCTCAGAATCACAATAATGCTCATTTGCAAGTTTCAAAAGCTCATCAAAAGGGCTCTCTGCATAGTCACTCTGAGTTGGGAAAGAACAAAACTTTAAAAGCGATATCTAAAATGATTTTTTTTTTCCACTGTAACAGGAAAAATTGCTAGTTTATCATAAAATGCTTCAGAAAAAACATGCCTTTCTTTGTCTGAGTTGAGCTGCATTTATGTAGTGGAAAAATGAAGTAAACTTCATTTGTTTGGATTCAGTATTACAGTAGTGACAGTTCATCTTTTGAAATATGTCCATTCCAAAAACTGTATGTGCTATACAAGCATCACTAGCACAATCAAAAGAGCCTGTGCAACTGCTTCCTGGTGATTTAGTACTAGAAACACCAGAACCACAAGTAAATGACTGATGAAGAATGTCCAAAATAGCTAACAAAGCTTCAGAAGCATCATTCATCTGTCCCTGTAAAATCAAGCAAGTCAGTAACAAAAGTTGCATAGGAAATAGAAGTGACGTCTAAATTTAGAACTTTGGAGAAGGGTGAAAATATGATGACAAGACCATCAAAATTGTCAACTTACTTCCTGGAAATTACCATTGTATTTCAATTTGCTCAGAGCAATTCTTAAATTGGTAGGAGAAACAGCTGCTCCTCCCTTATTTGCAGCTTCTCTCAGGGCAGTGAAAATATCATATATTGCGCAAACAACACAAGGGTCTCCGATATGCGCGTGAACAGATTTTGATATGCTCAGAAACTCGCCTCTAAATGTTCTTAAATGCCAGAGAGACTGTATATTCATGGAAAGGTTGAAAATGAATTCATTATCATATTTTGGCTAATGGGGGGGGGGGATAGAAAAGAAAATTTATACCGGGACCCCCAAAAAAAAGAAAGCTCATTGAACAGAACACCAACCTGTACAATCACGTTTAAAAAGCAATTGTTTTCACCATCATTTATCAGTCCCGGCCCTAATGTATCTGGAAGATCCTTATGTGCTTGTAATGTCCCTGAAAATTGTGGACAAACCAGAAGTCAGGCCCTCCATAGTTTTCAACTACTTGGGTAAATGAATAAATAAAATTTTAACAGTCCGTAATCTCCTTCAACTTGCTCTCAATATGCCAGGCTTATATTTGCTCATTTTTATTTCAAGAAGAATATGGAACACTGAATTCAATATTTGCTTTTATTTTACTTCAGCAATTTTTTTTTTTTGTTAATTATTCAGAGTATCTTTCCTAGGAGCAAATTTTCCCACCTATGACAGATCAAAACACACTACAAAACACAAGCACTTGCCTGTAAATGCCCCATTTTATCTATATCTTAATATGTATGTATGCCATAATGGCAGTAAAACAACCACAGAGAGTAAACAATGACGAATATATGTAGTACATAACGAGTCACTTTTTAAGAAGGCATAAAGCCCTTGTACTGCTGCATATTTCTTTGGGAATATAACCATCCAAACAAGTCCCGGACATTTGCACATGTCCCTGTCAACATGTATAGCATGCCAATTTTATTTTATTTTATTTCAAGCTTACTTTCCTCCTTTTATTTCAAGCTTACTTTCCTCCACTTCATGCTCAAGTTCCTCTCCGTGTAGCCCCAATTCATAAGCTCTTACAGCAACAACAATCTCAGAACTCGGAGAATCACCATCGTAGCCCACAGGAAAGTGACTGGAGGAAGACAAAGGTTAAAACCCAGTTAAATTCAACATGTGCATTAGAGTTAATAGCAGAAAAAAATCTGTGGTATTTAAATAATTTTCTACAGTGCTATCGGCAGCTGAGAGCCAATTGAGGACTTACACTTGTTCTTCAGTTTCCTCTTGCAGCACATATAGCTCATCACCTTGAGTTACCTGCAATGCTATGAGTATTAGACTAAACTTGTACGAAACATGTAAGACAAACATGACAGCAACCTGTATGGTAAAAAACACAACCAGAGTCTAAAGTTAAAAACCTTTGGGTCCTTTTTTCTCTGATTTTTTTTCTGTTTCTTGGACTTCAATTTTTTCTGTGGAAGTTTTGTATCAGTGCCTGCTTTGCTAATATTATTCTCGTCTTCCAGTGCAATCTCTGCTAAAAGTGCTTCTCCTACAGCATCTGCCTTCTGCTTTGCGTCTTCGTCAACCAAAGCCTCAAATTGCTCCTGGAATAGAAAAATTCTGACAAATTTAAACTCAGATCCAAGGAAGTTGGATAACATTGCAGAGAATTATGCAGTGTAAACAAATCAAACCAGCATGAATGACAATGATGAACCGATAGTCATGCATAGGTGCCTGCATAAATTTTACCCCTTGCGGCCGTGTAACATTAAGAATCCTCATGACCAATCTTTGAAGTCTGCTAAACTGCAGTGCAGGATTGAGCATAATGAGCACAGGAATATATATATCACAAAACTTTACTCGAGAAAAATCAAAACTCAGGAATCATGCCTGAGAAATATGCAATATAAACAAGTTGAATAAGGAAAATATTAGGAATCACAGTATATAGTATATTAGTTCCAGATTGGTAAAAACAATGCAAGTTGTAATAGAGAAAAGAAGCATTAATTGATACTCCTGAACTATTCATAAGATTGGATAGTTGCAAAGCATTTGAACCAGTGATTGATATATGATCAACTATCTAACCTTGATAAGGTAAGGTATACCAGATTTTCACAATATGGAAAGTTCATTATATCTAGAGTCAAATCTAAGGCTTATTTGCCTCTGGCTTGAAGGCCCAAACTAACATAGCTACCTCTGCAGATGGTCCCTTCCTAAATTGTCTCGTGATTGCCAATGTAATGCAAGCATCTTCTTGATGCACGTGGTCACTACTTTTCAAAGAACTTTTGCCAGTCAGAACAGCCTCCAATTGGGAGTGCTCAACATTTAGAGTTTGAGCATCTATAAGTATGCTCAATATAGCATCAAACTCAAATCTACTGCTCTGGGACATGGCATCATTGTTTGCCCCGTTAAGTTCTCCTTGCCGTCTCCTCAAGAGGGATGCATAACTTTGCTGGATATGCATTGTAACTTGCGTCCTCTTCTTAAGCTCCTCAATACAGATGCTCTCAACTGCCAGTAATGCTTGCTTTTCATTCTCTAGTTCACTTTTCTTTCTTCTCCATGTTTCTATCAGACAAAATTCATTCTCAATTTGCTGAATAACTTTCACTACTTGATGCTTCATAGCTTTTTGTATATCTGTCCATGATTTTAAAGCTTCTCCAATTGAAGGACCAAAAAGCCAAGGTACTAAAGCATCACTACCTGGAAGCACATCAACTTCTTCGTAATGAATGGTACAAGTTGCTGCAGAAACATCATCTGCAACTGCATCCCCATTTGCAGGTGACTTAATCTCCCCTTGCAGTAAACGTTCATCCATAAGGAGACACGATGAGTCACCATTAAAAACAATCCTTTCCTTAATTTCAATTTCCTCGATCTTATACTCATCAAGTACATCATCTGAGGAACTACCCTTGTAAGGGTTCTTGTTTAAGCCACAAAGATAGGACACAAGGTGCAAGAATTGAAGGATTTTTTTTAACTTGGAAACCTCCAAAAAACAGATGCAGAGAGGTGTTTGGTGCAGGCCATGAATGTGAATCTGCGATAATGGAACAAAATTACGCAGTTCATCCATGGCATCCTCTATCACCTTTTCAAGATTACTCTTAGAAAGACAATTGCGTCTAAGAAGCAATAGGAACACATCATGAATTCTTTCAAGAATTTTCGCACGCTCAACATTATTAGATAGTGGCCACTTCTGATCATTCGGGCAGGCCAGAGGCTGCAAATTCGCATCAGAGTCACCAACAAGATCAGCCGATTGCCTCTTTGATTGTTCTTCAATAATTTTCTGAGCTCCAGGGATATCCACTGGTTTCCATGTACCATTGACAAGCATGCGGGCCCAATTGGCATCGACTTCTTGTGGATCAACATATCGTAACTTTGATTTCTTGTGCTCCTGCTCAATATGCTGCATTCGCAAATTTGAATCATTGAACTTCTCATCACAAAAGCAACAGGGCCAGAACTTCCAAGTCTTGTGTTTTTGAGCAAACCCTATAGCTTCTGAGAATGTTCTTGCGGCTAAACCATCCTTGATTGAACCAAAATGTTCTCTCAAATCGCAAATTCTGAGTACAAGAAATCCCCGCCTTTTCTCAACACTCATAGAGTTCCAATATGATAGACGCTGATACATTCTCATCACTTTTGACGTAAACATCTTCCGTGCAGCATCCTTCATTCGTTTTGGCACTTTGTTCTTCTTTGCATTCACATCATCATCATCATCGTCATCATCATCTTCAGAATCTGATTCTTGCTCCGAAAGCGTTGCTGCAGCCACTGGATCGTTGATTTCAAGATTCTCCTCAGGCGTCTGGATTGCCTTTTGAATTTCAAGATTCTCTGTAGAAGGCGGTGAAGAAGCAATTACACATTTCTGTACAGTCGACTGCAATGCTTGCCGCAGATATCCAATTCGATCTTCAACCGTGTCTAAATGGATATCTGTTAGGTATGGAGCCTGTGACACAATTGGTTTATTAAAATAGTTTTAATTTGACTTGATTTAGGTATAATATATTTTTATATATTATATTTGAGGAAATTCAATTTAATTTGGATACAATTAGATTTGATTACAAAATCCTAAATTCACAATATATACATATATATTGTTTATGTTTTTTTTTGCTCCGTGGAAGTTGTGAAGAAAAAGTGGCAGCAAATACATCTTTTCCTTGGTGAAATAATACTTGGGTGGAATAGTGTGGCTGCCAATTGATTCATCTTGGTGAGATAATGTGCTGCGGCTGATTGAGAGCAATTCAGTGGAGTCAAACGTTTGGGTCAGTTATGCTTCGTGTGGTTCGGCTTTCGGTTCTATTTTGATTTGTTATTTTGGATCTTCTTCAACTCTGATTCAGAAGTTTTTGGTTCATCTATTTGGTGAGGTCTTTCCTCTTTGTTTATTTGTGATTATTTGGAATTCACCTAAGGGTGGTTTTGTGAGACCATTAGTGTCTCGTTTGTAATCGTTTGGAACTTATTTGGTTGATAGTGGAATTGGATTTCGATCCCGTGGACGTACCTCACATTGAGGGAACCACGTAAAAATTCTTGTGTTGCCTTTGATTTAATTTTTCCGCATTAGTTTTTATTCCCATTGATTGATTTACTTGTGGGGAATCATCGTTTTTCTCTAACAACTGGTATCAGAGCTTACGGTTTATTTGGATTTATTTATTTGTGTAAATCAATGGAGGGGAATGTGGGTCGCATGTCTAGCTTCAATGGAAGCAATTGGGTAACTTGGAAAACTAAAATGGAGGACCTATTATTTTGTAAAGATTTATATGGACCCATTGAGGGTGATTCTGGCAAACCCGAGGGTATGAAAGATGATGAATGGAATAGGCTTAATCGAAAAGCCGTTGGTGTTATCCGTCAATGGATTGATGACAGTGTGTTTCATCATGTTGCTACTGAAACTTCAGCACATGATTTATGAAAAAAATTAGAGGGCCTTTATGATAGGAAATCAGCCACAAATAAAGCTTTTCTGTTTCGTAAGTTGGTTAATTTAAAATATAAAGAAGGCAGCCCTATTCCAGAACATCTGAATGAAATAAAGAGTATTGTTAACCAACTTGCTTCTATGAAAATTGTTTTTGATGATGAGTTGCAGGCTTTGATGCTACTTAGTTCTTTGCCCGAAAGTTGGGAGACTTTGGTTGTGACCGTCAGTAATTCGGTGCCCGATGGAGTTGTCACAATGGGCCAAGTCACTAGTAGCCTGTTGAATGAAGAAACAAGAAGAAAATCAGCGAGTTCCTCTCATTCAGAAGCATTTGTTGTGAGAGGCCGAAGCAAAACAAGGGGGAGGAGTAAGACTCCTCATGGTCGTGATCAAAGCCGTGACAAATCGAAAGATGGTTCTTTTTCAAAGAAAGACATTGAGTGCCATTATTGCCATGAGAAAGGGCACATGAAGTGAGAATGCCGAAAACTCAAGAATAAAGAGAAAAGGCGTGATAAAAGTGTGGATAAGAAGCAAGAAGACACAACAGCAGTTACTACCAATGGTGATCTCATGGTCGTTTGTGAAGATGATTGTATCAATTTTGTGGGCCAAGAGAGCAATTGGGTGATTGATTCCGGTGCTTCTTTTCATGTGACTTCTCGAGTTGATTTCTTCACTACCTACACCGAAGGAGATTATGGTTTTGTTCGAATGGGTAATGAAGGTTTGTCCAAGATTATTGGCATGGGTGATGTTTGCTTGGAAACAAATTTGGGCTGCAAGTTGTTGCTTAAAGATGTGAGGCATGTTCCCGACATTCGCCTCAATTTAATCTCTACCGGGAAGCTAGATGATGAAGGCTACAACAACAAATTTGGTGATGGAATATGGAAGCTCACAAAGGGTTCCTTGGTGGTGGCTAAGTGTAAGAAGACTCATACACTTTATTCGATGCAAGGAAAAATTTGTAAAAGTGTTGTCAATGCACTTCAAGATGATACTTCTACCGAATTGTGGCACAAGCGGCTTGGCCACATGAGTGAAAAGGGGCTGCAAGTATTGTTCAAGAAAGAGCTTCTACCCGGTTTGAAAGGTACACATCTTAAAACTTGCGTTCATTGTTTGGCGGGTAAACAACATAGAGTTTCTTTTCATAAAAATGTTGCTTCTAGAAAAGAAAATGTTTTGGAGTTGATTCATTCGGATGTTTGTGGTCCTTTAAAAGTTAGAACACATAGTGGTGCACTTTATTTTGTTACTTTCATTGATGATTATTCAAGAAAAGTTTGGGTTTTTCTACTAAAAACTAAAGATCAAGTTCTAGAAGTATTTAAGCATTTTCATGCCATGGTTGAAAGAGAAACAGGGCAGAAATTGAAGTGCATCCGATCAGACAATGGTGGTGAATACATTGGGCCATTTGATGAGTATTGTCGTAGCCAAGGTATTCGGCATCAAAAGACAGTTAAGAAGACTCCTCAACAAAATGGAGTTGCCGAGAGGATGAACCGCACCATTGTGGAAAGAACAAGGTGTTTGCTTTCACAAGCTAAATTGCCAAGATCCTTTTGGGGTGAGGCATTGAAGACAGCGGTTGACGTGATCAATTTATCACCCTCCTATCCTTTGAATGGTGATGTTCCAGAAAGAGTTTGGACCGGTAAAGATGTATCTTATGAGCACTTGAGAGTGTTTGGTTGCCGAGCCTTTGTTCATATTCCAAAAGACGAGAGGTCCAAGCTTGATAGCAAGTCAAGACAATGTATTTTTCTTGGCTATGGACGTGATGAGTTTGGGTATAGATTGTGGGATCCGGTCGACAAGAAAGTCATTCGAAGCCGTGATGTTGTGTTTCTTGAAGACCAAACAATTGAAGACTTTGGCAAAGGTGATCAACCGGAGCCAAAAACTAGTGATCTCATTGACATGGATCTATCTCCTTCATCTTCAGTTGATGATGAAAATGGGGGAGATGTGCAGCCACCTATTGAAGAGTTAGAGGATGATGCTAATCCTAATGAACTTGAGCCAGAAATTGAGGAAGAGCATCAAACTCAAGAATCGCCACCACAACTTGAGTTAAGAAAATCTACAAGGGACCGACAACTTTCAAGAAAGTATCCTCCCAATGAATTTGTGTTGATTTCTGATCAAGGGGAGCCTGAGAGCTACCAAGAAGCAATTGAGCATGCAAAGAAAGGCGATTAGAAAAAGGCCATGGAAGAGGAGATGAATTCCTTAGTTGAAAATCACACTTATGATTTAGTGAAGTTGCCTAAGGGGAGGAAAATTCTGAAAAATAAGTGGGTCTTCAAATTGAAGAATGATGGCAAGAATCTGAGGTACAAAGCACGTCTTGTTGTGAAAGGTTTTGGGCAAAAGAAAGGTATTGATTTTGATGAGATTTTCTCGCCAGTTGTGAAGATGTCTTCTATTCGGGTTGTACTTGGCATGGCCGCAAGTATGAACCTTGAAGTTGAGCAACTTGATGTGAAGACCGCATTTCTTCATGGTGACCTTGAAGAAGAAATTTACATGGAGCAACCGGAAGGATTTGTGAAAAAAGGGAAAGAGAAATTTGTTTGCAAATTGAAGAAAAGTTTGTATGGCCTCAAGCAAGCCCCGCGGCAATGGTACAAAAAATTTGACTCTTTCATGATGAATAATGGTTTTTCTAAAACCACTTCGGACCATTGTGTGTTTGTGAAAAATTTCCCGGATGGTAAATTTATTATTCTTTTGCTTTATGTTGATGACATGTTAATTGTGGGTCAAGATTCTATCATGATAAACAGGTTGAAATTAGAGTTGAGCAAGTCTTTTGCTATGAAAGATTTGGGACTGGCAAAGCAAATTCTTGGTATGAAAATTGTTCGTGATCGCAAAAAAGGGCTGATTTGGTTGTCTCAAGAGAGCTACATTGAGAAAGTTCTTGAGAGGTTCAATATGGATAAAGCAAAGTCGGTTGGTTGTCCACTTGCGGGTCACTTCAAGCTTAGTTCGAATCAATGTCCTACAAGTGAGAAAGACAAGAAAGAGATGCTGAAAGTTCCTTATGCTTCAGCAGTTGGTTCTTTGATGTATGCCATGGTTTGTACAAGGCCGGATATTGCTCACGCAGTTGGTGTGGTGAGTCGGTTTCTCTCTAATCCGGGTAAAGAACATTGGGCAGCGGTAAAATGGATTTTAAGGTATCTTCGAGGAACTTCGAAGGTGTGTTTGTGTTTTGGGGATGGTAAGCCGATGCTTGATGGGTTCACAGATTCTGATATGGCTGGTGATGTTGATTCTCGGAAATCTACTTCGGGGTATTTGATGACTTTTACAGGGGGAGCTGTGGCATGGCAGTCTAAATTACAAAAATGTGTTGCTCTCTCAACTACCGAAGCTGAATTTATTGCCATTACAGAAGCTTGCAAAGAAGAGTTATGGTTGAAGAAATTTTTGCAAGAGTTGGGTTTGAAGCAAAAAAAGTATGTGCTTTATTGTGATAGTCAAAGTGCTATTCACTTGTGTAAAAATTCTACTTTTCATTCGAGATCGAAACACATTGATGTGAGATACCATTGGATTCGTGATGTGTTAGATTCGAAATTGTTACAACTCGAAAAGGTTCACACAGATGATAATATTTCAGATATGTTGACAAAGACTTTGTCGAGAGACAAACATTTGAAGTGTCGAACTTTGGCGGATATGGTTGATATCTCCACCTAAGTCGGTAGGGGGAGAATTGTTAGGTATACCTCCTTATTGGAGTGTGGGACCCAATTGGTTTATTAAAAGAGTTTTAATTTGACTTGATTTAGGTATAATATATTTTTATATATTATATTTGAGGAAACCCAATCTAATTTGGATACAATTAGATTTGATTACAAAACCCTAAATTCACAATATATACATATATATTGTTTATGTTTTTTTTTGCTCCGTGGAAGTTGTGAAGAAAAAGTGGCAGCAAATACATCTTTTCCTTGGTGAAATAATACTTGGGTGGAATAGTGTGGCTGCCAATTGATTCATCTTGGTGAGATAATGTGTTGCGGCTGATTGAGAGCAATTCAGTGGAGTCAAACGTTTGGGTCAGTTCTGCTTCGTGTGGTTCGGCTTTCGGTTCTATTTTGGTTTGTTATTTTGGATCTTCTTTAATTCTGATTCAGAAGTTTTTGGTTCATCTATTTGGTGAGGTCTTTCCTCTTTGTTTATTTGTGATTATTTGGAATTCACCTAAGGGTGGCTTTGTGAGACCATTAGTGTCTCGTTTGTAATCGTTTGGAACTTATTTGGTTGATAGTGGAATCGGATTTCGATCCCGTGGACGTACCTCACATTGAGGGAACCACGTAAAAATTCTTGTGTTGCCTTTGATTTAATTTTTCCGCATTAGTTTTTATTCCCATTGATTGATTTACTTGTGGGGAATCATCATTTTTCTCTAACAATATCATCGTGGAAACTTTCATTGGCAGGGTCGATTGGATCATCAATCGACAACGCTCGCTCACACTCTCTCACTATCTCTTCATAGCCTTGGCCATCAATCGACGCATTGTAGAGTAGAGTCACGAGGAAATTCGCGAATTCTAAGGAGTTAGGCGATAAAGAAACCGCACGTCGAGCGGACTCGAGAGCGTTTTTCAAGTACCGTTGTTTGGCGACATTGTTGGCGATTAGAGAAGCTACTTCAACTTGTACATAACCAGCAGCGCGATATACGAGAGCACAGTTTTTGTAGCGAACACAAGCATCTTTCATGATCCGTAGAGCTTTGGCGTGGTTTCTGCGGCCGAGAGCAGTGCGCGCGCGATCATATTCGAATTTTACAGAATCGCAATCGGAGGGAGCGAGTGGTTCGATCTTGCTCTGTTCTTGAGGGAGATTGACATTCGGTGGTGGTTTAGAGCGCGGAGGAAGGTTTCGCTTCTTACGCCCCATTGGAAGATTCAAACTGAACTGAAAAGAATTGAATACGGAGAGAGAGAGAGAGAGAGAGTTTGATAATGTTATTGTGGATGTTCGTTCTTGAAACGAGTTTGGCGTAGACGAAGATGTAAACACAGCTAGTCGGTTATCTTTCGCGCTACTGAGGTGGAACATTCGAGGGGGAAAGGTATAAATTTGAAAAAAGAAAAATTATAAATATTTAATTTTGTTTTAGGAAAGAGTAATGTTGGGGATTACGAAGAAAATATCATAAAGATGGTTATGAAAGATTCTTCACATTTGGATTACACATATAATAAAACACTATACTCTAATCAAATGATGAGAAATCTTCGCGATGCATTTCATGTTATTTTTTTCATGATCCCTTTTTGATGAGTCCATTTGTAACCAACAATTTTTAGATTTTTAATAGTTTCATTTTTCAACTGAATATATAGGGATTTTTTTTTAGGGTCCATGGTATTAAAATATTATAACATAAAAGATATTTTATATTCTCATAATGTCTAAGGTTCCTCAAATCGATCCAAAGAATTTTTGTAGACTTCCTAGAGAAATTCTCTCCAAATAAATTGACTTCCTAGAGAAATTCTTTTCAAACCAGATAAAATCGCCTCATTACGTACAGAGAATTACTTTGGATTCAAACTAGAGAAATTCAGAGAAAATTGAAACTTCTTTGGCTTTGTTCAAAAAAATTAAAGGTTGTGTTTGGAAGTGTTTTGAAATTATAGTTCCACCTTTATACTCTAGTATGATGTTTGGTTCGAGTTTTGGAAAGTTAATTCCACCTCTTGTTTTGAAAACTCGTTCCAGACAAGCTTTTAAATTTTGAAATTTGGCTTACCGGATGTCCGGCCAGTTGACCTCTATAGTGCCATTTTTTTTTTTTTTCACTTGTGTGTTTTTTTAATATTTTTAATAAAACAATGTTTTTGGAATTTTTTAAAAAAATTTATGAGGTTTTAATAGATTTTTAAGTTATATATTTGGTTATGAGTAGTAAATTTTTGTATCAGATATCATATGTCACATCAAAAATTCTCTACTCAATTCAAAACTCATTCACCAAACAAATTTTCTACACTCAAATCATAATTCCAAAACTCATAAACTCAAAATACAACTCATATTCTCAAATCATAATTAGAAAACTATACCAAACGCAACCAAAAATTCTCTGACTTTGTTCACAGAGAATGTCTCTGGCTTTTTGTGAAGAAAGCCTCTGTCTTAGCTTATTCAACAATTCTACTCCAAAATTTATACTTATCAAAACAATTCAACAATTCACACAATAAACAATAGATAGTGAAATTCTCACCAATATTGTAGAAAAGTACAAATCCAAACACCAATCTCAATCCAAACTCCAATTTCTTTTGATTTCAATTTGATTTGATTTTCTTTGATTTTAATGGTGATGGAAGATAGCGAGAGTTGCGGTAGTAGAGTTGTGGATTAGTCAACAAGACAGACAAAGACTCAAAGTCTTTAAAGAAGTCGTCACTCGACTTCAACACTTGAATCACCAAGATGCCAATCTCCCTAGCGAAGGAGTTGGGCGAGGAGAGAGGGGTTAGAGGCGAAGGAGAGGAGAGAGTGGCCCCAAGGAGAGAGGTCAAGATGGGAGATGGATCGAAAACAGGTGGAGAGGTTGAAAAGGTCGCGGACGTTGCCGCGAAGGGTGAGGTGGGTGCGTGTGGCGCGTTGGAGGAGAAGCCATTTTCGGCAAACGAGGGCGGTGGAGTTGTGGCTGCAGGTGTCAGAGATAGCGGCAATTATGTTTGAGAGGATTACATCCAGGAGGTCGGTCATGGCGGTGGAGGCAGAAGCAAAGGCGGCGGCCATAAAAATAAGTGAAGTGAGGTTTGGATTTAGAAAGAGAGAGAGAGAGAGAGATGAAATAGAGAAGGGAAAGAGAGAGGGGCATTTCCCTAAATAAGCCAAAATAATAAGGGAATTCCCAAACTAAGCCTAATTTTGAAAGACTTCCTAAAATGAGCTAACTCGCGGTTCACAATCGCGAGTTCAACACTTTTCCACCCCTATCGCGCAAAACCTGCCAAATTTGAAACTCGCTGTTACAAAAAGCGAGTTTAATTAAGAACTCGCTGTTAGAAAACGCGAGTTCGATTAATTTTTTTTCTTTTGAACTCGCTTTTCACAAGCACGATTTTAGCCCACGCTGAACTCGCTTTTTGAAAGCACGAGTTTAGCAGAAAGGATTTTTGTTCTGAATTCGCTGTTTGTAAGCACGAGTTTATCAAAAAAAATTCTAATGAACTCGCTCTTTGTAACCACGAGTTCATCAAAACCCACGTTTTATGAAGAAAAAAAATTTCTTCTACCACGGTATTTTGCCAAATTTTTTTATAAACCGCGCTTTTAGCGTAATTTTTTTTTTTAATTTCAATTTTACTGAACTTTAAAGAAAAAAATTTCGGTCTTTTGTTTATGTTGTCATTGTTTTGGTGATAATATATTTCAGAATAATTTTTTTGGTTAAAATTCTTTTACTAAAACCGTTCTCATATTAATTTTTTTTTCTTTCCTTTTGTCTTTATTTTGGGTTAGAATGTGTAATTCAGCATTTTTTTATTTTGTTTGACTAAAGTAAATTTATTTTGTTTTTTCTTGTGTTTGTTTTGGGTTAGAAGGTAATAATGTAATTCATAAATTTTTTGAGCTTTAGTAAAGCCGTTTTGAAGTCAATTTTTTTTTAATTATTATTTCTTTGTTTTGCGTTAGAAGGTGTTATTCAGTAATTTATTTGGGCTTTAATAAATCTGTTTTCATTTAAATATATATATTTTTTCTTTTGTCTTTATTTTGGGTTAGAAGGTGATAATGTAATTCATAAATTTCTTTTCACTTTACTAAAGCCATTTTCATGTAAAGTTTTTTATTTTTATTTTTTTCTCTTGTCTTTGTTTTGGGTTAGAATGTGTTATTTAGAATTTTGTTTTGGCTTTACTAAAGCCGTTTTCATGTAAATAATATATATTTTTTTCTGTTGTCGTTGTTTTGGGTTAAAAGCTGATAATGTAATTCATAAATTTCTTATCGCTTTACCAAAGTCGTTTTCATGTAAACTTTGTTATTTTTTATTTTTTTTCTCTTGTCTTTGTTTTGGGTTAGAATGTGTTATTCAGAAATTGGTTTTGGCTTTACTAAAGCCATTTTCATTTAAATAATTTTTTTTTTCTGTTGTCTTTGTTTTGGGTTAGAAGCTGATAATGTAATTCATAAATTTATTCTCGCTTTACTAAAGCCGTTTTCATGTAAACTTTGATATTTTTTATTTTTTTCTCTTCTCTTTGTTTTGGGTTAGAATGTGTTATTCAGAAATTAGTTTTGGCTTTACTAAAGCCGTTTTCATTTAAATAATTTTTTTTTTCTGTTGTCTTTGTTTTGGGTTAGAAGCTGATAATGTAATTCAGAAAACCTTGAGGAAAAAACACATAAGTCTCCCACAAAAATACATAAGTAGTACAAACATAAGTCTCGAACAACAATACATTGTGGACACCATGAACTGAACACACAATACATAGATAAACATAACAGTTAGACAGACAAATATTAGCCAGACAATCTGACCAACTCATTACGGAAACACTTACTCTAACACAGACATTACATATTAATGCATGACCTAATATTGCCGAAGTGTAGACATCAACACCTAATTCGCGCTTAAATCGGTAGGTGGCTCAGAGTCTAAACAATCCGAAAGCTCAGCACCAGAGACAAGCTGAGGATCCTCCATGATACCCTTGATAGCCGCATCATTTGGTTCTGTTTTATTCTTCTGGGCATCCTTCTTAACTATGTATAGCTGCATATCGCGGGCTAACCTACGGTTCATTTGAGAAATCTCACGTTGTAGTCTTTCACATAGTCGATCAACATTATCAGGATCTTCCTTTTGGATCTCAATAGAACGTGCTTTTGGCACCTTCAATCGATTTTCCCGACATAATCTTTCCATTTGGACTCGCTCTATAAATAGTGCGGGCCACTTCAGAAGTCTAGCGTTTGCTAAACCATATCCTGTTTGATTATCTGATGGTTCCTCCACCAAACCACATGGATCTCGATAGTACTTGGGCATGACAAAATGTCGCTTCCCAAACCTATCATGATAAGCACAAGAGGCATCTAACGAAGCAAATGGTGTTTCATCTTCAGCATCGCCACTTCCCCTTCCCCCTCATCGTCGTGAACTATCACCCCTTTGCAAGTTCCTACCACCTCTGCGATTCCCACTCCCTCCCATGAACCATGTAGCCATGCTAATTTTTTAAAACAAATGAATGATAATTTCGTAGGGCGAAATGAGTTGTAAGGTTGTGCCTTCACCTTTAGTCGTTTATATAGTTGGTTATGAACAGCTTTAGAAATATGACCCTGCATGACAATCCCACATAAACAAACAAGGTATGAGTTGTCAGTAGAATGAAAAACCAGAAAAAAGGAAATATTGTGCACCAAGTCACATGACTTGACAATCCATCTGCATATACCGACAAAATAAGGGCATGCTCACTGTAAGGTAAATCAATGAATTCACTGTTGCCATGTGACTTTCTAAATTGAGAATCGCACATATATTAATAAGAAATGAGTTGTCATTGTAATAAAAAAGTCGAGCAAAAAATTGAGAAAACCAAAGTCTGTGCACCAAGTCATATGACTTGACAATCCATCTGCATATACCCACAAAATAAGGGCATGCTCACTGTAAGGTAAATCAGTGAATTCACTGTTGCCATGTGACTTTCTGAATTGAGAATCGCACATAAATTAATAAGAAATAAGTTGTCATTGTAATAAAAAAGTCGAACAGAAAATTGAGAAACCAAAGTCTGTGCACCAAGTCACATGACTTGACAATCCATCTGCATATACCCACAAAATAAGGGCATGCTCACTGTAAGGTAAAACAGTGAATTCACTGTTGCCATGTGACTTTCTGAATTGAGAATCCCACATATATCAAGTAGAGATGAGTTATCACTGTAATAAAAAAATTGAGCAAAAAATCAAGAAAACCAAAGCCTGTGCACCAATTCACATGACTTGACAATCCATCTGCATATACCCACAAACTAAGGACATGCTGACTGTAAGGTAAATCAGTGAATTCACTGTTGCCATGTGACTTTTTGAATTGAGAATCCCACATATATCAATAAGAGATGAGTTGTCATTGTGTATCAAATAATCGAGCAAAATATCGAGAAAACCAAAGCCTGTGCACCAGGTCACATGACTTCACAATCCATCTGCATATACTGACGAGTCTCTCCACGATTTGACTACTCAATGTTTGAAAAAATGAAGCTTATGTAGGCAATGTTGTGTTTCACTTAGCTATGCATCATTCGTTGTTATCACCTATTATTTCTATCAACGGGAAAAGTATGACTATTTGAATTTTTGTTGTCATTTGGAATTATTTTAAAATCAATTTTTGATTATTCGATTTGTAATATTTTGGGAAACATTTACAATCTCAACTTTTGAAATCAACTTTAAAATAATGGTGGACCTTGTGAGTGAAACGTGGGTTAGGTAGGAGTACTTGGCCACCAATGTTTGTGAATATCATGGTGCATTCAAATCTGTCCAGAAAACTGGTGCATTAAAATCTGTCTGGAAAACTGGTGTTACACAGTAATTTCAGAAGTGTTGTTCTCTTTGGGTATAAATCCGAAAAATAACAAATCAGCGTCATTAGAACTGGTTACAATTCTAGTTTCTATACTAGGAGAATCGTCAATTTCTAGTTTCTACACAATTCCAATTGGGTTTTAAACTTAGTCCCCCAACTGGACCAACCACTTAGGTTTGAGCTTGTTTGTCCAGGCCCCAAAGTTTAGTTTTCTGTCAATCCCCCATTCCTTACCAGAGTCATCATTTGTACTGGACTTACAAGAATTGGAAGGTGACTCTTTCTTCTTTCCTGATGGAGATTGAAATTCTTTACGTAGAGGATCCCTAATTGACGAGGCGCAGTTAAGGTTAGCTTTTCACTAAGCTACCTGTTCTGTTTTATGTGTTATTGAAGGCGGTAGTTCGTTTGTCTGAACTTTATTAGTTCCCCAACTGGACCAACCGCTTGGCTTTGAGCTTGTTTGTCCAGCCCCCGAAATTTAGTTTTCTGTCAACCCCCCATTCCTTACCAGAGTCATCATTTTTACTGGACTTCCAGGAATTGGAATGCGACTCTTTCTTCTTTCCTGATGGAGATTGAAATTCTTTACGTAGAGGATTCCTATTTGACGAGGCCCAGTTACGGGAAGCTTTTCACCAACCTACCTGTTCTGTTTTATGTGTTATTGAAGGCGGTAGTTCGTTTCACCGAGTTTAGTTTTCTGTCAACCCCTCATTCATTACCAGAGTCATCATTTTTACTGGACTTTCAGGAATTGGAAGGTGACTCTTTCTTCTTTCCTGATGGAGATTGAAATTCTTTGTAAATTGATCCCTATTTCACCAGCCCCAGTTAAGGGAAGCTTTTCACCGAGCTACCTATTCTATTTGATGTGTTTTAAGTATTCACATAATTCAACATACATTAATCCATTTATTAATCCAGAATTGAGAATCACACATATATTAATAAGAAATGAGTTGTCAGTGTAATAAAAAAGTCGAGCAAAAAATTGAGAAAACCAAAGTGTGTGCACCAAGTCACATGACCTGACAGTCCATCTGCATATACCCACAAAATAAGGGCATACTCACTGTAGGGTAAATCAGTGAATTCACTATTGCCATGTGACTTTTTGAATTGAGAATCACACATATATCAAATTGGTGTTGAGGTAAACCAATTGGGTTTTAAATTGCTTACTAGAGTCATCATTTTGACTGGACTTCCAGGAATTGGAAGGCGACTCTTTCTTCTTTCCCGATGGAGATTGAAATTCTTTACGTACAGGATCTCTATTTCACGAGCCCAGTTAAGGGAAGCTTTTCACTGAGCTACCTGTTCTGTTTTATGTGTTTTAAGTATTCACATAATTCAACATACAGTAATCCATTTGTTAATCCAGAACATTCATTAACTCATTGCAATTCAATAAAGAAAGTCATGAACTAATAAATGTGCTGTTATAAATGTAGTTATTTCATAAACTTCAGGTTCATTAAACAAATACTTCAAATACATCCGTACATTAGATGAACAACAACATTGTCTTACACTCTAGACAACATACAAATCTATATGAAAGATAAAGGTGTTTGATTTCTCATTCCTCATCTAACATGTAGTAGTCAGAGAGATATTTTTCATTGTTTAAGACATTATTTCGCTCAATCACTTTCAAATCTCTGTTGCTTGCTTCTGCCATTTCGGTGGTTAGCTGAAGCATGAAATGTCGACATCTTCGCATCAACATTCTGTTGTTCTCCTTCTTAATTCTACTAATTGCTTTTTCATAGTCACTGACATTTCGTCTAGCCATGGTTAATGAACGACGATGAGGTACCGGTGCCCCAAAGTTACGTAGATCATTAAACAATCCTTCTTGCTCCGTTACCCTGAACGCCCATTCTGCTCGGATACCAGCATAATAATCCTTCGGACTCGAGTACTTTTCGCTCTTGTAGTCATAAGTAAATGGAGGTAGCAGCCACACTTTCGGATTTCTTTGACGGCGTGAACTTCCTGCACCTCTTGAAGACATTGTTCATAAAATAAACAAACAAATAATAATAGTAATTGTAGATATATTACTATTGTTATGACTTGAACAAACATCATACTGGGGTTGTCGCTATTTATAGACATCATACTGAGGGTTAACTAGAGATGATCTAGTGACGATAATGCATGCTGGGGCACTATGGAAGAAGTGATACCCGTGATATTATTTTTTAGCTTTTCATTTCATACAATCCTGAGTACCCGTGACTTTGTGTACCTGTGATGTAGTCACGGACGTGATTGTCAGATAAAGCCATCATTGTAGGACAGAGGATGACACTGCAATCCCTTCATATTGGAGCAGTGAGTTGTCAAATAAAGCAATATGCAGTGAGTTGTCACATCGCCCCTTGAAACTATTTTTTCATGCTTACTTTTTTAATATAGTAAGTAGTGACTTGGAATTGACGATTTCAGTACAAATTGGTATTTTCAAAAAATTATAAATGAAATTAAATCCTTAAATTTTCTTTCTTCATAAACAACCTATATTTTATTTTATTTTCACTTAATGAACTTCACAGTCATCCTATTTTCTCCGGTTTGCATTTTTTGTTTCTTTTTATATATTCTGCAATGTGATAAAAAAAAATAAAGCATTTACTTGCGTTGCAGAAAGTCACATGCATCACGTAATGTGAGGAAAAAAGTAACAAACTATATAAGCATGGCAAAGTCAGAAAGTCACATGCATTACTGCATCACTACATAAAGCGACATGCATCACTGCACAAAGTCACATGCATCACTGCACAAAGTCACATGCATCACTGCATCGTTGTACAAAGTCACATAGCATCTGAGGAAAAAACTAAGCATCCAAATTATTACACCGGTTCAAGTAATTGGTGAGCATCACTGACAAATGTTGGATGTATCACCGCGCCAAGCTATAATTTATTATCATACCATACCTACTGTGCCCTTGTGAATTATGCAATCTATTAAAATTTTGAGGGGGTGTCATAACAAAATAACAATAAATTAATAAATATGTCAATACACCTAAAAAGTAAAACAAATTTCTGAATAAATATTTCAAAGAATTTAAAAATATTTTAAAGATTTTGAAATTGTAATTTCACATTTATTTTTTAAAAACAATTTTAGGCAGAGAAATTTGACTACTTCAGACGTTTAGTCGATTGATCAGCTTGGTTTTTATTTTATTAATTTTTTTTATGTTTTTACTTTTTGTTTTAGAATAACAATAAATTATGCAATTCATAAAAGTCGAAGTGACAACTCCTATCAAGTTGATACATAGTTGTTCAGGTTATAAAAGTTGACGTGACAACTCTGATGCATAGTTGATTACAATAATTTCATACATACAGCTACCATGTATATATATGGTATAAATATCGCATCATACCATAACAAAAGTTTTACAGCTATTTCGAGCGATATCATCATGAGATATACGGTGGTTGATCTATATTCAGCAATGGGTCACTATTGGGTTGCAGATAGAGATGAATTTGAATACCCAATGAATCCAAATCTGCGTTACTCACGTGCCACCGTCAATACCATGAGAGCTGAGTGGGAATTTCGCAAAACTCGAGCAAACGTTCTCGTTTAGCTATGTCGTGAAGTAAATCTTAAATTTCCTCGCCGGTTAGCCATGTGTATGCCAACTGACACTCCACAGTTGTTGCAAAAGGCATTGCATCGTATCCACGACGAGGTTAATCGCATGACCCAACGTTTGCAAAGGTCCAGACTAATGAAGACCGCAAATGAGCGTGCCGAAAATGGGTTAATGGATGATGCACACCAGTACTACGCCTGGAGCATGGATGTTATGTATGAATCTGATATTAAGATGTCAGATGATGATGATACTGAATGAAATTGTTTGGATGAATGCCCAAACCATTTCTGTAATGCATGCAATTTTTAATGCTTATCCACAACTTATCTTATCAATGAAGGGAGATATTTCAATTGTTTTCGAATATTTATTGTAATTCTACCTTTACTTTCTCTCCGTTATTGTTATTTTGAAAAACGCTACTTGAACTAGACTTTCATGATTTCATGCATTATTGATGTAGAATATAATAATGATACTTAATGAACAAGGTATGAGTTCATATCGATTGATAGTTGAAATACTTGTGTTTGTTTAGATATTTATTTTGTTTCCTTTTTGTTCATATTGCTCCCCACAACTATCCATTATGCAATGTTCACATTTTTTTCCCAGATTTTTGTTGTATAAAATTTTTACAAACCTGTAGCAACACAAGTGGTCCTCCAATCTCATTTAATCATAAAATCCTATCAATTCTTATCATTTTTTTCCTGTTTTCGTTTTAATTTTTATGGAAATCATCAAAAGAAATAATAATAAAAAATTATGAAATTATATTTTTCGAAGAAATAAGTATGACACATTTATATCATCTGTACAAGTTTGATATACAAAAACTATAACAAAAACTATAAATAAAATAAACTATACACTCCACATCACACCCGCTAATGCCCTAACCTGCCCCCAGTCCCACAACCCCGACCGTGGACCTCTCTCCTCGGTCTCCTGCGGTAGACTCTCTGAATATCTGGCTCCTGTGGAGCCTGTGACTGTGACTCCCCCTCTACTTCATGTGCTGCCCCTGATCCTGGCTATGGCGGAAGATTGGATACTGCTGTGAGCTGTGAAACTCCATCATCTGGTGCAACTGTATCAGGATCTGCAGCTGGAGCTCGACCTCTGCCTCTGCCCGCACCCCGACCTCTGCCGCGACGTCCGCCACGACCAAAACCTCGGCCTCTCCCGCACACTCTGGGAGGGGCTCAATATGGCCCTCAGCGTCAACGTGGGAGATGTCAGTGAGAACTGCATCATGTGTACTCATGGTCGCGGTCGAACTGTCTGGTGGTGGTAACTGGGTGGGTGGGGTAACAACGTCATGCATGTATCGGGGCGGTGTCCAATCAGGGTCAGGCACATAAGGTATGCCAGTATGCTGCGTAAGAAGTACGTCGAGGGAATCTGTAGATATGTATGGGGTAGTATGTGGTGGGGTCGAAGGCAGTGTCGAAGGAGCTGATGTGGCAGGCGCTGAAGTGGAAGGCGCTGACGTGGACGGCGCTGATATGTCTGGAGCAGCTGCTGAAGTGTGTACACCGTAGTGGCCGAAATGCAAACGATCTCCCCGATGGGCAAGCTGGAATGCCTGGTACAATAACTCCCGGATCTCTGCAACGGCCTCCAAGGCATGCTGTGCATCACGTCTCAAATGGGCGTCCTCAGCCAAGTGAAACGACCTCCCAGCTCCAGCCACCTGAACAAACATTCAGACGTATTATTAGGCTACAAGTGACTGAAAGTAAATCAAGTATGATTTTAATAATTATCTGGCACATAATATGATACTCACCAATGCCTCAAGATAAGGGCCAACTCCCTGATATCCAGACTTAGACACGTGGCTCGGATTCCCGACTAGTAGGTGTGTATGTCGCCGATACCACAACATGTAAGGGTCGGAAGAGGGGATCACCTCATCGCTGTAGTCAGCCTGTACAATACTGTCCCGGCGGGCATCCCACAACTGTATATATCGCATATAAAACAGACGCCAGTCAGTGCCAGCTCGGTCACGCCTATCAGTGACGTGCAACTGCCACTCAGTGTCGAACCGATCCGGCACGGACTGCACCCGACCAAACTGTCGGAGGACACGATGGGGGAGATGCCACTCAACCACGTCAAAACAAATAAGTGGCACTCTCGCCATCCATATCTCTTGACCCAGTCGGCAGTAGTCGGGGAGCGTATCGAGGACCCCAGTGTTAGGCTGCCAGATAAACTACAATGACGACAAATAATTTAAATTTTGCTCGTGACCTCAAAACATATACAATGAAGAAGACAACTAAAACGCAATCAAAAAAGTTCATACCTCGCCCTCGATCATCCGGTCCAGCTGGTCTCTATAAACTACCACTACGTGGGTCGAGACGACCTCGTGGCCCATGTCAGCCCTCCACCGGCTACCTTGCGGTCTGGTGGGCAACTGCATGTCCCCCTCACCCATAGGAAGCTCACCAGGACCAACCGGTTGCCGCCTAGACGGGGCAATGCGAATCAATCTCTCCCATGCCCAAATCTGCAATAGTTTGAACACAATTACAATACTGATATATGGCTATAAATATGAATTGACATGTAATAAAATTGTTACTAACCTGTAGCAACACAAGTGGTCCTCCAATCTTCCTCGTACCCACCTGGGCTGCTCGACATAGCATCCTATACAACCATGCCAGAGCCGCGCTACCCCAGCTGTACTGCCCAATCTCCTCAAAGTCTCTCAGCAATGGCAAGTACATCAGCTTGACCAGGTTCTGTGACTTATCAGGGAGAAGTACCCCCCCAATAAACCACAGAATATATGCTCTGGTATGCTGTTGTACCAACTCATCTAGAGCATGATCTGGAAGATGAGCAAAGTGCTCGGCCAGCTACCTCACCCTCACTCTACCTGGCTGTAAATCTACTGGTGTAGGTGCTACTCCCAATAGCTCAGCACATAGGGCTATCCACTGCCCCGTCGCGAGAGAAGAGTCAACTCCAGTAACTGCTCAGCCATCAATCCGAAGACTATATAGGACGGATACGTCCTGCAACGTGACGGTGGCCTCCCCGATCGAGAAATGGAATGTATGAGTCTCTGTGCGCCACCTCTCAACGAGAGCAGTGATGAGTGCGTGGTCCAGTCGAATGTGCTCGATACGATACACACCATAGAATCCCGCGCGTAATAGATACTGCAAGACTCTATGGTCCAATGGATGCTCCCACAATCCAGAATCGGCCCGACGGCATGTCAACACGGTGCGTGCCTCATCCTGCACAACAGAATTACCAGTTCAAATAATAACATTATCCCAAAATATACAACAAAATGCAATGTATTTTAATTGTAGCCGTAAAGTGCAACAAACGTTATTGCATACCGGACGGTCCCATATACTGTCAGCCCGATGTGCCTGTCTGAACAGTGGAACCTCCTCAGGTACATGTGCCATGAAGCCTGTACAACTGAAATTATTGATCCATATCAAAAGCTCATTTAATCATAATATAATAATAGAGAAAACTGTAATTATTGATTTTGTATTGAACGATGTAAAATACAATGAAGTAAATGTTATGGGTTCGAGAAAAAGACAAATTTATGTGCCACTTACACGGAAGCAATTCGAAATTAATGATTACATTTATGGCATATTTGACAAAACTGAAATATTTATTTTTTAATGCTAAAAGTTTAAATAAATTATAAATTTTGCAAAATACATATAAAATTTTGTAATTGTGAACAATGGCCGCAGCATTCCAATTTTTAAAATTTTAATTTATAATAGGTTAATTTTTTTAAAATTTGTAAATTTTTTAAATTATAAAATGTGAACAATGATTGCAGCATTCGATATTTAATTTATTCAAAAATATGACATTTTGAAATGGTAGAAGAACTACGTGATTAAGTATAGAATATTGTAATACACATTTCGAATCAAGTACTCCGTGAAAAACTAGTACACATTTTCAATAAATTATAAAAGTTTGAATAAATTGTACACATTTTCAATTTTGCATTACACATTTTTTACTCAAGTACACATTTTGTAATACACACTTCAAATGTACGACCCCGTTTACAAATAAAGAATTTAAAAATACATAATTAAATGATCTATTACAAATGAAGAATTTCAAAATGATATATTACAACATGTAAGTATTACATAGTCTTCATCGATCAAGTCGCGCCGGATATGTTCGCCTGTCATGACCTGTCTGGTGGCACTCACTGCAACGAGCTGTCAAACGCCTGTCTGATATATCCATCTCATTCGGAATACGAGCCATAGATGTACGACCCCGTTTACTTCTCGCAGACGAAGGTCATTAGGCATTAAGGTCCACTGCGGATCATCCCAATAATCTTCATGCGGTATTGGGTTGAATTTAGTTTCCCAAACCCTCATGTATACAGGAAGCCTGTATACTAGATCAACGTACTGGAATGGATTGTCACCGCATTCAGACATTACAGCGAGCATATGAGAACATGGATAGTGTCTTATCTCATATTTCCCACAACTGCACATGGGTTGATTCATCCGCACAATCTGTCTATTACGACCTCGTCCACGGCAAAAAGATGTTTGCACCTCAAATACACGGCGGGGCCTATAAGATAATATTGAAACAAACTAATCAAGTTCATGTTTTTAGATGTACTTAACTTAACAACATAATAATAACAATTTTTTCACATTACAAACTAACTTGTCATACGATATCAACTTGAAAGTATTTCCCCTTGCGATACCCTCCTCCATAGTTCTTTGCATCTCTCTAGGGTATTGGAAGTCATTGCGTACATCTGTTTCAGCTTAGGCTCCCATCTCGTCAAAATATTTGACGAGTCGTCGAAATGTGAATTCAACCATAGCTGAAATAGGTAAGTTCCTTGCACCTTTCAAGACGCTGTTGAAGCACTCTGCATCATTACTGGTCAATACCCCCCAGCGATATCCACCGTCATATGCAAGGGCCCAGTCCTCAGGATTCATCTTGTGGACCCAATCGATGGCTTCTTGGTTAATAGCCTGTATCTGATCTAAGTAACCATTACACTTTCGTCGTTGATCAGCACTCCCTACTTTCCACAGAAGTTGTTTGAGCTCCTTATTTCTGAAATGTGTGTTAAAGTTACTGCAAACATGTCGAAGGCAGTGCCGATGATATCCAACAAATTGGAGCGAGGGATTCAGCCAATGCCGCCTCACAGCAGCTAAAATACTCTCAGCTCGATCAGATATCAAAGTCACTCCCTGTCGGTCCATGACAATATGTTCCTTGATATTTTGAATGAAGAACGACCAAGACTCCAAACTCTCCCTGTCGACAATAGGGAATGCAAGCGGTAATATTTTGCCATTGGCAGTGACAATCGTTGCTACAAGTAACACACCAGTGTATTTACCGTATAAGAATGTACCATCTATAATTATAACAGGCCTACAATATCTAAAGCCATCGATGACGGGTTTGAAAGACCAGAAAACAAAGTGGAAGACGGGTATAATGGTTGCATGCCCGGTATATCTATGCTTCCATGTCACGATGGTGCCAGGATTAGATGTCTGTAATGCATGCATGAATTTAGGCAATTGCCTGTATGATTCATCCCAATCACCGAATACCATTTTAATTGTCTTTGCCCTTGCATGCCACGCCTTCTTGTATGATATACTATAGTTCATGGTCTTTTTTATATCTTCGATGACATTCTTAATTGGCATATCAGGTTCATTCTGCATACGACAATCAAATATGAGTTGGATTATCTAGATGTGAACACTATAAACAAACAAATATGTATGTATATGTAAACATTTATTTTTTATACTAACCGCAACTTGTCCCAAAATATGAGAAGCAATGTAACTGGAGCTAATATTAGTGTGGTCCCTGTTCATTCGTGGGTATAAACAATGGTGAGGACCACTGTACTGCTTTATTTCAAAAAGACCATGTTTCCTACTAAGAGATGCACGCAACCACCAACTGCAATCGTGCTTGCAAGCAGACACCCAAAGGTCTCGCTTGGAGGTTACGACCTTATACTCTCGATTATTTGTTGCATGGTACAATTTCATAGCATATAGAAGTTGCTTCTTATCAACAAAAACCATTCCTCTATCCAACTCTGGATTTTCAGCACTCTAGATCCGGTTACGGGGAACGACATCACGGGTACTAATGTCAAAATCACCACCCATGTGAATGTTGTCATAGAAAGGGATTTCAACTCTAGGTGGAATGGGGGCATTTTCAGGTTTAACGGGAGCCTGGGCATCATATTCTTCATCATCATCATCATCTGATCCGCCTAATACATTTTCTTCCTCACACATTTCATTGTCATCATCGTTTAGGGCGACATCAGGACCGTACATGTCACTGTCAGCAAACTGCACCTCGTTCACTGTTTCAGCCATATTACCAGTAACTTCAACCGAAGTGGTATGATGGCTGCATGTCGGCACATCTTGTGTGTTACTGTCAAATTCATAACCATATCCACCACGTGAACTTGATTCTACACCATGGCCCTGAAATGACTGTTGTGTGTAGCCCAATGGATAACATTGATATGATTCATACATAGGAGACTGAAACGCTGTTGTGTCAATCCCATGCGTCAGCAATGTAGTGAACGGACGAGAATCCATATGTGTCATGTTCGGGATATTGTGTACAATCTCTTTATCAATGTAGACTTCCAAACAATTTGGTGCTTGAAAACTTGTACCGATACTTAATACGGTGTTCAACGCCTCATCGTCATTGAGCGGTAATATCTTGTATTTGCTGTGTGCTTGCCACTGGCGATAAGGATATCTACATTTGAAGGTCAATCGGACACTTTCCCCGTAACTTGCCACCTTTGACGTAAACATCTCCTCCAAATTGCTAAGCGTGGTGCCAATTTGCACCGCATATATCCCTTTCGGCTCAGCATCATATGCTACGCCTTCATCAGGATCCCGAATTATGTTTCCCCCCAGTAGAAAATAATTGGAACAGTCTCCATATACTTGCTTCAATTAAAACAAAAAACATTAAAATAGTAACATTATACTTATATCTCCTTGTACTTGTAAAAGAATTATATGAAATTATACTCATTCAATTACAATTACTTGTGATGCAAAAACTTTATTTAAGTAATCATCAATTATAATCCAACATTCATTATTGATTTTTTAATTAAGATATGAGTTAAAATAATGATAATGGTTTAGATTTTTTAGCTTTTTAAGAAATACATCTTACAACTTATGAAAAAATTAACATCATCCTCTTATGCTATGCTTTTTACATTACTTATTATGATTAAGATCATACTCTTGTGCACATTAAATGTAATTCAGCTAAATTTTAGGTCAAAAAATAGCTTTATTAATTTTGGATTAATTTTATATAAATTAGAAAGTAACAACATTTGTAATCATTAAATAAATATAATTTTATTTGTGTGATGAACATCTTAATTTTATAGGGCAAATTACATATACACCCCTCGAGGTTTGGCTAAATTACAGATACCCCCCTGAGGTTTGAGAAATTACGAATTCCCCCCTGAATGCTATATTTGCATAAGAAATTAGGGGGTAATTTGTTATGAAATATAAACCTCAGGGGGTAAATTGTTATGAAAATACAAACCTCAGGGGGCGGGATGTAATTTCCGAAACCTCAGGGGGGTATCTGTAATTTAACCAAACCTCGAGGGGTGTATATGTAATTTGCCCAATTTTTTTTAAGGACTTGTTATTTTACTTCTGAAGTTGTAATTTAAAATTTATCAAAAATGTCTGTGTTACATGGATTCTTGAAAACAAATCAAGTAACCATATCAGACACTTGACACCTAGATAAGTGTATCATATGTATGGTCGACACTTCTCATCAGGTATGCACATATCCACGATTTTAGCCAAAAAAAATTTTGTTCTGAACTCGCTGTTATAAACCACGATTTAAGCAAAAAAAAAATTTCTTCTAAACTCGCTGTTATAAACCACGATTTTATCCCCCAAAAAAAAGGACTTGTGTACTCAAAACATATATATTAAAATGTGATCAAAACATCACTTAATATATATGTTTTGAGTACACAAGTCTTCTTTTTTTTTTGGGATAAAGTCATGGTTTATAATAGCGAGTTCAAAATAAAAATATTTTTGGCTAAAATCGTGGTTTATAACAGCAAGTTCAGAGCAAAATTTTTTTGGACTAAAATCGTGGTTTACAACAGCGAGTTCAGAAGAAAAAAAAATTTGGCTAAAATCGTGGTTCAGAACAGCGAGTTCATAATAAATTTTTTTTAATCAAAATCGCGTTTTGTAACCACGATTTTAAGATTTTCCAAATTCCACGCGGGACAGGCCCAGAAATGTTGAAATCATGGTTGTGAACTGCGAGTTAGCTTATTTTGTGAATTCTTTCAAAACTAGGGTTAGTTTGGGAATTGAATTAGTATTTTGACTTATTTTGGGAAATGGCCCTAGGTTGTGACCTTATATAAATTATAAAGTGTTGGTAAACTTGATTTATACATAAAGAAATTTGATTTATACATATTCGTGACCACGCTTGTAAGTAAAATGTGTAAAAACATGTTTTCAAAACACATTTTGAACAAAAATTCAAAAGCAGCACTCCTTCTTATTTGTCACAGACACTGACACTCACTCTCTCTATCTCTCTGTCTGACACAGACACCAACAATACTTACACTCACATGAAACATATATAATTTTTAATATATATAAATTTTAAGTTACTAAAATTCAGAACAATTATTTTTTTTAATTTAATTTATCTTTTTAAATAATTTATTTTTCAAATTATTTTTATTTTTTTCCAATGAATTTTTTTTTTCGAATAAACCTCAGGGGTGTCAAAAAAAAATTTACATTTTAAGAATTAAAGTAAAAAAATAATCATTTTATATAGTTGATTATTATTTGCTATTATCAATTATTATTATATATATATATAATAATAAAATATTGGTATGAATTTTACAAAATAAAATTTATATATATTAAAAAGCCTATATGTTTGATGTGAGTGTGAGTGTTGTGGGTGTCTGTGTCAGACAGAGAGAGTGTTGATTTTGAATTCTTTGTTGAATTTTTACATTTTGCTTAGAACTGATTATTATCCACGGGTCAACAGTAAAACCGTGGTTTGCAACCACGTTTTCTGAAGATAGAAAGAATTACTTAACCATAGCATGGTTATGTATAAATCAAATTTTCTTAATCAGATTTACTTTAAAAAAATAATTACTTCAAAATTTTTGTATAAATAAAATTTCCTTAAAAGCGTGATTTATAACCTAGACAGATATATTAATAATTTTGAATATGAAGACATTACGAAGATTCTTCTTTTATTTTTCTGTTCATATAATTTTATACTATAATTTGTATGAAGTATTGTATTTATTCAGTGCGATTGGACAAAACTGGACAAGTCATACAAAAATCTTAAATCATAGTATAACTTTTTCTATGAAATTATTATTTTTTTCATTGAGTTCAAATAACTTGACTGATTTTGTATGACTTGTACTTAATTTTAATTTCAAGCATTGTTCACGTCATTTTTTATAACTGGTGGTCAAATTAGTGAGATTTGTGGACAATTAAAGAGAAGTTACTTTTATTGACATTATTCCCTCTGCCAATAGGGACCTTAATGACAAAGTTATTTGATAGGTTATTTCCTATGACATTATTCCCTAACTTAGGGAAATAACCTCATCCGAAATAACGTAGGAAATAACTTAGGGAAATAACATAACCAAAAAATTATCGACCTGAAGCGAGTCAAACTTGAGTTTCATTAATATTAAAGAGCTCTCATTATGTGTTAGAAATTAGGTATGCTCCTTTCAGATCTCAAGTTGAACTCTCAGTATGCTTCATTAATTGAGATTTGTCGGATCTACGTGGAATGGACGTTTGGTGTGGATTGTAAGATTAGTTGATAAATACGTAAATTGATTCAGACATTCGATTATCATAAAAAGTTATAACTTAATTGAATAAACATAATGCAGGCGCATAGAGAATAATTCAAGTGGGTAAAAATTATCGAGAATGACTCATTTTATAAATCAAATATTTTAATTTTTTCAAACATAATTCCTAAACAAATTTGTTTTTTTTTTTTTTATATCAAATGTTTTCATAATAGCATTTTCCATGACGACTTGGAAGGCCTCTTTTGGCAAAGAGGTAAAAAGTAATGTTTTGACTTCTAATTTTTTGTGGATCAAATTATTCGACCTCTAATGTTTATATCAATTTTTTGTAGATCAGTCATTTATTTATATCAAATTTATAAAAGGGAATGTCATGAATTTTAAGGAGGAAAAACTCGAAAATGAAATTCAACCGTAAATGGGGCAAGAAATTCAAGTAAACTATACTTTTTATATTTAACCACGATTACATTTGAATTTAGGGCATAAATTTAGTCAAACCAATTTTTCTTATCGTAGGGGCATGTGGCATCAATGGCATATTTTAACGTTTTCTTTTATTTTTTATTTTTGGGTCAACATTCTAAGTAGTTAGATTTTTAATTTGTTAATAAAATTTTAGTGTACTACTTAAAGGGTCACCCATAGAAAATATTAAGCAGGCCTACACCAACATAAAATTCAATTATCTGACTTTTCTATTTTGCCATATCCCTATCTCCAAAATATATATATATATATATATATATATTTGTTCCTGGCCAAAATGATGAGAAAACTTCCATAGTAATTTCTTATCACAAATTTTATTCCTTACTTTTCAATTTCTTATTCTTACTTAAAAAATTGAAAGTTAGAACAAAATTATTTTTGTTACTTTATTAATTTTAAGTTATTACTACTCCACATCACCTAATTAATAATAATTTTTACAGCCAAATTAACGTTTCTCTTTCTTATGTAATTATTATTATTATAGATAATTATCTATTCATTACGTAAAAATTATTTGTTCCTAAAAAAAATTATATAACATTATTTAAAAATTTTAACTTATCATAAATTTCTTAACCCCTAATTTCTGAAACCATAACCCTCATTTTTGATTTCACAATTTAAAACCGTTAATTGAAAAATGATTTCACATTCATCAATTCAAAACCCTAATTCAAAACCAAAACCCTCATTTCTGATTTCACATTCAATACAAAACCATAACCCTTATTTTCTTATTTCAAACATAATATTTAAATTTTGCTAAACAGATGCAACATTCAACAGATTTCACATTCAACAGATGTCACATTGAACGGAAATCTGATTTCACATTCAACAGATTTCATAATTATAAACTGATTTAAGATAAATATAAACCATTCAACATTCACATTCAACAGATTTCTAAACAGATTTCACAAATATAAACCCTAACCCTAACCCTAACCCTAACCCTAACCCTAATTTAAAATTTAAGATTTCACATTGAACAGATTATCCATAATTAAAATTCAACAAATTATGTATAATTAAACACATTCAACAAATTCAACAACAAATTATCTATAGCAAAAGATTTCACATTCAATAGATTATCTATAATTAAAATTCAACAAATTATCTATAATTAAACAAATTCAACAAATTATCTATAATTAAAATTCAACACATTCAACATTCACATTCAACAAATTATCTATACTTAAAATTTCACAAATATAAACCGTAACCCTAATTTATTATTTCTGATTTCACAACATTTTATTCACGAATATAAACCCTAACCCTAACCCCACATTCATGAACCCTAACCCTAATTTATTCACAAATATAAACCCTAACCCTAATCTCACATTCATGAACCCTAACCCTAATTTATTCACAAATATAAACCCTAACCCTAACCCCACATTCATGAACCCTAACCCTAATTTATTCACATTTTCACAAACACAAATATATTCACAAATATAACTCTAATCCTAATTTATTCACAGTAAAGTAGATGATAGAAGCCATACCAATGAGAGAGAGAGACAGTACTGAATCAATCAGAGGGAGCTCGAGAGAGAGAGAGAGAGAGCAGGGAGCTCGAGAGAGAGAGAGAGCAGGTAGCTCGAGAGAGAGAACAGAGTGTTGAACTCGCGAAGAGCAAGAGAGAAACAGCAGAGGGAGAAGGAGAAAGCGTGAATGCAAAACACGGGGCTGGGGGGGTTAAATATAAGTTCTAAAATCGTGGTTGTGAACCACGATTTCACTTAAAGAAAAAAATTTGCCCTAAAATCGTGGTTACAAATAGCGAGTTCATCATAAACTCGTGGTTATGAACAGCGAGTTCAGAAGAAATCTATTTTTTGATGAACTCGTGGTTTCAAAAAGAGAGTTCAGCACAAAAATTTTTTGGGATGAAATCGTGCTTGTAAAAAGCAAGTTCAAAGGAAAAAAAAATTTAATTAAACTCGCGTTTCGTAACCGTGAGTTCTTAATCAAACTCGTTTTTTGTAACAGCGAGTTTCAAATTTGGCAAGTCTCGCGCGACAGGGGTGGAAAAGTGTTGAACTCGCGATTGTGAACCGCGAGTTAGCTCATTTTGGGAATTCTTCCAAAACTAGGCTTAGTTTAGGAATTCCTTTATTATTTTGGCTTATTTTGGGAAATGCCCCAAAGAGAGAGAAATGAGGTTTGATTTGAGATAGCCAAATTCCTTTGTGACATATGGGTGTGGGGTGGAGAGACCTTATACATCATAAAATAATATTGTGAATCTCTTCCATTACAAAAAATGGGAGAGAACTTAGACTAATTTTCCCTAATAGTTGTTTGTTCATAACTGTTTAGTGGACCCAATCATCCTTAACTGAGTTAAATAATTAGCATTTTTTTTCCTTCATAATTTCATATTTAAAATAATATTTTACATGTTTTATATTTCTCTTACTTTTTAGTGTGGAATAATCTCCGAACTTTATGAAGTGAGCTAGACAATCTAATTTTGGGTTTTCAGCCATTATGAGTTTTTGATAATTTAAATTGCTCAACTTCAAAGTATATGAATTTTTTAAAAAATAATATACATATAAGTACCTAAAAAATGAATGACTTTAATTGTCAAAACTGAATTTATAATAAACCCAAAATCACAAAATTAAACTTGAAGATTGGAGAGAAGTCAGTCTGCTTTTGGAATTCTTCTCCTCTTCCCCTTGTCTATAAAAGCCCCAAAGCCTCCTCCCTAAACCTACAAAATCCCCCTTTGCCCTTTCCCTTTAACTCACCACAATTCAATATATTTGTTAATATTTTTTATTTAAAATAAGAATATAAAAGTTAACATAGATTTGAATACTAATCTTGATTATGCAATTGACAAGCTCTAACCCACTTAATTAAATTAATTGTTGTCAGATTTGAATTCTAATCTTCAAAATACCCTGACACTTCATTTTGAAAATTTTCCAAGAAATACTACTGGTTTGGGAAACTATATAGTTTTGGCATACCTAAGATATTAGATTAAGGGAACTCAAGGAAAAAATCTAATATCTGTTCTTAGGTGATCCTTTCTTCTCTGTTCCTTAGGTATGTCATTGATATTCCTCTGTTCTGATAAGAGTCTCAATAGAGACAAAGTTAGATAGGTATACATCCTCTGTTCTCTATTTCTTAGGTATGGTTTTGTTATTCTATCTTTACTTTTTACAAGAATGCTGTTTTTTTTTTCCAAATAAAAAGTCTTGAAGAAGCTCTGGCTGGTAACTAGCATAATCTCATATTTTTGTCATTAAAAAAATTAAATTAAATACTCTCCTATTTTTGTTTTGAAGCTTTTTTTGTTTGTTTGGTCCCCAAACTACAGTAATTTCTGGAACAGAAAAAAATATTCATACAACTTTCCAAGGAATCCAAATCACTCAGCATTTTTTGATGTTAACAAGTGAAGTGTATTGAAATCTTCAATCCTGTTTCAAGACATAATAGGTAATTTCTCCGAGGTTCTATTTGTTACAATTCACATATGCAATTTGTAAAATATATTGATGTATATTATTGATTGATGTATTACAAGATTGTTGTGTTTTTATATTTACAAGAGAATTAGGTCTCTCTCTTTATAGAGAGCAGAAGGATACAATGGAGTACGAAGCCATAAGGTAATATATTACAATAATATCAAAGTGGAATCTAAAGCTGAAAGTGGTAGTGGGTGTTGGCTTTACAGCTCCTAATGCACTGTGATGTACATTTACAGCTACTAAGGCATTATATGAAAGTATATTATATGTTAACAGCCCCCCGCAAACTCAAGGAGGGTAGGAACTAACCAACTTGAGTTTGGAGAGAGTAACAAAACAGAAAAATAAACTGATAAATAAAACAGGATAGGAGACACGGTATGGTCGTGTCAGACCGTTGTAGAAGACAGTTTATGGGGTCATGTCGGACCGTTGTAGCAGACAGTTTACGGGGTCATGTCGGACCGTTGTAGCAGACACTGTGTGGTCGTGTCAAACCAATGTAGAAGACAGTTTATGGGGTCATGTCGGACCGGTGTAGCAGGACAGTTTACGGGGTCATGTCGGACCGTTGTAGAAGACAGTTTACGGGGTCATGTCGGACCGATGTAGCAGCTGACCGGAATCAATGTCGGGACAGTTTACGGGGTCATGTCGGACCGTGGTAGAAGACAGTTTACGGGGTCATGTCGGACCGATGTAGCAGCTGACCGGAATCAATGTCGGGACAGTTTACGGGGTCATGTCGGACCGTTGTAGAAGCTGACCGGAATCAATGTCGGGACAGTTTATGGGGTCATGTCGGACCGTTGTAGAAGACAGTTTACGGGGTCATGTCGGACCGATGTAGAATCTTGTGGTGGTGCACCAAGGGGGCGACTTAGGGAGTGCGCCATGGGGTGGCTTGGGTGGTTCGCAGGGTGTGTAACCGTGCTCACCATGATATATGTATAACCCCCCCTCAAACTCAAATAGGTGTGAAGATAGAAACCTATTTGAGGTTGAAACAAAGGGATTGATAAAGCTGATCGGTGTAGAAGACACTGTATGAGTGTGTAGATAGGCTGCCCAAAAGATATACATGGATGTAGATATCGAGCCCTCAAAAGTCGTGCCCTCAAAAGGTGTGCCAAATCTGTCAAAAGGCGTGCCATCAAAAGGCGTGCCCGATGCATCAAAAGGCGTGCCAGATATGATGGCGAGGCACGTGAGTGCCTTGGCTGGCGTGCCCCGTTTGTCTGGCGTCAGAGGCGCGCGATGCGCGTGGCTGCCTCTGTGTCATGTTCTTTATAAACCGAAGCAGAGGAGGCAGAAACTGAGACAGAAAAATTGAGAGAAACCTCTGAAAAAATTCTTCGTTTTGCTGAGAAAGAGAGGTCGTTTTGCTGAGAGAGATAGTCTGTAACACTCTGTTGCCCAGAAAATGGCCTCGTCTTCCCGGAGTCGGCTCACTCTCTTTCCAGACCTCAACGAGTCAACAAGAGAGAAAACTGGTGCGGTGTCCCGTGAACCTCAACCAAACACCACTGGGTTTGCTCCGTTGAACTTTCCGATGCAGTCGGTGGAGCAAAAAATGGCAGTGCAAACGGATGTGGAGGCTAATCAGTATACGTTGAAGGCATGTGTGGAGTCCATGACGGCGGTCACAAACTTGTCGCACCGGCTGCAGAGTAGGACAAATGAGGTGCAGCAATTAAACTCCCAGCTGGCTCTGCTCCAACGCATGTATAAGGATGCGCGAGCAGAGATAAGCGTGCTAAGGGCAGAAAACAAGGAGCTGAAGCGGAAGGCCACCGTGATGTTCCGATTTGGAGGTCCGCCATATGCGGCAGTGGAGGAGCAGGGAGTAGTGATCGTGCCCAGTGGAGTGGGATTAGGAAGCACAGAGGTAGCACTGGCAAGGGCCGCCCAGGACGGAGGCAAGAAGAAGAGACCTGCAGTAGAGTAGAGAAGAAAAAGCCTGCCTGTGGATGTGGTTGGTTGGTTTGTTTTTTGTTTTTGTTTTTGTTTTGTTTTGTTTTTTTTTTTTTTTTTTTTTGTTTTGTTTTGTTTTTTTTTTGTTTTGTTTTGTTTTTTTTTTTTTTTTTTTTTGGTAAGATTGTGATCGGAGTTGATCCCCGAGATGAATAAAATATTGGTGATTGTGCAAAATTGTATGTCCTTTTTTTTTTTTTTTAATAAAAAATGTAATGGAAAATTATTTGAAAAGGGCTGGCGCACTGCCCGTGAAAAAGTGTTTAAAATAAATAAAAGAAAGAAGTGAGTGCTGGTGTGGGGTGGTGAAAAAAAAAGTGTCCGTGAAAAAAGTGTCCGTGGAAAAGGGTTTAAAATAAATAAATAAAAGAGGGAAGTGAGTGCTGGTGTGGGGAACAGGAGTGTAATGAAAAAGAAAAAGTATAGGTGGGAGAATTAGTTTATTGGAGAGGGGAAGGAATTAAAAAATTAAAAGAAATAGAGAAAAGAAAATCACGTGGTTGTGTGTGTGAGTGTGTGTTGTGTTGGGTCTGTCAATCCCGTGGGTGGGTATGTGAGTGTGTGTGTGTTGTGTGTTAGAGAGAGAGAAGCTTAGAAATCTAGAGAGAGAAGAGAGCTGGGTTTGGTGTGTGTTTTCCGGAAGAGAGAGTTGCCGAGAGGAGACATTGATGTGGTGGTGGTTGTTGTTGGTAAGGACTTGAGCCTGCGGAAGCGAGTCTCGAGGTGAGACGGAAGAACAGAGTCGGAAGTGAAACCAGAGCAGTTAAGATGCCAAAAGGGTGTCTTCTGGGTGGACCTCCTGGTGCAGGAAAGACCCTTTTGGCTCGAGCAGTGGCCGGAGAAGCTGGAGTTCCATTCTTGTTATGGGCGACAGAAGATGGACTCAGTAAGGAGAATGAAGTTGACAAGGTCAGCACTACCGATGTCAATCATGAATCATGAAATTTGGGGATGATCGAGAAGGCCTGAGGTTCTTGAGGTTTGAACAGTACTCAAGCTTGTCCAGAATAACAATCTTGTAGTCAGGATGTTTTTGGATGCAATGAAGCCAGCAGCTCCAGGTATGAGGATGTTTTTGGGTGTGTATGGATCCATATCCAAATAAAATGAAAATAAAGGATCTTGAGGATGTTTTTGGGTGTGTATGGATCCATATCCAAATAAAATGAAAATAAAGGATCTTGAAGGAGGAAAAAGGAGAGATTTTTTTTTTTGTGGGTATTCTAAGTTTGAGACTGTTTGATGGAAGTAAGCTTGGGATTGAGCCATATTCTGTGGAGGTGTTGAAAAACTCCAGCGGGCAGCGAAGGCATGGTTGCCGGCCGGCTGCCCGCCGGAAAGAAAGGAATATAGGCCTAAATCTTATAGCTCTGATACCATGTAAAATATATTGATGTATATTATTGATTAATGTATTACAAGATTGTTGTGTTTTTATATTTACAAGAGAATTAGGTCTCTCTCTTTATAGAGAGCAGAAGGATACAATGGAGTACGAAGCCATAAGGTAATATATTACAATAATATCAAAGTGGAATCTAAAGCTGAAAGTGGTAGTGGGTGTTGGCTTTACAGCTCCTAATGCACTGTGATGTACATTTACAGCTACTAAGGCATTATATGAAAGTATATTATATGTTAACAATTGATCTCACAGTTTCAAGATTGAGAGAAACTTGGACTGTATTGAATTTGAGTTATGGATACAATGAATGAACTGTTATACACCTCCCTACTCTATCTGTACAGTATTGCTCTCCCCAACAAAGCTAAAGCAACAGAAATGAAAACTAACAACATCGAAAAAAAAGTTGTAATCGAAAAGCTAACAATTTTAATTGCCTAAATGATGTGTATTCCAATGATGTAAGCGGACAAAAGCTACTCTGCAGCTTCAAAAAACAGAATCTCAGGCTGTAGTTGCCCTGTTTCACACATGATAAGAACCTCGTCCCAACCACCCATAACCTGTTCAAATTTAAACATAAATCAGACAACCTAAACAAAAGGCAAAATATACAAATAGAACCTTGTAACTTAATTGAATGTACCTGCAGAATTTCATCATCATACAAAATCCACTTTTCATGCTCATTGTTATATACAAAGCAGATGTAGTGTTGTTGATAACGGCAAACCTAAAAAGGAATTTAGTAATAAGATATCTGTTCTTTTCACATGTTGATTTACTGAAAAAATAAACATAGTGATAAAAGCAAAAGCAAATTTACCATTGAAATAAGGGAATATTTGTTCCCCGGATCTAAATCCTCAAATATGACACCAATATCTATCTCAGTACTCAGAGCTCTCAATGTTGCAGATATATCATCTACAGGCTCACTATTACTCTTCCAAAGGAGAACTGCAATGGCCAAACCAAAAACTAGTAAACACAGAACAAATAGCAGATTGAAATATTTTCAAACAACTTTTCATTTTACCTGTTGCGAACACATGTGGACGAGTTGAAAGAATACAGTGGAGATTGTTGGATTTGCCACAGCCGCCTACCTTAGGATCACAAATTTCATTACCACGCAATTCTGGACGCTGCAAAAGCTCATCAAAAGTGCTCTCCGCATAGTCATACTGAGTTGGGAAAGAAGATGATTTTAAAAGACATATCTAATATGGAACTTTGTCACTATAACAGAAAAAATTGCCAGTTTATAATAAATTGCTTCAGAATAACCATGCCTTCAATTGTCTGAGTGTAATTGCACGTATGATGTAGAAAAAACAAGTAAACTTCATTTGTGCAGATTCAATGCCACAATTGTGACAGTTCATTTTTTGAAATATGTCCATTCCAAAAACTGTGTGCGCTATACAAGCAACACTAGCACAATCCCAAGAGCCTTTGTAATTGCTTCCTGCTGATTCAGGATTAGAAAAACCAGAACCAGATGTAAATGACTGATGAAGAACACCCAAAATGGCTCTCAAAACTTTAGAAGCATTCTTTATCTGTGCCGGTAAAATCAGCAAATTAATTACAGAAGTAAGTTGCATAGGAAACAAACATAACCTCTAAAATATGATCATAAAAACCAACAAAATTGATTACTTACTTCCTGGAAGACGCACAAAGCAGTTCTTAAATTGATAGGAGAAACAGGTTCTTTCGGCATACTTGCAGATGCAGCACTTAGGGCATTGAAAGTCTCAAGTAATGCACAGACAACGCAGGGATCTCCGACATGCACATGCATGGATGTTGATCTACTCAAAAACTTGTCTCTAAACTTTCTTAAATGCCAGAGAGACTGCATGTTCACAGAAAGGTCAATAATGAATTCATTATCATATTGTAGTTAAAGGGGAAAGAAAATGAAAATTTATTCTAGAAGCGTAGAAATGGAAACTCTTTGAACAGAACACCAACCTGTACAATAACATTTAAAAAGCAATTGTTTTCACCAGCATCATTTCTCAGTCCTGGCCCGAAAATTTCTGATTCACTAATATTTTCCAAGGTCAAAACCAAAACTAAACTCAACATGTGCATTAGAGTCAATCGCAGAAAAGGCTGTGAGCAAAACTAAGACTTACGCTTGTTCTTCATTTTCCTCTTGCAGCACATATAGCTCATCGCTAGAAGTAGCCTGCAATATTATGAGTATTAGACTAAACTAGTATAAAATTACAAGACATACATGACCAAAGCCTGTATGGTAAAAAAAAATACAACCAGACTATGAAGTTAAAAACCTTTGAATCCTTCACTTTTCTCTGATTTTTATTCTTTTTCTTAGCCTTTGAACTTTCCTGTGGATGTTTTGTAAGATTGCCTCCTTTTTGCTTCTTGGCATCTTCTAGTGCAAGCTCTGATAAAAGCTCTTTTCTTGCAGCATCTGACTTCTGCTTAGCATCTTCGTCAACCAAAGCCTCAAATTGTGCCTAGAAGAGAAAACTTCTGACAATGTTAAACTTAGATCCAAGGAAGATGGATAACACTGCAGAGAATTATGAAACAAAAACAAATCAAACCCGCATGAATGATTTCAGAAGGGGCAACATGATGGACTGATAGTCATGATTAGATAACTCCTTTAATTTTATCCTCAGCTGCCGCAAAACCCTATAACTCTTTATGATCCCTGCCCGAATATTTTTATACTGCAGGATTGAGCATAGTGAGCACAAGAAATATCATTAAACTTTACTCGAGGTAAGTCAAGAATCCAGAAATCATGCCTGAGAAATATACAAGAGTAGGAAGTTGAGTAAGGAAAGTCGAAATATAAGTTTCATATTGGGAAAAGCAATTGAAGTTGTGATAGAGAAAAGAAGCGTAAGGCAAGATATACAAGATTTTCACAATATGGTAAGTTTATTATATCTAGAGTCAAGTCTAGAACTTTATATGCCTCTAGGTTGAGTGCCCAAACTAACATTGCTACCTCTGCAAATGCCTTCTCAAGTTGTCTCTTGAATACAATTCTTAGGCGCTCGTCTTCTTGATGCACATAATCGCTACTTCTCAAAGAAGTTATGCTAGTCGAGGCGGCTTCCTCATCTTCTTGAGCTTCTGTAAGTAAGCTCGATATAGCATTTAACTCAAATCTACTGCTGAGGGGCATGGCATCATTGTCTTCACCAAGAAGGTCTTCTTGCCGCTTCCTCAGGAGGGACCCATAATTTTGAGGGATATGCTGTTCATCCTTCTCCCTCTTCTCTACCTCCTCGTTATAGATGCTCCCAATTGCCTCTAATGCTTCCTTAGTGCTCAATTTTTCAGTTTCTTTTCTGCACCACGTTTCCAAGAGATCAAATTCTTTCTCAAATGTCTGAATAGCATTCATTCCTTGATGCTTCGTTGTATCTTGTGTATTTGCCCATGATTCTAAATCTTCTCCAATTGAAGAACCGGAAAACAACCAATGTATAAAAGCATCACTATCTGTAAACACTTCAACTTCATCATGATGAGTGGTACCAGTTATTGCTGAACCATCATCTGCAACAGCATCCTTGTATTTATGTGGCGTAAGTCCCCCTTGCAGTAAATGCTCATCTAGAAGGAGACACAATGAATCACCATTAAAAACAATGCTCTCCTTAACTTCATTCCCCTCAATCTCATGGATATTAAGTGGATCATCCAAGGAACTACCCACGCAAGGGCTCCTGTTTAAGCCAAAAACATTGGACAGAAGCTTCAAGAATTCAAGGAACTTCTCTAACCGAGGAGCCTCCAAAAAACAGATGCAGAGAGGTGTTTGGTCCAGGCCATGAATACGAAGCAGCGATAATGGAACAAATTTATGTAGTTCATCTATGGTCTCCTCTATCATCTTTTCAAAATTACTCTCAAGAAGACAATTGTGTCTAAGAAGAAATCGGAACTCAGCACCAATGCTTTCAAGAATTCTTGCGCGCTCAACATCATCAGATAGTGGCCACTTCTGATCATCTGGACCGGCCACAGGCTGCAAATTCTGACCAGATTCACTTGAGCCAAATTTAGAAATGTCATCTTGGCTTCTACTTTCACTGCCACTGCAAACCTGCACTTCCTTTGGTTCTTCATGTGCGGATTGAGCCTTATCATCCTCACCATCAAGATTAGCCAATGGGCTTTCCGATTGTTTTTCCATAATTTCCAGAGCTCTACGGGTATCCACTGGCTTCCATTCACAATTGACAAGCATGTCAGCCCAATCGGCATCAACTTCTTGTTTTGCAACTTCTTGCAAACTCGATAAGATGTTTCTCTTGTGCACGGATTCAATATGCTGCATTTGCATTTCTGAGTCTTTAAACTTCTCATTACAAAGAAAACAGGACCAGAACTTCCAAGTCTTGTTGTTCTGAGCAAAACCCATGGCTTCTGAGAAAGTCTTTGATGCTAAACCATCATTATCATTGAATGAACTAAAATGTTCTCTCAAATCGTGAATTTTGAGTTCAAGCAATCTTCGCTTTTTCTCAACACTCATAGAGTTCCAACATGATCGAAACTGATCCATTCTCTTCTGTTGTGGCATAACCTTCTTCACAGCATCGTGCTTCCTTTGTTTACTGAGTTTGTTATCCTGCGCATTCACATCAAAATCCTTCATCTGATCACGTGCCATTTGGATAAAATCTGCTTTTTGCTGCGAAAGCCTCGCTGCAGCCACTCGATCTTCAATTTCCCTTCTCCGTTCCTCAGGCGTCTTGATTGGAACTTTAATTTCAAGATTCTCCATCGAAGTCGATGAAGAAGAAATCCGACATTTCTGTTCAAGAGACTGCAATTCATTCCGCAGATTTGCAATTCGGATTTCAGCAGTGGGTGCCTCCGATTGGCCCTCGTCTTGTAAACTTTCTGTGGCAGGGTCGGTTGGATTATCAATCGACAAGGCTCGCTCACACTCTCTCACTACCTCTTCATATCCTTTTCCATCAATCGACGCGTTGTAGAGTTGATTTACATAGAAAGCTGCAAATTCTATCGAGTTGGGCGATAAAGAAACCGCACGTCGAGCGGACTCGACAGCGTTTTTCATGTGCCGTTGTTTCTTGCCATGGTCGTCGATTTGAGAAGCTACTCGAGCATGTACATTAGCTTCAGCGCGGTAAACGAGGGCACAGTTTTGGTGGCGAGAACAAGCTTCTTTCATGATCTTCAAAGCTCTGGGGTGGTTTCCGCAGCGGACAGCAGTGAGAGCGCGCTCAGATTCGAGTTTTATCGAAGCGTAATCAGAGGGGGAGAGTGGCTCGATCTTGCTCTGTTCTTGAGGGAGATCGCCGGTGAGATTGACATTTGGTGGTGCTCCGCCGGCCACGTTGGCCCTATCCTCCGTGGGCGGTGGTCTCAAGCGCGGTGGTCTCAAGCGCGGTGGTCTCCGCATTGGAAGATTTCAAGCTGAATTGAGTAAAGAAAGAGAGAGAATTCGATAATGTGATCGGTTTTCGTCGATGTTAGTTCTTGTTACGAGTGAAGACGAAGATACATACACCATATATATATATATATATATAACCGTACTTTGAAAAGTCGGTTATCCTTGGCGACACTGGCAGAACCTTGGAGGGAAAAAATGATTTTTGAAAAAGGGAAAATAATTCTGTTTGCTGCTACAGGGCACGAAATTTTGAAGCTCCAATTTGTCCCGAATCCAAAAGGACGTTTTGGATTATCTGATCTGTAAGAAAATTTTAATATATTTTACCGGTAAAAGAATATATGTAAAAGAATTTTATTACATGTTACCAGTAAGAGAATCAAAAATGACGTCATTTTAAGTTTCGAGCCAAACGATTTTGAGCCCTCAAACAATTTTCAATTCTGTTTTGCTATGATTTTTTTGAAAATTGATTTTTTTTTTTTTAGGTAAATTTTTTTTTTTAAATACATCCAATTTAAATACACTTAAAAATTATAATATTTGTAAAAAAATTTACCAGATACAAAAAAATA
The DNA here is from genome assembly GCF_055761805.1 of Camellia sinensis. NCBI lineage: Eukaryota > Viridiplantae > Streptophyta > Magnoliopsida > Ericales > Theaceae > Camellia > Camellia sinensis. The sequence goes on along the minus strand of NC_138961.1, from coordinate 241,358,309 downwards.
CAAAGAAAAATTTTAAAAATTCAGTATATTTTCATATTTTGTTTTATTTAATGAATTTTTTAAATATTTTTTAAGTAGATCTAAATAGTAAAAAAAAAATTACTAAAAATATAAAAAAGTGAAAATATCTTCAAATATGTAAAGAGTATTAAAATTAATATATTTTTTAGTGTATCATGATTAAGTAGATTTAAAAAGTAAAAAAAAAATGATTAAAATATTTTAAAAATCACTAAAAATACAAAAAATACAAAAAAAAAATTTGTGAAAATATTTTCACAATTAAGTAAAGAGTATTGAAATTATAATTCTTCATTAACAAAACTCATTTTAAATTTGTGTAACATATAATAAAAAGACCATTAACTATTTAACAATCCAATTTATTTTATGACATGAAATCAATTTTGCCCCATGTAAAATAATCAATGTATAAAGAGAAAAATACAGAGAAAAATACAGAGAGAATAAATGTATCTGAATACAGAGAGAATAAATGTATCTGATGATCTTATTATTGATTGATGAATGATTGATCTATTACAAATGGTGAGTGGCTCATTATATAGGAGAGGGTGAGTGTAGTAGGTGAGGAGTAGGTGGTGGTAGGTGATGGTAAATTGGTGGTAGGTGATGGTAAATTCTAACAGCCCCCGCAAACTCAAGGAGGATAGAAACTAACCAACTTGAGTTTGAAGAGAGAAACAAAACAAGAAAATACATAAAAATAAAAAAGGATAGAAGACACTGTATGGTCGTGTCAGACCATTGGTGAAGACACTGAATGGTGGTGTCATAACGTTGTAGAGGACACTGTATGGGGGTGTCATAACGTTGTAGAGGACACTGTATGAGGGTGTCATAACGTTGTAGAGGACACTGTATGGTGGTGTCATAACGGTGTAGAGGACACTGGATGGCGGTGTCAGACCGATGTAGAAGACAGTTTATGGGGTCATGTCGGACCGTTGTAGCAGACAATGTTGTGACAGTTGTTGTGACAGTTTACAGAGTCTTGCTGGACCCTTGTAGAAACTAACCGGAATCAATGTCGGGACAGTTTACAGAGTCTTGTCGGACCCATAAAGGAGCTAACCGGAATCAATGTCGGGACAGTTTACAGAGTCTTGTCGGACCCTTGTAGAAACTAACCGGAATCAATGTCGGGACAGGTTATAGAGTCTTGTCGGACCCTTGTAGAAACTAACCGGAATCTATGTCGGGTCGGACCCTTGTAGAAACTAACCGGAATCTATGTCGGGACAGTTTATGAGGTCATGTCGGACCGTTGTAGAAACTAACCGAAATCTATGTCGGGACAGTTTATGAGGTCATGTCGGACCGTTGTAAAAGTTGCACCCTCAAAAGGTGTGCCCAATTTTGTCAAAAGGCGTGCCAGACATGATGGCGAGGCACGTGAGCGCCTTGGCTTGCGCACCCGTTGTGTCGGCTGTCGGCAAGCGTCGAGCGGCGCATGATGCGCGTGTCTGCCGCTTCTTCAGGGTCTTTATAAATCGAAGCGGAGGCTGAAGCTGGGAAGCATAACAAACCAGTCTGAAACCTCTGAACCTTTGCAGTCTGAAACACTCTGTAAACACTCTGTAACTAACCCTTCTCTGAAACACTCAGCAACCCATAACATGGCCTCTTCGTCCCGTCCAGCTAACCAGAACATGGCCTCCTCTTCCCGTGGGCTGCTTACGCTCTTTCCAGAACTGAATGAGTCCACAAGAGAAATAACTGGTGCGGTGGCCAGTGAACCTCAACCAAACACCTCTGTGTTTGCTCCGTTGAACTTTCCGATGCGGTCGGTGGAGCAAAAAATGGCGGTGCAAACTGATATTGAGGCCAATCAGTATACTCTGAAGTCATGTGTGGAAACCATGACTGCGGTCACAAACTTGTCGCACCGGCTGCAGAGCAGGACAAATGAGGTGCAGCAGCTAAACGCCCAACTGGCTCTGCTCCAACGCATGTATAAGGATGCGCGAGCAGAGATAAGTGTGCTAAAGGCAGAAAACAAGGAGCTGAAGCGGAAGGCCACGGTGATATTCCGATTTGGAGGGCCTCCATATGCTGCAGGGGAGGAGCAGAGAGTAGTGATTGTGCCAAGTGGAGTGGGAAACACGGAGGCAACACCGGCAAGGGCTGCTCAGGACGGAGGCAAGAAGAAGAGACCTGCAGTAGAGTAGAGAAGGGAAAAGAAAAATCCCACTATGGGTGTGGGTGGTTTGTTTTTTTTTTTTTTTTTTTGTTGTTGTTGTTGTAAAATGGTAATCGGGGTGAGCCCCAACATGAATAAAATGAGTGTGGTGTGCAGTTCTTCTTCTTCTGCTGGTTTTTTTTTTTTTTTTTTTAATAATAATAAGAATACAATAAAATAGAGAAAGAAAACAGAGAATATTTGTGGGGGGAGGATGTGCAGGCGGGGGAATAGATTAAAAAGGTGGATGAGTGGGTGCAGAGAGGAAGATTGGTTTAAAAAATAAAAAAACAAAAAAAGGGCACAGGATGATGATGATAAAATGAATTAGATATATATATATATATAGATAAAAGAGAAAGTAGGTTTGGGCGGTGGAGAAAAAAATAAAATAAAATAAAATAAAGTGAGAGAGAGTGGAGGCCGAGAGAGTTAGAGAGGGCCCCTCGTTTTGTTTTCTCTTTTCTTCTTTATGCTCCTCAAGAGAGAGAGAGATGGTGAAGATGTTTTCATCAAGGTGATTTGTTGTGGAATCTGCCATTCTGATATGCAGCAAATCAAGAATGATCTTGGCATGTCCAATTACCCCATGGTTCCAGGGCATGAAGTGGTTGGTGAAGTGATAGAGGTGGGATCCAATGTGAGCAAGGTCAAGATATCTACACAGATGGTAAACCCACCCAAGTTGGCTTTGCTGGCTCCATGGTCACTGGTCAAAAGTTTGGTGTGCACATTCCAGACGGCGCCACGACTATACGCCGGGGTGATAGTGTAGATAGCAAAGGGGGTTGAAGATAGCAAAGGCGATGGGACATCACGTGACAGTGATAAGCTCATCCCAAGTGTAGCCGCCGCCTCTCGGCTGGAGACAGAAGTCGGAGTCGAGGAGCGCTGCCATGATCACCGTCGTGTAGTCGAGACAGTTTTACCGAACGCAGTCCACATGGCGACAAACGGGGGAGGCGCAGCGGCACTGGGTCTGTAAAAGGCCTCGGAAATCCTGCTGGATGGATTGACGAGCGCCGCCGACAAATGAGAAAAGGCTGGACCGGGGTCGGGTCCGGACGAAGCTTTGCCATGCGATGACGTCGGAGTCGGACCGGGGGTGGAATATGGTGGGGTAAGGTAAACCGACCTCTGAGTGCACAAAACACAGACAGCAGGTTGAAGAAAGGAAATTTTAAGGTATGTGTAGAAAATTTTAGCAGACTAGGTTGAGGTCCGGCGGGCGGCTAAGGTGAGATTGCCGCCCACCGGTGAAGCGAGAATATTAGATTCTATATCATGTAAAATAATCAATGTATAAAGAGAAAAATACAGAGAGAATAAATGTATCTGATGATCTTATTATTGATTGATGAATGATTGATCTATTACAAATGGTGTGTGGCTCATTATATAGGAGAGGGTGAGTGTAGTAGGTGAGGAGTAGGTGGTGGTAGGTGATGGTAAATTGGTGGTAGGTGATGGTAAATTCTAACCCCCCAATAAAAACGGGTTGACCCGATTTAAGTGGGTGTTTTACCTTGTTAACTGATTGTGCCCAGTTCTCTTAACTAACTTTCTCTACAAATTCGTCTGCCTCTTATCCATTTGTTCATTCTGTTTCTTTTGTCTCTGTTGCCGCCACAGTCCCACTCACCCTCGCGTGCTCCTTCTTTTTCATCTCTCCCATCGAATTTTTGATTATGATCTCTTGACTGTCATCAAGAGTCTGTCTTGAGTTCGAATCAAATGGCCTTGTTCACGAAGAAATACAAAAATAAATTTTCATTACCTCATTAGATCTATATAAGAATGAAAGTCAAAATTAGAGCTGAGAAAATTTTTCAAACCACTCAGCACTTTTTGATGTCAACAACCAGGCTCGTGGATTTGAATGCCTTCAATACTGTTTGAAGACAACAATAAGTAATCTTTACTGGATTCTTTTTGTTACAGTTTGAAGATGCATTTGATCTCATCTCTAAAAAACAAAAACAAAGAGGTAACTGGTGGCCCCTTCCATTTTCTTTCAGCTTAGCTTTGTCGGTTTCTATTTTTAACCCAGGTTTTAACTAATAACTTGACAACAATACAATGTAGTTAGAAAAATTACTCATAAAAGTACATTTATGGACAACTTTTATTACATCACACCAGCTTTGAATTTACATCATACACTTCATTTTTGAGATAATTTTCAAAATAAAAATTGTGGGTTGACAACTAAGGATCAACTGCCAGGACAGTTTATCAAGAGCCATTTGACTCATATAGTGATGTGATGATTCTAGTAGCTTGTGCTGTTTTCTAGTCGGTGAAAAACAGTATTTAATATGGATGAAATAATGACTTGCTATGCTCGGCATCTTCAAGCTTTATAGTTTATACTACTTTCCTTTTTTAGCAGCTTTCTATTCTCACCGATGGTTTCATTCTTTTGCCCATAAGATTTTCCTTTCCCCCTTTGAATGAGGCTGTGAGATAATGTAACAAAACCGTTTTGTTGGGCACAAGCTGTGCTAGTTTCGTTTTCTTAATGCAAGGTTAGTAAGTAAGCAGTAACTAATCTCACAGTTTCAAGATTGAGAGAAACTTGGACTGAATTCTTATTGAATTTTAGTTATTGATACACCGAATGAGTTGTTATACACCTTACTTATACATGATTTTCTCACTTACTAAGCTAAAGCAACAGAAACCAAAATGAACAAAAAGAAAATACAGTTTAATCAGAAATGCAAACAAGTTTAACTGCCTAACTGTTGTGCATTCCAATGATGTATCCAACGAAAAACTACTTTACAGCTTCAAAAAACAGAACCTGAGGCTGTAAATACCCTTTTTCACACTTGCTAAGAACATCATCCCAACAGCCAATAACCTGTTCAAATTTAAACATAAATTAGACAAACTAAGCAAAAGGCAAAATATATGAATATAACCTTGTGACTTAATTGAATGTACCTCCAGAGTTTCATCATCATACATAATCCACTTTTTATACTCACGGTTGTAGACGAAGCAGATATAGTGTTCCCGATAATAGCAAACCTAAAAGGGAATTTAGTAATAAGATAAACTGTTCATGTGACATATTATTGATTTACTACAGAAACATATGTAGTGATACCAAACTAGCAACAGTGCATTTGCTATACTCCAGGGAAGGAATGAGAATAAATATTAATCAGGAAATTAACATTCTTCTATAAAATGGAAAGTGAAAAGATTTGACTTTAAATGAAGTCCACAACCAACAGAACTTGGGAAATTTTGTTTACTTGATCAATCATGAAAATGGAAGCAAATGATAGAAGAGTATAAAGCAAAGGCACGTTTACCATTGAAATAAGGGAATGTTTGTTCCCTGGATCTAAACCCTCATACATGACACCAATATCTATCTCAGTACTCAGAGCTCTCAATGTTGCAGATATATCATCTGCAGACTCACTACGACTCTCCCAACCAAGAACTGCAATCAACAAACCAAAAACTAGTAAACAAAAAACACAAAGCATAATGAAATATTTTCGAACAACTTATCATTTACCTGTTGTGAACACATGTGGAGGAGTTGAAAGAATATCGTGGACATTGTCTAATTTGCCACAGCCGCCAACCTCAGGATCACAAATTCTATAATGATGCGTTTCCGCAAGCTCCAAAAGCTCATCAAAAGATCTCTCCGCATAGTAACACTGAGTTATGAAAGAAGGTAACTTTAAAACACAGATCAAATAATTTTGCATTATTACAGAGAAATTTGCCAAATCATAAAATGCTTCAGACAAAACATGCCTTCATTCCTCTGAGTGCAATGGCACGTATGAAATGCGAAAACGAAGTAAACTTCATTTGTTCAGATTCAATACCACAGTTGTGACAGTTCATTTTTTGAAATACGTCCATTCCAAAAATTGTATGTGCTATACAAACATCACTAGCACAATCCCAAGAGCCTGTGCAATTGCTTCCTGCTGCTTTAGTATCAGAAACACCAGAACTAGAAGTAAATGACAGATGAAGAAAGCCCAAAATGGCTTTTACAACTTTAGAAACATCATTCATCCATGCCTATAAAATCAGCAAATCAGTAGCAAAGGTAAGTTGCATAGGAAACAGAATTGTGAACTTACTTCTAAATTTATAAATCTGGAGAAGGGTGAAAATATGATGACAAGAACAAAAAAATTAAAACTTACTTCCTGGAATAAATTACCATCAGGGCTCAAATTGGTTAAAGCAATTCTAAAATTGGTAGGAGAAATAACTTCTTTCGTCATACTTGTAGATGCCACACTTAGGGCCTTGAAAATCTCATGTAATGCACAAACAACACAAGGATCTCCGATATGTGCATGCATGGATGCTGATCTACTCAAAAACTCGTCTCTAAACTTTCTTAAATGCCAGAGAGACTGCATATAAAAGGTTGATGATGGACTCATTATCATATTGTAGTTAAACAGGATAGAAAATGGAAATTTATTCTAGGAGCATAGAAATGGTAAGCTCTTTGAACTGAACACCAACCTGTATAATCACGTTTAAAAAGCAATTGTTTTCACCAACATCATTTCTCAGTCCTGGCCCGAATAAATTTGATACGCTAATATTTCCAAATTTGTAATCATCTGACCAGACCAAAAGTTTTTCTTCTGAGGCTACTTTTAGAGGCACCCTTTGGCTCATTGTTGAGGGAAGGTTCTTCTGTGCTACTAATGTCTCTGAACATAGATTAAAAGTCAGTAAATACATAATGAGTCACTTAATAGCCATAAAGAGTAAACAATGATGAATATATGTAAATAAAAAAATTAGTCACTTAGTAAGAAGGCATATAGCCCTTGCTATAATCATCCAAACAAGTCCTGGACATTTGTAGATGTCCTGTCAACATGTATGACGTGCAAATCTTTTTTACAGAGAAGAGGATTCTGGTTCTTTACCTTGCCTAACCTTGCCATGGGTGCGATATCTTTTCCTTCTGGCCCGTGGCACTTTCCAAGAATTGTCGGGCACTTTAGTTTCCTCCAAAGTTCTTACAGGGACACATGGACTCCTATCATTACTAAGCATTGAGCAAGCAACATCCATTTTCTCCAAGTCCTCCTTTATGGGTGCAACTGCATTCTTATTTTGCTTGGCTAGATTCTTCTGCTTAGCCTCATCCTCAATCTTTTTTTGATACTCCAGCATCTCTTCGAGCTTTCTTTCCTCCATTTCAAGTGCAATTTCATGCTTAAATTTCTCTTCCTGAATTCCCAATCCATCAGCACTTACAGCAACAACAATCTCAGAACTCGGATAATCACCATCGTAGCTAATAGGAAAGTGACTGGAGGAAGACAAAGGTCAAAAACCAAATTAAACTCATAATGTGCATTAGAGTCAATAGCAGAAAAGGCTGTGAGCAAAACTAGGACTTACGCTTGTTCTTCTTTTTCCTCTTGCAGCACATAAAGCTCATCACCACAAGTAGCCTGCAATATTATTGGGTATTAGACTAAACTTGTATAAAACTTGTAAGACATACATTACCAGAAACTGTACTGTAAAAAACACAACCAGACTCTAAAGTTCAAAACCTTTGAAGCCTTCACTTTTCTGTGATTTTTGTTCTTTTTCTTAGCCTTTGAATTTTCAGGTGGAAGTTTTGTATTATTGCCTCCTTTGATATTATTCTTTTTGACTTCTACTGCAAGTTCTGATAAAAATGCTTCTCCTGCAGCATCTGACTTCTGCTTTGCATCTTTGTTAACCAAAGCCTCAAATTGTGCCTGGAATAGAGATTCTTGCAAATGTTAAACTTAGATCCAAGGAGGTTGGTTAACATTGCAGATAATTATGCAGAACAAACAACGCAAACCCGCATGAATGACTTCAGAAGGGGCAACATGATGGACCGATAGTTGTGACTAGATGACTTCTTTAGTTTCAGCCCCAGCTGCCGGGTAACATAAAAACTTCTCTTGATCAATTCCTGAATTTTGCTAAACTGCAGGATTGAGCATAATGATCACGGGAAATATCACAAAACTTTATTCAAGATAAGAAGTAAAATTGGATACTGCTGAACTATTCACAAGATTGGATAGTTGCAAAGCATCCGAACCAGTGATTGATATATAATAAATTATCTAACCTTGATGAAGTAATGTATAAAAGATTTTTACAATATGGAAACTTTATTATGTCTAGAGTCAAATCTAAGGCTTTATTTGCCTCTGGGTTAATTGCCCAAACTAACATAGCTACCTTTGCAGCTGTCTCTTCAATTTCTCTCTCAATTGCAATTGTAATGCAAATATCTTCTTGATGCTCAAGGACACTACTTCTCGAAGAAATTAAGTCGGTCAAGGCTTCCGGAAAGTCAAACTGATTAATATTTAGAGCTTGTGCTTCTGTAAGTATGCTCAATATAGCATTTATCTCAAATCTATGGCTGCCGGACATAGCATCATTGTCTGCCCTAACCAGTTCTTCTTCCCACTTTCCCAAGAGGGAAGAATAAAGTTGCGGGATATGATTTTCAACTTGCTTCCTCTTCTCAAGCTCCTCGATACAGATCCTCTCAATTGCCTGTAATGCTTTCTTATGGCTTGAGATTTCACTTTTTTTTCTGTCTCGCTTTTCTAAGAGGTCAAACTCCTCCTCAAACATCTGAATAACTTCCATTCCTTGATGTTTCGTTGTTTCTTGTATTTGTGACCATAATGCTAATTCTTCTACAATCGAAAGACCGAAAAATAACCAATGTATTAAAGCATCACTATCTGGAAGAACATCAACCTCATCATGACGAATGGTATAAGTTATTGCAGAACCATCATCTGCAACAGCATCCTCATACTTGTGTGGCGTAAGCCCCCCTAGCAGTAAACGCTCATCCAGAAGGAGACACGATGAGTCACCATTAAAAACAATCCTTTCCTTAACTTTCCCCTCAATCTCATAGACATTAAGTGCATCATCCAAGGAACTACTCTTGTCAGGGTACCCCTTTAAGCCAAAAAAACTGGACACAAGCTGCAAGACTTCAAGGATCTTCTTCAACTGGGGAACTTCCAAAAAACAAATGCAGAGAGGTGTTCGGTTCAGGCCATGAATGCGAAGCTGCGATAATGGAATAAAATTCTTCTGCAGTTCTTCCATGGTATACTTTATCACCCTTTTAAATATGCATTTAGAAAGGCATTTGTGTCTAAGAAGCATTTGGAACTCGGCATGAATGCTTTCAAGAATTTTTGCACGCTCAACATCATCAGATAGTGGCCACTTCTGATCATCCGGGTTGCTCGTAGACCTATCTTCTTGACAGGAAGAGTTGCAATCATCCTCCTTCGGACAGTATTCATTATCATCTATACTGTTAGAATTTACCATCACCTACCACCACTACCACCTCACCTACTCCACTAAACCTAACCCACTCTACCACTACCACCTACCACACTTCTCCTACTCTCCACCTACTCCCAAACACACTCCTATATAATAGGAATCTTTGTAATTGTAATATATACAAAACATCAAAATATCAATCAATAATACATATATTTTTACATGGTATCAGAGCTATAGGTTAGCTCTTGGTGAGCTTCACCTTCCGGCGGGCGGCAACCTTGCCTTCACCGCCCGCCGGACCCTACCTGTTACATAATCAAATCTCAAACAGACCTGATTCACACCTCACAAAACATCTCATTTCATTCATCTGTTTCGTACCCTGTTGGCCTTCTTCCTTACCTTGCCGATCGGCGCCACCGCGCTACTTGCCTTGCTATCACCGCCGTTAGACTGTCTATGTTAAAGAAAGCGGTCAACCAAAAGTCAGGAATAGAATTGATGAGGAGAACAAGACACCATACGTCGTTTCAGATCTACATCTCCAATCCGACAAGATCTGAAAGGAAACAAATTCCATTTACCTTCAAATCTATAGATCGCACCATCGTTGATGTTCGTCTTCATCATCGCCGCCGTGGAGCACAAGAATCGGTGGTCGCTCTTCTCCCGTGCTGTCGCGATCTCCGCCCGTTGAGGGATCAAAGCACCCTACACTTCTGACGGAGATGAACACCATCGTCTCACCCTACTCTTCCCCAATCAGGCATCGCCGGCGAGGTTGAGTAGAGGTAGAGCGACACAACGATGAGGCTTTGGAGAGCGGGGGAGGAGCACAGGGTTAGGGTTTCGATGAAGTCTCAAGTTGAGACGGCAATCTCTGAGGCTGAGACGGCGATCTGTTAGGCTAAAATGGTTTGGAACGAGGAAGAGAGAGAGAGAGGGGGGAAGACTCAAAGATCTGGTGATCTTTTGAGCGAGGAAGACTCAAAGATTTTCAAGTACCTAGATTCTCTTGAGGAGAATAAAGAAGAAAAGAGCAAACAATACAGGGGGGACCTAGCACACACTGTCACTATCTCTCTCTCTAATAATCACCCCACATGCCTCAAGATATTTCACGTGGTGGGTACGCCACCTCCATAGACACATCAAATATTTTATTCACACCCAAAATCATCATCACATTTTCCACCGCCTCACTTTTTTAAACATATTATTATTATTATTATTATTCTTATTATTATTTTAAATATATTATTATTATTTCTTTCTTTTATTTTTATTTTTATTTTTTTTTCACTTTATTAAAAAAAAAAAAAAAAAAAAAAAAAAAAAAAAAAAAAAAAACAATTGCAACCAATTTACAAATTTGCACAATACACTCATTTTATTCATATCGGGATCAACCCCGATCCACATTTTACACAAAAAAAAAAAAAAAAAAAAAAAAAATCACAACAACAACAGTTTTGTTTTCTTTTCTGCAGACGGCCACCCACTGACCTACTCTGCCGCCGGTCTCTTCTTTTTGCCTCCGTCCTTGGAGGCCCTTTCCGGTGTTGCCTCCGTGTTTCCCACTCCACTGGGCATGATCACTACTCCCTGCTCCTCCACTGCAGCATATGGCGGCCCTCCAAATCGGAACATCACGGTGGCCTTCCGCTTCAGCTCCTTGTTTTCAGCCCTTAGCACGCTTATCTCTGCTCGCGCATTCTTATACATGCGTTGGAGCAGAGCCAGCTGGGAGTTTAACTGCTGCACCTCATTTGCCCTACTCTGCAGCCGGTTCGACAAGTTTGTCACCGCAGTCATGGTTTCCACACATGACTTCAATGTATACTGATTGGCTTCCACATCCGACTGCACTGCCATTCTTTGCTCCACAGACCGCATCGGAAAGTTCAACGGAGCAAACTCCGGGGCGCTTGGTTGAGGTTCCAGTGCCACCGCACCAGTTTTCTCTCTTGTTGACTCGTTGAGGTCTGGAAAGAGAGTGAGCAGACTCCGGGAAGACGAGGCCATTTTCTGGGCAACAGAGTGTTACAGAATATCTCTCGCAACAGAGTGTTACAGACTCTCTCTCTCAGCACAACGAAGAATTTTTCAGAGGATTTCGCAGGTTTTTTTGCCTCTGCCTCGGCCTCAGGCTCCGTCTTGGTTAAATAGCCGAGGCAGCCACGCGCATCACGCGCCTCTTGACGCCCGACAAACTGGCACACCTTTTCATGGCACATCTTTTGATAAAGTGGGCGCGTCTTTTGAGGGAGCGACTTTTGAGGGCTCACTATATATATCCATATATATATATATTTGGGCAGCCTATATACACCATCATAAAGTGTATTTTTTAGGGGTCCGACAAGACTCTGTAAACTGTCCCGACATAGATTCCGGTTAGTTTCTACAAGGGTCCGACAAGACTCTGTAAACTGTTCCGACATTGATTCCGGTTAGTTTCTACAAGGGTCCAACAAGACTCCGTAAACTGTCACAACAACTGTCACAGCATTGTCTGCTACAACGGTCCGACATGACCCCATAAACTGTCTTCTACATCGGTCTGGCACCACCATACAGTGTCCTCTACAATGTTATGACACCACCATCCAGTGTCCTCTACCACGTTATGACACCACCATACAGTGCCTTCACCAACGGTCTGACACGACCATACAGTGTCTCCTATCCTTTTTTATTTTTATGTATTTTCTTGTTTTGTTCCTCTCTTCAAACTCAAGTTGCTTAGTTTCTATCCTCCTTGAGTTTGCGGGGGGCTGTTAGAATTTACCATCACCTACCACCACTACCACCTCACCTACTCCACTAAACCTAACCCACTCTACCACTACCACTACCACCTACCACACTTCTCCTACTCTCCACCTACTCCCAAACACACTCCTATATAATAGGAATCTTTGTAATTGTAATATATACAAAACATCATATACATTCCTGCATACGTTCCTCACCAACAAGAATAGCCAATTGGCTTTTTGATTGTTTTTCAATAATTTTCAAAGCTCTAGACGTATCAACTGGCTTCCATGTACAATTGACAAGCATATCAGCCCAATTGGCATCAACTTCTTCTGGCACAACTATTTGCAACTTCGATAAGATGTCTGTATTGTGCTCCTGCTTAATATGCTGCATTTGCAATTCTGAGTCTTTAAACTTATCGTCACAAAAGCAACAGGGCCTGAACTTCCAAGTCTTGTTCTTCTGAGCAAAGCCTATAGCTTCTGAGAAAGTCGTTGCCGCTAAACCACCCTTGAATGAACTAAAATGGTCTCTCAAATCGTGAATTCTGAGTTCAAGCAATCCCCGCTTTCTCTCAACACTCATAGAGTTCCAATATGATTTAAACTCATCCATTCTCATCACTGCCGGCATAATCTTCTTCAGGGCAGCATACTTCCTTTGTTCATCAAGTTTGTTAGTCTCCGCATTCCTGTCAAATGCCCTCTCCTCGTCATGTTCTATTTGCATAGATTCTGATTTTAGCTGCAAAAGCCTCGCTGCAGCCACTCGAACCTCGATTTTCCTTCTCTGCTCCTCAGGGATCTTGATTGTAATTTCAAATTCAGTTGGCCGACTGGTTTCAAGATTCTCCATCGAAGTGAACAAAGAAGGAATCCTACATTTCTGTACAAGAGACTGCAATTCTTTCTGCAGATTCGCAATTCGCACTTCAGCAGTGGATACCTTCAATTGCCTCTCGTCTTGCAAACTTTCTTTGGCAGGGTCCATTGGATTATCAATTGACAATGCTCGCTCACACTCTTTCACTACCTCTTCATAGCCTTTGCTATCAATCGACACATCATAGAGTAGATTTACATAGAAAGCTGCAAATTCTAACAACTTGGGTGATAAAGAAACAGCGCATCGAGCAGACTCGAGAGCTTTTTTCAAGTGCCGTTGTTTCTTGCCATTGTCGTCGATTAGAGAAGCTACACGAACATGTACATTAGCTTCGGCGCGGTAAACGAGGGCACAGTTTTGGTGGCGAGAACAAGCTTCTTTCATGATCTTCACAGCTTTGGGGTAGTTTCCGCGGCGGACAGCAGCGAGCGCGCGCACAGATTCAAGTTTTATGGAAGCGTGATCGGAGGGGGTGAGTGGTTCTATCTTGCTCTGTTCTTTAGGGAGATCGTCGGTGAGATTGACATTCAGTGGTGCTCCGCCGTCCACGGTGGCCCTATCCTCCGTGGGTGGTGGTTTCGAGCGCGGTGGAAGGATTCGCTTCTTACGCCCCATTGGAAGATTTCAAGCTGAAATGAGTAAAGAAAGAGAAGGAATTCGATAATGTGATCTTCAATGTTGGTTCTTGTTACCAGTTCGGTTCTCACCTATCAAGAATTGGCGAATATGAACAAGACTACATGCAGACGAAGTACATACGCGATAGTTATATGTAAAACCTGTCTTTTAAAAGTTTGTTATCTTCGCTCACAGAGGCGGAATCTTGGAGGGAAAAATAGAGCAATGTTTGGTTTAATTAAAATAAATTGTTTTTAAATTTTTGTCTTTAGTTGTATCTAAAAAAAAATTAAATAAATAAAAACTAAAATATGAAAAAAATATTAAAGACAAATTTTTAAAGAATCAAACCATACAAAAGATTTTGGAATTTTTATTTTTATTTTTATAATTTTAAATTATTTTGTTTTAGGAAAACTCATCAAAAATATTAGGGATGTGTCATTTTTGTAATTAAAACCTATTTGATGAATCATTTGTAACCAACATTTTTAGATTTTCTAGTATACTTTTTCTTTTTGTTAAAAAATTTAAGTAAGTATTTTTACTCATGTTTCTTAATCTTTTCTTTTTGCCTTTTCATATTTTTTCCCAAATTCATATACAAACACTACAAGTTTACTCACTAGATCTATAAAAGAAATGAAAGTCAAAATTAGAGGACAGAAATTTTGTCAAATACCTTTGCAAGGAAACCAAACCATGCAGTACTTTTTGATGTAACAACAGGCTCATGGAGTTGAATCCCTCGTCAGAAGAAGTGTATCAAAACCTTTAATACTGTTCGAAGACAACAATTGGTAATCTCTACCGAATCCTTTTAATCTCAGCCCTAAAACACAAAAACAAAAACAAAAAGGTAATTGATAATCCTTTTATGTTCTTTCAGCTTATTGATCAAGTTTTAACTAATGACTTATATAATACAATATACCTCAAAAAATTATTCCCCAAAAAAATACATCTATGGACCATTTTTATCACATCACGCTAAATTCAAATTTATAACATACACTTTACATCCGAACTAACCTTCAAACCAAAAATTATGAGTAGATAGAATTTTCCGTTACTTAGTAGCTAATGATCGAAAAGGACAGTGTCGGGACAGAGTATCACGAGGGCTTTAACTAGTCTTGTGGCGATATCACTCACAGAGTGACGATTTTAGAAGCCTGTGATGTTTTCTAGTATTAAATTTAATTTTACATGTCTAGTGTGATGGGTTCAAGTTTGTCGATTACAGGAATTGAATATGGACTTGTAAACGTTTTCAGAGGAACTTTTATTTTAGAATTTTTAGTAGTCAACATCCTCCTATGATAATCTTTGGTTTTATTCAGTTTTAATTGGATTAATGTTTTACCCTTCTGTTGGATAAGAGACCGTTAGTGGCAAGATATTTTGCACTAGAGACACCTACTTCATCATGACCTGGGTGTACAGCACCTGACACAGAATCCAATTCCCAATATATGATCCAACAAGTTCAGTATATAGTTTGGTCTTGCATTTGCAGATAACAAATGGAATGAGGCTGCGAGTTGGTTAACTGCAAAAGAATGGACTAAAACCATTTTGTAGGACACAAGCTGTGCTAGTTTTGTTTACTTTATGCAAGTTAATAAGTAAACTGTTACTAATCTCACACAGCTTCAAGATTGAGAGAAACTAGGACTGAATTCTTATTGAGTTCAGAGTTATTGCTACAATGAAGGAACTGTTATACACCTTCCTACTCTATTTATACATGATAGTTCTCCCTTGACAAAGCTAAAGCAACAGAAACCAAAATGAACAGAAGTACAGTTTTATCAGAAATGCTAACAAGTTTAACTGCCTAACTGTTGTGTATTCCAATGATGCATCCAAAGAAAAACTACTTTACAGCTTCAAAAAACAGAACCTGAGGTTGTAAATACCCTTTTTCACACTTGGCAAGAACATCATCCCAATAGCCAATAACCTGTTCAAATTTGAACAAAATTAGACAAACAACATGAAAGGCAAAATATGTGAATAAAACCTTGAAACTTAAATTGAATGTACCTCCAGAGTTTCATCATCATACATAATCCACTTTTTATACACATGGTTGTAAATGAAGCAGATATAGTGTTGTCGATAATAGCATACCTAAAAGGAAATTTAGTAACAAGATAAGCTGTTAGTGTGACATATTATTGATTTACACAAAAATATACGTAGTGATACCAAACTAGCAACAATGCAATTTTAAGTATCAAGCAAGCAATAAGACATTCTTTTAAAGAATGGAAAGAGAAAAAAAATTGACTTCAAATGAATGATATAAGAGTATAAAACAAAAGCAAGTTTACCATTGAAATAAGGGAATATATCTTCCCTGGATCTACACCCTCATACATGACACCAATATCTATCTCAGTACTCAGAGCTCTCAATGTTGCAGATATATCATCTGCAAGCTCACTACGACTCTCCCAACCAAGAACTGCAATCAACAAACCAAAAACTAGTAAACAAAGAACACAAAGCATAATGAAATATTTTCGAACAACTTATCATTTACCTGTTGTGAACACATGTGGAGGAGTTGAAAGAATATCGTGGACATTGTCTAATTTGCCACAGCCGCCAACCTCAGGATCACAAATTCTATAATGATGCATTTCCGCAAGCTCCAAAAGCTCATCAAAAGATCTCTCTGCATAGTAACACTGAGTTATGAAAGAAGATAACTTTAAAACACAGATCTAATAATTTTGCATTATTAAAGGAAAATTTTCCAAATCATAAAATGCTTCAGGCAAAACATGCCTTCATTCCTCTGAGCGCTACGGCACGTATGAAGTGGGAAAAAGAAGTAAACTTCATTTGTTCAGATTCAATACCACAGTTGAGATAGTTCATTTTTTGAAATATGTCCATTCCAAGAATTGTATGTGCTATACAAGCATCACTAACACAATCCCACGAGCCTGTGCAATTGCTTCCTGCTGATTTAGTATAGGAAAAAGTAGAACCAGAAGTAAATGACTGATGAAGAAAGCCCAAAATGGCTTTAAAAACTTTAGAAGCATCATTCATCTGTGCCTGTAAAATCAGCAAATCAGTAACATAAGTGACCTCTTAATTTACTACTTTGGAGACGGGTGAAAATATGATGATAAGACCAACAAAAATATGAACTTACTTCCTGGAATAAATTACCATCAGGGCTTAAATTGCTCAAAGCATTTCTTAAATTGGTAGGAGAAACAACTTCTTTCGTCACATTTGTAGATGCCACACTTAGGGCATTGAAAATCTCATGTAATGCACAAACAACACAAGGATCTCCGATATGCACATGTATGGATGTTGATCTACTCAAAAACTCGTCTCTAAACTTCCTTAAATGCCAGAGAGACTTCATATTCACAGAAAGGTTGATAAAATGAATTCATTAACATATTGTAGTTAAAGGGAAAAGAAATGGAAAGCTCTTTGAACTGAACACCAACCTGTATAATTACATTTAAAAAGCAATTGTTTTCACCAACATCATTTCTTAGTCCTGGACCGAATAAATCTGACCAGACTGAAAATTCTTCTGAGGATACTGTAGGAGGTACCCTTCGGCTCGTTGTTGAGGAAAGGCTCTTCTGTGCTACTAATGTCTCTGAAAATAGACAGAAACAAAAAGTCAGTAAATACATAATGAGTCACTTAATAACCATAGAGAGTAACATAATGAGTCACTTAATAACCATAGAGAGTAAACAATGATGAATATATGTAAATACATAACGAGTCACTTTATAAGAAGGCATATAGCCCTTGTATTGCACCCTATTTCTTTGGAAATATAACCATCCAGACAAGTCCTGGACATTTGCAGATGTCCTGTCAACATGTATAACGTGCAATTTTATTTTTATTTTTTTTGGCAGAGAAGAGGATTCTGGTTCTTTACCTTGCCTGACCTCACCAAGGGTTCGAGATCTCCTTGTGGTCGTTTGTACTTTCGAAGAATTGTCAAGCACCTTAGTTTCCTCCAAAGTGCTCACAGGGACACCTGGATCACAATCATCACTAAGCGTTGAGCAAGTAACATCCATTTTCTCTGACTCTGCGGTTATGATTGCAACAGCATTCTTATTTTGCTTGGCTAGATTCTTCAGTTTGGCCTCATCCTCAATCTTTTTTTGATACTCCAACATCTCTTTGAGCTTTCTTTCATCCATTTCATGCTCAATTTCATGCTGAGGTTCATTGTCTTGTAGCTCAAATTCATCAGATCTTTCAGGAACAACAATCTCAGAACTTTGATAATCACCATCATAGCCAACAGGAAATTGACTGGAGGAAGAAAAAAGTCAAAAACCCTTAAACTACAAATGTACATTAAAGTGAACAGCAGAAAATGCTGTGGTCTTTTATTTAATTTTCTTTAGTGTAGCCTTGTGGCTGAGAACCAAACGAGGACTTACTCTTGTTCTTCATTTTTCTCTTTCAGCTCGCTGCCACAAGTAGCCTGTAATACTATTGATTAATAGAGTATTAGACTAAAATTATATAACACTTATGACATACATGACCAGACTCGAAAGTTCAAAACCTTTGACTCCTTCATTTTTTTCTTGGCCTTTGGATTTAAATCTCGAAGTTTTGTATTATTGCCTCCTTTGCTAATATTCTTTTTGGCATCTACTGCAAGTTCTGATAATAATGCTGCTTCTGCAGCAGCTGACTTCTGCTCTGCATCTTCGTTAACCAAAGCCTCGAATTGTGCCTGGAAGAGAAATTTATACAATGTTAAACTTAGATCCAAGGAGGTTCGATAACATTGCAGGAGATTTATGCAGTGTAAAAATTGATGTATTTATTGATTGATATCTGATTGATGTGTATTACAAATGGTGAGTGGCCCATTATATAGGAGAGGGTGAGTGTAGTAGGTGAGGAGTAGGTGAGGAGTAGGTGGTGGTAGGTGATGGTAAATTGATGTGTATTACAAATGGTGAGTGGCCCATTATATAGGAGAGGGTGAGTGTAGTAGGTGAGGAGTAGGTGAGGAGTAGGTGGTGGTAGGTGATGGTAAATTGGTGGTAGGTGATGGTAAATTCTAACAGCCCCCCGCAAACTCAAGGGGGATAGGAACTAACCAACTTGAGTTGGAGATAGTAACAAAACAAGAAAATACATAAAAATAAAAAAGGATAGGAGACACTGTATGGTCGTGTCAGACCATTGGTGAAGACACTGGATGGTGGTGTCATAACGTTGTAGAGGACACTGTATGGGGGTGTCATAACGGTGTAGAGGACACTGGATGGCGGTGTCGGACCGTTGTAGAAGACAGTTTATGGGGTCATGTCGGACCGTTGTAGAAGACAGTTTATGGGGTCATGTCGGACCGTTGTAGCAGACAATGTTGTGACAGTTGTTGTGACAGTTTACGGAGTCTTGCTGGACCCTTGCAGAAACTAACCGGAATCAATGTCGGGACAGTTTACAGAGTCTTGTCGGACCCTTGTAGAAACTAACCGGAATCTATGTCGGGACAGTTTACAGAGTCTTGTCGGACCCTTGTAGAAACTAACCGGAATCTATGTAGGGACAGTTTACAGAGTCTTGTCGGACCCTTGAAAAAGCTAACCGGTATCAAATGTCGGGACAGTTTATAGAGTCTTGTCGGACCCTTGGAAAAGTGGCACCCTCAAAAGATGTGCCCAATTTTGTCAAAAGGCGTGCCCAATTCATCAAAAGGTGTGCCGGACATGATGGCGAGGCACGTGGGCGCCTTGGCTTGCGTGCCCGTTTGTCGGCTGGTGGTAAGAGGCGCGCGATGCGCGTGGCTGCCTCGGCTATAAGACAGAGGCTGAGGCTGAGGCAAAAAACCTGCGAGAGATATTCTGAGAGAGATTTCTGAGAGAGATTCTGTAACACTCTGTTTTCTGAGAGAGGAGTCTGAGAGAGATACTGTGTAACACTCTGGTGCCTAGAAAATGGCTTCATCGTCTTCCCGCGGGCTTCTCACCCTCTTTCCCGACCTCAACGAGTCAACGAGAGAGAGAACTGGTGCGGTGGCACTGGAAACTCAACCAAGCGCCCCGGAGTTTGCTCCGTTGAACTTTCCGATGCGGTCGGTGGAGCAAAGAATGGCAGTGCAGTCAGATGTGGAGGCCAATCAGTATACTTTGAAGGCATGTGTGGAAAGCATGACGGCGGTCACAAATTTGTCGAACCGGCTGCAGAGTAGGACAAATGAGGTGCAGCATGTAAACGCCCAACTGGCTCTGCTCCAACGCATGTATAAGGATGCGCGAGCAGAGATAAGTGTTCTAAAGGCGGAAAACAAGGAGCTGAAGCGGAAGGCCACCGTGATGTTCCGATTTGGAGGGCCGCCGTATGCTGCAGTGGAGGAGCAGGGGGGAGTGAACGTGCTCGGTGGACTAGGAAGTACGGAGGCAGCACCGTCAAGGACCGCCCAGGACGGAGGCAAAAAGAAGAGACCTGCAGTAGAGTAAAGAAGGGAAAAGAAAAATCCCTCCGGGGGAAGGGAGTTTGTTGTCTATGTGGTTGTGTTTTTTTTTTTTTTTTTTTTTTTTTTGGTTGTGGTGTAAAATGTGGATCGGGGTGAACCCCGGAGATGAATAAAATATGGTTTGTTGGGCAAATTGGTAAAGGGTTTTGGGTTTGTTTTGAAAGATAGAAAAAAATAAAATAAAATAAAATAAAAGAAAAGTAGGGAAAATATATTATAATAAAAATATATATATATTAAAATAAAAGAGAAGCGGGAAATAACGTGGAACCAGTACAGGGTTGGGATTTGAGGATTCATGATGTTAATATATATATATATATATTAAAATAAAAGAAAAGATGAGTTTAAAAAAAAATGAGGGATGTGGGCGGTGGATTCTTTTCAAAAGAAGGAGTAAAATGAATATAAAAAAAAAAAGGAAAAGAAAGTGGAGTGGGATGGATTCTTTTCAAAAGAAGGATTAAAATAAATATAAAAAAAAAAGAAAGTGGAGTGGGTGTTGAGTGTCTCCATGTGATCTGTGTCTCCATGTGATCTGTGTGTTGAGTGTCTCAACGTATGGATTCTTTTCATGCACATAAGTTTGTTTAGTCTGAGAAAAAGACTATCCTCCCTCTAACCTGAGAGAGAGAAGAGAGAAATAGGTTTGGGAGCAGATTGAACAGCATAGCCGTGGGATCACTTCGCACAAACCCACTGCTGAGTATTACTATGTTTCCCTTGAAAGGCTTCGTGATTCCGACGAGATCACCAACGGCGTGGCATGGGTCGTGGAGAAACGCAGCTGCGGCAGCGGTCGCGGGTGCGGCCGACGGGTAAACCGGCGGAGAGAACCGCTGGAAGGTCGGGTGGGAAAGGGAAGCCGAACACGGCCTCGGCTCGGGCGATTCCTTCAACGTATGGATCTGGCACGCAAGTATGCCTTTGGGAAGATGTTGGTGATCGGCGCAGAAGCCCCATGCAAGGTGAAGGGTCTGTGGCTTTTCCGTGGCCAGGAAATTCCAAGGTTGACTTAACGGATGAAGCCCAGAAAGAGAGGGAGAGAATTGTATGTGTCTATGTGTGCTGGTTTGTGCACTCAGCAGGTTGAAGAAAGGAAATTTCAAGGTATGTGTAGAAAATTTTAGCAGACTAGGTTGAGGTCCGGCGGGCGGTTAAGGTGAGGTTGCCGCCCGCCGGGGAAGCGAAAATATTAGGTTCTAAACCTGCTCTGATATCATGTAAAAATTGATGTATTTATTGATTGATATCTGATTGATGTGTATTACAAATGGTGAGTGGCCCATTATATAGGAGAGGGTGAGTGTAGTAGGTGAGGAGTAGGTGAGGAGTAGGTGGTGGTAGGTGATGGTAAATTGATGTGTATTACAAATGGTGAGTGGCCCATTATATAGGAGAGGGTGAGTGTAGTAGGTGAGGAGTAGGTGGTGGTAGGTGATGGTAAATTGGTGGTAGGTGGTGGTAAATTCTAACATGCAACATAAACAATACAAACCCGCATGAATGACTTAAGAAGGGGCAACATGATGGACCGATAGTCTTGTCTAGATGTCTGCATAAAGTTTACCCCCAGCTGTCGCGCAACCATAAAACTCCCCACAAATATTGCTTCAATTTTTCTAAGCTGCAAGACTTAACATAATGAGCAAAGGAAATATCACAATACATTACTCAAGATAAGCCAAGAATTCAGAAATCATACCTAAGAAATATGCAAAATCAAGAAGTTGAATAAGGAATAACAGTAGAAAGTAGAAATATTAGTTTCAGATTGAGAAAAACAATGCAAGTTGTAATAGTGAAAAGAAACATAAATTGATATTGCTGAACTATTTACAAGATTGGACAGTTGCAAAGCATCTGAATCAGCCATTGATAGATAATCAATTATCTAACCTCGATAGGGTAAGGTATACATGATTTTTAAAATAATGAAAAGTTGATTATATCAAAAATAGGTTGAGTGCACAAACAAACATAGCTACCTCTGCAGATGGCTCCTCAATATGTCTCTGTATTGCAATTCTGCTGGAAATTTGTGTTAATATATATAATATGATAGTGGTGTTGGTGGTAGATAGTGGCATGTATAGAATATGATAGTGGTGTTGGTGGTAGATAGTGACATGTATAGAATATGATAGTGGTGTTGGTGGTAGATAGTGGCATGTATAGAATATGATAGTGGTGTTGGTGGTAGATAGTGACATGTATAGAATATGATAGTGT
The DNA here is from genome assembly GCF_055761805.1 of Camellia sinensis. Lineage (NCBI taxonomy): Eukaryota > Viridiplantae > Streptophyta > Magnoliopsida > Ericales > Theaceae > Camellia > Camellia sinensis. The sequence goes on along the minus strand of NC_138961.1, from coordinate 241,335,759 downwards.
TGTTGGTGGTAGATAGTGGCATGTATAGAATATGATAGTGGTGTTGGTGGTAGATAGTGACATGTATATAATATGATAGTGGTAGATAGTGGTAATATATAATATGTAAGTGGCATATAATGGGTTATAATGATGTTTGTAATATCTCCTATATAAGGAGTGTCATTTGGTCTTGTAAGATAAGAAGTTTTGAATATAACAGAAATATATTCCTTCTTCCTCATATTTTCGGAGTTCTTCTTCCTCATATTTTCTAAGTTGGTATCAGAGCAACAACAAACACAGCAGCCCTAAAACCGTCATAACCATGTCGGAAGTCACGTCCGAAACCACTTCAACCCCTGCCGCTGCCATTCCGGTGAAAACGTCCAACTCTCACTCTGTCCAAATCACCACCATCCGCCTAAATGGTGATAATTTTCTCCGCTGGTCACAATCTGTCCGGATGTATATTCGTGGGCAAGGAAAGATCGGTTGCATCACTGGTGACAAGAAGGCTCCTGCTGTTAATGATCCGCTGTTCGACAGTTGGGACGCTGAAAACTCCATGGTTATGACATGGTTGGTCAATTCCATGGAGGAGGATATAAGCTCTAATTACATGTGCTATACTACTGCACAAGAATTGTGGGATAATGTTAGTCAGATGTATTCTGACCTAGGAAATCAATCTCAAGTTTTCGAATTAACTTTGAAGTTAGGAGAGATTCGTCAAGGAGATGATTCCGTCACCAAATATTTCAATTCATTGAAAAGGTTGTGGCAGGATCTTGACATCTTCAACACATACGAATGGAAATCGGTTGACGACTGCAACCACCACAAGAAAACTGTGGAAGACAGCCGTATTTACAAGTTTCTTGCCGGCCTCAACATCGAGTTCGATGAAGTGCGAGGAAGAATTATTGGCAGACCTCCTCTCCCATCCATTGGCGAAGTATTTGCCGAAGTCAGAAGGGAAGAGAGCCGAAGGAGCATCATGCTTAAGAAAAAAGGTACTGGTGAATCAATTGAAATTTCTGCTTTAATTAGCGATGCTGCGGCCAACAAGGCTGCGAATTACCAGCGCAGGTTTGATGATAAGCCACGGGTCTGGTGTGATTTTTGCAACAAGCCTCGCTATACACGCGAAACGTGTTGGAAGATCCATGGCAAACCTGTCAACTGGAAAAGCAGCAAACAAGGAGAGAAGAATCGTGGCTTTCCTACCGCTAATGAAGCCAATTCAAGTCCCTTCAACAAAGAGCAGATTGATCAACTCTTCAAGTTGATAAAATCCAACTCTTCAGCCGGTACTCCTAGTGTTTTGTTGGCACAAACAGGTAGAAATCCTAAAGCCTTCTCTTGCCTAAACTTCTCTCCGTGGATCATAGATTCCGGTGCCTCCGATCACATGACTAGTTTTTCCCATTTATTTAGTACCTATTTCCCTTGTTCTGGTCATGACAAAATCAGAATAGCCGATGGTAGTTTTTCACCTATTGCAGGAAAAGGATTTATTAAACTAACTGAGAAAATTAATCTCAATGCTGTTCTTCACGTCCCCAACTTAGCCTGTAACCTTTTGTCTGTCAGTAAACTATCTAAGGATTCTAATTGTCGTGTTACATTTTTTGAATCCCATTGTGAATTTCAGGACCAGAACTCGGGGATGATGATTGGGCGTGCTAGGATGCTTGAAGGTCTTTACTACTTTGATGAAGTACCTGTTAGTAATAAAAAAGCTCAGAGCTTTAATAGTACTAGTTCAATCTCTGTTCGAGAAAAAATAATGCTATGGCACTATAGGTTAGGACATCCTAGTTTTCTTTATCTGAAACATTTATTTCCAGAATTATTTAAAGGGATTGATTGTTCTTCTTTTCATTGTGAAAGTTGCATTTTTGCAAAATTTCATCGCTCTACTTATTTGCCAAAACCTTACCAGGCTTCCAAACCTTTTTATTTGATTCATAGTGATGTTTGGGGCCCTTCTAAAATCACTACTCTTTCTGGTAAAAGATGGTTTGTTACATTTATTGATAACCATACCCGCTTATGTTGGATTTATTTGATGAATAAAAAATCTGACGTGAAAAATTTATTCACAAATTTTTACAGTATGATTGAAAACCAATTTCAAACCAAAATTGGTATTTTACATTCTGATAATGGAACAGAATATTTCAATGAGCAGTTGGGTGAGTTTTTGGAAAAAAAAAGGGATTTTTCATCACTCTACATGTCGGGATACCCCTCAACAAAATGGCATTGCAGAACGAAAAAATAAACATCTACTTGAAGTAGTACGTGCTATAATGTTTTACATGCATGTTCCTAAATATCTATGGGGTGAAGCAATTTTAACAGCCTCTTATTTGATAAACAGGATGCCTACAAAGGTGTTAACATACAAAACACCTTTTGATTGTCTCAAAACTTTTTTTCCTGACACGAGGTTGTTTTCTGATTTACCCGCCAAAGTTTTTGGATGTACTACCTATGTTCATGTTCCCAGTCAATTTCGTTCAAAACTTGACCCCCGTGCTATAAAATGTGTTTTTTTGGGGTTATTCCTCAAACAAAAAGGGGTATAAGTGTTTCGATCCTCAAACCAAGAAATTTCATGTGAGTATGGATGTGTCATTTGTGGAAACAAAATCCTATTTCCCCAACACTTCTCTTCAGGGGGAGACAAGTGGAGTAGAAGATCGTTTTTGGGATATTTCTATCCCGCTCCCCAATGTCATTTATCCTACACAAAAACCACATCTGTCTGATAATGATCACTTAGGAGAACCAAGTTCTATGGTGCCTAGTCAAGAAGATTCTTGTTTAGGAGGAGAAGTACTACAAAATGATCTAAATCCTGAGCTTCAGGTTTATACTAGGAAGCGATTTCATCTGAGGAATAATGACCCGAATGTCCATCCTAATGACCCGAATGTCCACCCGAGTTCTGGCATCAAAATTTTAGGTAATCCTATTCCTTCTATTTCCGACCTTGATGTTCCTATAGCAATTAGGAAAGGTGTCCGAAATTGCATTAAACATCCTATTGCAAATTACCTCTCCTATCAAAGACTGTCTAAAAACCATATAGCTTTCACATCTAGGATTTCACACTTGTTTGTTCCAAGGAATATACAGGAAGCATTGGATGATCCGAATTGGAAATAAGCAGTCATGGAGGAGATGAATGCTTTAAGGAGAAGTGGTACTTGGGAGATAGTTGATCTACCCAAAGACAAGAAAACAGTTGGGTGTAAATGGGTGTTTACGATAAAATGTAACGCAGATGTCCACTCGAGTTCTGGCATCGAAATTTTAGGTAATCCTATTCCTTCTATTTCCGACCTTGATGTTCCTATAGCAATTAGGAAAGGTGTCCGAAATTGCATTAAACATCCTATTGCAAATTACCTCTCCTATCAAAGACTGTCTAAAAACCATAGAGCTTTCACATCTAGGATTTCACACTTGTTTGTTCCAAGGAATATACAGGAAGCATTGGATGATCCGAATTGGAAATTAGCAGTCATGGAGGAGATGAATGCTTTAAGGAGAAGTGGTACTTGGGAGATAGTTGATCTACCCAAAGACAAGAAAACAGTTGGGTGTAAATGGGTGTTTACGATAAAATGTAACGCAGATGGAAGCGTTGAGAGATACAAGGCGAGACTGGTGGCTAAAGGCTTCACTCAAACTTATGGGATCGACTATCAGGAGACGTTTGCTCCTGTTGCTAAAATAAATTCCATCAGAGTACTGTTATCTCTTGCAGTAAATTCAGATTGGCCTCTACATCAACTTGGCATTAAAAATGCATTTCTCAATGGTGATCTTGAAGAGGAGGTGTTCATGAGCCTACCGCCGGGATTTGAGCAGAGACTTGGAAGCGACAAAGTTTGCAGATTGAACAAGTCATTATAAGGACTCAAACAATCACCAAGAGCGTGGTTTGAACGCTTTGGGAAGGCAGTTATCAGTTGTGGCTTCTCGCAGAGTCAAGCAGATCACACAATATTTTATAAACATTCAAAAAACAGTAAAATTGCAATTTTGATTGTTTATGTTGATGACATCATTTTAACTGGTAATGATGAAGCAGAGTTAGCAGCCCTCAAAGAGAAACTCGCAAAAGAATTTCACATTAAGGATCTGGGAGCCCTCAAGTATTTCATCGGAATGGAATTTGCAAGATCCAAGGAAGGTATCTTCGTTAATCAGAGAAAATATGTTCTTGATCTCCTTGGAGAAACAGGTATGCTTGGTTGTAAGATGGTGGAGACTCCGATCGAGCCTAACTTGAAGTTACAAGCTGCTAAGGCTGAAGAAGTCAAAGAGAGGGAACAATATCAGCGACTTGTAGGGAAATTGATTTACTTGTCTCATACGCGGCCTGATATTGCCTTTGCAGTCAGCATGGTAAGTCAGTTCATGCACTCACCAGGGGCAGAGCACTTTGAGGCCGTTTATAAGATCTTAAGATATTTGAAAGGAACTCCAGGGAGAGGCTTACTGTTCAAGAAACATGGACATCTTCAAGTTGAAGTATACACAGATGCAGACTGGGCAGGAAGTGTTACAGACAGGAGATCAACATCCGAATACTGCTCCTTTGTAGGTGGGAACCTAGTTACATGGCGGAGTAAAAAACAGAATGTGGTAGCTAGAAGTAGTGCAGAAGCAGAGTTCAGAGCTGTTGCCCATGGAATCTGTGAAGTAATGTGGATTAAAAGAATTCTTGAAGAATTAAAGCTTTCTCACCCGACACCTATGAAGGTCTATTGTGACAACAAAGCAGCTATATCTATAGCTCATAATCCAGTTCTACATGATCGCACAAAACATATAGAAGTGGATAAACATTTCATCAAGGAGAAAATCAATGCTGGTATAATCTGTATGACCTACCTTCCAACAGGTGAACAATTAGCTGATGTGCTAACGAAGGGACTACACAAGAAGCAATTTGATAAGCTGACTAGCAAGCTGGCTATGGAAGATATCTTCAAACCAGCTTGAGGGGGAGTGCTGGAAATTTGTGTTAATGTATATAATATGATAGTGGTGTTGGTGGTAGATAGTGGCATGTATAGAATATGATAGTGGTGTTGGTGGTAGATAGTGACATGTATAGAATATGATAGTGTTGTTGGTGGTAGATAGTGGCATGTATAGAATATGATAGTGGTGTTGGTGGTAGATAGTGACATGTATATAATATGATAGTGGTAGATAGTGGTAATATATAATATGTAAGTGGCATATAATGGGTTATAATGATGTTTGTAATATCTCCTATATAAGGAGTGTCATTTGGTCTTGTAAGATAAGAAGTTTTGAATATAACAGAAATATATTCCTTCTTCCTCATATTTTCGGAGTTCTTCTTCCTCATATTTTCTAAGTTGATGCAAGCATCTTCTTGATGCTCATGGTTACAACTCGGTGAACTGATGCTGGTCAAATTTTCTTTAAGTATGCTAGATATAGCATCTAACTCAAATCTACTGCTGTGGGACATAGCATCATTGTCTTCCCCAATAAGTTCATCTTGCCGCCTCCCTAAGAGGGACACATAACTTTGCAGGATATGCTCTGCAACTTGCTCCCTCTTCTCAAGCTCCTTAATGCAAATGCTCTCTAATGCCTGTAATGCTTCCTTATGGCTCAAAAGTTCACATTTTTTGCTTTGCATCATTTCTAAGTGATCAAATTCTTTCTCAAATGTCCGAATAACATTCATTCCTTGATGCCTCGCAGCATGTTGTATGTTTGTCCATAATGTTAATTCTTCTCCAATTGAATGACCAGAAAACAACCAACGAATTAAAGCATCACTATCTGGAAGCACATCAACTTCATCATGACCAATGGTACAAGTTATTGCTGAACCATCATCTGCAACAGCATCCTCGTAATTGCATGGCAATAGCTCCCCTCGCAGTAAACGCTCATCCAGAAGGAGACATGATGAGTCACCATTAAAAACAATCCTTTCTTTAACTACCTTCCCCTCATAGACATTAAGTTCATCATTCAAGGAACTACCCTCGTCAGGGTACATGTTTAAGCCATAACTAATGGCCACGGTCTGCAAGAATGTAAGGATCTTTTTTAAATAGGGCTCCTCCATAAAACAGATGCAGAGAGGTGTTTTCTCCAGGCCATTACTGTAAATCTCCGATAATGGAACAAAATTCTGCAGTTCTTCTATGGTGTCATTTATCAACTGTTTAAGAGTACTCTGAGCAAGACATTTGTGTCTAAGAAGTATTTGGAACTCAGCATGAATGCTTTCAAGAATTTTTGCACGCTCAACATCATCAGATATTGGCCACTTCTGATCATCCGGGCAGGCCATAAGCTGCAAATACCCCTCAGAATCATGTCTGCTTCTTTCACTACCACTGCGAACCTGCCCTTTGTTTGGCTCTTCATCCTCCTTCAGACAGTATTCATCATTATCAGGAAGATTAGCCAATACGCTTTCTAATTGTTTGTGAATAATTTTCCGAGCTCTATGGGTATCCACTGGCTTCCATGTACAATTGACAAGCATTTCAGCCCAATCAGCATCAACTTCTTCTGGCTTAACTTGTTGCAACTTCGATGAGATGCCTTTCTTGTGCTTCTGGTCAATATGCTGCATTTGCAATTCTGAGTCTTTAAACGTCTCACCACAAAAGAAACAAGACCAGAACTTCCAAGTCTTGTTCTCTTGGGCAAAGCCTAAAGCTTCTGAGAAAGTCTTTGCCGCTAAACCATCTTTCATTGAACTAAAATGGTCTCTCAAATCGCGAATTCTGAGTTCAAGCAATCCCCGCTTTTTCTCGACACTCATAGAGTTCCAATACGATTTAAACTCATCCATTCTTTTCAATGATGGCATCATCTTCATCAGGGAAGCATACTTCCTTCGTTCATCAAGTTTGTTTTTCTCCGAATTCAGATCAAGTTCTGTTTGCATATATTCTAAATTTTGCTGCACAAGCCTCGCTGCAGCCACTTGAACCTCAATTTCCCTTCTCCGCTCCTCATGTGTCTTCACTACCTTCTGAACTATATTTGGCCACTTGGTTTCAAGATTCTCCATAGAAGTTGTTAAAATTGATGTATGTATTATTGATTGATGTATGTTGATTGTATTGTATGTACATTATATAGGAGATGTGAAGTGGAGGTGGAGTGGTGGAGTAGGTGAAGTGGATGTGGTAGTGGTGTAGTGGGTGAAGTGGAGGTGGTAGTGGTGTAGTGGGTTAGGTTTAGTGGAGTAGTACGTTAGGTTTAGTGGAGTAGGTTTAACAGCCCCCCTCAAACTCAAGGAGGTTAGACACAAACCAACTTGAGTTTGGAGAGAGTAACAAAACAGGAAAGTAAACTGATAAATAAAAACAAAACAGGATAGGAGACACGGTATAGTCGTGTCAGACCGTTGTAGCAGACAGTTTATGGGGTCATGTCGGACCGTTGTAGCAGACAGTTTACGGGGTCATGTCGAACCGTTGTAGCAGACACTGTGTGGTCGTGTCAGACCGATGTAGAAGACAGTTTATGGGGTCATGTCGGACCGATGTAGAAGACAGTTTACGGGGTCATGTCAGACCGTTGTAGAAGCTGACCGGAATCAATGTCGGGACAGTTTACGGGGTCATGTCGGACCGTTGTAGAAAATTGTGATGGTGCACCAAGGGGGTGACTTAGGGAGTGCGCCATGGGCGACTTATACATGATACTGTGTATAACCCCCCCTCAAACTCAAATAGGTGTGAAGATAGAAACCTATTTGAGGTTGAAACAAAGGGATTGATAAAGCTGACCGGTGTAGAAGACACTGTATGAGTGTGTATATAGGTTGCCCAAAAGATATACATGGATATAGATATCGAGCCCTCAAAAATCGTGCCCTCAAAAGGTGTGCCCAATCTTTCAAAAAAGGCGTGCCATCAAAAGGCGTGCCCAATCCATAAAAAGGTGTGCCATCAAAAGGCGCGCCCAGTTTGTCGTCGAGCGCCGAGCGGCGCATGATGCGCGTGTCTGCCTTGGCTATTTAACCAAGACGAAGGCTGAGGCTGAGGCTGAGGCAGAGACTAAGACAAAAAAAAAAAACTGAAAGAAACATCTGAAAAACTCTTCGTGTTCTGAGAGATTCGTGTTCTGAGAGAGAAACTCTGTAATATTCTGTAACACTCTGTTGCCCAGAACATGGCCTCGTCTTCCCGTTCAGCTACCTAGAATATGGCCTCTTCGTCCCGTGGTCTGCTCACTCTCTTTCCCGACCTCAACGAGTCAACAAGAGAGATAACTGGTGCGGTGGCCAGTGAACCTCAACCAAGCGCCTCTGGTTTTGCTCCGTTGAACTTTCCGATGCGGTCGGTGGAGCAAAAAATGGCGGTGCAAACTGATATTGAGGCCAATTAGTATACTTTGAAGTCATGTGTGGAGACCATGACGGCGGTCACAAACCTGTCGCACCGGCTGCAGAGTAGGACAAATGAGGTGCAGCAGTTAAACGCCCAACTGGCTCTACTCCAACGCATGTATAAGGATGCGCGAGCAGAGATAAGTGTGCTAAAGGCGGAAAATAAGGAGCTAAAGCGGAAGGCCACCGTGATGTTCCGATTTGGAGGGCCGCCATATGCTGCAGTGGAGGAGCAGGGAGTAGTGATCGTGCCCAGTGGAGTGGGAAACATGGAGGCAACACCGGCAAGGGCCGCCCAGGACGGAGGCAAGAAGAAGAGACCTGCGGCAGAGTAGGTCGGTGGGTGGCCGTCTGCAGAAAAGAAAACAAATCTGTTGTTGTTGTGATGGGGATCTTGTGTGGTTTTGTTTTTTTGTTGTAAAAAATGTGATCGGGGTGATCCATGAGATAAAATATGGGTTGGTGTGCAAATTTGAAATTTTTTTGTGTGTGTGTGTTTTTTTTTTTTTTTTTTTTTTTTTGATGAGCATGGTGATGATGAATAGATAATGATGAATAAAAATAAGAAAGGTGGGAGTGGGGAACAGGGCGAATTAAGAGCACCAATTAAGCGGGATAATAAAAAATAAAGTTATAAGAAAAAATAAAGTTCGGGCGGTGGATGGTTTTTTTTTTTTTTTTTTTTTTTGGTGGTGGTGGGAAGAATAATAAGAAGAATAAAAATAATAATAATAAAAATGTATTAATGGGAAAGCATGTGCGTTGGTGGGTGGAATAAATGAAGGCAAATGATGGATATGATGAAAGAGGGTCTGATGGAGAGAAAAAAGGGACCAGAGAGAGAGGGAGTGGATGGATTAAAAAAAAATGGTTTCATCATAAAGTGCATGTGGGACGGTGCCGTGCTGTCTGTATTGGGGTGTGAAAGTATGGTGTGTTGTGTAGCTCCAAAAAATGCTGTCTGTCATCTCCTTCTGTGTATGATAGGAGAGAGAGAGAGAGAGAGAGTCCAAGACTAAGAAGAGAGAGATTAAGAAGAGTGAGCAAATGTTTGAAGTTGGCGAGCTGGTCGGGCGACGGCATGAGCAAGACGAGGCCATGTTCTGGGCAACAGAGTGTTACAGAATATTACAGAGTTTCTCTCTCAGAACACGAATCTCTCAGAACACGACGGCGAGTAAGGCTACGTCGGAATGAAACACCGATGTTGTGGATTGAAGATTGCTGATCTGGGTTGTGCTAGATTGGCGGAACACGGCGGCAATACGGTGTTTTCCGGTACACCGGTATTCATGGCGAGAATGCTGAATGATAAGATGAAGATGCAAGTTGGGCAAGTGCTGGAACAGCACCACCTGTCAACCCTCTGAACGATTGGCATCACATGGTTGAATCCATAGAATGCACTTGTTGTACAACCAACGGCAGAACCAATCATAGAAAAGCTATCCCTAATGAGGGGAGGAATTTCTGGATTTGTGAATCTGATCATCCTGTGAGGTTGGAGATGGCAATGACGGAGAGAGTGTGTAGTACAGTCAACTATGGATTCAGTTGCCTGAGGAACGAACTACATTGGAAATGGGAAAGGTATGTGTAGAAAATAAGCGGAATAGGTGGAGGTCCGGCGGACGGCTAAGGTGAGGTTGCCGCCCGCCGGTGAAGCGAAAAATATTAGGTTCTAAACCTGCTCTGATACCATGTTAAAATTGATGTATGTATTATTGATTGATGTATGTTGATTGTATTGTATGTACATTATATAGGAGATGTGAAGTGGAGGTGGTAGTGGTGTAGTGGGTGAAGTGGAGCTGGTAGTGGTGTAGTGGGTTAGGTTTAGTGGAGTAGGTGAGGTGGTAGTGGTGTATGTAGGAGATCAACCCAAATTGAGTTGGCAGCCACATGGAAGGGTGGCCAACCCACATGGTAAAAGGAAGGGAAAGGAGCAGCCAGCTACATGGTGGGGAAACCATGTGAGTTGGCCATGAGGCCATGAGGCCATGAAGCAATCTAGAAAGCCACCGAAATGGGCTGGCAGCCAGCTCATTTCAAAGGGTGCCTCTTGCCTTTGTAATCTATATATAGAGAAGCTAAGGAGAGTTGAAGATAGGGCATCATAGCTGAAAGAGTGTGTTATATAGAGAGACAGTGAGTTGAGAGTGTGTAATCTCCTCCATTTGTTGATATATAACAACATCGCTCCCGTGGACGTAGGCCGGTTTGCCGAACCACGTTAAAAGTCTTGTGTTTTTGCTTGTGAGTGTCCCCTGGTGTGCCCAAGATCCGCAACAATTGGTATCAGAGCCCGGGTGGAGAAAAATTGAGTTTTTTCCGAAAGTGTCCAGATTTCGAAGTGGTCGAAATCTGCTTTTGACCATACCAGGAGGAAGAACTCCCCGAGAGGAGTCCAGAACAGCAAAAACAGAGCCCAGAAGAGCTTCGACGCACCCTCACGCGCTCCTGGAATTGGGCGCGTGAGTCACAGTCTCGGCACGCGCCAGCACGCGCCGTTCAGGTACCCGGCGCGTGGTCCCACTCTCATCCACGCGCCCCACGCGCTGACAGAGGAAGAAGACGAGTGGGGGAAGGCGCGTGTAATACACGCGCGTACCACGTCAGCCGACACGTCAGCCACGTGTCAGCCACGTGTCAGACAGGTGTCAGCCCAGTCAGCCTGAGCCGCTGACCAAGCCGCGTTGACCAGCCGTCAAGCCGCCGTTGACCGCGCCGCCTGCGCTGTTGACTGAGTCGTTGACCAGCCGTCGTCGGGAGGAATTATCTGGTGCTTCTCAGGCGCACCAGATTCAGCAGATCTGAACCGTTGAAACTGTTTTGGCTAGATCTAGGCCATTCGGAGTCCGTTTTTGGCGATCCAATAGTGATTTCCAACTATTTGGAGTATTCCGGACACATCCGTACGGTTAGTTTTTGAATCGGAGGCATTCAAACTCTTTTGGCTAGATCTAGGCCATTCGGAGTCCGTTTTTGGCGATCCAATAGTGCGTTCCAACTATTTGGAATATTCCGGACCCATCCGTACGGTCAGATTCTTAAATCGAAATTTCTTTAAAAAGGGAAGAAATTTACAATGGCAGGAAAAGGCGCAAGTTTCATGATTGAGCCTTTTAATGGCAATAATGACTTTACCCTGTGGCAGCAAAGGGTGAAAAACATTTTAACACGAGAAGGTCTGGTGAAAACTCTTCTCAAAAAGTCCAACAAACCGGAAGACATGAGGGATGACAAGTGGGAGGAGTTGAGGGAATTGGCAAACAGTACAATTCAGTTGTATCTCGGGAACAACACACTCCGGGAAGTCATCAGTGAAGTAGATCCGGCGGAGCTATGGGCAAAGTTAGAGATGAGGTACAAGTCAAAGTCTTTGACAAACCGGTTATCTCTGAAGAGGCAGCTATATACACTTAGAATGCCAGAAGGTGCGAACCTCACAGAACATCTGGACGAGTTCAATAGGATCACAATGGAATTGGACACCATTGGAGATAAGACCCAGGAGGAAGATCGGGCTATGATCTTGCTGGTCTCTCTACCTGCATCATATGAGCATCTCAGGACAACTCTATTGTACGGGAAGGATGCTCTTGGACTGGATGAGGTGATTGCTACGCTCATTTCTCATGAGTCGATGAAGAAACAGGAAGGTAGCAGTAGCAAACACCCAGAAGAAAATGCCATGGTTGCCTCAGAAAATGAGCAAGGCAGAGGTAGGTCCAATAATAGACGGGATAGATCCAAATCAAGAGGACGTTCGCAATCAAGGTCAAGCTTCAGGAGAAAGTGTTATTACTGTGATCAGGAGGATCATCTCATAAAAGACTGTGCAAAGCTCAAGGAGGACAAGGCACACAAGAAACAGGCGAGCTCATCAAATGTCGCTGCTGCAGTAAATGCTAAGGATGAGTATGCATTTACAGTTTCGTCGAGTATGACGAAACCTGACTCGATCTTAGATTCCGGAAGCACATATCATATATGCATGGATAAGAAACTTTTTTCTACCTACCAAGCCAAGGATGGAGGTATTGTTCGAGTGGCTAACAACACTGTGAGTAAGATTGTTGGCATGGGAACAGTACGGCTGAGGATGGAAGATGGAAAAATTTTCACGTTGGATGGAGTCCGACACGTGCCAAGACTGAAGAAGAATCTAATTTCCTTGAGTATGCTAGACATGAAGGGTTATAGCTTCACATCTAGCAAAGGAAATCTCAAAGTCATCCATGGAGATACGGTGATGCTACATGGACGACTGGAGGGGAATCTGTACAGGCTTGTGGAGAAGGTTGTGACAGACGGAGCTACTGTCACTTACCGGGCAAGACGTACAAGACATGCACAGAAAAGACATAGGGCCCAGCAGACATGGCAACCAAAGTGTACAAGAACGCATGGAGGCAGTTCGGAGGTGCACAAAACGGAGCCATTGCGGCCAATTTTAAAGACAGCTCAGAGCAAAGAGACCAAGACAGCAAAGCATGTCCCAGGAAAGAAAGTTTCTTTTGCTCCTGAATTAGAGACATATTGGGATCTCTCCAAGACTGGATGGAAGGGAGAGATGCCATCTCAAAGAGTTGCAAAGTAAGCTTTGCATGGCACCCCAGTAAGGGGGTGCCGAGCACTCCAGGCAGGGGGTGCTATTATGGATCACCTCATATGGGTTGAGGGGGTGATTTGTAGGAGATCAACCCAAATTGAGTTGGCAGCCACATGGAAGGGTGGCCAACCCACATGGTAAAAGGAAGGGAAAGGAGCAGCCAGCTACATGGTGGGGAAACCATGTGAGTTGGCCATGAGGCCATGAGGCCATGAAGCAATCTGGAAAGCCACCGAAATGGGCTGGCAGCCAGCTCATTTCAAAGGGTGCCTCTTGCCTTTGTAATCTATATATAGAGAAGCTAAGGAGAGTTGAAGATAGGGCATCATAGCTGAAAGAGTGTGTTATATAGAGAGACAGTGAGTTGAGAGTGTGTAATCTTCTCCATTTGTTGATATATAACAACATCGCTCCCGTGGACGTAGGCCGGTTTGCCGAACCACGTTAAAAGTCTTGTGTTTTTGCTTGTGAGTGTCCCCTGGTGTGCCCAAGATCCGCAACAGTGTAGTGGGTTAGGTTTAGTGGAGTAGGTTTAACATAAGTCGAAGATGAAGAAACCATAGCGATCCTACATTTATGCATAACAATCTGCAATGCAGTCCGCATATTCGCAATTCGCTGTTCTACTGTGGGTACATTTGATTGGCTAGGAGGTTGAACAATTTCTCTGACAGGGTCGATCGGATTACCAATCGACAACCCTCGCTCACACTCTCTCGCTGCTTCTTCGTAGCCATTGCCATCACTGGACACTTGGTAGAGTACAGTCGCGTAAAAAATAGAAAATTCTATCGAGTTGGGCGATAAAGAAACTGCTCGACGAGCCGAATCGACAGCGTTTTGCAAGTGGCGTAGTTTGGTGACATTGTCATCGATTAGAGAAGCTAGTTGACAATGTGCATAACTGTTAACACCATAAATCTGCAATTTTTATTATTATTTATTATTTATATAATTGCAGGACACGTGGCATCCTCTTATTCATTTGGAAGTTAAAGGAAGTTATAGAGATAATGGAGAATATGAAGGACAAAGTGGATGAGTGGGAGGACAAAGTGGATGAGTGGAATGACACATGGCAAGACAAGAATGAAGATGGAAGAAATGGGTAGTTACTAAGTAGTTATTGCTGTATTTTTTCTTCTATAAATAGCCATTAATGGCTACATTGTAAAAGATCCAGAATTCATAATCAAAGACACTTGATTTCAATATTTCTTGTTATTTTCCTTATCTTAGGAGTAGTTTAACATAGATTTATATTTCGAAGCATTTTATGCACTTTCTTTTCGAAGCATAGGAGTAGAGGTAAGTAATTATTACTTTGATTGTTCACTCAATCATCTTTCTCCGTTCCCCATTCTTCTTTTAATTTTTCTTTTCTTTACACTTGGCAATCTTGAAGTCCTCTTCGTTGAGGCAAAAGAACCGTCAACACAATCGCTTGATAATTGGCTTGAATTTAATCTGTAAGGATTTTTCAATCCTTGCTGGCACGCTCGCATTTATGATATTTTCCTTCGTAGGAAAAATAAGCCAACATTTTAGCCAACATTTTTTGGCACGCCCAGTGGGACGTCAAGTGTAATAAATGAAAAAAGAATTGGATTTGTCCATTTCGAATAGTCTAGATGAAATTTATTGGCGTAAACAAGAAATTTTGGATCTTCAAGAAGAGATCCATTTTCTTGATGAAATAAATTTTCATCCCTTACAATATTATTTGGTGGAAGAAAAAAGACACCATTTAATTGGAGAAATTCATCAACTTGATATGGAAATTCGCCAATGGAATGATGAGTTATCAACTCTCACTACCAAGTCTTTAACTGAGGCCTTAATGGCCAGAATTGGTGAATTTTTTCAGAATTTTTCCATGGTTAAAAATAGCAAAAGCAAAGAGTTGATTTCATCAATGGCTCGGGGGGTTCAAGAATCCGTTTTTAAAGAGCCAAATTATGAAATTAACACAACGAAAGAGCATGTTCTTGAACCAAATTTGGCTAAGAATGATGTTCCATGTATGACTCGGGGGGTCCAAAAACCAAATTTTAGAGAGTCAAGTCATGAAAATAATATATCTATGGGTGATTTTCATAAGCCATTAATGGCTAACATGGAAAAACAACCCATTTTGCCAAATAATTATGAAAACCTATTCGGCAAAAGTCATGTTTTTAAAACAAACATGGTCAAGAACAATGAACAAGCCACTGTTCATGAATTCAAAATTTTTGACATTTTTCAAAATGTCAAAAAGTATAAATTTTCATGGTCACACTATACCATGACTTTTGGTGTTCAAAATCCTTTTTGGATTTGTGGTTCACATCAAAATATAATTATGATGATGTGGTTAATAAAATTAACAAATTGTTCTTATGAGTTCGAAGCACTAAGAACAAGGGATGACCATTTAAAATGCATGAACTTGGCTAGAAAAAGCCTTTGCATTTAAATAAATGGTTGAGAATGGCTTATCTTTTCAAATTGATGGCCAGTTGTTTGTATGTACACAATCAAAGCATCGAAGATACATTCGAAGCATCAAGAGTTGTTTCGAAGGTTGATTACTTCACATTCGAAGCTGTATAAAGCTTTGAAGATACATTCGAAACATCAAAAGTTGTTTCGAAGGTTGATTACTTCACCTTCGAAACTGTATAAAACTTTGAAAACTTTCGAAATGTGTACATCTCTTCAAATATATGTAAAATGACAATTAATTAGTTGTCGAATAATGCCTGTTTTTGGCATCATAAGTTGGCTCGAAGAACAACAGTTTTGGTGTCTTCGAAGAATTAATAATTGGTTCGAAGCACAAAATTAATATTTTCATTAATTCTGTGTGAACCAGAACATATAAGTTTTGAATAACCACAATGTTGGCCAAAAACAGCTTCGAAAGCCGTTTTGCCATAAGTTGCTTCAAAAGCCGTTTTGCCATAATTTTGTAAGCTTCGAAGCACTCTATCTTGTATCAACAACAGCTTCGAAGAAATAATAATGGAGGTTATGAACCTTCGAAGCTTTGTCGAGTATTTTTGAGGATGTAATTCGTCTTTGGTCGGTTCCATCGACCTTCGAAGAATGATTTTGGTTCTTTATATCACTTTCGAAGCTTGTTACTAGTAATAATTCGAGTCATCTTGTCATAATTTCATACTCATTCGAAGCACTTTATTGGTGTTGTTACATCATTCGAAGCACTTTGCTGCTTAGGTTAGTCATGTGCTTGGTTCGGCCCTTCAAAAATTCAAATAAACATCATTTTTAAGGGCCGCGGGGGGTAATGTTAACACCATAAATCTGCAATTTTTATTATTATTTATTATTTATATAATTGCAGGACACGTGGCATCCTCTTATTCATTTGGAAGTTAAAAGAAGTTATAGAGATAATGGAGAATATGAAGGACAAAGTGGATGAGTGGGAGGACAAAGTGGATGAGTGGAATGACACATGGCAAGACAAGAATGAAGATGGAAGAAATGGGTAGTTACTAAGTAGTTATTGCTGTATTTTTTCTTCTATAAATAGCCATTAATGGCTACATTGTAAAAGATCCAGAATTCATAATCAAAGACACTTGATTTCAATATTTCTTGTTATTTTCCTTATCTTAGGAGTAGTTTAACATAGATTTATATTTCGAAGCATTTTATGCACTTTCTTTTCGAAGCATAGGAGTAGAGGTAAGTAATTATTACTTTGATTGTTCACTCAATCATCTTTCTCCGTTCCCCATTCTTCTTTTAATTTTTCTTTTCTTTACACTTGGCAATCTTGAAGTCCTCTTCGTTGAGGCAAAAGAACCGTCAACACAATCGCTTGATAATTGGCTTGAATTTAATCTGTAAGGATTTTTCAATCCTTGCTGGCACGCTCGCATTTATGATATTTTCCTTCGTAGGAAAAATAAGCCAACATTTTAGCCAACAATAACCTTGAACGCGGTGAGTGAAAGGACAGTCCTCGTGACGAAGACACAAGTCTTTCAAGATCCTTAGGGCTTTGGCGTGGTTTCCACACTCGATAGCATTGATGGCGCGATCACATTCAAGTTTGATCGGAGCGTTAGCGGGGGAGTGTGGATCGATCTTGCTCTGTTCTTGAGGGAGATCGTCGTCGGTGAGATTGACATTCGATGATGATGCTCCGCCGCCCACAGAGGCTCTATCCTCAGTCGTCGGTGGTGGTTTCGAGCGCGGAGGAAGGTTTGGCTTCTTACGCCCCATTGCAAGATTCAAACTGAACTGAAAAGAATCGAACGCGAGAATTCGATTATGTGATTGATTATGATCGATGTTCGTTCTTGATTACTGTTTGTTCGATTCTCAGATTTCAAGAAGTAGAGAGCGAGAATGATCAATGCTCGGTGCAGATGAAGATATAAGCATATGTATTCTATATAAAAACCTCACTTTTCTAAGTCAGTTGTCTTTCGCGCCACAGAGGCAGGACCTTGGAGGGAAAAAATATATATATATTTATATAACTCACTTTTCTAATCGTAATGATTTTTTTTTTTTTTTTTCAGATGAGAATAAGGGAAAATATAAGGGTCAACCACCAATAAATCTTAAATTTAGATTTCGTGAACTAATCAGTCCTTAAGTTTTTCTTATGGACCCAAAAGTCATCTTATAAGTGAAATTACATTAATGTTGTATTTGGTTAGCGATTTGAGGAGAGATTTGAAAAGAAAAATGAAAAAGATAGGTTAAATATGAATAAAACATGCTTATATTTCACTTAATTTTACACATATTTTACTTTTCCCTTTCCAAATCCCTCATCAAATCTCCCAACCAAACACAGTGTAAAGGATGGGGGTAAAACGCGCGTGTCCCCCAACCAAACACAGTGTAAAGGATGGGAGTAAAACACGCGTGTGTGGAAAACGAGAGGTGAATGTGAGATTTCGCAATAGGCTAAAATTACACATTTGCACCAAGCTCACTATAGACTTTTTGTGTTTTCCCTCATTTGCGATCGAATCCCACACTATCAAGGAAGGAAATATTTGTATTCCCAATATTTAATTGTTGCATAGTTAATATGAAATTGGGTGCCAATTTTTTGTGTTGTAGCTTCCAGAAATCATGAGATTGAAGGACATTAGGATACAGAAACCCTACATTGTGTGAATGTGGGATTTGGTGTTAGAGCCAGCAGACATTGAATTTGTATTGTTGAGCGGGTGTTGCAGAGATGACGACGCCACGACCAGGTTAGTGATGTTTATTTGAAATGAAGTCGTGAATGAGAGGCGTATTGATAGGGTTTGTTAGCCTAGAGTTGGGGGTTGTAATGTTGGGATGTATTACTGATGTTGTATGCATTTTTTGTGTGGTATGTGCTTGGTATTTGGTCCACCATTGTTGGGTTTTTGAATTTTGTTGGGTTTAGGTTGTTTGACAGTGTCGTCTAGTATTCAATCGTGTATTGATGTGTGTATTTTTTTGGTAGGATCAACCATTATGTGTTTGTGTTTCACTGTTAAGTTCGGGTATTATCCAGGTGGCACATTTTGCAATTGGATTGTGATGTTAATGGGTGATGTATGAAAATTCCACATACACATTAAAGTATATTACCAAAATGTGGTCCTGGTTATGTGATCCTAATGTCTATGTGGTTTGGCATTACACGTTGGCCAACCTAGGGGGAGTACCCTGCGTTGTGGAACTGTAGATGTGTTGAATCTGATTATATAACACGGCATTAACAACGTACTCAACCGTGTCGTTGAACGATATGAAAATGAGGAGTAGTGGTTGTAGTGTAAATGTGTATGGACATTGTTCCGTCGAGGTTTTGTAGTTTTTTTTGTCGTTTTAATGTGTTATAGTTTTTGAACCAATATGGGTCGAAATGGGTGGCTGATGTGTTGTTGTAGGTGTTGTTCGTATGTGATTCGAAATGTTGCCATAGTTGTTTAGGTCTTTGATGGGAAATGTTACCTTGATTATTATGTGTTACGCCACACTTCTTCGAAAATGTGTTATTGGCTCTTCCATGAGACTGTGAGGTTGTATTAATTGTTCCCGTATGTAATGAATCGTTAAGGCATACACATTTACGTCGTAAGTGTGTTTATGGAGTGTGATTACAAATATTAAGTCCATGAATAGAACAATGTTCGCACGTTTGGTGAGCGAGTTCTGTACAATCATAGCCTAAGTCCATGAATTGGATTGTGATGTTAATGGGTGATGTGTGGGAATTCCACATACACATTAAAGCATATTACCAAAATGTGGTCCTGGTGATGTATGAGAATTCCACACAGAATAATATCAATCACGTCTTACCCACCAAATTTCACAAACTCAGCAATTGGTTTCCAAAATGAATCATTAAAAAGGGTATTCTAGTAGAGAGATACACCTTTCCAAAAAAAAAAAAAGGTATAAGACTTATTTACATAATTGAATGTATAAAATTAAAATATATTTTTGGTATCATTAAAAATTATTAATTAACTTAATAATTCATTAATAAAATAAATCATTTATTATAAAATTAGAAATTTCAGGAAAATGTAATTTCTTGAATCACAAGACACAATTCATTCTTTAAATAATTTGTAATTTACTTTTGATTTAACAACACAATTGAATAAACCTTATTGGCTCATAATAACTATTTAGTGGATCAAAAAAAAATTATTCACATTCTAATATATATATATATATACATATTATTCACGCAATTTGTATAATATTGTAAGTATTGTTTTCGTGCGTTTGGGTCAAGGGAACACACGTAAGGTTTTCTTTTTTTGTTTTTTTTAAAGCCTAGTCCTTACATATTTGTTATTACTACACCATTCAAATTCATTTTTTACACAAAAAATTTTGTTTATTTTAAAAATTTTTTTGATAAATTACAAAGAATTTGTTTATTTTTATTTTTATAATTTTACATGATTTTGTTTTCACAAAACCCGTCCAAAGTATTGGAGATGTGTCATTTTTGTAACTAAAACCAATTTTGATGAATCACTTGTAACTACCATTTTTTAGATTATCTAATACTTTCTCTTTTTTGTTAAATGTAATGCATCATAAATTTAGACTGTGAAGAAAAAGAAAAAAAAATTAACAAAGTATATACTCATGTTTCTATCAAATTTTTTTTTTTTTCCATTTTCATATTTCTTCTCAAATTCATAATACAAACACTAGTTTACTCGCTAGATCTGTATAAGAAATGAAAGTCAAAATTAGAACAGAGAAATTTTGTGAAATACCTTTGCAAGGAAACCAAAACGCTGAGCACTTTTTGATGTCAACAACAGGCTCATGGAGTTGAATCCCTTATCAGAAGAAGTGTGTCGAAACCTTCAATACTGCTCAAAGACAGCAATTGGTAATCTCTACCGAATGCATTTGATCTCAGCCCTAAAACACAAAAACAAAAACAAAAGGGTAATCGGTGATCCTTTCCTTTCGTGTTCTTTCAGCTTAGTTTTCTCGATTTCTATTTATTGATCGAGTTTTAACTAATGACTTGTATAATACAATATACCTAGTAAAATTACTCAAAAAAAAATAAATCTATGAACCATTTTTTATCACATCACGCCAAATTCAAATTTATAGCCTACACTTTACATCCGAATTAATCTTCAAAATAAAAATTACGAGTATTTGGAATTTTCCATTACTTGGTAGCAATGATAACAAGTACATAGTCAGGACTAGGTATCATGAGGCCATTAACTAGTCTTGTGGCAATATCACTCACAGAGCGATGATTCTAGAAGCCTGTGCTGTTTCCTAGTCCAATTAAATGTAATTTTCATGTCTAGTGTGTTGGGCTCAAGTTTGTCAATTACAGGAATTACATATGGAATTGTAAATATTTTCAGAGGAATGTCCATTTTAGAATTTTTTGTAGTCAATATCCTCCTATGGTTACCTTTGGTTTTATGCAGTTTGAATTGGATTATGTATTTTTACCCTTTTGTTGGTTAAGACAATCAGTGGCAAGAGATTTTGCACTGGAGACACCTACTTCATCATGACAGCACCTGACACAGAATCATATTCCCAATATATGCTCCAACAAGTTCAGTATATTTGGTCTTGCATTTGCAGATAACGAGTGGAATGAGGCTACGAGTCGGTTATGTTTCTTCACACTCAGAGAGAATGGAATAAAGCCATTTTGTTGGACACAAGCTGTGATAGTTTTTTTTTCTTTACGCGAGGTTAGTAAGTCAACTGTTGCTAATCTCACAGTTTCAAAATTTAGAGAAACTCAGACAGAATTCTTATTGAATTTGAGTTATTGATACAATGAACGAACTGTCATACACCTTCCTACTCTAATTATATCATACATGATTATTCTCCCTAACAAAGCCAAAGCAACAGAAACCAAAATGAACAAAAATACAGTTTTATCAGAAATGCTAACAAGTTTAACTGCCTAACTGTTATGTATTCCAACGATGTATCCAAAGAAAAACTACTTTACAGCTTCAAAAAATAGAACCTGAGGTTGTAAACACCCTTCTTTACACTTGGTAAGAACATCATCCCAACAGAAAATAACCTGTTCAATTTTAAACATAGATTTGGCAAACTAAACAAAAGGCAAAATATATGAATAAAACCATGCAACTTAATTGAATGTACCTCCGGAGTTTCATCATCATACATAATCCACTTTTTATACTCATGGTTGTAAACGAAGCAGATATAGTGTTCCCGATGATAGCAAACCTAAAAGGGAATTTAGTTATAAGATAATCTGTTCTTATGGCATATCATTGATTTACTACAAAAATATACATAGTGATACCAAACTAGTGACATTTCATTTGCTATGAAGACATTCTTGTATAAAATGGAAAGAGAAAAAGAAAAAAAAAAATTCTAAATGAAGTCCATAACCTACAGAAATTGGGAAAATTTGTTTACTTAGATCCATCATGAAAAATGGAAGCAAATGATAGAAGAGTATAAAGCTAAGGCACGTTTACCATTGAAATAAGGGAATATATCTTCCCTGGATCTACACCCTCATACATGACACCAATATCTATCTCAGTACTCAGGGCTCTCAATGTTGCAGATATATCATCTGCAGGCTCACTACGACTCTCCCAACCAAGAACTGCAATCAACAAACCAAAAACTATTAAACAAATAACACAAAGCATAATGAAATATTTTTAAACAACTTATCATTTACCTGTTGTGAACACATGTGGCGGAGTTGAAAGAATATTGTGGACATTGTCTAATTTTCCACAGCCGCCAACCTCAGGATCACACATTCTATAATGATGGGTTTCCGCAAGCTCCAAAAGCTCATCAAAAGGTCTCTCCGCATAGTAACACTGGGTTATGAAAGAAGATAAACTTTAAACCACGGATCTAATAATTTTGCATTATCAAAGGAAAATTTGCCAGATCATTAAATGCTTCAGGCAAAACATGCCTTCATTCCCCTGAGTGCTACAGCACGTATGAAGTGGGAAAAAGTAGTAAACTTCATTTGTTCAGATTCAATACCACAGCTGTGACAGTTCATTTTTTGAAATATGTCCATTCCAAAAATTGTATGTGCTATACAAGCATCACTAACACAATCCCACAAGCCTGTGCAATTGCTTCCTGCTGATTTAGTATCAGAAACAGCAGAACCAGAGGTAAATGACTGATGAAGAAAGCTTAAAATGGCTTTTAAAACTTTAGAAGCATCATTCATCTGTGCCTGTAAAATCAGCAAATCAGTAACAGAAATGACCTCTTAATTTACTACTTTGGAGAACGGTGAAAATATGATGACAAGACCAACAAAAATCTGAACTTACTTCCTGGAATAAATTACCATCAGGGCTCAACTTGCTCAAAGCAATTCTTAAATTGGTAGGAGAAACAACTTCTTTTGTCATATTTGTAGATGCCACATCTAGGGCATTGAAAATCTCGTGTAATGCACAAACAACACAAGAATCTCCGATATGCACATGCATGGATGTTGGTCTACTCAAAAACTCATCTCTAAACTTTCTTAAATGCCAGAGAGACTGCATATTCACAGAAAGGTTGATAAAATGAATTCATTACCATATTGTAGTTAAAGGGGATAGAAAAAGAAAAATTATTCTGGGAGCATAGAAAGCTTTTTAAACTGAACTCCAACCTGTATAACTACGTTTAAAAAGGAATTGCTTTCACCAACATCATTTCTCAGTCCTGGGCCGAATAAATCTGATACACTAATATTTCCAAATGCGAAATCAGCTGACCAGACCAAAAGTTCTTCTGAGGATACTTTTGGAGGCACCCTTTGGCTCGTTGTTGAGGGAAGGCTCTCCTGTGCTACTAATGTCTCTGAAATTAGGCAGACAAACCAAAAGTATATATATAATGAGTCACTTAATAACCATAGAGAGTAAACAATGATAAATGTATATGCAAACTACATAATGAGTCAATTAATAAGAGGCATATAGCCCTTGTACTGTGACATATTCGTTTGGGAATATAACCATCCAAACAAGTCCTGGGCATTTGCAGTTGTTCTGTCAACATGTATCGTTTGCAGAGAAGAGGATTCTGGTTCTTTACCTTGCCTGGCCTTGCCATGGGTTTGAGATCTTCTCCTTGTGGTCCTTTGTACTTTCGAAGAATTGTCGAGCAATTTAGTTCCTTCCAAAGTGCTCACAGGGACACCTGGACCACTATCATCACTAAGCGTTGAGTGAGTAACAACCATTTTCTCTAACTCTTCTGTTCTGGTTGCAATTGCATTCTTATTTTGCTTGCCTAGATTCTTCTGCCTAGGCTCATCCTTAATCTTTTTTTGATACTCCAACATCTTTTCGAGCTTTCTTTCCACCACTTCATGCTCAATTTCATACTGAGGTTCCTCTTCTTGTAACTCGAATTCATCAGATCTTTCAGAAACAACAATCTCAGAACTCCGATAATCACCATCATAGCCAATGGGCACCTTAGTTTCTTCCAAAGTGCTCACAGGGACACCTGGACCACTATCATCACTAAGTGTTGAGCAAGTAACATCCATTTTCTCCAACTCTTCTGTTATGGTTGCAACTGTATTCTTATTTTTCTTGGCTAGATTCTTCTGTCTAGCCTCATCCTCAATTTTTTTTTGATATTCCAACATCTCTTCGAGCTTTCTTTCCTCCACTTCATGCTCAATTTCATGCTGAGGTTCCTCTTCATGTAGCTCGAATTCATCAGGTCTTTCAGCAACAGCAATCTCAGAACTCTGATAATCACCATCATAGCCAACAGGAAAGTGACTGGAGGAAGAAAAAAGTCAAAACCCTTAAACTAAAAATGTACATTAGAGTGAATAGCAGAAAATGCTGTGATCTTACGGCTGAGAGCCATACGAGGACTTACTCTTGTTCTTCAATTTTCTCTTTCAGCTCGCTGCCACAAGTAGCCTGCAATACTATTGATTATTAGAGTATTAGACTAAAATTATATAACACTTAAGACATACATGACCAGACTCTAAAGTTCAAAACCTTTGAATCCTTCACTTTTCTTTGATTTTTTTCCTTTTTCTTAGCCTTTGGATTTCCATGTGGAAGTTTTGTATTATTGCCTCCTTTGCTAATATTCTTTTTGGCTTCTAGTGCAAGCTCTAATAAAAATGCTTCTTCTGCAGCAGCTGACTTCTGCTTTGCATCTTCGTTAACCAAAGCCTCAAATTTTGCCTGAAAGAGAAATTCTTACAATGTTAAACTTAGATCCAAGGAGGTGTGAGAATAATATTAGTATATACTAATATTATTCTCACAGGAGGTTGGACAACATTGCAGAGAATTATGCAGCGTAAACAATGCAAACCCTCATGAATGACTTCAGAAGGGGCAACATGATGGACCGATAGTCATGTCTAGATGCTTGCATAAATTTTACCACCAGCTGCCGTGCAACGGTAAAACCCCTCACGATCAATCCTTCAATTTGCCCAAGCTGCAAGACTTAACATAATGAGCACAGGAAATATCACAATACATTACTCGAAATAGGCCAAGAATTCAGGAATCATACCTAAGAAATATGCAAAATCAAGAAGTTGAATAAGGAAAATATTAGGCATAACAGTAACAGTTGAAATATTAGTTTCAGATTGGGAAAAACAAAGCAAGTTGTAATATAGAAAAGAAGCATAAATCAATACTCCTGAACTAATCACAAGATTGATAGTTGCAAAGCATCTGAAGCATTGATTGATAAATAGTCAATTATATGACCTCAACAAGGTTAGGTATACAAGATTTTTACAATATGGAAAGTTTATTATATCAAAAAGGCTTTATTTGCCTATGGAGGGTTGAATTAAGGGAGTGCAAGTACTTGGTTGGTTTGCCAAGGATGGGGAGATTTTCTCCCATAAGTGCTAATCCAACAACTAACAACTAACATTTGCCGATAAAAAAAAGAAGAAGGCTATTTGCCTATGGGTTGAGTGCCCAAACAAACATAGCTACCTCTTTAGATGATTCATCAATTTGTCCCTGGATTGCAGTTCTAATGCAAGCATCTTCTTGATGCTCATGGTCACTACTCGGAGAATTTATGCCAGTCAAAGCTTCCTTAAGTATGCTCGATATAGCATCTAACTCAAATCTACTGCTGCGGGACATAACATCATTGTCTTCCGCAACAAGTTCATCTTGCCGCCTGCTTAAGAGGGACACATAACTTTGTGGGATATGCTCTGGAACTTGCTCCCTCTTCTCAAGTTCCTCAATACAAATGCTCTCCATTGCCTGTAATGCTTCCTCATAGCTCAAAACTTCACTTTTTCTGCTGTGCCACATTTCTAAGAGATCATATTCTTTCTCAATTGTCTGAATAACATTCAGTCCTTGATGCTTCATAGTATCTTGTATAGTTGTCCATAATACTAATTCTTCTCCAATTGAACGACCAGAAAACAACCAACGCATTAAAGCATCACTATCTGGTAGCACATCAACTTCATCATGACCAATGGTACAAGTTATTGCTGAACCATCATGTGCAACAGCATCCTCGTAATTGCATGGCATTAGCTCCCCTCTCAGTAAACGCTCATCCAGGAGGAGACACGATGAGTCACCATTAAAAACAATCATTTCCTTCAATTCTTTCCCCTCATAGACATTAAGTTCATCATTCAAGGAACTACCCTCGTCAGGGGACCTGTTCAAGCCACAAGTATCAGACACAATCCGCAAGCATCTAAGGATCTTTTTTAAGTAGGGCTCCTCCATAAAACAGATACAAAGAGGTGTTTTGTCCAGGCCATTACTGCAAATCTGCGATATTGGAACAAAATTCTTCAGTTCTTCTATGGTATCATTTATCAACTGTTTAAGAGTACTCTTAGAAAGACATTTGTGTCTACGAAGCATTTCGAACTCGGCATGAATACTTTCAAGAATTTTTGCACGCTCAACATCATCAGATATTGGCCACTTCTGATCATCCGGGCAGGCCATAAGCTGCAAATACCCCTCAGAATCATGGCTGGTACTTTCACTACCACTGCAAACCTGCCCTTTGTTTGGCTCTTCATCCTCCTTCGGACAGTATTCATTATCATCAGGAAGATTAGCCAATACGCTTTCTAATTTTTTCTGAATAATTTTCAGAGCTCCATGGATATCCACTGGCTTCCATGTACAATTGACAAGCATTTCAGCCCAATCAGCATCAACTTCTTCTGGCATAATTCGTTTCAACTTCGATGAGATGCCTCCCTCGTGCTCCTGCTCAATATGCTCAATTCGCAATTCTGAGTCTTTAAACGTCTCACCACAAAAGAAACAAGACGAGAACTTCCAAGTCTTGTTCTTCTGAGCAAAGCCTATAGCTTCCGAGAAAGCCTTTGTCGCTAAACCATCCTTGAATGAACTAAAATGGTCTCTCAAATCACGAATTCTGAGTTCAAGCAATCCCCGCTTTTTCTCGACACTCATAGAGTTCCAATATGATTTAAACTCATCCATTCTTTTCAATGATGGCATCATCTTCATCAGGGAAGCGTACTTCCTTCTGTCATCATGTTTGTTATTCTCCGAATTCAGATCAAGTCCCGTTTGCATGGATTCTAAATTTTGCTGCATAGCCACTTGAACCTCGATTTCCCTTCTCCGCTCCTCAACCGTTTTCACTACCTTTTGAATTACATTTGGCCTCCTGGTTTCAAGATTCTCTGTCAAAGTCGAAGATGAAGAAGCAATCCTACATTTCTGTACAAGAATCTGCAATGAATCCCTCGTATTCGCAATTCGCTCTTCAACGGTGGATACATTTAATTGGCTCGCTGCTACAACCATTTCTCTGCCAGGGTCGATCGGATTCTCAATCGACAACGCTCGCTCACACTCTCTCGCTGCTTCTTCGTAGCTATTGTCATCACAGGACAGTCGGTAGAGTAAATTCGCGTAAAAAGTAGCGTATTCTAACGAGTTTGGCGATAAAGAAACCGCTCGACGAGCCGAATCCACAGCGTTTTGCAAGTGGCGTAGCTTGGTGACATTGTCATCGATTAGAGAAGCTAGTTGACAATGTGCATAGCCTTCAACGCGGTGAACGAAAGGAGAGTCCTCGTGGCGAAGACACAGGTCTTTCAAGATCCGTAGGGCTTTGGCGTGGTTTCCACGCTCGATAGCATTGATGGCGCGCACGCATTCAAGTTTGATTGGGGCGTTTGCGGGAGAGTGTGGATCAATCTTGCTCTGTTCTTGAGAGAGATCGTCGCTGAGATTGACACTTGATGATGCTCCGCCGTCCACGGCGGCTCTATCCTCTGTCGGTGGTGGTTTCGAGTGCGGAGGCAGGTTTCGCTTCTTACGCCCCATTGGGAGATTCAAACTGAACTGAAAATAATTGAATACGATAATTCGATTATGTGATTGATTAGCATCGGATGTTTGTTCTTGATTATCAGCTTTCAAGATCAGATATATATATATATATATATAGGATTTTTCTAAGTCAGTTATCTGTGGTGCCACGGAGGCAGGACCTTGGAGGGAAAAACATAAATTTAAAAAGGAAAATAGCAATTTAGTGAAAAAATAGTGAATTTTTTTTTATTATAAATAATTAAAATTCTAAATATTATCATATGTTTGTAAATATTTTTTCAAAAACTCACTGAGCTGTTATTCTCCCAATTTAAAAAAGAGTACATAAATTTATTTTCCGAAAACTACTTCAAAATATTCGCATATGCGTATTTTTTGGATTTTTTAATCAATTTTTTTTTTTTTTCAAACGAGAATGGAGGGAAATAAAAAAAAAAAAAAGGAAAAAGAGTGAGGGTTATGTCTGTATAATCATTTTATTTTACAATTCGTATTAACTTTTTTAGTGGGTCGAAAATAATAATGTTATTCACCCATTTTGTATAAAATCGTAATTTACATATTTGCGTAAGTATTTATTTTGTTTCCCTGAGTTTGGGTCAAGGGAACACTTGTAAGTTTTTGTTTTTTTTTTTCCAACGTTGAGTTAAAAATTTTATTAAATTTGAGTAAAAATTTAAATTTGATACCATTAACTCTAATGTTAAAATTATAATTTTTATCAAATTTTTTCACATCTTGGTTGTCGTGGATGTCCTCAAGGTCGTTCGGACATGAAAAGAAAAATGTGGACATTTGGGTGAATATTAGGGAAGATATTCAGACCAATAGTAACAATTTAAATTTGATTAAAGTTTTGATTTTTCCTCTATTTCATATGAATCTGGTGAAAGGCTTGGCCCCAAAATGAGACGCTTTTCATCAAATTCAAATTTAATGAAACATCTAACATGGGATTGGAAATGTTCTTATATATTTGTTATTAATACACGATTAAAATTATTTTTTTACAAACAATTTTGTGGTATATTATTTTTTATTTTTTTGTAAATTATCAGGAAAATTCTATTATATACACCCTCATATCATATAGATTCTTAGTTACGTCATTTTCTTATGTAGTTATAACCAAATTTATTTATTTTTTAATTATGGCATTATTTTGAGATATTTAGTTATGATTTTTTTTTTTGTGTGTTTGATTATGACTTTTTTTTTTATAGTTATGATTAAAAAATTATGAAATTATATTATTTTATTCTATAATTATAAAGTGCATATAGTATACACGCTTTTAAGGAGTGTGTAACATAATCTATTCTAAATTACAATTACCTCTCCTATATTTTAAATATATATATAGTTAACTCCACAAGCTTTATATAACTACACAAACCTCATTTTTAATAAGATAAAAGTGACCAAAATTAATAAATAAAATTACGTATATATTTTAGTGTAAAGATATAATAATTGATATAAAATTATTTAAATGATAATTTCGTGTCCTTGTGACAAAGTGTAGAAAGATCAAGAATTCGATTTGATGGAACAGTAGCAGTCTTTAAGTGGGTCACTATGGCTTGTTTTAGGAAGTTGGCTTTTAGTTATTTTTTTTGGTTTGTAGTAAAAGTTAAAAGTTGACTTTTTGAATTTTTTTTCATTTGGGAAGTTAGTTTTTAGCCAATGGTGAAATTACAATTCTATCTTTCATGGGTCAAAATGTATTACATGGATGAAATTGTAAATATTTTAAACTAAATAGAGGTAGTTTAGTCATTTTATTATGATTTGACATCATAAACAAATATTAATCAAAAAAGTCAAATGTAACTTTTTATCAACTTTCCAAATCATTTATTTAAAAAAGCCAAAAACTTAGTTAAAAGTCAAAAAAATTACTCTTTACTATATTTTCAAAGGGCATGGCTTCTGTTCCGTCCTTAATCGGACTGGACCATGCTGTTGGGCTCGTGGAGGCCCACCACGGGTCCCGTTTTGATAATCTAAATCGTTCAATGTCTAGAACTCGTTGATTACTATATGCTTATAAAAAATCAAGTTAATCGAATATCGATAGGTAGGTGATCAAATCAGTTTTGTATAAAAAAAAAAATGGACGGTGAATAAATTAACGGTTGACAAAAATCTATTTTGATCACATAGCTATCGATATCCGATCAATGTGATTTTTAATAAATATATAGTATTCGACGAATTCTACACATTCAACGGTTCAGATTATCAAAACGGGACCCGTGGTAGGCCTCCACGGGCCCAACAACACGGTGCAGTCCGATTAAGGACTGGACAGAAGCCATTCCCATTTTGAAAATAGGCATATGTCAGGGATTCGCTCAGATTAGGTGCAATGGTTTTAACAAATTTAACTACCTAAAATATTGACCTTTTGTTTTGTTTTGTTTTGTTTTTTTTTTGTTTGCGTATTAGGGTTTGAGTCGACTTAATGGGGCCATTTCCCCAAATCAGCCAAATTATCAATTCAATTCCCAAACTAGGCCTAGTTTTGAAAGATTTTCCAAAATAGGCTAAAACGTGGTTCACAACCACGCTTTCACGTCTGTGCGCCTGTCCCGCGTGAGGATTGGGAAGTCTTAAAAGCGTGGTTACAAAACGCGCTTTTAATTAAGAAAGTGCGGTTACAAAAGGCACTTTTAATTAATTTTTTTTTCATTTGAAATTGCTGTTCTGAACCACGCTTTTAACTTACATTTTTTTTTGTTCTGAAAGCGTGGTTGTGAACCACGCTTTTAACCAAAAAAAATTTCTTCTGAAATTGTGTTTACGAACCACGCTTTTAGCTTAAATTTTTTTCTTCTGAAAACGTGGTTATGAACCATGCTTTTTGGAAAAAACTTTTTTGTTCTGAAAATGTGTTTGTGAACCACGCTTTTTATACAATTTTTTTTCTTTAAGTGAAAGCGTGGTTTGTAACCACGCTTTTAAAACTTATATAAAATCTCCCCAGCCCCGTCTTTTGCAATCACGCTTGTTACACCTTTCACTCTCGCTGCCTGCTCTCTCTCTCGCTCCCTGCTCTCTCTCTCTCGCTCTTACTACTCTCTCTCTCTCTCTCTCGCTCTTACTGCTCTCTCTCTGTCGCTGTGTTCGAGCTCCCTCTGCTTTAGTACTGTCGCTCTCTGTGCTCTCTCTCGTTGGTATGGCTTCTGCCTCTCTCTGTTGATCTACTTTAATGCATTTTTTGTGTTTGTGAAAATGTGAATGTGGGTATAATGTTGGTAGAATAGGGTTCATGAATGTGGGTATAATGTTGGTAGAATAGGATTGATGAATGTGAAAATACTGTGAAATCATAAATAATAAATTAGGGTTAGGGTTTATAATTGTGAAATCAGAAATTACGATTACGGTTTGAGAAATTAGGGTTTTGAATTGTGAAATCTATTTAAAAATTTGTGAAATCTGTTTAGAAATGTGAAATTTGTTTATAATTGTGAAATCTGTTGAATGTGAAATCAGATTTCTATTGAATGTGAAATCAAATTTCTGTTCAATGTGACATCTGTTAAATGTGAAATTTGTTGAATGTTGAATCTGTTTAGAAAAATTTAAATATTATGTTTGAAATGAGAAAATGAGAGTTATGGTTTTCTATTGAATGTGAAATCAGAAATGAGGGTTTTGGTTTTGAATTAGGGTTTTGAATTGATGAATGTGAAATCATTTTTCAATTAGGGTTAGGGTTTTAAATTGTGAAATCAGAAATGAGGGTTATGGTTTCAGAAATTAGGGTTTAACAAATTTATGATAAGTTAAATTTTTTTAATAATGTTATATGATTTTTTTTAGGAACAAATAATTTTTAGGAACAAATAATTATCTATAATAATAATAATTTTTTTGTATATTATTATCGTAACTAACTTTATAATTTCTTGGAAAAAAACATGGCAAAACACAAGAAAATCTAATTTTGTCTATATAAAAATTATCTATAATTAAAATTTCAAAATTTTCTATCCCTTTCATTCAAAATTTCCAAATTTTTTTTTTCTTTCACTTTCACTTTCCACAAATTTTTCTTTTTAATCAAAACATATTTAAGGGATAATTATGCCATTCCCTTTTATTTTCATTCCAATAAATTAAGCACAGCCTAACAATATTTACGATATATTAAAAAAAAATAAAAATAGAATCATATAATATATATCAGTG
Organism: Camellia sinensis; assembly: GCF_055761805.1. Taxonomy (NCBI): domain Eukaryota; kingdom Viridiplantae; phylum Streptophyta; class Magnoliopsida; order Ericales; family Theaceae; genus Camellia; species Camellia sinensis. The sequence continues at coordinate 241,303,667 of NC_138961.1, read as the reverse complement.
TCATACAAAATTGAATTACAAGGAACATGTTTAAAGTTGTCATGGTTAGTCTAGTACTAATTATCCCGAGTCTATAGATCCAACTGATCATTATATAATTTTTTCTTTCTCTATTATGGAAAATATAAGGGGGATGTTTGGCATAAAAGAAAAGCAAGTTCAGCCAAAAAAAAATGAGGAGAAAATTTAAGGGAAAATGAGAGAAAATTTTCAGTTGTGAGAGAGTGGCCGTGTCCTTCACCGGGAATAGTCTGAGTGAAACCCAAAATGGTCGTCGACGACGTTCTTCTGATTGAGAATTACAAATATATTTTATAGGGTTTTCAATTGTAAAATCAGAAATTAGGGTTATGGTTTCAGGAATTTGGGTTTTGAATTGTGAATCCTGTATATATTTATTGCATTGTGAACTGTGAATCCTATCTATTTTTTTACAAATTAGGTTTTTGAATTTTGAATTGTAAATCCTGCCTATATTTTTTGAATTGAAAATTTAATTTCTGATTGCTTCTTAGTACTGTCGATATGGTTAAATCTTATTATTCTTTCGCTTATATCTTCAACTTCATCATTATGCCACTATAACTTGTACAAACAATTTTTTGGGTTGTTTTAGGAAATAAGTTAAAAGCTAATTTTTTGTATTTTTTTAATTTTTTTTTTTGGAAAAACGTGTAAAAAAAATACTGAAAATGCCTTTTTACCTCTTTGCCAAAAAATTACCAAAACATTAGAAGTCAAAAAATTTGATATAAATAAATGACTTTTTACAAAAAAATTGATATAAACATTAGAGGTCAAAACATTTGATCCACAAAAAAATTGATATAAACATTAGAGGTGATCCACAAAAAGTTAGAAGTCAAAAAATGACTTTTTACCTCTTTCCCAAAAGAGGCCTTTGAAGTCGTCCTGGAAAATGCTATTATCAAAACATTTAATATAAATAAAAAAAATTTGTTTAAAAATTATGTTTGAAAAAATTAAAATATTTGATTTATAAAATGACTCATTCTCGATAATTTTTACCCACTTGAATTATCCAATTGACTTATTCTCTATGCGCCTGCATTATGTTTATTCAATTAAGTTTTAACTTTTTATGATAGTCGAATGTCTGAATCAGTTTACGTATTTATGGACTAATCTTAAAATCCACACCAAACGTTCCTTCCACGTAGATCCAACAAATCTCAATTAATACCTATAAACATGACACATACTGAGAGTTCAACTTGAGACCTGAAAGGAGCATACCTAATTTTTAACACATAATGAGAGCTCATTAATATTAATGAAACTCAAGTTCGACTCGGTTCAGGTCGATAATTTTTTTGTTATGTTTTTTATATTGCTTAAAATTATGAGAGCTCGTTACTTTTTTATTTAGGTTATTTCTTACGTTATTTCCCTAAGTTATTTCCTACATTATTTGTGTATGTGTGTGACAAAGAAAAGTGAGTGCTGCTTTTTGATTTTTTGTTCAAAATGTGTTTTGAAAACACGTTTTTACATATTTTACTTACAAGCGTGGTCACGAATATGTATAAATCAAATTTCTTTATGTATAAATCAAGTTTACCAACATTTTATAATTTATATAAAGTCACAACCTACACTCATAATTTATGTAATTATTAGAGATTTAGGTAAATTAGAAATATTGTTACTTTGATGTAGGTTGTTACTTTGATGTAAAGTTAGGTTTACCTACACTCAAAAGTTTACCTACCTCATAAGATTGTTGGATTTTCCTACACTCATAAGTTTACCTACACTCAAAGTAACAAGATTAACAACTTACACTCATAAGTTTATGTAAATTACTTAGATTCATAATTTATAAATTACCTAAATCAACTTACATCAACTACATTTATTTAATGATTACAAATGTTGTTACTTTATAATTTATAATCATTTTTATATAATTTATACAAAATTAATCCAAAATTAATAAAAGATTTTCAGACCTAAAACTTAACTAAATTACATTTAATGTGCACAAGAGCATGATCATAATCCTAATAAATAATGTAAAAAGCATAACGCAAGAGCATGATGTTAATTTTGTATGTGTTGTAAGATTTGTTTCTTAAAAAGCTAAAATATCTAAAGCATTATCATTATTTTAACTCATATTTTAATTAAAAAATCAATAATGATTGTTGGATTACAATTGCTGATTACTTAAATAAAATTTTTGCGTCACAAGTAATTGTAATTGAATGAGTTAAAATTCATATAATTCTTTTACAAGTACAAGCAGATATAAGTATATTGTTGCTATTTTAATATTTTTTATCTTAATTGAAGCAAGTATATGGAGACTGTTCTAATTATTTTTTACTGGGGGGGAAACATAATTCGGGATCCTGATGAAGGCGTCTCATATGATGCTGAGCCGAAAGGGATATATACGGTGCAAATTGGCACCACGCTTAGCAATTTGGAGGACATGTTTATGTCAAAGGTGGCAAGTTACGGGGAAAGTGTCCGATTGACCTTCAAATGTAGATATCCTTATCGTCAGTGGCAAGCACGCAGCAAATACAAGATATTACCGATCAATGACGATGAGGCGTTGCACACCGTATTAAGTATCGGTGCAAGTTTTCAAGCACCAAATTGTTTGGAAGTCTACATTGATAAAGTGGTTGTACACAATATCCCAAACATGACACAGATGGGTTCTCGTCCGTTCACTACATTGCTGACGCATGGGATTGACACAACAGCGTTTCAGTCTCCTATTTATGAATCAGATCAATGTTATCCACTAGGCTACACACAATAGTCATTTCAGGGCCATGGTGTAGAATCAAGTTCACGTGGTGGATACGATTATGAATTTGACAATAACACACAAGATGCACCCACATGTAGCCATCATACCACTCCGGTTGAAGCTGCGGGTAACATGGTAGAAATAGTGAACAATGTGCAATTTGCTGATAGTGACATGTACGGTCCTGATGTCGCCCTAAACGATGATGACAATGAATGTGTGATGAAGAAAATTTATTGGGCGGATCAGATGATGATGATGATGATGAAGATGACGCCGAGGCTCCCGTTGATCCTGAAAATGCCCCCATTCCACCTAGAGTTGAAATCCCTTTCTATGACAACATTCACATGGGTGGTGATTTTGACATTAGTACCCGTGATGTCGTTCCCCGTAATCGGATCTGGAGCGCTGAAAATCCAGAGTTGGATAGAGGAATGGTTTTTGTTGATAAGAAGCAACTTATACATGCTGTGAAATTGTACCATGCAACAAATAATCGAGAGTATAAGGTCGTAACCTCCAAGCGAGACGTTTGGGTGTCTGTTTGCCAGCACGACTCCAGTTGGTGGTTACGTGCATCTCTTAGTAAGAAACATGGTCTTTTTGAAATAAAGCAGTACAGGGGTCCTCACCATTGTTTATACCCACGAATGAACAGGGACCACACTAATATTAGCTACAGTTACATTGCTTCTCATATTTTGGGACAAGTTGCGGTTAGTATAAAAAATAAATGTTTACATATATATACATATTTGGTTGTTTATAGTGTTCACACCCAGATAATCCAACTCATATTTGATTGTCGTATGTAGAATGAACCTGATATGCCAATTAAGAATGTCATCGAAGATATCAAAATGACCATGAACTATAGTATATCATACAAGAAGGCGTGGCATGCAAGGGCAAAGGCAATTAAAATGGTATTCAGTGATTAGGATGAATCATATAGGCAGTTGCCTAAATTCATGCATGCATCACAGACATCTACTCCTGGCACCATCGTCAAATGGAAGCATAGATATACCGGGCATACAACCATTATGCCCGTCTTCCACTTTGTTTTCTAGTCTTTCAAACCCGTCATCGATGGCTTTAGATATTGTAGGCTTGTTATAACTATAGATGGTACATTCTTATACGGTAAATACACTGGTGTGTTGTTTGTAGCAACGATTGTCACTACCAATGGCAAAATATTACCGCTTGCATTCGCTGTTGTCGACAGAGAGAGTTTGGAGTCTTGGTTGTTCTTCATTCAAAATATCAAGGAACATATTGTCCTGGACTGACAGGGAGTGACTTTGATATCTGATCGAGCTGAGAGTATTTTAGCTGCTGTGAGGCGGCATTGGCTGAATCCCTCGCTCCAATGTGTTGGATATCATCAGCACTGCCTTCGACATGTTTGTAGTAATTTTAACACAAAGTTCAAAAATAAGGAGCTCAAACAACTTCTATGGAAAGCAGGGAGTGCTGATTAACGACGAAAGTGTAATGGTTACTTAGAACAGATACAGGCTATTAACCAAGAAGCCATCAATTGGGTCCACAAGATGAATCCTAAGGACTGGGCCCTTGCATATGACGGTGGATATCGCTGGGGGGTATTGACCAGTAATGATGCAAAGTGCTTCAACAGCGTCTTGAAAGGTGCAAGGAACTTACCTATCTCAACTATGGTTGAATTTACATTTCGATGGCTCGTCAAATATTTTGACGAGATGGGAGCCCAAGCTGAAACAGATGTACGGAATGAGTTCCAATACCCTAGAGAGATACAAAAAACTATCGAGGAGGGTATCGCAAGGGGAAATACTTTCCAATTGATATCGTATGATAGGTTAGTTTGTAATGTGAAAAAATTGTTATTATTATGTTGTTAAGTTAATTACACCTAAAAACATGAACTTGATTAGTTTGTATCAATATTGTCTTATAGGCCCCGCCGCGTATTTGAGGTGCAAACATCTTTTCGCCGTGGACGAGGTCGCAATAGAAAGATTGTGCGGATAAATCAACCCACGTGCAGTTGTGGAAAATATGAGATAAGACACTATCCATGTTCCCATATGTTCGCTGTAATGTCTGAATGCGGTGACAATCCATTCGAGTACATTGATCCAGTAGATAGGCTTCATGTATACATGAGGGTTTGGGAAACTAAATTCAATCCAATACCGCATCAAGATTATTGGGATGATCCGCAGTGAACCTTAATGCCTAATGTACTTCGTCTGCGAGAAGTAAAACGGGGTCGTACATCTATGGCTCGTATTCCGAATGAGATGGATATATCAGACAGGCGTTTAACAACTCGTTGTAGTTAGTGCCAGCAGACAGGTCATGACAGACGAACATGCCCAGCGCGACTTGGTCGATGAAGACTATGTAATACTTACATATTGTAATATATCATTTTGAAATTCTTTATTTGTAATAGATCATTTAATTATGTATTTTTAAATTCTTTATTTGTAAACGGGGTTGTACATTTAAAATGTGTATTACAAAATGTGTACTTGATTCAAAATGTGTAATACAAAATTGAAAATGTGTATAATTTATTTAAACTTGTATAATTTATTGAAAATGTGTACTAGTTTTTCACTATGTACTTGATTCAAAATGTGTATTACAAGATTCTATACTTAATCACGTAGTTCTTCTACCATTTCAAAATTTCATATTTTTGAATAAATTTAATATCGAATGCTGCAATCATTGTTCACATTTTATAATTTAAAAAATTTACAAATTTTAAAAAAATTAACCTATTATAAATTAAAATTTTAAAAATTGGAATGCTGCAGTCATTGTTCACAATTACAAATTTTATATGTAATTTACAAAATTTGTAATTTATTCAAACTTTTAGCATTACAAAATCAATATTTAAGTTTTATCAAATATGCCATAAATGTAATCATTAATTTCGAATTGCTTCCATGTAAGTGGCACATAAATTTGTCTTTTCTCGAACCCATAAGATTTACTTCATTGTATTTTAAATCGTTAAGTACAAAATCAATAATTACAGTTTCTCTGTTATTATGTTATGATTAAATGAGATTTGGATATGGATGATCTAATATTTCAGTTATACAAGCGTCATGGCACATATACCTGAGGAGGTTCCACTGTTCAAACAAGCACATCGGGCTGACAGTATATGGGAGCGTCCGGTATGCAATAACGTTTGTTGGACTTTACGCTTACAATTAAAATACATTGCATTTTGTTGTATATTTCGTGATAATGCTATTATTTAAATTGGTCATTCTGTTGTGCAGGATAAGGCACGCATCGTGTTGACATGCCGTCGGGCAGATTCTGGATTGTGGGAGCATCCGTTGGACCATAGAGTCTTGCAGTATATATTACGTGCGAGATTCTATGGTGTGTATCGTATCGGGCACATTTGACTGGACCACGCACTCATCACTGCTCTCGTCGAGAGGTGGCGCATAGAGACTCATACATTCCATTTCCCGATCGGGGAGGCCAGCGTCACATTACAGGATGTATCCGTCCTATATGGTCTTCAGATTGATGGCTGAGCAGTTACAGGAGTTGACCCATCTCTCGCGACGGAGTAGTGGATAGCCCTATGTGCTAAGCTATTGGGAGTAGCACCTACACCAGCAGACTTACAGGAAGGTAGACTGAAGGTCAGGTGGCTGGCCGAGATGTTTGCTCATCTTCCAGATCATGCTCCAGATGAGTTAGTACAGCAGCATACCCAAGCATATATTCTGTGGCTTATTGGGGGGTACTTTTCCCTGATAAGTCATTGAACCTGCTCAAGCTGATGTACTTGCCACTGCTGAGAGACATTGACGAGATTGGGCAGTACAGCTGGGGTAGCGCGGCTCTGGCATACTTGTATAGGATGCTATGTCGAGCAGCTCAGGTGAGTACGAGGGAGATTGGAGGACCACTTGTGTTGTTACAGGTTAGTAAGAATTTTATTACATGTCAATTCATATTGTATGCCATATATCAGTATTGTAATTGTGTTCAAACTATTACAGATTTGGGCATGAGAGAGATTGAGTCGCATTGCCCCGTCTAGGCGGCAACTGGTTGGTCCTAGTGAGCTTTTTATGGGTGAAGGGGACATGCAGTTGCCCCCCGGACCACGAGGTAGCTGGTGGAGGGTTGACGTGGGCCACGAGGTCGTCTCGACCCACGTAGTGGTAGTTTATAGAGACTAGCTGGACCGGATGATCGAGGCGAGGTATGAAATTTTTTTATTGCATTTTAGTTGTCTTCTTCGTTGTATATGTTTTGAGTTCACGAGCAGAATTTAATTTATTTGTCGTCATTGTAGTTTATCTAGCAGCCTTACGCTGGGGTCCTCGGTACGCTCTCGGACTACTGCCGACTAGGTCAGGAGATATAGATGGCGAGAGTGCCACTTATTTGTTTTGACGTGGTTGAGTGGCATCTCCCCCATCGTGTCCTCCGACAGTTTGGTCGGGTCCAGTCCGCGCCAGATCGGTTCGACACTGAGTGGCAGTTGCACGTCACTGATAAGCGTGGCCGAGCTGGCATTGACTGGCATCTGTTTTATATGCCATATATACAGTTGTGGGATGCCCGTCGAGACAGTATTGTACAAGCTGACTACAGCGATGAGGTGATCCCCTCTTCCGACCCTTATATGTTGTGGTATCGGCAACATACACACCTACTAGTCAGGAATTCGAGCCACGTGTTTGAGTCTGGATATCAGGGAGTTGGGCCTTATCTTGAGGCATTGGTGAGTATCATATTATGTGTCAGATAATTATTAAAATCATACTTGATTTACTTTCAGTCAACTGTAGCCTAATAATATGTCTGAATGTTTGTTCAGGTGGCTAAAGCTGGGAGGTCGTATCACTTGGCTGAGGACTCCCATTTCAGACGTGATGGACAGCATGCCTTGCAGGCCGTTGCAGAGATCCGAGAGACATTGTACCAGGCATTCCAGGTTGCTCATCGGGGAGATCGTCTGCATTAAGGCCACTACGGTGTACACAGTTCAACAGCTGCTCCAAACACATCAGCGCCGTCCACGTCAACGTTTTCCACTTCAGCGCCTGCCACATCAGCCCCTTTGACATCAGTCACCCCACCACATACTACCCCATACTTATCTGGCATACCTTATGTGCCTGACCCTGATTGGACACCGCCCCGATACATGCATGACCTTGTTACCCCACCCACCCAGTTACCACCACCAGACAGTTCGACCGTGACCATGAGTACACATGATGTAGTTCTCACTGACATCTCCCGCGTTGACGATGTGGCCCATACTGAGCCCTCCCCCAAAGCGCGCGGGAGAGGCCGAGGTTTTGGTCGTGGCGAACGTCGCGGCCGAGGTCGGGGTGCGGGCATAGGCAGAGGTCGAGGTCCAGCTGCAGATCGTGATACAGTTGCACCAGATGATGGAGTTTCACAGCTCACAGCAGTATCCGATCTTCGGCCACAGACACGATCAGGGACAGCACTTGCAGTAGAGAGGGGGTCACACTTACAGGCTCCACAGGATACGCATTTACGATTAGGGGAGCCAGATATTCAGAGAGTCTACCGCAGGAGACCGAGGAAGGAGGTCCACGGTCGGGGTTGTGGAACTGGGGGCAGGTTAGGGCATTAGCGGGTGTGATATGGAGTGTATAGTTTATTTTATTTATAGTTTTTGTTATAGTTTTTGTAAATCAAACTTGTACAGATGATGTAAATGTGTCATACTTATTTATTCCAAAAATATAATTTTACAATTTTTTATTCTTACTTGTTTTGATGATTTCCATAAAAATGAAAAGGAAAACAGAAAAAAAAGGATAAGAATTGATAGGATTTTATTAACGAGGGAGATTGGAGGACCACTTGTGTTGCTACAGGTTAGTAAAAATTTTATACAAAAAAAATATGGGAAAAAAATGTAAACATTGCATAATGGATAGTTGTTGGGAGAAATATGAATAAAAAAGAAACAAAATAAATATCTAAACAAACACATAATTTTGTTTTCCCTTTTCTTTCACTTTTTCTGAATGATTGCATTCACTGTCTTTTTTTCATGTACAAACCAATGATAACCAAAAAAAATATAGACATATATATTTGTTGTTCATCTAGCTTAAACGTGTATTTCAACTACTTGTTATATGAACCTGTAGTTCATTAAGTATCATTATTATATTCCACATCAATAATGCATGAAATCATGAAAGTCTAGTTCAAGTAGCGTTCTTCAAAATAACAATAACGGACAGAAAATAAAGGTAGAATTACAAGAATTATTCGAAAACAATTGAAATCTATCCCTTCATTGATAAGTCGTGGATAAGCATTACAAATTGCATGCATTACAGAAATGGTTTGGTCGTTCATCCAAACAATTTCATTCATTATCATCATCATCTGACATCTCAATATCAGATTCATACATAACATACATGCTCCAAGCGAAGTACTGGTGTGCATCATCCATTAACCCATCTTCGGCACGCTCATTTGCGGTCTTCATTAGTCCAGACCTTTGCAAACGTTGGGTCATGCGATTAACCTCGTCGTGGATACGATGCAATGCCCTTTGCAACAACTGTGGAGTGGCAGTTGGCATATGCATGGCTAACCGGTGAGGAAATTTAAGATTAACTTCACGACATAGCTCAACGAGAACGTTTGCTCGAGTTTTGCGAAATTCCCACTCAGCTCTCATGGTATTGACGGTGGCACGTGAGTAACGCAAATTTGGATTTAATGGGTATTCAAATTCATCTCCATCTGCAACCCAATAGCGACCCATTGCTGAATATAGATCAACCACCGTATATCTCATGATGATATCGCTCGAAATAGTTGTAAAACTTTTGTTGTGGTATGATGCGATACTTATACCATATATACACATAGTAGCTGTATGTATGAAATTATTGTAAACAACTATGCATCAGAGTTGTCACATCAACTTTTATGACCTGAACAGCTATGCATCAACTTGATAGGAGTTGTCACTTCGACTTTAATGAATTGCATAATTTATTGTTATTTCAAAACAAAAAGTAAAAACATAAAAAAAAAGAAGTAAAAACATTTGAATTAGTCAAATTGCTTAAAATATTTAAAAAAATCAGTAAAACTTTGGAAAAAAAACACGAAAATTAAGAAAGTAGAATTTTCTAAAAAATATTTTATGAAAAATGAAAAAACCCAAGCTGATCAACCGACTAAACGTCTGAATTAGTCAAATTTCTCTGCCTGAAATTTTTTTTAAAAAATAAATGTGAAATTACAATTTAAAAATCTTTAAAATATTTTTAAATTTTTTGAAATATTTTTTCACAAATTTGTTTTACTTTTTAGGTGTATTGACATATTGATTAATTTATTGTTATTTTGTTATGACACCCTCTCAAAATTTTAATGAATTGCATAATTCACAAGGGCACAGTAGGTATGGTACGATAATAAATTGTAGCTCAGTGCAGTGATACGTCCAACATTTCTCAGTGATGCTCGCCAGTGACTTGAACAGACGTAATAATTTGGATGCTTTGTTTTTTTCTCAGATGTTATGTGACTTTGTGCAACAATGCAATGATGCATCTGACTTTGTGCAGTGATGCAGTGATGCATGTCACTTTATGCAGTGATGCAGTAATGCATGTGACTTTCTGACTTTGCCATGCTTATATAGTTTGTGACTTTTTTCCTCACATTACGTGATGCATGTGACTTTCTGCAGTGCAAATAAATGCTTTCTTTTTTTCTCACATTTCATAATTCATCTAAGTCACATCAATACGACCACATGGCAATAGTGTTGATAAATAATTATGTGATGGACTGAAGGAGTAAAGTGTAATTTACCGAATATAAAAAGAAGCAAAAAATGCAAAGAGGAGAAAATGGGATGATTGTGAAGTTCATTAAGTGAAAATAAGATAAAATATAGGCTACAAAGTTCCAATCGTGTTTACATATCAGGTGACCATTTTATTATTTCGGTGAAAAAAACAACGATAGTTTTGCAGGTCAAAGTGAGTTGAACGGTTGTGTATTTACTTGCACTCAGTTTCATAGTTCTTTATGAAGAATATTACTTTAAAACAAAGAAAATTTAAGCATTTAATTTCATTTATAATTTTTTGAAAACACCAATTTGTACTGAAAATCGTCAATTCCAAGTGACTACTTACTGTATTAAAAAAGTAAGTATGAAAAAATAGTTTCACGTGGCGATGTGACAACTCACTGCATGTTGTTTTATTTGACAACTCACTGCTCGAATATGAAGGGATTGCATTGTCATCATCTGGCCTACAATTATGATTTTATCTGACAACCACGTCCGTGACTACATCACAGGTACACAAAGTCACGGGTACTAAGGATTGCATGAAATGAATAACATAAAATAATATCACGAGTATCACTTCTTCCATAGTGCCCCAGCATGCATTATCGTCACTAGATCATCTCTAGTTAACCCTCAGTATGATGACTATAAATAGCGACACCCCTAGTATGATGTTTGTTCAAGTCATAACAACAGTAATATATCTACAATTACTATTATTATTTGTTTGTTTATTTTATGAACAATGTCTTCAAGAGGTGCAGGAAGTTCACGCCGGCAAAGAAATCCGAAAGTGTGGCTGCTACCTCCATTCACTTATGACTACAAAAGTGAAAAGTACTCGAGTCCGAAGGATTATTATGCTGGTATCCGAGCAGAATGGGCGTTCAGGGTAACGGAGCAAGAAGGATTGTTTAATGATCTACGTAACTTTGGGGCACCGGTACCTCATCGTCGTTCATTGACCATGGCTAGACGAAATATGAGTGACTATGAAAAAGCAGTTAGCAGAATTAAGAAGGAGAATAACAGAATGTTGATGCGGAGATGTCGACATTTCATGCTTCAACTAGCCACCGAAATGGCAGAAGCAAGCAACAGAGATTTGAAAGTGATTAAGCGAAATAATGTCTTAAACAATGAAAAATATCTCTCTAACTACTACATGTCAGATGAGGAAGGAGAAATCAAACACCTTTATCTTTCATATATGTTTATATGTTGTCTCATATCTTCGTTACTGGAGTGTAAGACAATGTTGTTGTTCATCTAACGTACGGATGTATTTTAAGTATTTGTTTTAGAGCTATGATAGAGACCCCCTCCAATCACCACCCCCACAACCCCCCAGACACGTGGCGAGTGGTGATTGGAGGAGCAGAAAAAAAAGAAAAAAGAAAAAGAAAATGTAACCAATGAGAGAGAGAGGGGGTCAAAGGGGGTGGAGGGAAAAGGGGGCATGAAACATTTTTGTTTGTTTTATGAACCTGAAGTTTATGAAATAACTACATTTATAACTGCACATTCATTAGTTCATGACTTTCTTTATTTAATTGCAATGAGTTAATGAATGTTCTGGATTAATGTATGTTGAATCGAGCAAAAAATCGAGAAAACCAAAGCCAATGCACCAAGCCACATGACTTGACAATCCATCTGCATATGCCGAAAAAATAAGGGCATGCTCACTGTAAGGTAAATTAGTGAATTCACTGTTGCCATGTGACTTTTTGAATTGAGAATCCCATATATATTAATAAGAAATGAGTTGTCACTGTAATAAAAAAATCGAGCAAAAAATTGTGAAAACCAAAGCATGTGCACCAAGTCACATGACTTGACAATCTATCTGCATATACAGACAAAATAATGGCATGCTCACTGTAAGGTAAATCAGTGAATTCACTGTTGCCATGTGACTTTCTGAATTGAGACTGTAATAAAAAATGAAACTTATGTAGGCAATATTGTGTTTCACTTAGCTATGCATCATTCGTTGTTACGACCAAACGTTCGTGTATTTCATTGAAAAGTATGACTATTTGATTTATTTGTTGTCATTTGGGTACAAGTCAAGTTTCTTACATTTTTGGCCTTGCATTGATTGTTATTCTATACTAACAGAATCGTCAATTTCTTGAAAAAGGCGCAGAAAACAATCTGTTTGTGTATAATTAATTGTAAATAGTGATTTTGACAAGCAAATCAAGTAAAACCAATTGGGTTTTAAATTTAGTTCCCCAACTGGACCAACCACTTGGCTTTGAGCTTGTTTGTCCAGCCCCCCAAGTTTAGTTATCTGTCAACCCCCCATTCCTTACCAAAGTCATCATTTTGACTGGACTTTCAGGAATTAGAAGGCGACTCTTTTTCTTTTCTAATGGAGATTGAAATTCTTTACGTACAGGATCCCTATTTCACGAGCCCCAGTTAAGGGAAGCTTTTCATCGAGCTACCTGTCTTATTTTATGTGTTGTTGAAGGCGGTAGTTCGTTTGTATGAACTTTATTAGTCCCCCAACTGGACCAACCACTTGGCTTTGAGCTTGTTTGTCCAGCCCCCCAAGTTTAGTTATCTGTCAACCCCCCATTCCTTACCAGAGTCATCATTTTGACTGGACTTCTAGGAATTGAAAGGCGACTCTTTCTTCTTTTCTGATGGAGATTGAAATTCTTTACGCATAAGATCCCTATTTCATGAGCCCCAGTTAAGGGAAGCTTTTCACCGAGCTACCTGTTTTGTTTTATGCATTTTAAGTATTCACATAATTCAACATACATTAATCTATTCATTAATCCAGAACATTCATTAACTCATTGCAATTCAATAAAGAAATTCATGAACTAATAAATGTGCAGTTATAAATGTAGTTATTTCATAAACTTCAGGTTCATAAAACAAATACTTGAAATACATCAGTACGTTAGATGAATAACAACATTGTCTTACACTCCCGTAATGAAAATATGAGACAATATACAAACATATATGAAAGATAAAGGTGTTTGATTTCTCATTCCTCATCTGACATGTAGTAGTCAGAGAGATATTTTTCATTGTTTAAGACATTATTTTGCTCAATCACTTTCAAATCTCTGTTGCTTGCTTCTGCCATTTCGGTGGCTAGCTGAAGCATGAAATGTCGACATCTCTGCATCAACATTCTGTTGTTCTCCTTCTTAATTCTGCTAACTGCTTTTTCATAGTCACTCATATTTCGTCTAGCCATGGTCAATGAACGACGATGAGGTACCGGTGCCCCAAAGTTACGTAGATCATTAAACAATCCTTCTTGTTTCGTTACCCTGAACGCCCATTCTGCTCGGATACCAGCATAATAATCCTTCGGACTCGAGTACTTTTCGCTCTTGTAGTCATAAGTAAATGGAGGTAGCAGCCACACTTTCGGATTTCTTTGACGGCGTGAACTTCCTGCACCTCTTGAAGACATTGTTCATAAAATAAACAAACAAATAATAATAGTAATTGTAGATATATTACTATTGTTATGACTTGAACAAACATCATACTGGGGGTGTCGCTATTTATAGTCATCATACTGAGGGTTAACTAGAGATGATCTAGTGACGATAATGCATGCTGGGGCACTATGGAAGAAGTGATACTCGTGATATTATTTTATGTTATTCATTTCATGCAATCCTGAGTACCCGTGACTTTGTGTACCTGTGATGTAGTCACGGCATGGTTGTCAGATAAAATCATAATTGTAGGCCAGAGGATGACAATGCAATCCCTTCATATTCGAGCAGTGAGTTGTCAAATAAAACAACATGCAGTGAGTTGTCACATCGCCACGTGAAACTATTTTTTCATGCTTACTTTTTTAATACAGTAAGTAGTCACTTGGAATTGACGATTTCAGTACAAATTGGTGTTTTCAAAAAATTATAAATGAAATTAAATGCTTAAATTTTCTTTGTTTTAAAGTAATATTCTTCATAAACAACTATGAAACATAGTGCAAGTAAATACACAACCGTCCAACTCACTTCGACTTGCAAAACTATCGTTATTTTTTTCATCGAAATAATAAAATGGTCACCTGATATGTAAACACAATTGGAACTTTGCAGCCTATATTTTATCTTATTTTCACTTAATGAACTTCACAGTCATCCCATTTTCTCCTCTTTGCATTTTCTGCTTCTTTTTATATTCGGTAAATTACACTCTACTCCTTCAGTCCATCATATAATTGTTTATCAACACTATTGCCATGTGGTCGTATTGATGTGACTTAGATGAATTATGAAATGTGAGAAAAAAAGAAAGCATTTATTTGCGCTGCAGAAAGTCACATGCATCACGTAATATAAGGAAAAAAGTCACAAACTATATAAGCATGGCAAAGTCAGAAAGTCACATGCATTACTGCATCACTGCATAAAGTGACATGCATCACTGCATTGCTGCACAAAGTCACATAGCATCTGAGGAAAAAACAAAGCATCCAAATTATTACGTCTGTTCAAGTCACTGGCGAGCATCACTGAGAAATGT
This sequence comes from Camellia sinensis, assembly GCF_055761805.1. NCBI lineage: Eukaryota > Viridiplantae > Streptophyta > Magnoliopsida > Ericales > Theaceae > Camellia > Camellia sinensis. The sequence goes on along the minus strand of NC_138961.1, from coordinate 241,288,485 downwards.
TGGACGTCTCACTGCGCTGAGCTACAATTTATTATCGTACCATACCTACTGTGCCCTTGTGAATTATGCAATTCATTAAAATTTTGAGAGGGTGTCATAACAAAATAACAATAAATTAATCAATATGTCAATACACCTAAAAAGTAAAACAAATTTGTGAAAAAATATTTCAAAAAATTTAAAAATATTTTAAAGATTTTTAAATTGTAACTTGACATTTATATTTTAAAAAAAATTTCAGGCAGAGAAATTTGACTAATTCAGACGTTTAGTCGGTTGATCAGCTTGGTTCTTTTCATTTTTCATAAAATAATTTTTAGAAAATTCTACTTTCTTAATTTTCGTGTTTTTTTCCCAAAGTTTTACTGATTTTTTTAAATATTTTAAGCAATTTGACTAATTCAGACGTTTTTACTTCTTTTTTTTTATGTTTTTACGTTTTGTTTTGAAATAACAATAAATTATGCAATTCATAAAAGTCGAAATGACAACTCCTATCAAGTTGATGCATAGTTGTTCAGGTCATAAAAGTTGATGTGATAACTCTGATGCATAGTTGTTTATAATAATTTCATACATATAGCTACCATGTGTATATATGGTATAAATATCGCATCATACCACAACAAAAGTTTTACAACTATTTCGAGCGATATCATCATGAGATATATGGTGGTTGATCTATATTCAGCAATGGGTCGCTATTGGGTTGCAGATGGAGATGAATTTGAATACCCATTAAATCCAAATTTGCATTACTCACCTGCCACCGTCAATACCATGAGAGCTGAGTGGGAATTTCGCAAAACTGGAGCAAACATTCTCGTTGAGCTATGTCGTGAAGTTAATTTTAAATTTCCTCGCTGGTTAGCCATGCGTATGCCAACTGACAATCCACAGTTGTTGCAAAGGGCATTGCATCATATCCGCGACGAGGTTAATCGCATGACCCAACGTCTGCAAAGGTCCGGACTAATGAAGACCGCAAATGAGCGTGCCGAAGATGGGTTAATGGATGATACACAACAGTACTTCGCCTGAAGCATGTATGTTATGTATGAATCTGATATTGAGATGTCAGATGATGATGATAATGAATGAAATTGTTTGGATGAACGACCAAACCATTTCTGTAATGCATGCAATTTGTAATGCTTATCCACGACTTATCAATAAAGGGATATATTTCAATTGTTTTCGAATAGTTCTTGTAATTCTACCTTTACTTTCTGTCCGTTATTGTTATTTTGAAGAACGCTACTTGAACTAGACTTTCATGATTTCATGCATTATTGATGTGGAATATAATAATGATACTTAATGAACTACAGGTTCATATAACAAATAGTTGAAATACACGTTTAAGCTAGATGAACAACAAATATATATGTCGATATTTTGTTTGGTTATCATTGGTTTGTACATGAAAAAAAGACAGTGAATGCAATCATTCAGAAAAAGTGAAAGAAAAGGGAAAACAAAATTATGTGTTTGTGTAGATATTTATTTTGTTTCATTTTTATTCATATTTCTCCCAACAAATATCCATTATGCAATGTTTACATTTTTTTCCCAGATTTTTTTTATATAAAATTTTTACTAACCTGTAGCAACACAAGTGGTCCTCCAATCTCCCTCGTTAATAAAATCCTATCAATTCTTATCCTTTTTTTTCTGTTTTCCTTTTCATTTTTATGGAAATCATCAAAACAAGTAAGAATAAAAAATTGTAAAATTATATTTTTGGAATAAATAAGTATGACACATTTACATCATCTGTACAAGTTTGATTTACAAAAACTATAACAAAAACTATAAATAAAATAAACTATACACTCCATATCACACCCGCTAATGCCCTAACCTGCCCCCAGTCCCACAACCCCGACCGTGGACCTCCCTCCTCGGTCTCTGCGGTAGACTCTCTAAATATCTGGCTCCCCCAATCATAAATGCGTATCCTGTGGAGCCTGTGAGTGTGACCCCCTCTCTACTGCATGTGCTGCCCCTGATCGTGTCTGTGGCCGAAGATCGGATACTGCTGTGAGCTGTGAAACTCCATCATCTGGTGCAACTGTATCACGATCTGCAGCTGGACCTCGACCTCTGCCTATGCCCGCACCCCGACCTCGGCCGCGACGTCTGCCACGACCAAAACCTCGGCCTCTCCCGTGCGCTCTAGGAGGGGCTCAATATGGGCCACATCGTCAACGTGGGAGATGTCAGTGAGAACTACATCATGTGTACTCATGGTCGCGGTCGAACTGTCTGGTGGTGGTAGCTAGGTGGGTGGGGTAACAAGGTCATGCATGTATCGGGGCGGTGTCCAATCAGGGTCAGGCACATAAGGTATGCCAGATATGTATGGGGTAGTATGTGGTGGGGTGACTGATGTCGAAGGAGCTGATGTGGCAGGCGCTGAAGTGGAAGGCGCTGACGTGGACAGCGCTGATGTGTCTGGAGCAGCTGCTGAACTGTGTACACTGTAGTGGCTGTAATGCAGACGATCTCCCCGATGGGCAACCTGGAATGCCTGGTACAATAACTCTCGGATCTCTGCAACGGCCTGCAAGACATGCTGTCCATCACGTCTGAAATGGGCGTCCTCAGCCAAGTGATACAACCTCCCACCTCCAACCACCTGAACAAACATTCAGACGTATTATTAGGCTACAAGTGACTGAAAGTAAATCAAGTTTGATTTTAATAATTATCTGACACATAATATGATACTCACCAATGCCTCATGAATCATGATAAAGCCCAACTCCCTAATATCCAGACTCAGACACGTGGCTCGGATTCCCGACTAGTAGGTGTGTATGTCGCCGATACCACAACATATAAGGTTCGGAAGAGGGGATCACCTCATCGCTGTAGTTGGCCTGTACAATACTGTCCCGACGGGCATCCCACAACTGTATATATGGCATATAAAACAAATGCCAGTCAGTGCCAGCTCGGCCACGCCTATCAGTGACGTGTAACTGCCACTCAGTGCCGAATCGATCCGGCACGAACTGGACCCGACCAAACTGTCAGAGGATACGATGGGGGAGATGCCACTCAACCACGTCAAAACAAATAAGTGGCACTCTCGCTATCCATATCTCCTGACCCAGTCGGCAGTAGTCGGGGAGCGTACCGAGGACCCCAGCGTAAGGCTGCCAGATAAACTACAATGACGACAAATAAATTAAATTTTGCTCGTGAACTCAAAACATATACAACGAAGAAGACAACTAAAATGCAATCAAAAAATTTCATACCTCGCCTCGATCATCCGGTCCAGCTAGTCTCTATAAACTACCACTACGTGGGTCGAGACGACCTCGTGGCCCACGTCAACCCTCCACCAGCTACCTCGTGGTCCGGGGGGCAACTGCATGTCCCCTTCACCGATAGAAAGCTCACTAGGACCAACCAGTTGCCGCCTAGACGGGGCAATGCGACTCAATCTCTCTCATGCCCAAATCTGTAATAGTTTGAACACAATTACAATACTGATATATGGCATACAATATGAATTGACATGTAATAAAATTCTTACTAACCTGTAACAACACAAGTGGTCCTCCAATCTCCCTCGTACTCACCTGAGCTGCTCGACATAGCATCCTATACAAGCATGCCAGAGCCACGCTACCCCAGCTGTACTGCCCAATCTCGTCAATGTCTCTCAGCAGTGGCAAGTACATCAGCTTGAGCAGGTTCTGTGACTTATCTGGGAAAAGTACCACCCCAATAAGCCACAGAATATATGCTTGGGTATGCTGCTGTACTAACTCATTTGGAGCATGATCTGGAAGATGACTGTTAAAACCTATCACCTACTTCACCCACTTAAACCTACTCCACTAAACCTAACCCACTACACCACTACCACCTCACCTACTCCACTAAACCTAACCCACTACACCGCTACCACCTCCACTTCACCTACTCCTTACCTACTACACACTCACCATCTTCTATATATAGGAATCATGAATCATTGTAATAAATATAACATTACATCAATCAATAATACATACAATTTATTCTCTCTCTATCAATTTATTTTTTACATGGTATCAGAGCAAACATCCTCACCTTACCCATTGCATAAGCATTGACAACAGCATTTTGAAGCTTTTGTCCTCCGCAAGCTGCAGTGTACTGCTGCAATATATATTGAGCAGAGGATGATTCAATGGGGGTGTCTTTGATGCTAAGATGAGGCAAAGGGTCATTGTTGCTAACGTGCACCGGAGCCAGAGGCGCACCTAAAACACTGAGCAGCAACCTCAGATCGGACCGTTGATAGGCAGAGACCGAGCTGGCCCTTCATCCAGTGGCCCCACCTCTCCATCCTGGAATCCCCACCGTCCGATTCATCAGGATCAGGCCCTTCCATTAACGACGACAGCGCCTCCGCAGGCCTCAAGCTCTCGGATCTCGAAATGAACACGTCCGGGCCCGCCACGTGGTGGCCGCCGGCGGGTCTTCTCCGGCGCAGAAGACCCGACCCGGGAGAAACACTTCTGGATGGACTCCTCTCCCTAGACCTCCCCGGAGACAGGCCCCTGCCGACTTCGTCTTTCAAAGCCGAGAAAAATCCTTGTTTTCTCTCCATCTTTTGGTCTCCCTCAAACAGCAACAAAACTCAGCGGGCACTATAAAAAGAGGTGTAAAAAAAAAAAAAAAAAAACGAAGCAGGCACTCACGCTCACTGCACTGTTCTTTCTTAACAAAAAAAAAAAAAAAAACAAATATTTGCACATATTAATTTCCTGAAATCAAATTAATATATCTTTCACTTTGCTTAAAAGCAGGCACTCACTGCACTGCACTGCACCTATTCTCTCTCACTTTACTTTTTTCATCACCCATGTGACCCATTCTACAAAACTATATCTTTTGCCGGAGCAACCTGTACTCTTTTTTTCCTGAAATCCCCTTTCTTTTTCTTTTCTTTATTTTCCACTTTCAAACCCTTTATTTTTTTATTCTCTTTAATCACCCCCATGGCTGACCCAACACCACTCTTCTATTATTTCACATTTTTTTCTTTTATTTTAAGATATATATATATAACTATATTTTTTATTATACTATATTTCTCCTATCCCTACTTTTATTTTATTTTATTTTTTTTATCTTTCTTTTTCCCTTATCTTATTATTATTTTTTATATTCCACAAAAAAAAAACAAAAAAAAAAACAAGAGAGGAAGAAGACGAACTGCACACCATCTTATTTTATTCATGTCGGGGCTCACCCCGATCACAATTTTACACAAAAAAAAAAAAAAACAACAACAACAACAGCTTTGTTTTCTTTTCTGCAGCCGGCCACCAACCGACCTCCCTTCTTCGCCTATTCCGCCGGTCTTTTCTTTTTGCCTCCGTCCTGGACGGCCCTTGATGGTACTGCCTCCGTGTTTCCCAATCCACTGAGCACGTTCACTCCCCCCTGCTCCTTCACTGCAGCATATGGCGGCCCTCCAAATCGGAACATCACGGTGGCCTTCCGCTTCAGCTCCTTATTTTCCGCCTTTAGCACACTTATCTCTGCTCGCGCATCCTTATACATGCGTTGGAGCGGAGCCAGCTGGGAGTTTAACTGTTGTACCTCATTTGCCCTACTCTGTAGCCGGTGCGACAAGTTTGTGACCGCGGTCATGGTCTCCACGCATGACTTCAATGTATACTGATTGGCCTCAATATCCGTTTGCACCGCCATTTTTTGCTCCACCGACCGCATCGGAAAGTTCAACGGAGCAAAACCAGAGGTGTTTGGTTGAGGTTCACTGGCCACCGCACCAGTTATTTCTCTGGTGGACTCGTTCAGTTCTGGAAAGAGCGTGAGCAGACCCCGGGAAGAGGAGGCCATGTTCTGGGTAGCTGGACGGGAAGAAGAGGAGGCCATGTTATGGGTTGCTGAGTGTTTCAGAGAAGGGTTGGTTACAGAATGTGTTACAGAGTGTTACAGAGTATCTTTCTCAGCAAAACAAAGAATTTTTCAGAGGTTTCTCTCAGTTTTTCTGTCTCAGCTTCTGCCTCAGCCTCAGCCTTAGCCTCCATCTTGGTTAAATAGCCGAGGCAGCCACGCGTATCGCGCTCCACTTGACGCCAGACGACAAACGGGCGCGCCAGCCAAGGCACTCACGTGCCTCGCCATCATATCTGGCACGTCTTTTTATGGAATGGGCACGCCTTTTGATGGCACACCTTTTGATAGATTGGGCACACCTTTTGAGGGTGCGACTTTTTAGGGGTCCGACAAGACTCTGTAAACTGTCCCGACATTGATTCCGGTTAGCTCCTTGACATGACCCCATAAACTGTCTTCTATATCGGTCTGACACAACCATCCAGTGTCCTCTACAACGTTATGACACCACCATACAGTGTCTTCACCATCGGTCTGACACGACCATACAGTGTCTCCTATCCTCTTTTCTTTTATGTATTCGTCTATTTTCTTGTTTTGTTACTCTCTCCAAACTCAAGTTGGCTAGTTCCTATCCCCCTTGAGTTTGCAGGGGGCTGTTAAAACCTATCACCTACTTCACCCACTTAAACCTACTCCACTAAACCTAACCCACTACACCACTACCACCTCACCTACTCCACTAAACCTAACCCACTACACCACTACCACCTCCACTTCACCTACTCCTTACCTACTACACACTCACCCTCTTCTATATATAGGAATCATGAATCATTGTAATAAATATAACATTACATCAATCAATAATACATACAATTTATTCTCTCTCTATCAATTTATTTTTTACACAAACAGCTCGGCCAGCCACCTGACCCTCAGTCTACCTTCCTGTAAGTCTGCTGGTGTAGGTGCTACTCCCAATAGCTTAGCACATAGGGCTATCCACTGCTCCGTCGCGAAAGATGGGTCAAATCCAGTAACTGCTCGGCCATCAATCCGAAGACCATATAGGACGGATACGTCCTGCAATGTGACGGTGGCCTCCCCGATCGGGAAATGGAATGTATGAGTCTCTGTGCGCCACCTCTCGACGAGAGCAGTGATGAGTGCGTGGTCCAGTCAAATGTGCCCGATTCGATACATACCATAGAATCTCGCGCGTAATATATACTGTAAGACTCTATGGTCCAACAGATGCTCCCACAATCCAGAATCTGCTCGACGGCATGTCAACACGGTGCGTGCCTTATCCTGCACAACAGAATGACCAATTTAAATAATAGCATTATCACGAAATATACAACAAAATGCAATGTATTTTAATTGTAAGCGTAAAGTCCAACAAACGTTATTGCATACCGGACGCTCCCATATACTGTCAGCCCGATGTGCTTGTCTGAACAGTGGAACCTCCTCAGGTATATGTGCCATGACGCCTGTACAACTGAAATATTAGATCATCCATATCAAAATCTCATTTAATCATAACATAATAACAGAGAAACTGTAATTATTGATTTTGTACTTAACGATTTAAAATACAATGAAGTAAATCTTATAGGTTCGAGAAAAGACAAATTTATGTGCCACTTACATGGAAGGAATTCAAAATTAATGATTACATTTATGGCATATTTGACAAAACTTAAATATTGATTTTGTAATGCTAAAAGTTTGAATAAATTACAAATTTTGTAAATTACATATAAAATTTGTAATTGTGAACAATGACTGCAGCATTCCAATTTTTAAAATTTTAATTTATAATAGGTTAATTTTTTTAAAATTTGTAAATTTTTTAAATTATAAAATGTGAACAACGATTACAGCATTCGATATTAAATTTATTCAAAAATATGAAATTTTGAAATGGTAGAAGAACTACGTGATTAGTATAGAATCTTGTAATACACATTTTGAATCAAGTACACAGTGAAATACTAGTACACATTTTCAATAAATTATACAAGTTTGAATAAATTATACACATTTTCAATTTTGTATTACACATTTTGAATCAAGTACACATTTTGTAATACACATTTTAAATGTACGACCCCGTTTACAAATAAAGAATTTAAAAATACATAATTAAATGATCTATTACAAATAAAGAATTTCAAAATGATATATTACAATATGTAAGTATTACATAGTCTTCATCGACCAAGTCGCGCCGGACATGTTCGTCTGTCATGACCTGTCTGCTGGCACTAACTGCAACGAGCTGTCAAACGCCTGTCTGATATATCCATCTCATTCGGAATACGAGCCATAGATGTACGACCCCGTTTTACTTCTCGCAGACGAAGTACATTAGGCATTAAGGTCCACTGCGGATCATCCCAATAATCTTGATGCGGTATTGGATTGAATTTAGTTTCCCAAACCCTTATGTATACATGAAGCCTATATACTGGATCAATGTACTTGAATGGATTGTCACCGCATTCAGACATTACAGCGACAATGGATAGTGTCTTATCTCATATTTTCCACAACTGCACGTGGGTTGATTCATCCACACAATCTGACTATTGCGACCTCGTCCACGGCGAAAAGATGTTTGCACCTCAAATACGCGGCGGGGCCTATAAGACAATATTGATACAAACTAATCAAGTTCATGTTTTTAGGTGTAATTAACTTAACAACATAATAATAACAATTTTTTCACATTACAAACTAACCTATCATACGATATCAACTGGAAAGTATTTCCCCTTGCGATACCCTCCTCGATAGTTTTTTGTATCTCTCTAGGGTATTGGAACTCATTCCGTACATCTGTTTCAGCTTGGGCTCCCATCTCGTCAAAATATTTGACAAGCTGTCGAAATGTAAATTCAACCATAGTTGAGATAGGAAAGTTCCTTGCACCTTTCAAGACGCTGTTGAAGCACTCTGCATCATTACTGGTCAATACCCCCTAGCGATATCCACCGTCATATGCAAGGGCCCAGTCCTCAGGATTCATCTTGTGGACCCAATTGATGGCTTCTTAGTTAATAGCCTGTATCTGTTCTCAGTAACCATTACACTTTCGTCGTTGATCAGCACTCCCCGCTTTCCATAGTAGTTGTTTGAGCTCCTTATTTTTGAACTTTGTGTTAAAGTTACTGCAAACATGTCGAAGGCAGTGCCGATGATATCCAACACATTGGAGCGAGGGATTCAGCAAATGCCGCCTTACAGTAGCTGAAATACTCTCAGCTCGATCAGATATCAAAGTCACTCCCTGTCGGTCCAGGACAATATGTTCCTTGATATTTTGAATGAAGAACGACCGAGACTCCAAACTCTCCCTGTCGACAACAGCGAATGCAAGCGGTAATATTTTGCCATTGGCAGTGACAATCGTTGCTACAAGCAACACACCAGTGTATTTACCGTATAAGAATGTACCATCTATAGTTATAACAGGCCTACAATATCTAAAGCCATCGATGACGGGTTTGAAAGACCAGAAAACAAAGTAGAAGACGGGCATAATAGTTGTATGCCCGGTATACCTATGCTTCCATTTGACGATGGTGCCGGGATTAGATGTCTGTAATGCATGCATGAATTTAGGCAACTGCCTATATGATTCATCCCAATCACCGAATACCATTTTAATTCCCTTTGCCCTTACATGCCACGCCTTCTTGTATGATATACTATAGTTCATTGTCTTTTTGATATCTTCGATGATATTCTTAATTGGCATATCAGGTTCATTCTACATACGACAATCAAATATGAGTTGGATTATCTGGGTGTGAACACTATAAACAAACAAATATGTATATATATGTAAACATTTATTTTTTATACTAACCGCAACTTGTCCCAAAATATGAGAAGCAATGTAACTGGAGCTAATATTAGTGTGATCCCTGTTCACTCGTGGGTATAAACAATGGTGAGGACCCCTGTACTGCTTTATTTCAAAAATACCATGTTTCTTACTAAGAGATGCACGCAACCACCAACTGCAGTCGTGCTTGCAAGCAGACACCCAAACGTCTCGCTTGGAGGTTACGACCTTATACTCTCAATTATTTGTTGCATGGTACAATTTCACAGCATGTACAAGTTGCTTCTTATCAACAAAAACCATTCCTCTGTCCAACTCTGGATTTTCAGCGCTCCAGATCCGGTTACGGGAAACGACATCACGGGTAATAATGTCAAAATCACCACCCATGTGAATGTTGTCATAGAAAGGGATTTCAACTCTAGGTGGAATGGCGGCATTTTCAGGATCAACGAGAGCCTCGGCGTTATCTTCATCATCATCATCATCATCTGATCCGCCCAATAATTTTTCTTCATCACACATTTCATTGTCATCATCGTTTAGGGCAACATCAGGACCGTACATGTCACTGTCAGCAAACTGCACATTGTTCATTGTTTCTGCCATATTACTAGCAACTTCAACCGGAGTGGTATGATGGCTGCATGTGGGCACATCTTGTGTGTTATTGTCAAATTCATAATCGTATCTACCACATGAACTTGATTCTACACCATGGCCCTCAAATGACTGTTGTGTGTAGCCTAGTGGATAACATTGATCTGATTCAAACATAGGAGACTGAAACGCTGTTGTGTCAATCCCATGTGTCAGCAATGTAGTAAACGGACGAGAATCCATCTGTGTCATGTTCGGGATATTGTGTACAACCTTTTTATCAATGTAGACTTCCAAACAATTTGGTGCTTGAAAACTTGCACCGATACTTAATACGGTGTGCAACGCCTCATCGTCATTGATCGGTAATATCTTGTATTTGCTGCGTGCTTGCCACTGGCGATAAGGATATCTACATTTGAAGGTCAATCAAACACTTTCCCCGTAACTTGCCACCTTTGACATAAACATGTCCTCCAAATTGCTAAGCGTGGTGCCAATTTACACCGCATATATCCCTTTCGGCTCAGCATCATATGAGACGCCTTCATCAGGATCCCGAATTATGTTTCCCCCAGTAGAAAATAATTGGAACAGTCTCCATATACTTGTTTCAATTAAGACAAAAAACATTAAAATAGCAACAATATACTTATATCTGCTTGTACTTGTAAAAGAATTATATGAATTTTAACTCATTCAATTACAATTACTTGTGACGCAAAAACTTTATTTAAGTAATCCGCAATTGTAATCCAACAATCATTATTGATTTTTTAATTAAAATATGAGTTAAAATAATGATAATGTTTTAGATTTTTTAGCTTTTTAAGAAACAAATCTTACAACACATACAAAATTAACATCATGCTCTTGTGTTATGTTTTTTACATTATTTATTAGGATTAAGATCATGCTTTTGTGCACATTAAATGTAATTTAGCTAAGTTTTAGGTCTGAAAATCTTTTATTAATTTTGGATTAATTTTGTATAAATTATATAAAAATGATTATAAATTATAAAGTAATAACATTTGTAAATAAATGTAATTGATGTAAGTTGATTTAGGTAATTGATAAATTATAAATCTAAGTAATTTACATAAACTTATGAGTGTAAGTTGTTAATCTTGTTACTTTTAGTGTAGGTAAACTTATGAGTGTAGGAAAATCCAACAATCTTATGAGGTAGGTAAACTTTTGAGTGTAGGTAAACCTAACTTTACATCAAAGTAACAACCTACATCAAAGTAACAATATTTCTAATTTACCTAAATCTCTAATAATTACATAAATTATGAGTGTAGGTTGTGACTTTATATAAATTATAAAGTGTTGGTAAACTTGATTTATACATAAAGAAATTTGATTTATACATATTCGTGACCACGCTTGTAAGTAAAATATGTAAAAATGTGTTTTCAAAACACATTTTGAACAAAAAATCAAAAAGCAGCACTCACTCTTCTTTGTCACACACATACACACTCACTCTCTCTCTGTCTCTCTCTGACAGACACACCCACAACACACACTCACATCAAACATATAATTTTTAATATATATAAATTTTATTTTATAAAATTCAAAACAATTAATTTTTTTTTAATTTAATTTTTCTTTTGGAATAATTTATTTTTCCAATTAATTTTATTTTTTTTCCAATGAATTTTTTTTTCAAAGGTGGGGGAATAACTGTCATAAACATAAACCTCAGGGGGTGTCAGTGTAATTTACCTAAATAAAAAAATTACATTTTAAGAATTAAAGTAAAAAAATAATCATTTTATATAGTTGATTATTATTTACTATTATCAATTATTATTATATATATTTAATATTGGTCTGAATTTTATAAAATACAATTTATATATATTACAAATTATATATGTTTGATGTGAGTGTGAGTGTTGTGGGTGCGTGTGTCAGAGAGAGAGATAGAGAGAGTGAGTGTGAAAGTCTGTGAGAAATAAGAATGAGTGCTGGTTTTGAATTTTTTGTTGAATTTTTACATTTTGCTTAAAAGTGGTTATTATTCACGGGTCAACAGTAAAACCGTGGTTTGCAACCACATTTTCTGAAGATAAAAAGAATTACTTAACAAAAGCATGGTTATGTATAAATCAAATTTCCTTAATCAGATTTACTTTAAAAAAATAATTACTTAAAAATTTATGTATAAATAAAATTTCCTTAAAAGTATGATTTGTAATCACGTTTTGTTAATTAAAAGCGTGGATTGTACCACGCTTTTAAGATTTTACAAATTGTTCGCGGGAGGGCCACAAAAACAGTGAAAGCGTGGTTTGTATCCGCGTTTTAGCTTAGTTTAGGAATTCTGTCCAAACTAAGTATATTTTGGGAAATAAATTACTATTTTGCCTTAATTTGGGAAAAGCCCCTAATTTGGGCAATGATTTAATCGTATGCATGTAAATGGTAACGATTTAAAAAACACTTATTTTGAGGATATTTTGATAAATCTTGATCTATTTTTTTAGTATTTCGATAAACTAGACAGATATATCAATAATTTTGAATGTGAAGACATTATGAAGATTCTTCTTTTATTTTTCTGTTCATATAATTTTATAGTATAATTTGTATCAAGTATTGTATTTATTCAGTGCGATTGGACAAAATTGGACAAGTCATACAAAAATCTTAAATCATAGTGTAACTTTTTCTATGAAATTATTATTTTTTTCATTGAGTTGAAATAACTCGACTGATTTTGTATGACTTGTTCTTAATTTTTATTTGAAACATTGTTCACGTAATTTTTTAAAACTGATGGTCAAATTAATGAGATTTAAGGACAATTAGAGAGAAGTTACTTTTATTTGCTCAAGCTTCTGCCATTAGGGACCTTAATGACAAAATTATTTGGTAGGTTATTTCCTATGAGATTATTCTCTTAGGGAAATAACCTCATACGAAATAACATAGGAAATAATTTAGGGAAATAACGTAAGAAATAACCTAAATAAAAAATTAATGAGCTCTCATAATTTTAAGCAATATAAATAACATAACAAAAAAATTATCGACCTGAACCGAGTCAAACTTGAGTTTCATTAATATTAATGAGCTCTCATTATGTGTTAAAAATTAGGTATGCTCCTTCCAAGTCTCAAGTTGAACTCTCAGTATGTGTCATGTTTATAGGTATTAATTGAGATTTGTCGGATCTACGTGGAAGGGATGTTTGGTGTGGATTGTAACATTAGTCTATAAATACGTAAACTGATTCAGACATTTGACTATCATAAAAAGTTAAAACTTAATTGAATAAACATAATGCAGGCGCATAGAGAATAAGTCAATTGGATAATTCAAGTGGGTAAAAATTATCGAGAATGAGTCATTTTATAAATCAAATATTTTAATTTTTTCAAACATAATTTTTAAACAATTTTTTTTATTTATATCAAATGTTTTGATAATAGCATTTTCCAGGACGACATCAAAGGCCTCTTTTGGCAAAGAGGTAAAAAGTCATTTTTTTACTTCTAATTTTTTGTGGATCACCTCTAATGTTTATATCAAATTTTTTGACCTCTAATGTTTATATCAAATTTTTTGTAAAAAGTCATTTATTTATATCAAAATTTTTGGCAAAGAGGTAAAAAGGCATTTTCGGTATTTTTTTACACGTTTTTTGAAAAAAAAAATTAAAAATACAAAAAATTAGCTTTTAACTTATTTCTTAAAACAACCCAAAAAATTGTTTGTAGTAGTTATAGTGGCATAATGATGAAGTTAAAGAGATAAGCGAAAGAATAACAAGATTTAACCATATCGACAGGACTAAGAAGCAATCAGAAATTAAATTTTCAATTCAAAAAATATAGACAGGATTCACAATTCAAAATTCAAAAACCTAATTTGTAAAAAACTAGATAGGATTCACAGTTTACAATGCAATAAATATATACAGGATTCACAATTCAAAACCCAAATTCCTGAAACCATAACCCTAATTTCTGATTTTACAATTGAAAACCCTATAAAATTTATTTGCAATTCCCAATCAGAAGAACGTCGTCGACGACCATTTTGGGTTTCACTTAGACTATTCACGGTGAAGGACACGGCCACTCTCTCACAACTGAAAATTTTCTCTCCTTTTCCCTTAAATTTTCTCCTCATTTTCTTTTGGCTGAACTTGCTTTTCTTTTATGCCAAACATCCCCTTATACTTTCCATAATAGAGAAAGAAAAAATGATATAATGATCAGTTGGATCTATGAACTCGGGATAATTAGTACTAGACTAACCATGACAATTTTATACATAGTTCCTTGTAATTCAATTTTGTATGACACTGATATATATTATATGATTCTATTTTTATTTTTTTTAATATATCGTAAATATTGTTAGGTTGTGCTTAATTTATTGGAATGAAAATAAAAGGGAATGGCATGATTATTCCTTAAATATGTTTTGATTAAAAAGAAAAATTTGTGGAAAGTGAAAGTGAAAGAAAAAAATAATAATTTGGAAATTTTGAAAGAAAGGGATAGAAAATTTTGAAATTTTAATTATAGATAATTTTTATATAGACAAAATTAGATTTTCTTGTGTTTTGCCATATTTTTTTTCAAGAAATTATAAAGTTAGTTACGATAATAATATACAAGAAAATTATTATTATTATAGATAATTATTTGTTTCTAAAAAAAATCATATAACATTATTAAAAAAATTTAACTTATCATAAATTTGTTAAACCTTAATTTCTGAAACCATAACCCTCATTTCTGATTTCACAATTTAAAACCCTAACCCTAATTGAAAAATGATTTCACATTCATCAATTCAAAACCAAAACCCTCATTTCTGGTTTCACATTCAATAGAAAACCATAACCCTTATTTTCTCATTTCAAACATAATATTTAAATTTTTCTAAACAGATTCAACATTCAACAAATTTCACATTCAACAGATGTCACATTGAATAGAAATCTGATTTCACATTTAACAGATTTCACAATTATAAACAGATTTCCCATTTCTAAACAGATTTCACAAATTTTTAAACAGATTTCACAATTCAAAACCCTAATTTCTCAAATCGTAATCGTAATTTCTGATTTCACAATTATAAACCCTAACCCTAATTTATTATTTCTGATTTCACAACATTTTCATATTCATGAACCCTATTCTACCAACATTATACCTATATTCATGAACCCTATTCTACCAACATTATACCCACATTCATGAACCTTATTCCACCAATATTATACCCACATTCACATTTTCACAAACAAAAAAAACGCATTAAAGTAGATCAACAGAGAGATACAGAAGCCATACCAACGAGAAAGAGCACAGAGAGCGACAATACTGAAGCAGAGGGAGCTCGAGCACAGCGACAGAGAGAGAGCAGTAAGAGCGAGAGAGAGAGAGAGAGAGAGAGAGAGAGAGAGAGAGTAGTAAGAGCGAGAGAGAGAGAGCAGGCAGCGAGAGTGAAAGGTGTAACAAGTGTGATTGCAAAAGACGGGGCTGGGGAGATTTTATATAAGTTTTAAAAGTATGATTACAAACCATACTTTCACTTAAAGAAAAAAAATCGTATAAAAAGCGTGGTTCACAAACACGCTTTCAGAACAAATTTTTTTTTGCCAAAAAGCGTGGTTTATAACCACGTTTTCAGAAGAAAAAAAATTTAAGTTAAAAGCGTGGTTCGTAAACAGGATCTCAGAAGAATTTTTTTGTGGTTAAAAGCGTGGTTCACAACCGCGCTTTCAGAACTAAAAAATGTAAGTTAAAAGCGTAGTTCAGAACAGCGATTTCAAAAGAAAAAAAATTTAATTAAAAGTGCCTCTTGTAACAGCGCTTTCTTAATTAAAAGCGCGTTTTGTAACCACACTTTTAAGACTTTCCAATCCTCACGCGGGACAGGTACACAAACGTGAAAGCGTGATTCTAAACCACGTTTTAACCTATTTTAAGAAATCTTTCAAAAATTAGGCCTAATATAAGAATTAAATTGATAATTTGACTTATTTAAGGAAATGGCCCGACTTTAATGGGTTCTAGGACCCGACTCTATAGTTCTCTTTTATCTATTACACATGGGTGGAAGTTCACAGTCGTGAACTATGACGAGCTTCGCATTCCCGCGTTTCATCCTTCGATTTGGGGTTTCTTCCAAGCCCTCTTCAACCAACGCCAGAAACCATGGTTTCTTCATCTTCTCCACCAACAAAAGAAGATACAGTACATCTAAACCCTTATTGTCTCAACAGGTAACAAATTTTTACAAACCTAAATGTATGCATGAGTGACAACATACATATACACATAAACAAATTCAGAGGATTGTTTTGTGAGTTTTGTTTCTGACTTGTGTATCTGTATATTAATCGGTGGGTAGTCAAGTGAAGCAGAGTTACTGGTGGTGGTTGGCGGTGGAGCAGCTGGAATTTATGGAGCAATTAGGGCTAAAACCATTGCACCAAATCTGAATGTGGTTGTTATTGAAAAAGGGAAGCCCTTGTCAAAGGTTTGTATTGTTTTTGGAGTGTATATATTTGGGTTATTGTGCATAGTTAGATAATTAGAACACTATTGAATGGTTTTTGTAACTTAAAACAGTATTCATTTGTTCAATTAGTAAATTATATGTGTTTGTAATTTTGCTGAAGTGAATGATTTTCTATTTGGAAGGTTAAAATTTCTGGAGGTGGCCGATGCAATGTGACAAATGGGCATTGTAGTGACAATTTGGTGAGCATTTTTATGTTTCAAATTTACTACGTCTACACATACATTTATGTAATGTGAATTTGTTATTTAATGAGACCATTATGGTTATAACTAATTCTTGAACATGATATAGTTCTTTGAGTTTAATAATGGGGCTAGAGTCCTTTTGATTTTTAAAAAATATCATTTTGGCTTATATGTAGTCCATGCCACCAGAGTAATTTTGTGAAGCCTGTTTGTATTACTTGATATGTATAAAGAATAAACATTTGTTATCTTGCTGAGGACTTTAGCCAAGCACTCCATGCTCTGTCCAGTTTTTGATCGGCTCTTATATGGTGGGTTGAACTCTCACTTGATGGCAGTTTTGCCCTTGATTGAAAGGAAAAATGTCTGCTGCATTTGATTTTCTTAAAGTGATTCAACTGATATCAAACACTCGTTCTATTTTTTTTGCTGACTTGATCAATATCTGGATCCTGTATTAGTATTGTAATCTCAATTTTTATTTATCAATTTTATTTATTTATTTATTTATTTATTTTTATTGTAATCTCAATTTCTCTCGTGCCATAATCTTAAGGCTATATGTTTTATAAATAGAGATTACTCAGCTTGTCATTGTTTTCTTTGACGTGGAATAAGATGTACATCAGTGGGAAGAGTGCAGAAAATCATTACTGTGAGACCCTGGGCTCCCCAGTTCTAGCTTTGGATTTTCACATGGGTTTCTCACACTAGAAGTTATGACATTTTTTGGCCCATGTTGGACTTTGGTGGAGTATCTTTAAATTGAAGTAGCTATGATTAAGACAAAAAGGAAATTAAATAATCCAATGATTTTTTTGAATATTCTTGACTTTGAAGTTCCCCTGCTATCTTACATGCTAAATGAAATCAAAATACAAAATAATTTCACTAAAGAGCTTGTTTTAATTGCATGGATTGAACTCAATCTGCCCTCTTTAGTTGCCTTTGTGTATATATATTTTAATTTCTGTAAATAAACTATTCAGTTTAGCTGAAGTGTCTTACGTAATCATATGATGTTCATAATGCTGACTTTGTGAATAGATTTTGGCAGAACATTATCCTAGGGGTAATAAGGAACTTAGAGGCTCTTTCTTCAGTATGCATGGTCCCAAGGATACCATGTCCTGGTTTTCTGATCTTGGGGTGGAACTGAAGGTCATCTAGAAACTACACACTTTTGCTTCCTTTCTTCTATTTCATTTATGCTGTTAATGCTTTCTTTTACAATATCATGTATTGGCTTCAGTCATTTATGCTTAGAATCGAGTGTTACCATTCTGGTGTCAGACTGAGGATGATGGAAGGGTATTTCCAGTCAGTAACAACTCATCTTCTGTAGTCGATTGCCTCTTGTCAGAAGCAAAGCAAAGGGGAGGTATGTATTTGTATTAACTATTGCATGTATCGTCTGTGTACTTCTCTTACCATATTTATTTTCATAGTTCAATTTATTTATCTTTTTTGGTAGATGTTGTTTGGACCCTTTTTTCCACCAAACCTCAGTCAACCAA
This sequence comes from Camellia sinensis, assembly GCF_055761805.1. Classification (NCBI taxonomy): domain Eukaryota; kingdom Viridiplantae; phylum Streptophyta; class Magnoliopsida; order Ericales; family Theaceae; genus Camellia; species Camellia sinensis. Next base: position 241,269,880 of record NC_138961.1, on the reverse strand, counting down.
TCCTACACTCCTCCACCTGCAATATTGAAATGGCTGGACCTTTCAACCAGCTGAATGTAGGTCCAGTTTTCAACATCTGTCTGCACACGAAGAAAATATTCTTAATTTGATGTGCTAAAGATCATTGGTTAGCAATTTTTTGTCTTATATTTTTGAACTATTGTTTTGTAACATTCATAGTCTAGTGTTGGATAAGAAAGGCATGTTAGTTTTTAGTTTAACCAGGATTATGGCTGTTGATTGAGTGAATGGCTAAATAGCACCAATGCAGCCGACCCTAAGTAGTTTGCGAACACTTAGTTGAGACGAGTTCTTGGTTTTGTGTTGCATAGCATCCCAACTGTAGTTTCTTTTGATATCGTATTCATATGTACTAGGTTATGTGACTCTGTTAGCTTTTGAGAACAGTTATCACCGTGACTAAATCATATATTTTAGCTTTAGGGGCAGTGTGTAAAAAAATATGATAAGACAATCCATAAATTATTTTCTTCCATTGGATTTGTGGAACAGGCACCCCAACTTAGAAGCATGATATCAGGAATTTTATTACCAATTGTGAGCCATGAGGCAAAGGTTGAAGTGTCTTTTCTTTTGTTAAGACTCTAAATCCTACTCCGGACGAACATTCTATCTATGCCTTCCATAGTAAAGGGATATGTAAAGCTTGATTGCTCATGCACATACATTCTGAGGAGAAGAAAAAAAAATAGTATCTTTTAGGGGGATCTTCTACACATGGAGAATATACCTCATGCTATATGGACATTGTCTTAGGTGTTAAGTTCATTGATAGTTTTTCATAGAATTTAATATCACACTTTTTCAAAATCATGAGATATATCAAGCAGTCTATTCTGAAATACAAGTCACTCAATCAGTTTTGCTGCAGACTGGCAAAGTTGTTACAACTGCATCTGTGACTGTGGGTGGGAAATTTCTTCTGAAGATTGAGAAGCGTACAATAGATTTTGTAGACTATGTTGAAGCTGATTATCTATTAATTGCAAGTGGCAGTAGCAAGCAGGTTGTTATCTATTGTAGGTTTATTGACATTGTAGTAGATTAGATATTTGTGTTGGTAAGCTTTCTTGTTGATGTTCCAGGGATATACTCTTGCTACACAAGTGGGTCATTCTATAGTAGAACCAGTACCAAGCCTATTCACTTTCAAGATTGACGATCCCCAGTTGGCAGAGTTGTCCGGGGTAATGTGCTTTTCTAATTGATTCAAATCTCTCCGTTACTAGTTGATTATTGTCTTGGCCTCGTTTGGGAAAAGGCTTTTTTAGTAACTTTTTTGTTTTTTTGGCTAAAATGTGATGTAGAAAAAACTAGTATGTTTGGGATGACTTTTTAGTTTTTTACTAAAAGATGTGCAAAAAGTAGAGAGAAAAGGGAATTTTTGACTTTTTTGTATGAGTTGTTGACTTTTTGGTTTTTTTAGTGATTTTTTGGCTCTTTGGCTAAAAAAGCCAATTGCCAAACGATTTATTGCCTTGACTATGAACAATAGTCATGTCAGTGAAGGAGGTTGCTAAGTTGTTGTATACCCTCAATGTAAGTGTGCGTATCCCATCTATTTGCATGGTTGTAGAATTCATAATGTGAAGATAAAAATGAGCATGTTTTTTAAATAAAATGAAGTGGTTACTTGAAGGTTTTAATCTCTCATGAAGTATTGATTTTAAGGATTGGTGGTTGCAATCTAGATAATGCATGATTCTTGACTGGCATATCAAAAGATTTGGATTGTATTGTTCCTTGTTTTATGACTGGACAATCTTCTCCACTGGACAAACTTATTCATTCATAAACTTTGAAGATTATCATTTGCATTTTTCTTTTCTTCCTTAAGGTTTTCCTCCTTATGGTTCCCAAACATTTCATTAATGATTTTAATCTTTTAAAACCTTGGCCTAGTAACTTTGAGGTTATGGGTTCAAATCTTGGGGCAACCACTTTGTGTACCATGCCAAAGGTTATGTATGTACCCAATCTTTTCCCTTCCAAACACGTATTAATGTGTATTATTTGGGCGTTGTTTTTTTAATCTTATATGAATGGTCTTGTATCTTTCAAAATTCTTCCTTAGAATGTGTTTCTTTTTTATTTTTCATGTCCAGGTTACATTTCCTAAAGTTAAAGCGAAGTTAAAGTTAGAAACTGTTGGGAGGAGTATACCACAACTTACACAGGCATGTTTTTCTAATTGAGATCATTTGGAAAAACAAATATATGTATCATACAACCAAACTTTTGTGATTATAGGTTGGACCCATGTTAGTCACACACTGGGGACTGAGTGGGCCAGTAATCCTTCGGTTATCTGCTTGGGGAGCCCGTAATTTGTTCAGTTCAGATTATGAAGGCAAAGAATGGTTCTATCTTTTCTTTTGCATTTTATATTTACATTTCAAGTTATCTCTCTTCAACTTGATACTATTCTGGTTTAGGAATACTACACGTGGATTTTATTCCTGATGTTCATATTGATGATGTGAAGTCCATTCTTATTCAACACAAGAATCAGTTTGTGGTAATTATATTCTCCAACCTTTATTATCACTTGCGAAGCTAGTACCTACTGGCTGAATTTTACATATCAAGTAGGATTAATACCATTTCTAAAAGGTTAATGTTTTCGTGATTATTCATGAAAAAAGAAAGGATCATGGTAGTTGGGTTGCCATGCAAGTAGAGATTTTGAAACAAATGAACACCATAGAAACTGTGGGTTCGTTTGGTTTGTATTTCTGAAAAAATTTTGGAAAATTTTCTCTACAAATAAGTTTTTAAAAGTAATCAAACCAAACAAATTTTTCCAAAAAAAATTTCTCAAAACTTGTAAACCAAACAAGTTTTCCAAACAAATCTCTTTCTCACACACATCAAATCAATCACTTTTTCCAAATCTCTCTCTCAAAATAATTTTCCAAAACATCTTTTGAAAAAAACTAAACCAAACAACTTTTCGTACTTTTTATCTCTAAAACACATCTCTCAAACACAAACCAAACATACCCTGTATTTTCCATTAAGCTATTTAAATGAGGGAGTATGTGAGTCAGCACCTAAAACCCCAATCAAGATGGATTTTTATAGATGTTATGTTAGTGTAACAGAGAAAAAATATTGCCTCAGAAGTAATGTTTTAGGCTGTGTAACTCCTAAGAATAAGAATCCTCTTGAAAGTTGATACCCCTGAATTCTTGTTCCCTGTGGATACTTCATTCTGTTTAGTGTTACAATCCTAATTATTCTACTCTGCTTTTCACCCTATTGATTTTACTGTGCAAGAAACGGCAGTACTATGTTTCCTTACTACTGAATATATTACTTCTACCTTCTGCAGAAGCAAAAAGTGCTCAATTGGTGTCCTTCTAAACTTGGCCTTGTAAAAAGATTTTGGAAATATATATTGGATCGTGAGGTTGTATGGCCATTCTTTTTGACTGATCATTCGTTGGATTTTACTGGTGGAAGGTTGCTCCCATATAATGACTTTCAAATTTCACATGCAGGGTTTAAATGGGGATATCTTGTGGGCTTCTGTTTCAAATAACACATTACTATCTGTTGCTTCTCTGTTGAAGCAGTACTCATTTAGAGTGAAAGGGAAGGTACGATCCTGAATTTCACTTTTCAAATCTATATTTTATTTATTTTTCTTCAGATTCTTCTATATAATACTTTAATAATGAAGGGCCAATTTAAGGATGAATTTGTCACAGCTGGAGGAGTTCCTTTGTCTGAGGTTGTCTCTCTCTCTCTCTCTCTCTCTCTCTGCTCGTGTGTGAGCTCTTTCTCGTACACATGCTCTAGTGTCGAAACTTAAATTCTTTTCCTGTTGCTTTGTGAAGATCACACTCAGCACAATGGAGAGCAAGATCCAGTCAGATCTATTCTTTGCTGGAGAGGTAGCGTTACTAGTACTTTCTGGTTTTTCATTTTCTTTTCTTTATGTGAAAGCTTAGGGAGTGCTGTTGCATCCTTATCGGTGAAATACCTCTAAGTTGTGGGCTAGATTCTGTGACCCTACCGCTTAACCATGCTATTTTTTCTCAATATTTCCAAATGGTTTAGTCCCCACTGTGGCACTCAAGAGTTGAAGCTTCTGTAGGTACTGAATATTGATGGAGTAACTGGTGGTTTCAATTTCCAGGTAAGGAACATGTTTAAGGAAGAAATTCATTCATTTACATATATTATCGTCAACTATTGATATGTGGATGGACTACGTTGACTATAGATAATTGAATTCTACTTCCAAATCTCTTCTTGTAATTGATCTCTATAGTGATGTTAAATTGTAGCTCCCCATTTGTTACTATGAAATTCCTTTCCTTCAACATTCATTGTGTAAGAATGTTAACCTTGGTAGTTTCCATGTGTAATTATCCTTGTTTTGTCACAGTACTCTGAAATATAACTGCTCTAGAACAAACTTCCCAACGAGGAGAATCATTTTGCCCTCTCATTCAAGCAAAGTCACAAGTCATATAATTTGTTATTATATTCAATTATTAGCTGAACATGATGACACAAACTAGATCCATATGCTTCCACTAGGCTACTTTAGTTTCATTATGGGTTTTATTTTGTTTTTTAATTTTTGGTTGCAGAATGCTTGGTCTGGTGGATACATTGCAGGAACAAGCATCGGCAATCTGGCAGTGGCTGCTAAACTGAACGAGGAAGTTGTAAGATAAGCCTACCAACATAGCAGTCAACCTGAGTTAGAACGTTTGCACTCCGACAATGTTATTATAAGATTTCAGCTACCGAACAGGGCGTGATTTTCCAAGAAGCTTGGAGGTAGGAGCTCAAAAGGTCCCAATCAAATCGTGAACTGAATATTATCTTCAATTTCGATCCTCATCGTCTTTTCCTCATTTTGCTACGCAAGCCTTGAATTTGTCATCCACACGAGTTGGCTTTGGGAATACTTGAATGCTATGTGAAGAGACAGAATTATGAACATGTTTAGTTGTACATGAATTCTGGGTTTTGCTCTTAGCAGTTGGTGGTTGTACATGAGGTTGACAACCGAAAATAAAAAGGTTAAAAAGAAAGTCCAAAAGAATGAAAAGGAATTGAAATGAAAGTCGTCATCAAGTATCGAATCTCACAAATTCTGGTAGCATATCCATTGATGCTATGGGTTTCTTTATATTTTGAGTAACGTCAACAGTGTGAATGACTATCCTGATAATTTGGAAGAAGTGGTCTCTATGAAAATGACTATCCTGCTAATAGGTTTCAGTTCTACGTCCACATATATCAGAAAGTCAATAACACTATCTCAGAAAAAACTCTATGCTTTCCTATAGCTGGAGGCAGAACTGTATTCCAAATTGAGGCTCGAATGAGAGATTTAACAAGAGTTTGAGTGATTATAAACATTGAGAATGCGGCATAATCTAACAATTCAATTGGTACGGTGCAAAGCCTTCTAACAACTCATTGGGTTGTCAAAAGTCTAAGAACACAGGAGTTTGCTGGGTTTGATTTTTCAAACAAATTTTTTGGATGATTTTTAGTGAATTTTTAAAAATGTATTTTCATTAATTTTTTCCCCCCTTTGTAAATGCACATGATTTAGATACATTTTAAAAGTACAAGAAATTGATAAAAAATATGAGGAAAAAATTATTAAAAATAAATGCAATTTTGAATAAAAATCTTGGGCTTGTTTGGTTTGATTTGGGAGAGTTGCTTTTGAAATTTTTTTTCAAAATTTTGTTTGGTTTGTGGGTTTTTCTCAAAAAAAATTTAAAATCATTCTCTCTCTTATACATTAATCAATCATTTTTTTTCTCTCTTATCTTTTTCAATCACTTTTTCTCTCACACATATTTATTCAATTACAACAAAATATCAAATCATCCCAAACTCGAAAACTACTTTCAAAATATACAATCAAACAAACTAAAAACATTTTTAAATTCTCTCAATTTTTTTTTTTTGAAAATCACTCTCTTCAAAGCAAACCAAACCAAACACTATTTTTTTGTTTGTTTTTTTGGTGAATTTTTTCATATTTAGTTTTTTTAAAAACTTTTTAGATGCATCTAATCTTAATGTATTGAAAATATAAAAAATTATAAAATTACACATTTAAAAATAATTTTTTAAAAATTAAATCAAATAAAGTCAGAATTAGTCACATAATATAAATAGATGAATAACTTTTTTAAAGAGTGGATTTCACAAATAAATTTTTGTAAAATATAATCTATTCATATTATCTGTGTTTAGTTCTATATTTAATTTGGAAAATGAGTTGGACCTCTTAAGGAGGCACTCCCTTTGACCCTCTCTTTCTGATTGGTCAATTTTTTTTTGAATAAAGGTTGAGACCCCCTTTGGGGGTCACCCTCTTGACTCCCTTTAGTTTTGATTGGCCAATTTTTTTTTTTTTTTTTCATTCTCACCCAATCCCCAACCTTCATGTGTGTGAGGGAATTGTGGGGATGAGTGTGGGAATTGTGGGGATGAGTGTTTTAAGAGGGTCTAATTAATGTTCTGGAGGCTCTCAATCACTTCCCGTTTTTGTGTTAATAATAGGTTAGGTAATAAGAAATGACTTGGAATTTGCTTTCGTTGACTGGGCCAACTACTCTAAGGTCGGCGCAGGTCACGCCGGAACCACCACTCTCAAACCATTGGCAATAATACCACGGACTTAAAATTTTAACTGCTAATAATTTAGGTGTTGTTTGGTAAATTTAGCTTTTTAATTATTTTGATTTTTTTAGTCTGGGATTTTCTTGTTCGTTTGATTTTCTTGTTTGGTTTGAATTAGAATGATAAAATTGCCCTCCACTTGAAAATGATACTTTTTTGATTTTTTATTTATATATGGGTCAATTTGATAATTTTGCATCAAAAATCAAATATTTTGTCATTTTATGATTTTGTGATTTTTTTTTTGTCCTTATATATGCTTATCTCGTCTCAACAAAGTTATAATAGTCAATCTAATCGTCTCTATCAACCAAACCAATAAGATATTTATATGATTAGAGCTGATCATTCATGTTGCTGACTAAAATTTATCATTATAAATATCACATGATTACTTTGAAAACATTAAATTATTATCAAAATCTTTGATCAATTGCGTTGAAATATAACAGAATGCGTATGACGTACATAATGTACAATAAAATTGATTATTGTAAAGTTATAGAGATAATACTTCTATGATAGTAACTATTAACTTTAATTTTGATCGCAGCGGTTTTTAAAATAAAAAAAATAAAAAATAACATTTGATGATTATTATTATTGTTATTATTATTTTTTTTTGGATACAATGGAAATAAATTAATGATTTTAGTTTTATTTTTTTAATCAATTAAAGATGAGTATGATCCTATAATAAGATGATCATTCTATTTCTTTTTCATTATAACAAATAAAATCATGAACTATTTATTGTATCTCAAAGTTTAATATTAAAATATAACAAAGAAAAAGAGCCATTAACCTTTACCGATGAGATGTTTTGAATATCTTCAAAGTCAAAAGCATACTTTAATGATAAAACTAATCTAATAAATTTTCAAATCCACGACACAAAAAATGTCAAGAGCATGCTTAAAGGCTAAAGCATGCTTTCATGATAAAACTATAAATAAATTTTCAAATCCACAATACGAGATAATATGTAAGATGTAAGTGTTTATCTAAAAAAAAAAAGGCAAAAAAAAAGGGTAAGATGTATGTGACAACAAATAAAATGTTTCATAATGCTTGACATAATTTTTTAATATGATATGTATCTTTTTTTATTTTTGGACTTCAATTTTTTTTTTTTTTTTTTTTTTATATGAATCCCCAAAAAGATCGCTCAAACTTTATACCATGACTAAATACAATGACAAGGACAAACAACTTTATCATAAAGTTAGCAATATAAAGCCAAAGTTGATAAAAGAAAGAGAAGAAAAAGGGGCAAATGTAAAGCCAACAATTATAAGCCTTTCTGCGTCCCCATCCAAAGTCCCCTCCCCAATTGTATGTATATTCGAGAATCCAAATTTCATATCCAAAATCACACACCCACCTCCACACACAACACGTATCAAGTCAGTAGAATATGTATCCATTAACACAATTACCCAACTACATCTTCTGTTTCGTTATGATTAAAAAACATTACATTATATTTTAAAATTATTGTTGGACTTTTCTTTTATTTTTATTTTTTTTTCATTTTCAAATTATTATTTTTATATTTAAATCAAAAAAATTAAAATAGTTGTTTACTAAAGACAAAATGAAATTGCATCTGAACTTCATCAATAATAAAAATTAAATTTTTAACACTTTTCATAACTCATTAAAAATTTTAAATAACAAAACTTATTACCAAAATTAATTAAGTAAATTATGCAACCTCCTCGAGATTTGGTTAAAAATACTAGCAGTTTCACAATTTTAGTATAATTATATTAACGTTATTTTTATTGTTAAATAGATATAAATTAATGTAAATAATATGAAATCATAAGATAAACAAGAACTAATATATATTCAATATAAAATAAATAATATATATTTATTCATATAATTAATAAATTATTAATAAAAACAAAAATCAATATTATGTAAATTAAAATATTAAAAAAATTGATATAATTTTAACAAACTATAAAACTTGGTATTATAAATCTAAAATGTAATTTACATAAATAAATATAAAAAAAAATACTAAAACAAAACACAGCCCTATCTACCTGCACTAATTAGTATACCAACATATATTATAACATTATTATTAATTTTATTCATTATACAAATTATAAATATCAAATATCTTTTAAATTATACTAAATCATTAATTAATCAACTAATTAATATCGTGCATATAACATTATTTCAATTTATATGTGTATCTCAACCGCCTCACGCTTTACAGGTCTCGGTCGTTTCTTTTTATTTTAACTGCGTATTTCCGACTTGTTTTCTACTCCTACCAGCGGCGGCGATAACATCGGTGCTCTTCTTCTCTCTTCTCCTCTCGCTCGATTCTTGCATCTCCGGCGGCGATTTCTGGTGGTTTCGTTACCTATCTACATATCTACATACATATACACACACCTGTATATACATATGCAGTGTTGTTATTGTGATTTGTTGAGTTTGAGCAGTGAAGTTGAGATTTGAAAGTGAAAAAGGCATTCGGATACTGCATATGTAGAGAGAGAAAGTATAGAGAGAGAAAGGGGAAGAGATGGCAGGAGGTGTTGGTAAAAGGATAAAGATTGGCGTATGCGTAATGGAAAAGAAGGTGAAATGCGGCTCCGAGGTTCCGTTCTTGTTGCTCAAATTATATATAATCCAAAACCGAGCATGCAATGAATCGTTTTATTGTTATTATTGTAATACATAATCACTTTTTGGTAGTTCTAACTGGATGATCTGCTATAGGTTTTCTCCGCTCCGATGGCGCAGATTCTGGAGAGGCTACAGTCCTTTGGTGAATTTGAGGTATTTTGATTGTTATTTGACGAGTCGTTATGTATTTTACTGTTTTAAATTGAATTGGAGTGAGAACAAGTTGATTTGGAAACAAACGAGAACTCAAAGGACTTCGGTTGTAAAAGTAAAAATGCTTAGTGAAATTGAAATTGTTAACAATGCAATCATATTATTTTCGTTTTTTTATGTCATGTAAGTACTCAACTGCCTAATTCGTAGCTGAACATGAGTTGTCGTTTGCTCTTTCTCATGATATATTGTAGATCGTACATTTTGGGGACAAAGTTATTCTTGAAGATCCAATAAAGAGGTACATTTCGATGCAGTTATCTAAAACATATTATGTTTTGTTTATATGTGGTTTTTAATTAATTCATGGAGATTCTAGTCAATGTTGGTTTTGTGGATGAGATTTTTGGTTTTGTTTGTAGAAGAGATGAGCTAACGGTTTAATCCAAGTTAGTTTCTTATATTAAAGACATACTTGATTTTGTCTTCTTGCAATGCCTAGCTGGATCTAAAGGTCCTTGTCAATCATAAATAATGCATGTATAGATTTTTAATGCACTTGAATATATGTATATATATAAGAAGGTGTGCACCCCTGATGTATATGCTGTTAAAAATTGAAGAATTTTTAAAATTTGAAATCAGCGGTTAGTTACATGGGGTCAATTTACAAATGGAAAAAGGTGTGACAAAACTTCAAAAGCTTGTTCACACTAAAAGGCCTATAGTTATAAGAAGGTGTGCACATCCCATGGGTATGTTGTTAATAACTGAAGAAGTCATAAAGTATACAATGTTTTTAATGCCCTTCCTAGATTGAGCTGACAATACCGTGTGTCATTAACTTTGATTAAATAGATTCATCATTCATGTTGTAAGTTTCAGCTATATTTTTCTAGAGTAGGATGCATCCTTGTTGTGCAGTACTCTCTACCAGATGACTAAATCATCTCAATGTTTAATTTATTTTCAGTTGGCCAGTTTGCGATTGCTTGATTGCCTTCTATTCTTCTGGTTATCCCCTTGAAAAGGCTGAGGCATATGCTGCATTAAGGAAGTAAGTTTCTTTCTCTCTTTATTCTCTCCCTCTCCACCTCTTTTTTTTCCCTCTCTCAAATACTTTATATGTTGAGACAACAGGCTTTTTTTAAATAATCGTTGTCTATGAGGGAGGTGTGCCTAGTAACACCCATACAAGCGTAGGCCGTAGGTGAAGCGGGTGCATTGTAAATTATAAATATTTTTATAAAATATATAATATTTATAATAATAAATCTGAAATGGTACCGGGTACACCGAAATGCACTGGTACTGGTACATACCGTTCTGATAATAAAACAGTACACTGTCTGGTAAGGTATTGATAACTTTGGTTCTGTGGCAGGGAGGGGGACCATAATGTCTTGTGAGTTTCTTTTTGGCATTCTTGGGTTTATAGGATCTCTATTTGTGCTTTCATTAAAACAGGAAGTCTGGAAGTTTCTTTTTCTGCTAGTTTTTGACTCTTGTGTATTTATCTCTGAGTACTGTTGTGCATGCATGTGATGCACACTTTACTTTTGTCTACAGTAACATTTTTTCTTACTGTTACATGTTTTACAAGTTTGATGTACCTTGTCAGCAAAACTTCTTGGAATGGATGACAAACCCTTCTTATGAAGTTATCCAAATGAATATATGTTTTTTTTTCAGGTAATTAAATGAATAAAAGGTTACTAGAATGCTGTACATGCTTTGTTTTTTCAGGCCTTTCCTTGTAAATGAATTGGTGCAACAACACCTTCTTCATGATAGAAGGAAGGTATACAAGGTATGCTTTGTGATTTTCCCTCTTTTTCAAGGTTCATATTCATAGTATTGGTGTTTATTGTTTTATGACAATATTTATTGTAATATTGTCATTAGGGCTCTTTAATATCTAAAAGAGGGATTAGCCATTAGGCCTCTTTATTAGCCATTATGATAGGGATTAGCCATTAGGCCTCTTTATTATCTAAAAGTATAAATGTCCTTGGAGGGAGTGGAGAGAACTTAGTCTTTGTGGAGAGAGCCCATTCATTTGTTTGTTACAAATGTTGTTGTTGCTAATGGATGCAATGGCAGTTGTGTTTTGTCATTTTGTGGTCACATCCTTTGAATAGGAGGTGTTTTCTGTGGGGGTACTTTCAACATAATGATCCATTGTGAGTGGACAATGGAGAAACTTTGATTTTGACCACGTTGGTGATACCGCGTGATTCATGTAAAGGGAATTATTTCCCTTCTTCATGGTATTTTAAGAGGAATGGTCTTAGTGGCTTACTGCAAGCTTGTGGGGTTGGCTTGTTTCAGTGTTAGACTGCTTTTATAGGAGACATGTATGATGGGAAGTTTATGGTACTTCAGCATGCATTAGCTTTTCAGCTACATTCAGTGCTTGTGACAGAGGCAATCAGATTAATGCTCCTTCTTTTTCATTTCCTTCTTTCTCTTCTGTCTTCAAAATCAAGCGTCTTGAAACATATGGAATTCCTGTTCCAAGATATGCCCTTGTAAATAGAGAAGTGCCGTATCAAGAGCTGGATTATTTTGTTGAGGAAGATGATTTTGTTGAGGTTCATGGGAGTCGCTTTTGGAAGCCTTTTGTGGAGAAACCTGTTCATGGTAAGCTCTCTCTCTCTCTTCTTCTACCTTTTTTTTATTTTATTTTTTATTTTTTCTATTTTATTTTAAATTGTTCCTACACCGTTGTTAATATTTGAGCACTAATTATGCAATGCTGTCCTTCTTGCATGTGCTATTTTGTTGGTTCATCAATTTGTTTATGTTTACTTAATACATAAACGTGAATTGTAAGAAGAGAGGGAAGTTTCTTCCCATACTGTTGAACAATATTACCAGATCTGTAATGGAGATATTCTTTGGTTGTGCCTCATGTCATTTATGGCAAAAAAATCATTTTTGAGGCATATGATTAGCATGATGATTGCAGTTGCTTGTGGTGTCTTGATGTTGCCTATATTTTAATAGGGCTTTATTATGAGTTTATGAATCTTATTATGATCAAGAGTAAATTTTGAGTTGCTTGATTAATGATATAGATATTTATGTTTTAGCTAGTTACAATTATGTTGATATTTAACTATTTTGGTATCTTAATTAATGTGCAAGTATCACCTTTATAAGTGTGCATGGGTAACAAATTTCAGTTTTGTGCTTTTGTGAAGGTGATGATCACAGCATAATGATATATTACCCTAGTTCAGCAGGTGGGGGCATGAAAGAATTGTTCCGGAAGGTGAGAATTTAGCATGACTTCTTTGTTGGTTTTAATTACCATAAATTGCTTAGATATATACTTTAACTTTTTCTTTGTTATGATTTGTTATTGCGGAAATCTGTCTTGGTTGATATCTTCTGCAAACAAGGTAAAAAAATTATAAGGATTATTCAGTTATCCAGCTTCCATTAAATTGTAAAAACAATACTTTAGAACTATACTTCAAAACTTATATTTTCTGCCGAACATATCCTCCTTTCTTCCATTTTGTGATTACAACAAGCTTGCATTCGTACTGTTTTTTTTTTTTCTCGAAAATTTTCTCAAGTAGATATTGTTGGAGTTGCGCTCTTTCTAATTTGACCACAAAACCATCTGGGCTTGTTGATGTTTGTGATTATTCTTACGTTCCAGATTCATAAAGTTTTTGTTTGTTTGAATTTAGGTTGGTAACAGGTCAAGTGAGTTTCACCCAGAGGTTAGAAGAGTGAGGCGTGGAGGCTCTTATATTTACGAGGAATTTATGCCAACAGGAGGAACAGATGTCAAGGTTTCTGGCCTATGTTTTTGTACTGTTAGCAAATGGATTTCTTATTTTGCACCTTGCTAATGAGGATGGCTTAGGTTATTATTGCAAATTCTTTTGACATCCGTCATTTTGTCAAGTTTTTTAGTTCTGGCATATCTATTGTACTTTTAGATAGTGTGGCTCGGCCCAATGGTTAGACTTTCCATTACGCCCTTGGTGGTGCAGATTTGAGTCACATGAACCACCTCTCCAGAAATTGTGGGTAAAGCAGTGTACATTTTGTTCTTCACAGATCCTGTTTCAGTGGGAGCCTTGTGCACCAGGTCACCGTCTTTTTACATCTATTGTAATTTTAGCACTGCCTTCAGCACCTTAAGAAATATTTTGTCCAGCAGATGAAATTGACCTTATGACCATTGACCAGTGCTTCAACCCACTGTTGGTCAGGGTTTGGACTCCTTGTTTCCCATTCCGTAATAAGAAACAGATAAATGAAGTTCTTAAAATATCAAAAAACTACCCACATTATGGAGAATTTTTAGTTTGTTCTGAAATATGTGAATATGGAAGTATGAAGTTCGTTTTGAAGTTCTATGCAAATGAAATTCTGAAGGATTTAACTTCATGAGCTTGAAGTATGAAATTATTCACGAAGAACGATTTTCTGGTCTTAAAAAAAAGGAATGCTTTTCACTGGGAGGTTCCGGCTTTTCTTGGTCAGTTGTCCTTCCTCATCTTTACAGACAGCAGAAGCTTCTGGAAGTGGGTTTTTCTTAGGTCTCCTAGCTTTTACATGTCATAAGGGAATTTCTGAAGCGTGAACTTTAGAATCAGAGTAACAACTTTTGTGAAAGATTCCGTATTATTTGTAAAAATAGTTTCTTTTTCTTTATTTTTTTTTCCTTTCTTTTTTCATTCTTCTTGCTCCTCTCCTTTCCGTCTTTTCTGATTTTAGTATGCTTTTCAAATACTTGAGGAAAAATTTCAAGAAGAATAAATTAAATGGTTTATACATGTCCATCCCACATGTCAGGTTCTACGTTCAAAGCAAAGAATTTCACATTCTGATTTTTTACACAGAACTGCCTTAGCTTCTGTCAACTTCTTGCAGGTATATACAGTTGGTACTGAGTATGCACATGCTGAGGCAAGGAAATCTCCTGTTGTTGATGGTGTTGTTATGAGAAATCCTGATGGCAAAGAAGTGAGTAATACATGTTAGACATACCTTTTTGCAAAAAAGATGCCTCTTCTTCAACCTCTCTCCTTCCCTCCTCCCTCTTTCTAATTCCTAGGGGTACTGTAAGTGAATTTGCCATTTTGTGTGTGTGTATGAAACCAAAATGAAAAATAAAAAATGTAACCACCATGGAACATTTTCTCATAGGTTCAGTAACTATGTTTCTGTTGCACATTTTGAAAAATTAGTTGTGAAAGGAGTGGAAGCTATTATTTAGGTATCCAGCTAACGATAACAACATGAAGCCAAGAATAAGTCATAGTTGTTCGATTTTCTGGGAAAATAATTTTGGGTTTTCAGTGCCCTCGTTTGTCTTGACTGGTGATCAGTGAACCTTCAAACTGCTGAATTTGGTTAATTAATTTATGTTATTCAACAAAAGGAATGATGGCTGTTTGATTCTCCATATCTGCATGGCTGGTATCTATACTTTTCATCTGAAATAGGAGTTGAGTTTTTGGCAATAGTTAAGCGAACTCAACTAAGCACTGTCAAACTTGATCGAGTTAGAAGCCATTCTCAAATCCTGAACTCATTTCAGTTTTGTTATATTCGTACATTATAAACTCTTGGGATTAGGTTTCTATGCCTAATATCTCGAGTATAATGTGAGGCTTGTAAAAATAGTAAAATTAGGATAATCATTTTAAAAATAGCTGGAAAATTATTAAGATCAGGTTGTGAGCTGAGAACTGCAGGCGAAGCATTTATCTGTAGGTGCATCTATGAAGCGGCAACTAATAACCATGGTTTAGGATTAACAAATGTTTTTGGTACTCCTCATTCCTAGGCTTAAAAAGGAACATATGTGAAGGATATGAAAGTTTACTTCATGTGGCAGGTAAGGTACCCTGTGCTACTTACTCCAACTGAGAAGCAAATGGCAAGAGAGGTTTGCGTTGCGTTTAGGCAAGCGGTAAGACATCTAAATCCTCAAGAAAGTATTACTAATTGTTTATAGTATCAAGGCTTTATTGTTACTACTTTTATTGTTGTTATGATTATATTGTTACATTATTTCTCAGTTGTGATTTAATGTGCTCTGAAATCCCGATTAATAGTCTCACGCTTTTCCCATTTTTCTTGTTTTTATCACACCACTTGTTTCTATGGAATTTCCCACTCAATGTTTTTCACTTTTGATTGTTGCTGATGTTTTAGAATGAAAATAGGTCAATTCCTCAAACTCATATGACTGCTGTTTGCAGAAATTGCTTTGGCATTGGCATGTTGACCACCGTTTCTGATAAAGATATGTCAATTAGATAAGTCCTGCATTTAGTTTAGCTGGCTTTCTTGAGCTTCTGATGTTTCCAGATTGGTTATGCACCTCCATAAATTTTTTCACATGCTTTGTATAGGTGGAAGATGTCATAGAGATCAGCACTTTTATTACGTGCTTTATCTTCTGTGATATTGCTTTTTCTTTTGTTAGAGGACTGAGTACTGACACTATTTCCAATTTTGTAAATTAAGACCGGGAGTGCTAGAAATGATGTGCTTCAGAGCATGCATGCAAGTGCACTTCTACATAAGAAATTATTGTATTGTTTAATGATTTATATTTCTTCATGTTGCTTGTAGGTTTGTGGGTTTGATCTTCTACGTTGTGAGGGGCGTTCATATGTCTGTGATGTGAACGGATGGAGTTTTGTGAAGAACTCCTACAAGTAATAATGGTTATATTTTTCTTTGAATCCGTCACAGTGATTCGCATGTTATTATTTGCAGTGTTGTTGTTTTTCAATATCCATGCTTATTCTTCCTGTTTTTTTTTTTTCCTTCTGTGTATGATATTAAGTTTGCAAGAGGAAGTTGAAGCACTAGCATCACAAAGTTCCTAATCACTGAACGCTTGAGCTACAGCTCATTGGTTCATTTGACACTTTTCCAGTTTCAAATTCACAACTAACCAGTTTCTGCTGAAAAATTTGAGGCCTCTACAAAATCTAAAAATAGGTTCAAGGATGGATCAATAGTGCCCAAGAACTAACTATACAAAAAAGGATGAAAGTTTACTTTTAGATCTGTAAATGGGTTATTTATTTCTTCCCATCAGAATTGCTCTGATCATGCTTTCCCCATACAATTCACATTAAAGCCCTAGGCACCAAAAACCTAGCCTTCCTTCTCTTTCCCACTATAGCTCCCCTCCAAAAATGAAGGAGATCTGTCACCTTCCATGGGAAAACCCACTCTAACCCAAACATGTCACCTCACAGTGAATAAAAAGATTCTCACAGACTCCCCATCATGCCTGCATATGTAACAACAATTAACATGGATTTGATTTTTTCTAATTAAATTATCAATATTGAGAATCTTGCCACAAGTTGTCATCCATACAAAAAATACAAATCTTAGAAGTAGCCTTTGTAATCCAGATTCCTTTCCAAAGAAAAGCTGGCCTCCTTTGACCCATTTTCCAAAGAAAAGCTGACCTCCTTTGACCCTTTACAGCATCAAAATAGGACTTCACCTTAAAGCCTCCGGATTTCGATCTCAACCAATGCAAAGAATTATCTTCCTCACCAATGCGAGATTGGCAAAAAAACATTCAAGAAGATCCACCATCCCCCTAACCTCCCAATCATCTAGCTCTCTATGAGGACCAATATTGTAGTTCTATCTTCAAGTACTTGCTAATTGCTGCCCTTCTTTGATTGCAATGCTATCAATAGCAGGATTGGCTGCCTCCAACTTCTACACCCTGCACCACAATTGACTCCAAAAACTCACTTGGTGTCCCCATTCCCCACAATTTAGAGCTTCTTATTTTTATTTATTTTTTATTTTGATCATTAAACATGATTTTTCACATTAAAGCTGAAGCAGTCAAGTGAACTGGTTTGACTGATAATTTGAGAATTGGTTCTTTCTTTGGTTCAACCTTCTTGTCTGACTGAATGCAATTGGGATCATGAACAATCAACACTTTTGAGCGTGTTATTTAGAACATTGTGCATGCCTGTGTGCACAAACATATTGATACTACAACTGTAACATATACTATCTTCTCCTTTGCTATCTAACTACTGTATTCACTTGTGCTTTTGACTTTACTGTTAAATATAATTATGGCATATCTTCCGAACTGTAGGTATTATGATGATGCTGCTTGTGTGTTGAGGAAGATGTTTCTAGATGCAAAAGCTCCCCATCTTTCTTCAACAATTCCACCAATTCTACCATGGAAAGTCAATGAACCGGTTCAGCCTTTTGAGGGACTAACACGCCAGGGAAGTGGGATTATTGGGAAATTTGGGCAGTCCGAGGAGCTACGATGTGTGATTGTTGTTATTCGTCAGTAAGATATATATCCTTTTTTTTAATAGCTTTATTAGGTCGTATTTCTTGTTTTTTTACTATCTATTCACATTTTTTGTTTGGCAGTGGTGATAGAACTCCTAAACAGAAGGTGAAGTTGAAAGTTACTGAGGAAAAGCTGTTAAATTTGATGTTAAAATACAATGGAGGGAGGCCTAGATCGGAGGTGCTTATTTTCTTTTCTTTTTCTTCATTCTATCAATTTGTTTGTGTAATGCTACTTACTGTTTGTGTCTTTTTTCGGGTAGACAAAACTTAAAAGTGCTGTTCAGTTGCAAGATTTGTTAGATGCCACAAGAATTCTGGTACCACGATCTAGGTATAACTCTGTATGTACAGATAAATTTTTTTGTCACAAGTTACATATAACTTCCAGAAGTTGTAACAAAACTTGTCTTTCAAGCATAACAATCTGCCTTCTTGCCTTCTCTGTCTACTTATGCTACTGTGTTTCAGATTTCAACATGCATAACATTAAGCCTGAAACACCACTAATGCCCACAAACAAAAAATTGTATTTTTATTTGCTTATTGAATTCTGCATTGACAAAATTCGACATCATTTAGACCTGGTCGTGAAAGTGATAGTGAAGCAGAAGACATTGAGCATGCTGAAAAACTCCGTCAAGTTAAAGCAGTTCTTGAGGAGGTACATTCATGTATTCTCTTTCAAATTATGAAATCTGAATTTTATATGCTTATTATTTCTCATTTTTGTTTAGAGGAGAGTCACCTTTTATGGATTAAAGATTTCAATGGCCCCATTTGCATTCAAGTGTGGCAAAATTCAGCCTTTTCTTGATGAGAGAGATGAATATTTCGGAAGAAGAGAAAATCCATGAATTTAACCTTGACCTCATAAACCATCACCCATAAGATCTCATTCAACTAAAAAATTAGAGAACTGCACAGTAAACTTTTTCCTTTAATCCTTTGATGGAAGCATCATTACCCAAAATAGTATTACACTAGACTCTGTCAGGAATGAATTATAGATTAGTTATATCAGGGCAGAGAGATAAAAAGAGATTATAGAATGTTATCAACTTAAGGTGAACATAAAGTGGACGTTCTTCCTTTTTTTTGGAGGAGAGGATTCAGGTATGATTTCAATATGATTTCAAGATGCTTCTATGTTTTCATCCGGTTAAATTCATCGAAATTTCACTGAGAGTCATGGAATTGTCTACTACAGTGGTACCAATACCATAATACTTTCATTGCAATGATGCTACACAGCTATGATTTTTTTTTTTTTAGATTCCTTAGATATTATAATGATTAGGAGTAGATGTATCATGTAACCTCGGTTATAGATTGTCAGATTGGACAACGGACATTCTCATTCCAAATTTGAATTATTTGTGAGTTTTTTTTCTTAATATATATTGAGGTCATTAATGTTATTTTGGGATTAATACTGTACTTAGTCACGGTCAAATAGTTTATTAAACATATGTCTAGAGGTGGTGGTTATGGTTTTTAATTTTCTATGCGCTTAAGACACTCAAGAAGATATGATGGGTGTCTAGAAAATTTAAAAGAGTGGTGAAGTGGGTTGAATGTAAGCTTAGTAATTTATTTATATAGCTATTGAAATGATGATTTTTGGATTACTAATTTCTGTATAGTGAACTAAATTGAAGGTAGTTTGGCAGAGTAAAGGGCTGTGTTTTGTAGAGCTTTCAAAAATTAATTCCACCCTTATATTTGAATGCTATGTTTGGTTTGAGTTTTTAAATCATGATTTCAACTCAATTTTAAAATACATTTTGAAAACATGTTTGGTGAAGCAAACAATTTTTGAATTTTTGGTCTACCCGGTCATTCGCCCGGACATCCGTTGACCGGAATAGTACAATTTTTTTTTTGTTGTTGCCAATTGCCACCTGTTATTTGGGAAAAAAAAAAAATTTATATTTGTTTTTGATATTTTTCAAATATACAAATTATTTTTTTAGACCAAAATGACAAATTATTTTTTTGAATTGAATTTTAAAAAGAGATTGGTTATGAATTTTGAATAGAATTTTCAATAGAGTTTTGAGTTGTGTGTTTGGTTATGAGTTATAAGTTTTTGAATTAAGTTTTGAAAATTCTTTTCAAAACTTATAACCAAACAACTTTTCTCTTCATCAAAAATTCAAAACTCAATTCAAAACTCATAACCAAACAAATTTTCTCTTTTCAAATCATAATTCCAAAACTCACAAACTCAAAATACAACTCTATTCTCAAATCATAATTCTAAAACTCTACCAAAACACTACCTTCTTTCTTGCTTTTATTGTTTTTTTGGGTAGTTGGGGTCTTGTGTTTCCATCTTCACCTGATCAAATGAGTCCTAGTTACAATTGAGTTGCAGGTGTGGCCTGCATCAGATTGTGTCAGAGTATAATATCAACTAGGGAGTTTGTTTGCAACATGGTTCCAAATACTGAAAAAGCTAAGCAGTTTCTCTGATACCAATTGATTTGCCTTTTTGCTCTGAGATATAATTTGTAAAAATTTATGTATTATTGATTGATGTTTATTGATATTTTCTATATTACAATGATTCATGATTCCTATATATAGAAGAGGGTGAGTGTGTAGTAGGTAAGGAGTAGGTGAAGTGGAGGTGGTAGTGGTGTAGTAGGTTAGGTTTAGTGGAGTAGGTTTAAGTGGGTGAAGTAGGTGGAGAGTAGGTGGATTTTAACAGCCCCCCGCAAACTCAAGGGGGATAGGAACTAACCAACTTGAGTTTGGAGAGAGTAACAAAACAAGAAAATACATAAAAATAAAAGAGGATAAGAGACACTGTATGGTCGTGTCAGACCATTGGTGAAGACACTGGATGGTGGTGTTATAACGTTGTAGAGGACACTGTATGGGGGTGTCATAACCATGTAGAGGACACTGTATGGTGGTGTCATAACGGTGTAGAGGACACTGGATGGCGGTGTCAGACCGATGTAGAAGACAGTTTATGGGGTCATGTCGGACCGTTGTAGCAGACACTGTGTGGACAGTTGTTGTGACAGTTTACGGAGTCTTGCTGGACCCTTGTAGAAACTAACCGGAATCAATGTCGGGACAGTTTACAGAGTCTTGTCGGACCCATGAAGGAACTAACCGGAATCAATGTCGGGACAGTTTACAGAGTCTTGTCGGACCCATAAAGGAGCTAACCGGAATCAATGTCGGGACAGTTTACAGAGTCTTGTCGGACCCATGAAGGAGCTAACCGGAATTAATGTCGGGACAGTTTACAGAGTAACCGGAATCAATGTCGGGACAGTTTACAGAGTCTTGTCGGACCCATGAAGGAGCTAACCGGAATCAATGTCGGGACAGTTTACAGAGTCTTGTCGGACCCCTAAAAAGTCGCACCCTCAAAAGGCGTGCCCAATCTTTCAAAAGGCGGGCCATCAAAAGGCGTGCCCAATCCATAAAAAGACGTGCCATCAAAATGAGTGCCCAATCCATAAAAAGACGTGCCATCAAAAGGCGAGCCCAAGTCATAAAAAGATGTGCCGGACATGATGGCGAGGCACGTGAGTGCCTTGGCTGGCGCGCCCGTTTGTCGTCTGGCGTCAAGTGGCGCGCGATACGCGTGGCTGCCCCGTCTATTTAACCAAGGTTGATGCTGAGGCTGAGGCAGACAAAAAACTTCTGAAAATCCTCTGAAAAAAAACTCTTCCTTTACTGAGAGAGAAACTCTGTAATACTCTGTAACCAACCCGTCTCTGAAACACTCAGCAACATGGCCTCTTCTTCCCGTCCAGCTACCCAGAACATGGCCTCCTCTTCCCGTGGTCTGCTCACGCTCTTTCCAAAATTGAACGAGTCCACAAGAGAAATAACTGGTGCGGTGGCCAGTGAACCTCAACCAAACACCTCTGGTTTTGCTCCGTTAAACTTTCCGATGCGGTCGGTGGAGCAAAAAATGGCGGTGCAAACTGATATTGAGGCCAATCAGTATACTCTGAAGTCATGTGTGGAAACCATGACTGCGGTCACAAACCTGTCGCACCGGCTGCAGAGCAGGACAAATGAGGTGCAACAGTTAAACTCCCAGCTGGCTCTGCTCCAACGCATGTATAAGGATGCGCGAGCAGAGATAAGTGTGCTAAAGACAAAAAACAAGGAGCTGAAGCAGAAGGCCACCGTGATGTTCCGATTTGGAGGTCTACCATATGCTGTAGTGGAGGAGCAGGGAGGAGGCAACTTGCTTGGTGGTCTAGGAAGCACGGAGGCCACACCGGCAAGGACCACCCAGGACGGAGGCAAGAAGAAAAGACCGGCGGCTGAGTAGAGAAGAAAAATCCCACTGTGGGTGTGGTAGTTTTGTTTTTGTTTGTGTGGGTTTTTTTTTTTGATGTAAAAGTGTGATCGGGGTTGATCCCCTGATATGAATAAAATGACAAGGTTGTGGAATGTCGTTGGTGTTATTTTGTGGTGTTGTTTTGTTTAATAAGAAAAATAAAATAAAAGAAAATAATGGATAAAGAAAATAGAGAAAAATATTTGTGGATGAAATAAATTAAGAGAAAGGAGAGATATGATTAAAGTGGGTTTGAAAGTGGGAAAAGATGAGAGAGAGGGAGATAGAGTGGGTGCATGATGATGATGTTGGGTCCATGGAGAGAGAGAGAGAGGGATGTCCAAGAAGCTTGTGCTTTTGACAGTTACACATTACCCAAGCTGTATGTGAAGATGCATGTTACTGTCTTACACTTCTGCAGGCTTGGTATTCTTTGTGGGGCACTTGCAACACGTGACATTGAAAATTGTATTCGAAAAATGATGACATCTCCAACATGAAACGTCTTGGAAGCAGCCCAGGCCTTGTAATCAATATTCCCAATGATGGTTCAACCAGCGGAGTCCCCAACCTTGTACACTGCTGCCATTGAAACCTTCAAGCCAGCAAACATGGCTACCAACAACAGAGCCACAGCTCTACACCCCACACCCAAATCCATGGCTAAGAGAGAGAGAGCAAATCGGGAAAAAAACAGCAGTGACGAGCAGAAAAGCAGCGCCAGAAACGCCAACAACGACGACGACGAGTAAGAGTACAACCACGGATATGTGAGAGGCGAGGTGAACGGCGATAGAGGCTAGACGATGATGCGGGTGCCGCCGCCGACATAGCGGAGGAGGGGTGTAAGAAAATGTTGAAGAAGTCAAGGTATGTGTAGAAAATAAGCGGAATAGGTTGAGGTCCGGCGGGCGGCCAAGGCGAGGTTGCCGCCCGCCGGTGAAGCGAGAAATACTAAGGTCTTAACCTTGCTCTGATACCATGTAAAAATTTATGTATTATTGATTGATGTTTATTGATATTTTCTATATTACAATGATTCATGATTCCTATATATAGAAGAGGGTGAGTGTGTAGTAGGTAAGGAGTAGGTGAAGTGGAGGTGGTAGTGGTGTAGTGGGTTAGGTTTAGTGGAGTAGGTTTAAGTGGGTGAAGTAGGTGGAGAGTAGGTGGATTTTAACATAATTTAACCAACTTCGTTGGCAATTTGAATATTTGGTTGAATTGCATGTTAAAGGCCTGAGGACGATTGATGGACGAACCATTATTTTATTATTTTGGCACTTCAGAGTCCCAAGCTAATGTCCTGGAATGAGGTATGGATTTGATGATAAATATTTTGGATTTAACAATTGTTTGCAAGTCAAAGAATTCACTAAATAAGTAATATTGGGCAATTTTCTTATTGATTTTTGAAAAATGGCACGACCTTGCATAGAGAGCAGCAGGTGTATCTTTTAGATGACTTGATTGGTTAGGCTTGTTTTCCCTCCACTGGGACTCTTTCGTTGTATTCTTTTGCATCAGCTTGATGCTGCTTTCTAATAATATTGCATTTATTTATAAAAAAAAATAAATAGCAGCAGGTGTATCAGTTTTGGTGTTTTTATTACTTTCTACCTTATGTTTTGGAAAATCTGTTAGGCAATTATGAATTTATGTGTTTGCATGTGAACATATATGCCGTTGCAACTTATTTCTTGGAATTTCTACTTTTTGCTGTTTATTCCGAAAGCATTGTGTTGTTGTATTCTAAAGGAGTATTATGCTATCTTAAAGAAATCGCATATTTTAGATGAGTTTCAGACAATTCATCACATAGAAGATGGGGCATCTTACTGTTTGGTTGTCTGCTACTTTCCTGAAATTGTTTAGGTTGTAAGTGAACATTCCTGGCCATTGCTAGGAGAACTACAATCAAACTTCTTTTCATTTGGTATTGGCTTGGAAGTTGGAGCCATGTTCTATATCTGTTACTAAGACCAATGTAGTTATATTCAAACCTAGATAAATAGCTTAGTGAACCATGTTCATGAACCTGTTACTAAGATCAATATAGTTATATTTAAACCTAGCAAATGGCATAGTGAACCAAAAAGACTCTAGCACATATTTTTAATAGTAGTGTGTTCTGATTAGTGACATTTAACCAACTAGGCAACAATATGCTTCAACTGGTATTGAATGCCTGACTATACATTGAAGATGGGCATAGAACGTTATCTTTACATTTAGATTTAGGTAAATTTCTCCATTTTCTTAAATACATAACCAGAGCTCAAACTGTATATGTTTTCTGTTTGACCTATATATGTTTGGGCATCCAGGGGGGACATTTCTCTGGCATTTATAGGAAGGTTCAACTAAAGCCATTAAAGTGGGTTAAAGTTCCAAAAAGCAATGGGGAAGGTGAAGAAGAGCGTCCTGTTGAAGCACTAATGGTTCTTAAATACGGGGGTGTTCTTACACATGCCGGCAGAAAGCAGGTGCTAACTCTTAATCAGATCATTCATTTGTTGGTGTGGACCTCTTTACACTTAAATGAGGACTCTGATATTTATTGTTCTTAAGAATTAATGATTTGTGTTGTACTTATACATAACCTTTTACCATTGTTCTGCTTCATTAATATGCTGCTCATGTGTTTTGGTAGGCTGAAGAACTGGGTAGATATTTCCGCAACAACATGTATCCAGGTTAAATTCTTTAATGAAATCATTTCTGAAGATTGGTACTTTGGGGTTCTTAATTTAGTAATTAAATGGAAGATAGTGGAAGATTATAGCAATTACAGACTTTTATTTGACTGTCATTAATTGGTAGGAATTCAGTACATAGCTTGTTTGTTTTCATTGTACTTCAATATGTCACATCATAATGATGCCTGATCAATGGAAATATACAGGGATATTGATAAATCTGAGTGGTGCTACATTCCATGGTACTTGTTATAGCCTTTGTTTTGCATGTTTCACATCAAAGGTTAGTTTAGGTTTCTATGTTTAGCTTTTAATTTGAGGTCGCTTGAGCTTCTTTTAGGCCAGAATTGTTACAGGGTCTTGGTTAGATTTTTGGAAGTGAGGGCACTCTCACGCTTATATACTGCGCATTACTTTTGTACCCAGGCTATGGGGGACTTCGCTTCACATCCTCTGTTACGCACATCATGCTCACTTGGCAGCACATAACACGTGCAGGCCACTTTTTGTGGAAGTATTCATGATTGGTGGTCCTTGTTTGTTTTGCTTGTGTTTCAGTTGGGTTCTTTCTGTATTCTGTATCTGCTTGCTAGTTGGGTTCCTCCTGCGATGTGTAATTTTTTAGGAGGATTTACGTGTAGGTCCTAATAGGTGGACTTATTATCCAATAGGTCTTGTGAGAATTAATGGCATTTTTCATTAAACACTATTAGAAAATGTCACTAATTGTTAATTTTCAGTGGCGGTTTGAAAATTGTCACAAAAAATGTCACTAATTATAAGTTTTAGCGACAGTTTAAAAAAATCATTACAAAAAAATGTTACTAATTTTCAACTTTTAGCGACAGTTTGAGAAATTCGTCACAAAAAATGTCACTAATTGTAAGTTTTAGCTACAATTTATAAAATCTGTGACAAAAAGTCGCTAGTTGTCAATTTTTAGCGACATATGCAAAAAATTGTCACAATTATTTTTATCAACGATTTTCTGGGACTTGATGGGAATTAAGTCTAACTATTAAGACCTATTATTAGTTTACCCATTTTTTTATTCCTAGTTTCATTAAAATAATGTTGATTTTTTATATGGTCATATAAAAATATTTTTTAAAACACTATTTAACGGATCACTAATGAGTCGTCTTGTAGTTTTTAGAAAAATGTTGTGTCTGTGTCCCATGTCTGTATTCAAGCTTCCTAGCTCACATTCTTACTCGGCTCAGGGATGCATGTCATTGTTCATCTCCAGAAGAAGGGATCTGTGGCCTTTCCTATAATTTATAGGAGATATACCAGAAGATTTTGAGGTCCAAAAATCTAGGGCAAGGGGAAGTTGCCATTCTCCAGAGGTCACATCCCCCAGTTTCATAGAGGGTCAGGCACCAGATCCATATAATGATTAGGAATCATTCATTTTTCATTTTTACTTTTGTAAAAAGTTGTGCAAAGTGGGAAGCTTTTTTATTTTTTCATAAATATATTGCTCATCTTTTAGGGTTGCTGAATCTACATCTCTAGTTATCTGCTTGTATACTATGGGACCATTAATCCTTTTTCTTTGTAGAATACATAATTTCCCATAGCCAAATTGATCAAGTATTAGCTTTGTATGTATAGGAATCTTAGATTGGAGAAACCATATTGTTTTCTGTTGTAATTTTTCCTCTCTAAAAAAATTGCTCATAGTTGGACCTCTTATTCTAGTACTCTGCTTGTATCCTATTACTGGGTAACATCAATCGTTTTCTCCTAACAAGATACATGCTTTGCTATAAACAAACTGTGGAAACTGACAATAATTTTGGCCATTCCATTTGTATCTCCCATATTTTTCTCGTGGGTTTGATTAATTAAATAAATGCATGGGAAGGCATGCTAGTATTGATGTTGCCACTTTTGAAAGGCATTATGAATTACAAGAGTTGTGGTGCTCTTTGTCAAAGCCTCAAGAGTGGAAGGTTGATTTGTGTCAGACTTCCTGCTATGTAATATATCTCGTTATTGAAGTCATTTTTCTGAGCATTTCATGTCATGTATTTGCACTTGATTGACATGTTATCAAAATTTTAACAGGCTCTTGGAAAGAAACAAAGAAGGTCTGGATACCATTCTGGTTTCTTAGCCCCATTTGCCCGTGTATACATATAGAATGGGTTGCAAATGGAAATTGGACAAAATCCCTACAGATAAAAGTAATGAGGAGTAAATACAAGCTGAGAGACTTGAACCTAGGACCTCCCAAAACTAAAGCTTTGAACAC
Organism: Camellia sinensis; assembly: GCF_055761805.1. Lineage (NCBI taxonomy): Eukaryota > Viridiplantae > Streptophyta > Magnoliopsida > Ericales > Theaceae > Camellia > Camellia sinensis. The sequence goes on along the minus strand of NC_138961.1, from coordinate 241,242,759 downwards.
TAACAACAGAAAACTAGTTAACTAAAAAGCTTAGCTTTTGGGAATGTGCCAAGCAAATATCACTGTGAATTCTACCCTGACAAATTCAACTTGTAGGTTGTGGTTTTTCATTTGCAGTAGTGTGCAAACAACTCTATTAGCTTTCTAGTAAAGTCCAATTAATTTGCCATGATACTAATTTTATAGCTGCTTCTTTTCTCCCCCAAATTTTAGGTGAAGGAACTGGCTTGCTTCGCCTTCATAGTACATATCGCCATGATCTTAAGATATACAGCTCTGATGAAGGTCGCGTACAGGTATAGCTTCTGGTGTATTTTTTTGGTATCTTTAGTTTAATTTTCAATTGCTTTCCTGGTTTGTGCTCTAACTTTTCAGTCTATAGGAATTTTGATGATGAATTCCCCTTCGCCTCTAAACACTGTCATCCAAGTTTTATGTGGTTAAAGTCAATGCCATAACATCATTAGCTTGACTTTTGTGTTCTTTATAACTGACTTCATTTATTAGATATCTGTTGATGATCCTACTTGATTGGGACACAAGGCTTAGTTTGGTTTGGTTTGGTTTCTTGGCAGATGTCTGCAGCTGCATTTGCCAAAGGCCTCCTAGACTTGGAAGGACCACTAACACCAATCCTGGTACAGCCTTTTTGCCCCAAGGTTTTCTTTCTGCTTGTTGACTTGAGTATTGTATGACTGAGATGGTCTATTTTTTTGAAGGTTTCACTTGTTAGCAAGGACTCTTCTATGTTGGATGGACTTGACAACGCCAGTAATGAGATGGAAGAGGCTAAGGTTTTTTGTCCTTCTATGGCTATGCTCTGGTATTCATGTCTATACATACCTATATATATATATATATATCAGGTCAAAAATCATTTCTCATATATGGTAGTCATTTTCAAAGAAACTGTTCTATATTCAATTTCTGAAAAAAAAAAGATATTGGGGTAAAAGAAAAGAGAAGGTAGGTCTGAGAAAAAGGTGATGGAAGGAATCGAAGAACAAGTTTGTGCTATGGGCCTATGGTAGGGGTAATGGAGTTGTTGAGCGGTCAGAGCTGAGGGAAATAATGGCTGCCTGTGGCCATGGTGGTTGATGTTTTAGAGTTAGGTGGGTAGTGGTGGATGTGGCCACCATCAGCCACTAGTGATAGTGAAGAAGGAAAAGGTGGCCACTGATGGGTCGCCGGAGGTTAAGTAGAAGGATGTGGGGTGATGAACCTTATTTTCAGATATCAAAGAAAATATTAATGAGTACAGGAGCAGCCAAGATTGAAAACTTCTGGGCAACTATTTTTGTATCGGGACGATGGTGAGGTTGTATCGGGAGCTATCCTCAGAACTGAGGATCGAACAGAAGCTCATTATTATACAGATTGATGAAAAATCTAGAGGGAGCATAGTAGAGATTATAGAGAGGAATAGAGCGCATAGTTTTTCGTTGAAGATCGATTTGGGAGGAGTGAGCTGGGCTGTCCAAGCGCTTCAGCAGTTGGGGTCAAGCTTCAGAGGAGGATCTTTTTTTAGCAAGTATCGTAGTAGTTCTGCGGTTTTCTGGTTACAAAAGTATACAAATGATAAGGGTGTTTTTGTTGAGATGTCAAAATGGGAGGGAGGTATTAAAAAAGGCAACATCATTCTTCCAGCAGGGTATAATGGTCGTGGGTGGTTTCAAATTGCTACAATGCCTCGTAAAGTCATCGGCATTGACACCAAGGCAAATTTCAAAGGTATGGAAGTCAGGGCTGATTTCATAAAAGAAAAACTGAGCAAGAACGCAAAGGAGAGTTTTATGGATAGAAAAACAGGGGCAAACAGAGGTAGGAGTTGTGTTGATTTGTTCACTGTGAATGGGCTAGGTAGTTTAAAGAGTGATTTGGAGAGGGCTGTTGTATGTACAAGGTATGATTTTTCAAGTAGTTGGGTTCAAATTGAGAAAAATCTGAGCAAGTATTTAAAGATAAATATTGCTTTAAGGCCATTCCAACTCAATTGAGCTCTGTTCTGGGCTAGTAACATTGAGGAGGCGAACTTTCTGGGAGAAAAGGGTCTGAGATTCTTTGACAAAGGTGTGGCAGTTAGCTTGGAGAAGTGGTCTAACGAGATGCATGTTAAATCTGAGGTCATCGTTTCTTATGGAGGGTGGATTGCAATGTGTGATTTGCCTTTCACTCTTTGGAATGACCAGGTTTTTCAGATCATAGGTGAGAGATGTGGTGGTTTGTTGGAAGTTGATCGAAGAACCATTGCTCTGGATAATCTTTTTGAGGCTCGGTTAAAAGTCAGAGGATTCGATTTTGGTTTTCTGCCGGCGTTCATGGAGGTGAAGGTGGAAGGACGATCGGCAATGGTTCGTCTGAAAGCTTTGTCCAAGACAGCACGACGCCAAGTGGAAGAGTGGCCTAAGGTTTTCCGACTAGTGTCCACAGGCGATCCTATCGCTGCCGACATGGAAGCTGATGGGTCTGGAAGGACACGTGGAAGCTGGGTAAAGGGAAGTCGAAAAGGCGAAGGAGTGGAAGGGTCTGGCGGCAGAGTCGGTGCTGTAGTAGAGGTAGGGGGAAGACCAACAGTTAGGGGGATCAAAATGATATTGAATGGGCCACAGAAGGGTTATGATGGGCCGAATGAAATTCTGGGCTCAAGTGATTCACGAACTGTGGGCTTGGAGGGTAGTTATCAGAAGCCCACTTCTGTCTGTCCAACAGATGGGCCATTTTCTAAAAGTTCTAAGGAATATAATGGTGGGCCTATTAGAAGTGATAATCTCAAGTTAAATGAAGTGGGCCCAGTGGGTTATATGAGCGGGGCTCATATCTTGGAGGAGGGATTTAGGGTTGAGATTCAACCATTGGGAGCTGAAGTTCGAACCGATTCGATTAAAGACGAAGGACGACTACCTGGAGTGGGAGAGGTCCAACGACGATGGTCGTCTGGGTCGAAAGGGGGTGTCGAGGGCGAAGGTGATGACTATTTACAGGGGGCCAGTCAGGATCGATTAACGCAGGAGGAGATTCAGCTTGGTTTAGCTGATAGGGTGGATGTCATTGTCGAAGGTGAGCAGCGATTAGTGGCGGAAGGGGATGAGTGGGTCAATGAAAGAGGTGAAGTAGACATTGATGCTGAAATGCTGAGTCAAAAGGTGGATGAAGGGTGTTTTGATCCAAATGAAGTGCTGCAAGCCTTGAACATATATGGGTCTGGGTCTGAGGAGAGTTCAGAGTATGAATCTGGTTCAGGCCGTGAAGAAGAAAATCAAGGAGAGTCTGATCTCGAGCTTATTAATCTCTTTACTGAGAAGGACAATGTTGAGGAAGAAGAAATTGAGAAGGGCATATCAAGGAGGATGAAATTCAGGAGGTCTCTGAAACAATGAATCATGTCAGTGACTCTGTTAATCATGGTTTTACAGAACTGTCACCACAGAGAGGTCATGTTGTTATTCCTGATTCTTCTTCTCTTGGGGATGGGAAGGGGGTTTCTCAGTGTCTTGCTCTCAAGTGTTCTGTCAGGGGAAGGGTTGATAGAGGAGTCATTCCAGATACCTCTGGAGCCATGAGGGATGTTCCTACCAATAACCCTGTATCCTATAAAGCTAATATAAGTGCAGGCCAAGCAAATGATGTTCAGAAGGTGTTTCTGTAATACATTCGCACAAAAGTGGCTGTATTTTTAGTAGTATGAGGGATAGTGAGGCAGAGACAGAACGTTGGTTGATGGAGTTGAGTAAGTATGCGTCATGTCCAATTGGGGAGAATGAAGTACCCCATTTCAAGCATTTGCTTCAAGTTATGGGGCTATCCCTAGTAAGTTTAAATGGGAAGGGTGATGGTAGTGGAGTGAATAATAGTGTCACTACAGAGGAGAGTACTAGACGAGGAGGGGTTTCAGTTAGAAAGGGGGCCAGGGAGTTAAGGAGTTTGGGGAGTACAATTAATTATGAAAGGAGGCATGTGAAGGTTAGGGGTGACAATGACTACCAATGAAGATTGTTAGCTGGAATGTGAGGGGTTTGTGGTCCCGAAAGAAAAGGGGGATCATTAGGGATTTTTTGAGGAAACATCAACCTAATATTCTCATTTTTCAAGAAACTAAAGTACAGTCTTGTGATAGGTCTTTTATTAAAAGTATTTGGGGAAGTAGGCATAAAAGGTGGGCTTTTGTACCGTTAGTGGGAAGGTCAGGAGGTATTTTAAGTATTTGGGATGAGAGGGTTGTGTCAGAGTGTGAATCAGTAGTTGGTGAGTTTTCATTATCAATTAGGTTTTGGAATCTAGATCTCAGTGAGTGGTGGTTGTCGGGGGTGTATGGTCCAAGTGGCCCTCCTAGGAGAAAGGTTTGGTGGGATGAGTTATATGGTTTATTTGGGTTATGTTCTCCTAATTGGTGTTTAGGAGGGGACTTTAATGTAGTTAGGAAGGTCTCGGAAAAACTTAATGGGAATAGAATCAATAGGAGTATGAGAGATTTTGATGGCTTTATTAGAGGGTGCGAGTTGGTTGACCCTCTTCTATTTAATGCCAGGTTCACATGGTCTAATTTAAGGGAAAGCCGGGTATGCTGTCGTTTGGATAGATTTTTATTTTCTTTGGGGTGGGAGGGGGTTTTCCCTAATGTCAGGCAGGAAGCATTACTAAGATTGGTATCTGATCACTGCCCAGTGATGGTTGAGAGTTGTCCTTTTAGGTGGGGTCCGACTCCATTTAGATTTGAGAATATGTGGTTGGAACATCATTCATTTAAAGAGATCTTTGAGGAGTGGTGGAACTCTACTTCATGTCAGGGGTGGGAGGGTTATAGATTCATGAGTAAGTTGAAGGTGATTAAAGAGAATGTGAAACAGTGGAATAGGGAGGTTTTCGGGAACTTGGAATCAAATAATATCAGACTTTGTGTAGGATTGAGGAGATAGATACTTTGGAGATGTAAGGGAGTGAGATTGAGACATTGAGGGGAGAGAGGAGGGAGTTAGGTTTGAAATTGGAAGAGTTGACTCTTAGGGAGCAGATTTTTTGGGCACAAAAAGCAAAGGTGAAATGGCTTAAGGAAGGGGATGTTAGTTCAAAATTTTTTCATAAAATTACGGAGGGGAAAAGGAAGAAGAAATTCATTAAACGATTGGAAGTTAGGCCAGGTGTAGTGGTGGATAGAGAAGAACAAATAGTTCAGGGGATTTTTGATTTTTATTCTAATTTGTTTTCGGCGGATGATATTGTTAGGCCTGGGATAGATGGGCTTGAGTGGCAGCCTATTAATCAGGAAATTGCAACGTGGTTAGAGCGACCTTTTGAGGAAAGTGAGATTAGGGAGGCAGTTTTTGAGTGTGATAGGGATAAGGCTCCGGGTCCAGATGGGTTTTCCATGGCTGTTTTTCAAGATTGCTGGGAGGTGGTGAAGGGGGATTTGGTAAGAGTTTTCATGGAATTTTATGAGACAGGGGTGGTGAATTTATGCACAGATGCCACTTTTATCTGTTTGATTCTTAAGAGGGTTGGAGCCATTCGAATGGGAGACTTTAGGCCAATTAGTTTAACTACATCTCTTTACAAGATTTTGGGTAAGGTATTGTAAAAAAGGTTGAGATGTTCTGTAGGGGATACAATTTCTCATACACAGGGGGCTTTTGTGCAAGGTAGACAGATTCTAGATGTGGTTTTGGTGGCAAATGAGGTGGTTGAGGAGTATAGGAAGTCGGGGAAGGTAGGCATTGTGTTCAAGGCAGATTTTGAGAAAGCGTATGATCATGTAGATTGGCGTTTTTTGGATTTCGTGATGAATAAGAAAGGGTATGGTGAGAGATGGAGATCTTGGATTAGGGGTTGTTTGGTGTCTTGTAATATGTCGGTAATAGTTAACGGTAAGCCAGGGAATTGCTTTAAGGCCACGCGAGGGTTGAGACAGGGAGATCCTTTATCTCATTTTCTTTTCATTTTGATAGTAGATGTGTTAGGTAGGATGATTGACAGAGCTATAGAGATGGGCTTGTTTGAAGGCTTATAGATTGGTAGAGATAGATTGAGTGTGTCGCATTTGCAATTCGCGGATGACACTATTTTCTTCTCTACGGGGGACGAGTGCCAAGTGGCAAATCTTTTTTCTATGGTAAGGCTTTTTGGGGTGATTTCAGGGCTTAAGGTTAATTTAGAAAAGAGTAGGGTGGCGGGTATTAATGCTGACCCTAGACTGATTCAAAGTGTGGCCGATTTGATTGGTTGCAGGATTGAGACATTTCCTATGAAGTATTTAGGCCTACCACTGGGAGGTAATCCAAGAGGTGAAATGTTTTGGAATCCAGTGGTGGATAGGATAGGTAAGAGGTTAGAAGGGTGGAGTAGGGCCTTATTGTCCCGTGGGGGTAGGTATACCTTGGTTAAGACAGTGTTGAGTGGAATTCCTATTTATTTCATGTCTTTGTTCAAGATTCCGGTCAAAGTAGCAAAATTCATAGAGAAGCTTATGAGGGACTTTCTGTGGGAAGGGAAGGATGAAGGTAGGAAAGATCATTTGGTGAAATGGGAAACAGTGTCATTACCAAAGGAGAAAGGGGGATTGGCAGTTAGTAATATACTGGCTAGAAATATGGCTTTATTGGGCAAGTGGTTATGGAGATTCCCAATTGAGTGTGATTCATTATGGCATGCAGTTGTCAAAAGCAAATATGGGTTGCATGTTAATGGTAGGGACTCTCAGGTGGTTTCTAGGGGTAATGGGCGTGCTCCGTGGAAGTCTATCTCTCATAATTATCCAATTTGGTCCCAATTCATTTCTGTGAGGGTGGGTAAGGGGGATACGGTTAGATTTTGGGAAGATGTTTGGGTGGGTTCTTTGTCCTTCGCTGAATCCTATCCGCTTCTGTATAGAATTTCTCAATCTCATAATTGTTCTGTTGAGTCTGTGGTGGTTTCTTTGTTGGCCCCTCGTTCGTGGAATTTTAATTTTTTCCGGAATCTTCATGATAGGGAAATTCCTGAGTTGATATCTTTATTGTCAAGGCTTGAAAATGTTTCTTTGTCTCCAACTTTGGAGGATCAATGGTTTTGGAATATTCATTCGTCAGGGTCTTTTACTTGTAAATCTTTCTTGGATAAAATCATTGATATTCGGCATGTACCTCAGTTTTTGTTTCATAAGAAGATTTGGAAGGCATGTGTTCCTCTTAAGGTGAAAGTGTTTATGTGGATCTTGGTTCATGGGGGTACTTTGACAAATGATTCATTGCAAAAGAGGAGACCTTCATGGTATCTTAATCCTCAATGGTGCACAATGTGTTGTAAAAGTGGAGAATCATTGGATCATCTCTTTTTGCATTGTTCGGTGGCAAGGTTGTTATGGAATAGGGCGTTTGGTTTGGGCAATGTACAGTGGGTGGCTCCTAAAGGTGTTGCTCAAATATTATTATTTGATTTTCAAGTTTTTGGAAGGTCAAAGAGGGCTAAAGTTCTTTGGAGTAGTGTGGTTTTTGCAATCTCCTGGGTCATTTGGTTGGAGAGGAATGGGCGTATTTTTGAAGGAAGGAATAGGGATATAGACTATTTATGGGATAGAGTGAGATACTTGGCATCTTTTTGGGCTTCGGCGAGTCCTGTGTTCCGTGGGATCCCTTTGTTTTTGATCGCTTCAGATTGGGTGTCGGTTTGCTTTGAATAATTTGTGGTTGATGGCTTTTTGTTTTTTGTTTTGTTTTTTGGATGTGTTTTTCCTTTTTCCTGTTTGAGGATGCCTCATCCTCTTGGCCTTGTGCCTTAATAACATTTTCTTGTCTGTTGCTGATAAAAAAAAATGAACCTTATTTTCGGATCAACTAAATTTCTGTTCTGGATTTCAGAAATTCCTGATTGAAAATTACCTTGCTACTATTTTATTATCTTAGAATTTATTTCTTTTTATATTTCACCAGGCCAGGTTGAATGAGATCATAACTTTGGGAGCAAAGGAAGTTCATAGCAATGGATCATCTGATGCACCTTGGATGGTTGATGGAGCTGGACTTCCTCATAATGCTTCTGAGCTTCTACCCAAATTGGTAATTGGAATTTTAGCAAAGGTGGATTGATGCAGTGCATATTTTGATTTTTAATTTTAATTGGTTGATAAAATGGAATATTTTCTTGGAACCTGGCACAGCTTAACGGAAAGTGGTTGATTCCTTTTCCTGTCATGTAGTGTGGTTTTTGTTCTCATTATGCTGAATTATACAGTGGACGTTTCAAAGTTTTGTACTCTTTTCACCTCCCTATTTTACATGCTGTTTCTCTTCATGTCATTGGTTCAGTTCAAATTCCTTAATTGGAAAATAGAAAATTGTTCCTAATTTTGGTTATCCCTTCATTTTTTTTTTTAATAAAATATGTTTCAAAATAGGTGCAATTGACTAAGAAGGTCACTGAACAAGTGAGACTACTTGCTAAGGATGAAGATGAGAAGCTTGCAGAGACAGCATCATATGATGTAATTCCACCATATGACCAGGCAAAGGCCCTTGGTAAGACAAACATCGATGTTGATCGTATTGCTGCTGGATTACCCTGTGGGAGTGAGGGATTTCTTCTGATGCACGCTCGTTGGAGAAAACTTGAGAGAGACGTGTATAACGAGCGCAAAGAGTAAGTTTTTAAAGTATATAACAACCATCAGTCATCTTGGAATATTTAGAAACTTTCCAATATGATGATGACAGACATTTCACAAGAGTAGTTTTGATTTTGATCAGAAAAGAATTAATTATTGGAATATGTATAACAACATTGTGGATATGATTGATTTGACATAATAGACAGGCAATTTTGATTGACAATTTGGATTCACTTGCAGACGGTTTGATATAACACAAATTCCGGATGTTTATGACTCTTGCAAGTAAGTGATCTACTTGTATTTTACATTAGAAGCACACTATAATAAGTTCTATGTTTATATACTTTTCTAAGTTACCAATAAGGAACAAGAAGCTATGCACAGTTTGCAAACCGAGTTCTAACTTGTTCTAACTTGAATAAGATCCTCGGCAAAACTATCTTTCTTATTTTTTTGGATTAACCTCGGTAAAACTATCTTAGCAATGTCCTCATTGTGTTTGCAGGTTATTATTACTTGTCATGTTTCACTTTTTTATTCTCCATATGCTTCTTTTGAGAAATTGCCTGTTTTATTTTTTAACAGAAAATTGTCTGTTTTTATGTTGATTTTTTTAACTATTTACTCAGTTATATATATACATGTGTTTGCGTGCTTATGAATTTTTAATATACAAGATATTTGAACTTGCTGAAATTTTACCATAAATCATAAGATATGGTTTTTTATGAATTGGGTTTGTGGTTTTGTTGTCTGTTCATTGTAACAATACTTTTCTAGGTTCAATATTCTTTATGGTAAAAAAAAAGACTCACCTTGACTCAAGCAATCCTTAATTCAATTATGTGGGATCAGCTATACTGTCAGCTGCACCAATCTTGTATTGTTTTCTGCTCAAAGCCGACGTTTATAATAAACATGTGTTGTTGTGTATCTTTTTTCTGTCTCAATGCCTCTTATCCTTGTTCATTTTTCTTCTTGGGTGACATGGTTACAGCATGTTTAAAGAAGATTTTAATTGTTCTAGTGTATAAAATAAAAAGGTGACTCTTGTCAAGTAAGGGGGTGGGGAAACAAGATGTAGCACCCCATTTTGTGTTTAGCCTACGGAGTAGCCCTTTGCTAGAGGACTCTCTTCTCCCTTGGTATAGCAACTAAAAAGAGAAGATATAGGGCTCATGGGTTGATGAGTGGTGGTGTTGAGTTGGTTCAGCGAGAGGCCGTTCGGGGTATGCCTTGGCACATAAGGACATGTTCAGTTCTTTAGGTGAGTTGTGTGAGAGAGATTGCGGAATCCACTGGGTTTTATGATTGACAATTGTAGTCTCATGAATAATGTAGGCTCCAAGTTTTTTTGATGGCCGATATTGTGAGAATATTATGTTACTTATGGAAATATATTTTAGATAGATTGTGAATATTAGATTGATTGCATTTCCTATTTCAGATTAGGGTTAGGATTGCTATATATATTGGTTGTAATCTTTGTATTAGCACAAGTTGAATATATAGAATTATTCATAAACTTACATGGTATCAGAGCCACATCCGAAGCCCTATGTTTGGCCTTGATCATTCGAAGTCCTTCCTTTGTGTTCACATCTGTTGTTCGAAGTCTTCTCTGGGCTTCTCCGAAGTTGCGAAGGCCTCTCTATTCTCTGGTCTTCTTCATAGTCGCGACTTAGGGTTTGTGGATCTCTTTGGTTCGTGGGTCGCAATCAGCTTCAGTCATCATCAGCAACTCGCGATCAGCTTTAGCCTCCTGCTTCATCGCGACTCAGTCTTGGCACTTCTGGTTCGCGAATTCAGTCCCTCTGGCTTACAAACGTCATCGTTGTGTGTCTGATTCATCATTGGGTCATCTGCTTCGATCCTCTGATTTGTCTGGCTTGTACAACTCATCTGAGTTCATGACCCATCTAGTTCATACTCACGACATCTTTGGTTCATATATTCTCTGGTCTGAAGTAGCAAAGGTCCTCTGATTGGTGGTCTGAAGTCGCCATATTCTGGTCTTGGTCTGATCGCTATTGCGACAAGTATCTCGTCTCCGTCCATCGATCTTTCACTTTGGTTTATTACACTAGAAGCTCCTTAGTTTCCTGTTTAGTATACTCTGACCCCTAGCTTGGTTATTGTGGTCTATTTTGGGTTTATTACATTTTGAACCCCACAACTTTCTAGTTACTAGCCTTTGATCTCTGGTTTGGCTATTTTGCTTTATTACAATTAGACCTTAGTTTTCTGGTTATTACGATAGTCTCTGTCTTTTGATGAGTGTGCCGTCTGCCATCAGAGAGGTCATTGGAAGTATCATTGTCTCAAGAAGGGATGTTTGTTTGCCTTGTCTTCTCAGTAGTTTCCGATCCAGTTCTGCGCCCCTTCTCCGAATATTTTTCAGCTTCTTGTCGGTTCTACTGCATCTGCTCCGGTTCCTGATCCTGACTTGGCTTCCTTAAGAGCTCAGATTAATCAGCTTCAGCATACACTGTCTATCTCCCGGCCTTTCCCATCTGCCTCCATAGTTTCCTCCGTTCATTTAGGTTTACTTGGAACTTCTTCAGGTATCTCTTCGTCTGTCTGGATTTTTGACTCTGGTGCTTCTCATCATGTAACTCCCTATCTCTTCTTACTTCAAAATTGTTCTCCGACCTCCTTTTACTGTGATAACCGCAATGCTATTTAGATTGCACATAATGCTGTCTTTCATGAGCGAATGAAGGACATTGAGATTGATTGTCATTTTATACGTCAGCATCTGCGGTCTAGCTCCATCTCGCTTCTTTTCGTCTCTTCGGCATTCCAACTTACTGATTTCTTTACGAAGACTCACACCACTGTTCGCTTTCAGTTTCTTCTTGGCAAACTCTCCGTGTTTTATGCTAAAACATCTTGAGTTTGAGCAAGGGTGTGAGAATTTATGCTACTTATGGAAATGTATTTTAGATTGATTGTGAATATTAGATTGATTGTATTTCCTATTTCAGATTAGGGTTAGGATTGCTATATATATTGGTTGTAATCTTTGTATTAGCCCAAGTTGAATATACATAATTATTCAGAAACTTACAGATATATCTTGCCTGTTTGCCTGTGGATGTAGGTGTGATTGCTGAACCACATAATTTTTGTGTTATATGGTTGTGATTTGATGTTTTAGTCATCAGCAGCCTCATCAGTAATATTGTTCTTGTTCTTTTTGCCATTATTTCCAATTCCTACGACCCACACTTGCCAAAAATCCATAGGTATCTAGTATTCTGATTCGTAACAGGGGTAAGGCTGTAGGGGGTATGCCTTGGCACATCAGGACAGGTTCACAACGTGCACATTCTTTAGGTTTCATTTGAAAGGGTCACTAGTAAATATAGTATTTCATGTTATAATTTGTATTATTTTTTTGCAGGTTTAATTCTTTTTTGTTGCATTGCATTTTACACCTTATGCAATTAATTTTGTTCAAATAAGTTAATCATCTAATAAGGAAGTTTGGGTTCTTATTTGATGCTTACTCTACCTTATCCTTGCTGCACTGGTCATTATTTTGGTTTTGTTAGAATAGTTAGATGTTATTATGTTATTAAGTTGAGGGTACTATGGTCATATCATATTATAATGTGTGTTCATATAAATATATGCTACTGGTATAGGGTTAATTAATAACTCTAAACCAATTAGTCAAAACATCTTCTCTTCTCTCTTTCTTCCTCTCTAATCCTAACCCTAACCCTAACCCTAACCCTAATTTTCACCTGTTTTGCATTCTAACTGGTTCCATTGGACAGATATGATCTCTTGCACAACGCACATCTTAATTTAGAAGGGTTGGATGAACTTTTCAAAGTTGCTCAGGTAATCAATATTTTTTTCAGATGGAATATTGTTTTCTGTTGTAAATGATATATTTTTCTATGTCAGGCGCTTCTTTATTTTGCAATAGAACAAGTTATTGTGGTTTAAATCCCTGTTTGGCAAAGCTTAAAAAGTTAGCTTATAAGATTATGGATTTTTAGATTGTTGGCTTAAACTGTTTTGAACAAATTGTAAAAATGTGTGGTGCAAACGTTTTTAATAGCCTGTGAAAAAGTGTTTTTCACAAGAAATTCAAAAAGTAGCTTTTTGAAGTATAAAGTGCAAAATGTCAATAGTTTTTTGAAACCTAACTATATTTTAAGGGGTACACTCATAATTATGAAAATATTGAGGAGTTTTTTGTTGGAAAATGGCTTTGTAAAATCTTACTTTTTGCAAACTTTGCGCATTAATTAAGGTATGACCCAATTGGGTTCATGTTTAATGCCGTGTAGTGAATAACATCATGTATTTGGTTGCTCAAAACTATTTCTGGATGAATGAGAATTCAATGCGCATTTTTGGGTTCGTAGATATGGCTTTAGGTGGGTTTCCTACACATTTGTGAAATGTGCTTGTCCCACATTGGAAAGGCTTAAGGATTTATATGGGTATATAAACTCTAGTTTGGGATACTTGGGATGGGCCCCAAGGAGAACCCAAGTTTGTGGAAGGGTGAGGTTATGGATAAAGACTTATCTTTTTGGGCCAAAAACATTTGTATTTTATTTATTTATTTTTTAATTTTGGTTTCAAAATTCAAAATAAATTGGTCCAAATTTTTCCCTCCACCTTAACAGGTTAGAATCCACCCGAATAGGTTGAAATTCCACCCGAACAGATCTGTTTTTGTTCAAAACTGTCCAAACAGGTTTTCTATCTGTTGAATCTGTCTGAACAGGTTTCCTATCCATTGGCACCTATTCGGAAAAGCCACCTGTTCTCCTATATATACCCTGCCATTCCAGCAATTCTGGGCATTGAATTTTTCTCTAAGCATTTCGTCTTTCTTTTTCTTTTTCCATCTTTCTGTTTTTTGCATCTGTTCTGCATTTATTTTTAGGAAGAAAAAAAGAGAGTCACAACATAGTTTTGGTTCGCCAGACTTGAGTTTGTAGTGCTGCAAACCAAGTAGTAGTCGTTGCATTCTGGGAAGTAGACGCCGGTAAATCTCAAAGCATCGGAGCGAGGGCGAAATCTACTTTAAGAAAATTATGTCAAACACAAGTCTCGATGTTTAAAGTTTCTATAAGCATTTAATTCAGAATTTAATTTATTAAATTATTTTTTGGATTATTTATTTTTATTTTGTTGTTTATTTTATTTAGTCGTTTAATTTACACACACACACGCATCCACTGTGGGAATAACAATCTTAAAGTAGATTTTGTTTTGTTTATTTATGTGTTAGACAGATGAATATTTTGTTTTGGAAAATTAAATAATAGTCATATACTCTTTAATTTCTTAAATAGTAGTAATATACTGTTTAATGATTTCTTTGATAACATAGTAGTCATATACTGTTTATCATTAGAATTTTGTTACAAAATATTATTCTGTATATTTTATGTGTAAATTCTATTCTGTAAAAATTTGTGATCGGTGCATTAATTATTTTGTTAGAAAATGACTACTAAAACAAACAGTACTGAGACTGTTCGTACCCCAACCCCTACAGCTGTTGTGCCAGTGATGACTTCGGCAGTACCGGTAAATCATGGGGAAAAGCCAGAAAAATTCAACGGAAATGAGTTTAAAAGATGGCAACAAAAAATGATATTTTATCTTATGACATTGAATTTGACTTACTTCACTCATGAAAAAGCTCCGATACTAAACGAGGTAGAAATTGACCAGCAAGTGGTTGCTGCAGTTGATGTATGGAAACATGGTGATTTTTTGTGCAGGAATTATATCTTCAATGGGTTGGATAATACACTGTATAATGTGTATAGTATCAAAAGCACTGCAAAAGAACTGTGGGAATCTCTAGATCATAAGTATAAAACAAAGGATGCCGGTACAAAGAAATTTGTTGTCGGCCGTTTTCTGGATTTTAAAATGATAGATTCCAAAACGGTTATTAGCCAGGTTCAAGATCTCCAATTAATTCTCCATGACATACATGCGGAAGGGATGATTCTCAGTGAATCTTTCCAAGTAGCGGCAATTATTGAAAAATTGCCACTATCCTGGAAAGAATTCAACAATTATCTGAAGCATAAGCGTAATGAGATGAAATTGGAGGAACTGATACTGTGGCTCAGAATTAAGGAGGACAACCGTGGTTTCGACAAAAGTCAAAAAGCCATATCATGCAAGCTAAAGCAAATGTTGTAGAACATGGACAAGGGTCAAAATTCAACAACAAGAAGCGGAAACATGATATAGCAATGGTTCCAAACAAGGATCCACTAGTAAGATCAACAAAGGGATCAACAATGGGTTCAACAAAAGGTTCAAAGGCAAGTGTTTTGTGTGCGGCAAAGATGGACATCGTGCTAAAGATTGTCACGTTCGCAAGGACGGAGGGAGTTCAAGGAGAAAGCCAGCACAAGCCAACATAGTCGAGGATTTTTATCTTTCCAATGGAGTGGTAGACATCAATCTTGCTGCAGTAGTCTCTGAGGCAAATTTGGTGGGCAATCCCAAGGAGTGGTTAGTGGATACTAGAGCAACCTGCCATATCTGTGCAGATAGGAAGATGTTCACAACCTACAAAATAGTGAAAAGTGGGGAATAACTTTTTATAAGAAACTTCTCCACATCAATTGTAGAAGGACAAGGAAAGATTGTATTGAAAATGACTTCGGAGAAAGAATTCACGCTCAACAATGTACTCCATGTGCCAGATATTTATCAAAATTTGATTTCTAGGTCATTGTTGATCAAGAATGGGTTTAGATTAGTCTTTGAGTCTGACAAGGTTGTACTCTCCAAGAGTGGAATGTATGTGGGGCGAGGTTACATGAGTTATGGGCTTTTTAAGCTCGATGTACTAACTGTTGTACCAAATTTGGCTATTACTAATAAGAACAAATTTTCTGTTTATATTGCTGAGTCTTCTTTTTTATGACATGGTATATTAGGACATGTTAATTTTAATTCTTTGCATAGACTTGTTTCTTTAGAATGTTTGCCAAACTTAGAGTTTGATCCTAATCATAAATGTGAGATTTGTGTTGAGGCAAAACTCACCAAGGCATCATTTAATAAAGTAGAAAGAAGTATTGAACCTCTAAGTCTAATTCACAAAGATATCTGTGATTTAAAATTTGTTCAAACTAGAGGAGGTAAAAAGTACTTTATTACTTTTATTGATGATTGCACCCGATACTGTTATGTTTACTTATTGAGAAGTAAAGATGAGGCCTTAGAAGCTCTTAAGCAATATAAGCTTGAGGTTGAAAATCAACTTGGCAAAACTATTAAGGTAGTGAGAAGTGACAGAGGTGGTAAGTATGATGCACCATTTGAGGAATTTGTTCTGAACATGGTGTTATTCACCAAACCACTGCACCATATTCTCCTCAGTCAAATGGAGTTGCTGAGAGAAAAAATCGAACTCTTAAAGAGATGATGAATGCCATGTTAATTAGTTCAGGGTTATTTCAGAACTTGTAGGGGAAGGCGATTTTGTTTGCTAACTTTATCCTTAACAGGGTACCCTACAAGAAAATCAATCAAACACCTTATGAAGTACGGAAAGGTCGACGACCTACCTACAATTACCTCAAAGTGTGGTAGTGTTTGGCTAAAGTGGCAGTCCCTAGTCCTAAAACAACTAAGATTGGACCAAAAATCATTGATTTTGTGTTTATTGGTTATGCAAATAATAGTAGTGCATACAGATTTTTAGTTCATAGATCTGAAAATCCTAATATGCATGTAAACGCTATTATTGAGTCAAGGAATGTGTCGTTTTTCGAACACATTTTTCCTTGCAAGGAAACTGAAGAGACAAGTTCAAATAAAATAACTTTTGATACTGCTATGGGTGGCAGTGAAGACCAAAATAATAATGGAGCAGATGAACCTAGACGTAGTGAGAGGGCTAGGATCTCTAAATCATTTAGTCCAGATTTTCTGACATACCTGCTAGAAAATGAGCCTCAAAACTTCAAGGAATCAATGTCAAGTCCTGAAGCTTCATTGTGGAAAGAGGCTGTGAATAGTGAAATTGAATCAATTTTGCAAAATCATACTTGGAAACTGGTGGATCTTCCACCAGGGTATAAACCTCTTGGATATAAGTGGATATTCAAGAGAAAAATAAAAGCAGATGGTTCAATTGATAAATATAAGACTAGGCTTGTTGTTAAGGGATACAGGCAAAAGGAAGGCCTTGATTATTTTGACACCTATTCACCAGTGACAAGAATAACATCTATTCGCATGCTAATTGCGATTGCAACTTTGTATAATCTGGAGATACATCAAATGGATGTTAAAACAACCTTTTTGAATGGCGAGTCAAATGAGGAAATCTATATGGAACAACTGGAAAGGTTTCAAGTTCCCGGCCAAGAGAAAAAGGTTTGTAAACTTGTCAAATTTCTTTATGGATTAAAACAAGCTCCGAAACAATGACATGAAAAATTTGATCACGCTATGCTTTCGAATGGTTTTAAGATAAACAGATGTGACAAATGCGTTTATGTTAAAAGCGCAGACAAAGGTTATGTCATAGTTTGTCTTTATGTGGATGACATGCTCATTATTGGAAGCAATAATGACACGATCAAATCCACGAAGAAAATGTTGAACAAAAAGTTCGACATGAAAGATCTGGGAGTAGCCGATGTAATTCTAGGAATAAAAATTACTAGAACATCTGAAGGATATGCTTTATCTTAGTCTCATTATGTTGAGAAGATTTTAGAAAAATTTGGAAAGCATGACGACCATCCTGCTAAAACACGTGTTGACGTTAGTCTTCATTTGTCAAAAAATACAGGTGCAGGCATATCACAATTAGAGTACTCTCGGATAATCGGCAGCTTGATGTACTAAATGAATTGCACTAGGCTAGATATAGCCTATGCTGTAAGCAAATTGAGTAGATACACAAGTAATCTAAGGTCCGATCATTGGAAAGCGATAATTAAGGTACTTAGGTATCTAAGACGTACCCAAAATTATAGCTTACATTATACCAAATATCTAGCAGTACTCGAGGGGTACAACGATGCAAATTAGATATCGGATGTTAAAGACTTAAAATCCACTAGTGGGTACGTCTTTATCCTGGGAGGTGCTGCAGTCTCTTGGAAATCTTCCAAGCAGACATGCATAGCAAGGTCGACGATGGAATCTGAGTTTATTGCATTAGATAAAACAGGAGAAGAAGCAGAATGGCTTCGTAATTTCTTAGAAGACATTCCAATGTGGCCTAAACTTGTGCCAACTATATGCATTCACTGTGATAGTGAAGCAGCAATCGATCGGACGGGCATAGAATCATATGTATAACGGTAAGTCTCGACACATTCGTCGAAGACATAATACCGTTAGGCATTTGCTCTCACATGGGATAATTTCCATAGAATATATAAAGTCAAAGAGAGAATATTGCAGATCCATTGACTAAAGGGCTAGCAAGGGAGCAAGTGTACCATTTATCGAGGGGAATATGATTAAAGTCTATTACTTAAAAGTCACCATAATGGCAACCCAACCTAGTTGACTGGAAATCCCAAGATCTAGGTTCAAAGGGACAACCGAATTATGGATGACTTCACGTAAGGCCTCATTTAGGAACAGGCTTTTTTAGTAACTTTTTGACTTTTTGGCTAAAATATGATATATAAAAAACTAGTATGTTTGGGATGAGTTTTTAATTTTTTACGAAAAGATACGCAAAACGTAGAGTGTAAAGGGAATTTTTGACTTTTTTGTATAGGTTGTTGGCTTTTAGGCTAAAAAGATTACTTCCCAAACGAGGCCTACGGAGGTTTTCTCCTACCCATTTCTTTGATAAGAAGAGTGATACCTGCAGCGTTAGTAGGATAAGCTTTGCTTTTAATGATTCTGTAAAAATCAATGTATAAAGAGAATTGTATAGAGAATGAATGATGTATTATTGATTGATATAATGTTATATATTATAAATGGTGAGTGACTCATTATATAGGAGAGGGTGAGTGTAGTAGGTGAGGAGTAGGTGGTGGTAGGTGATGGTAAATTGGTGGTAGGTGATGGTAAATTTTAACAGCCCCCCGCAAACTCAAGGAGGATAGAAACTAACCAACTTGAGTTTGGAGAGAGTAACAAAACAAGAAAATACATAAAAATAAAAGAGGATAGGAGACACTGTATGGTCGTGTCAGACCATTGGTGAAGACACTGGATGGTGGTGTCATAACGTTGTAGAGGACACTGTATGGTGGTGTCATAACGGTGTAGAGGACACTGGATGGCGGTGTCAGACCGATGTAGAAGACAGTTTATGGGGTCATGTCGGACCGTTGTAGCAGACACTGTTGTGACAGTTGTTGTGACAGCTTACAGAGTCTTGCTGGACCCTTGTAGAAACTAACCGGAATCAATGTCGGGACAGTTTACAGAGTCTTGTCGGACCCATGAAGGAGCTAACCGGAATTAATGTCGGGACAGTTTACAGAGTCTTGTCGGACCCATGAAGGAGTTAACCGGAATCAATGTCGGGACAGTTTACAGAGTCTTGTCGGACCCATAAAAAATCGCACCCTTAAAAGGTGTGCCCAATCTATCAAAAGGTGTGCCATCAAAAGGCGTGCCCAATTCATCAAAAGGCGTGCCATCAAAAGGCGTGCCATCAAAAGGCATGCCATAAAAAGGTGTGTCCAGGTTGGCGTCGAGCGCCGAGCGGCGCATGATGCGCGTGGCTGCCTTGGCTATTTAACCAAGGTTGATGCTGAGGCTGAGGCAGACAAAAAACTTCTGAAAATCCTCTGAAAAAAACTCTTCCTTTGCTGAGAGAGAAACTCTGTAATACTCGGTAACCAACCCGTCTCTGAAACACTCAGCAACATGGCCTCTTCTTCCCGTCCAGCTACCCAGAACATGGCCTCCTCGTCCCGTGGTCTGCTCACGCTCTTTCCAGAACTGAACGAGTCCACAAGAGAAATAACTGGTGCGGTGGCCAGTGAACCTTAACCAAACACCTCTGGTTTTGCTTCGTTGAACTTTCCGATGCGGTCGGTGGAGCAAAAAATGGCGGTGCAAACGGATATTGAGGCCAATCAGTATACTCTGAAGTCATGTGTGGAAACCATGACTGCGGTCACAAACTTGTCGCACCGGCTGCAGAGCAGGACAAATGAGGTGCAACAGTTAAACTCCCAGCTGGCTCTGCTCCAACGCATGTATAAGGATGCGCGAGCAGAGATAAGTGTGCTAAAGACAGAAAACAAGGAGCTGAAGCGGAAGGCCACCGTGATGTTCCGATTTGGAGGTCCACCATATGCTGTAGTGGAGGAGCAGGGAGGAGGAAACTTGCTTGGTGGTCTAGGAAGCACGGAGGCAATACCGTCAAGGGTCGTCCAGGACGGAGGCAAGAAGAAAAGACAGGCGGCAGAGTAGAGAAGGGATGTCGGTGGGTGGCCGTCTGCAGAAAAGAAAACAAAGCCGTTGGTGTTGTGTGTTTTTTTTTTTTTTTTTGTTGTTTTTTGTTTTTTGTTTTTTGTTTTTTTTTGTTTTTGTTTTTGTTTTTTTTTTTGTTTTTTTTTTTTAGGGTAAAATTGTGATCGGGGTTGATCCCTGAGATGAATAAAATATGGTTTGGTGTGCAAAGTTATATGGTATGAATGAAATTTGAAAAAGATTAAAAAAAAAATGTGAAAAAAAAAATAAAGAAAGAAATAATAAGAATAAAGTTTCTTGGCCTAGTTTTTTTTTTTTTTTTTTTTTTTTTAATAATAATATATATATATGATAGATAGAAAAGAAAAGAAAAGAGAAAAAAGAAAAGAAATTGAAGAGAAAAAAGAAAAGAAAAGAAAAGAGATAGTGGGTGGTGCATGTGAGTAGTCTCGTGGGTGATAAGAAAAAGAGGGAGTGGGTGATATAAAACAAAGGAAAAGAAAAGAAAGTGGAAAAGAGTGTGAACAGATTGATGATGAAAAGGGGGAACCAACCCATGTGGGTGCAAAAGGTGAAGAATGGTTTAAAAATAAAAAAAGGGTAGTGGATGATGGCATGCTATCAAATTTCAGATTTATCTCGTGCACTCCTTTTCAAGGACTCTATGTTGCCAATGAAGAAAGGAACTTGTTAATGATTCAACGGGGCACTTTTGAGACTCTAGAGAAGTGGGTTACGGGTGCTTATGCTGGTCATACCAGGTTGGGTTTCGAACAACCAGAAATAATTGCTGAGTGAGAGAGAGAGAGAGATAAATGGTAGCCAGAAATAATTGAAAGAGGACCAGCCAGACAATAATCTGTCGAACAACCACAAGGCGACTTAAATGCGGCTTCAAAACCCAGATTTTGCTGCAGAGAAAAAGGCAGTGCCGAAACCCCCAAAGGCGGCGAGAGAGAGGGGGAACAAGCCCTAGAACACCCCCACTATTGCAGAATCACTTCATATTCTATTCCTCACCCGTGAGGGGGGTTACTGTGATGTCTCGGTCCTCCAAGAAGAACATTAGTTCACTCTGAAGAGATATATACCTCTCTCTTGGAATGTCCTCCTCGGAAACTAGTTCCAGTTGGACCAGATTTTCAAGCTGATATACCAGAATGGGGTACACAGGGTACCAAGAATGTTACTGGTGGTTCAAATGGATCTGAACCATTAACTCACTTTCCTCAAGCTTCAGAATTGGATCTCAGTGATCATAATGATGATGAGACTAAGCTGGCTGGTATTTGTGTCATCCCAATGCCTGAATTTGGACCGTCTGCGTACAACGGCGACACGGTTGGTGATGGTAGAACTGATTGCTGCTGTAGGGATTCTGGATCTGACAGATGTGTTAGACAACATATCAAAGAAGCCAGAGAAAAACTTTGGAGAATACTTGGCCCAGAGAGATTTTTGGAGCTGGGATTCTGTGATATGGGAGAGGTAGTGGCAGGAAGATGGAGTCTAGAGGAAGAACACTGTTAGAATTTCCCATCTTTACCTTCACCTACTCCACTACACACTCCACTTCACCTACCTCCACTTCACCACACACTCCACTTCACCTAACCCACTATCACCTCCACTACACCTACTACCACATTTTCTTCTATATATAGATTGTATAGGAATTGTAATTAATCAATCTTGTAATACATCAATATCAATCAATAATACATGATTTTTAATATGGTATCAGAGCAGGTTTAGAACCTAGTATTTTTGCTTCCCGGCGGGCGGCAACCTCACCTTCGCCGTCCGCCGGACCTCAACCTAGTCCGCTAAAATTCTCTACACTTACCTTCACTCGTCTGCAACAATGATGGTTCAAAACACGGTCTGCGCACCTCATGTCTGTCCCCGGAAGCCTCGCCACTGCTTCCAGCCGTGACTGATCACTGCCGAGCCACCACCGCTCCAAATCCACGACCGGGCCACCTTGGAGCCGAGACTGAAACTCATCCAGCTTCTTCAGGGATAGCTGTTCTAGAACTGGTGCAATAGCAGTAAGTTGTTCATTGATCGTTCCTGTACTCTTCTCAGGAATTCCAACGAAACTTTTCTCTCCGAGAGCAGATAGAAGACTCGAGAGTTCAACGTTGGCATCTGCCAAGCCCTTAAGAAGTCGTGCCTTTGACTTTGCAGCCTGATCCACCTTCCTCTTGTACACATCCAAACACTCCAGCTCTAACTGAAGAAGCATCTTGTCCCGTTCTTCATCACATTCACCAACCTCATCCCAAATTCGCTGCACTTGTTGCAGTAGAGAACCACAAGTAGTATCTCCAAGAAGAGGATTTTGAGCATCCACTGCCGCCATTCAGAGAGCTAAGGATCTCCATGACAAGGAGTTCAAGCTTCTAAACCCAGCTCCACTCTCCTTCCTGTAATGTCTGTATGCAATTTTACCCATCAACTCCAGCCCACTTTCAGACGCATAAACACTCTTTCCATCTGGGCCCATGCACCAATGACCAGAAGATCGACCAGTTGTGTGAACCTGCCTTTTCCCAGCATCTTTTGGAATGCCCACACTGAAAAGCTTGGCCTTCACATGGGCACACACTCCACACGTAGAAGACAGCACATGGGGGCATCCACTTTCTTTTCTTTTCTTTTTTTTTTATCACCCACTCCATACCTATTTATTATTATTATTGTTTATTTTATTTTATTTTTTGACAGGTTCAAAAAAAAAAAAAAAAAAAAAAAAAAAAAATCCCATCTCTCTCTATCCAACCCACACCTTAGCCGTTTTTTTTTTTTTTTTTTTTCGTCCCCCACTCAAACTTTCTTTACTTTATCTATGCCCCAAGATATTCCACTTTAAACACAAATCCATACGCACTACCACAACACTATGTGATTTCTTTATTTCTTTCTTTCTTTTTTTTTTTTTTTTTTTTTTATTATTATTATTTTTTTTTTATCTCTTCTTTTTTCAAACATAATCATCTCCCCTCATCCACTTGTATATTCTTTTATTATACATCTCTTTTATTATTTTAATATTTTCAACTATGTTAATGTCATATCCCCACTCCATGATACCCATATTCATCTTATTATTATTATTATTATTATTTTCAACAAAAAAAAAAAAAAAAAAAAAAAAACAAACAAACAAACAAAACAAACAAAACAAACCCAAAAACACACCTCATTTTATTCATCTCGGGGCTCACCCCGATCACCATTTTACATTAAAAAAAAAAAAAAAAAAAAAACACAAACAACCCACACCCACAGCGGGATTTTTCTTCTCTACTCTGCTGCAGGTCTCTTCTTCTTGCCTCCGTCCTGGACGGCCCTTGACGGTGTTGCCTCCGTGTTTCCTTGTCCACCGGGCTCGCTCACTACTCCCTGCTCCTCCACTGCCGCATATGGTGGACCTCCGAATCGGAACATCACGGTGGCCTTCCGCTTCAGCTCCTTATTTTCTGCTTTCAGCACACTGATCTCTGCTCGCGCATCCTTATACATGCGTTGGAGCAGAGCCAGCTGGGAATTTAAATGCTGCACCTCATTTGTCCTACTCTGCAGCCGGTTTGGTTGAGGTTCCAGTGCCACCGCACCAGTTGTCTCTCTTGTTGACTCGTTGAGGTCGGGAAAGAGGGTGAGCAGCCCGCGGGAAGACGATGAAGCCATTTTCTAGGCAACAGAGTGTTACAGACTCTCTTTCTCAGAGTGTTTCAGACTCTCTCTCTCAGCACAACGAAGTTTTTTTTTTCCAGAGGGTTTTCGCAGCTTTTCTCTGCCTCCGCCTCAGCCTCAACCTTGGTTAAATAGCCAAGGCAGCCACGCGCATCGCGCGCCTCTTGCCACCAGCCGACAAACGGGCACGCAAGCCAAGGCGCCCACGTGCCTCGCCATCATGTCCGGCACACCTTTTGATGAATTGGGCACGCCTTTTGATGGCACGCCTTTTTATGGATTGGGCACGCCTTTTGATGGCACGCTTTTTGAAAAATTGAGCGCACCTTTTGAGGATGCGATTTTTTATGGGTCCGACAAGACTCTGTAAACTGTCCCGACATTGATTCCGGTTAGCTCCTTTATGGGTCCGACAAGACTCTGTAAACTGTCCCGACATAGATTCCGGTTAGTTTCTACAAGGGTCCGACAAGACTCTGTAAACTGTCCCGACATTGATTCCGGTTAGCTCCTTTATGGGTCCGACAAGACTCTGTAAACTGTCACAACATTGTCTTCTACAACGGTCCGACATGACCCCATAAACTGTCTTCTACAACGGTCCGACATGACCCCATAAACTGTCTTCTACAACGGTCCGACATGACCCCATAAACTGTCTTCTACATCGGTCTGACACCACCATACAGTGTCCTCTACAACGTTATGACACCCCATACAGTGTCTTCACCAACGGTCTGACACGACCATACAGTGTCTCCTATCCTTTTTTATTTTTATGTATTTTCTTGTTTTGTTACTCTCTCCAAACTCAAGTTGGTTAGTTTCTCTCCTCCTTGAGTTTGCGGGGGGCTGTTAGAATTTCCCATCTTTACCTTCACCTACTCCACTACACACTCCACTTCACCTACCTCCACTTCACCACACACTCCACTTCACCTAACCCACTATCACCTCCACTACACCTACTACCACATTTTCTTCTATATATAGATTGTATAGGAATTGTAATTAATCAATCTTGTAATACATCAATATCAATCAATAATACATGATTTTTAACAAACACTTATTTCAAGAGGTGGTTTTTTTCAAATCCCGCATCATTGGGTAAGAACTTTTGGGATCATCTTTCAATGGTTTTCCCTAACCGGACCAAAAAAGACATCGTCAGCTATTACTTTAATGTCTTTGTGCTGAGAAGGCGGGCCGAGCAGAACATCTGTTATCCAATGAATATCGACAGTGATTCTGATGAGTGGCAGCGGAGTGAAGGTATGTTTAGAAAACTCCAGCGGGTAGTGAAGGCAAGGTTGCCGGCCGACTGCCCGCCGGTGAGAAAGAAATATAGGCCTAAATCTTATGGCTCTGATACCATGTAAAAATCAATGTATAAAGAGAATTGTATAGAGAATGAATGATGTATTATTGATTGATATAATGTTATATATTACAAATGGTGAGTGACTCATTATATAGGAGAGGGTGAGTGTAGTAGGTGAGGAGTAGGTGAGGAGTAGGTGGTGGTAGGTGATGGTAAATTGGTGGTAGGTGATGGTAAATTTTAACAGATTCTTATAGCATGGACTTCCAAGTGGGGTACAGCAGGATACTCTTAATAAGAAGTCACCAATATAAGTGTGAACTAAGTCGGTTATGTGAGAATTAAGAAAGCTAAATTCTCTAGAGCACTCATGAATTACCAGGTGTTGTTCAGGGCCAAAATGAACATAACCGTGAGAACCAAACTGTGTCTGCGGATACACTATGTGTAGTCTATTGTCTTGGCTTACACAAACAGCTGAACAGTTCAAGGCGTCGCATCCACTGGTTAGCCAGCAAGTCCGATAGGCTTTCACTAGAGGAGGTTCAAAACCAAAAGCTACCTATCTCGATGTGGTGTATCTTCTTAATGTACTCTTTCTTTGTCTGTATCTTGTTGCATGTCCGTTATCATGAATTTCATTCATGTGAGGGATTGTTGGAAAATGACTTTGTAAAACCTTATTTTTTGCTAACTTTGCGCATTAATTAAGGTAGGACCCAAGCGTGTTATTTTTAACGTTTCTAATTGGGTTCATGTTTAATGTCGCGTAGTGAATAACATCGTGTATTTGGCTGCTCAAAATTATTTCCGGATAAATGAGAATTCAACGTGCATTTTCGGGTTTGTAGATATGGCTTTAGGTGAGTTTCCTACACATTTGTGAAATGTGCTTGTCCCACATTGGAAAGGCTTAAGGATTTATATGAGTATATAAACTTTAGCTTGGGACACTTGGGATGGGCCCCAAAGGGTACTCAACTTTGTGGAAGGGGGGTGAGGTTATGGGTAAAGACTTACCCTTTTGGGCCAAAAACATTTGTATTTTATTTCTTTATTTTTTAATTTTGGTTTCAAAATTCAAAATAAATTGGTCCAAATTTTTCCTTCCACCTTAACAGGTTAGAATCCACCCGAATAGGTTGAAATTCCACCCGAACAGATCTATTTCTGTTCAAAACTGTCCAAACAGGTTTTCTACTTGTTGAATCTGTCCGAACAGGTTTCCTATTTGTTGGCACCTGTTCGGAACAGCCACCTATTCTCCTATATATACCCTGCCATTCCAACAATTCTGGGCATCGAATTTTTCCTTGAGCATATCGTCTTTCTTCTTCCTTTTCCATCTTCCTGTTTTCTACATTTGTTCTGCATTTATTTTTAGGAAGAAAAAAAAAAAAGTTACAACATAGTTTTGGTTCGCCAGACTTAAGTTTGTAGCGCTGCAAACCAAGTAGTAGTCGTTGTATCCTGAGAAGTAGACGCCAATAAATCTCGGAGCACCGGAGCGAGAGCAAAATCTACTTTAAGAAGATTGTGTCTAACACAAGCCTTGACATTTAAAGTTTCTGTAAGCATTTAATTTAGAATTTAATTAATTAAATTATTTTCTGAATTATTTATTTTTATTTTGTTGTTTATTTTATTTAGTCCTTTAATTTACACACACACACACACACACACACACACACAAATCCACTGTGAGAATAACACTTTTTGGTCTAACGTCCAAAAGCTAAAAAAGTTAAGCTAGAAAAGTAAGTTGATTAAGCTATATAAGTTTACCGCAATAAGTTGTGTCAAACACCTTCCACCAGATTTTTTAAAGCTATAATCCAAATATTTATACTTAAAAGCTTTGCCAAACGGCCATTTTTCTCCTTTTTTATTAGAATGACTGAGGCTTCTGCAGTCTTTAAGTAGTAACTCTGTTTAATCATAACTACGGACTGCAAGAATCATGTTGTAGAGATAATGATCCCCAAGTTTAAACATCGCTATGAGGATACTCTCTGAATTGTCATGTCACACCATATTATCATGGCAGTTAGCCTGAATGCTCTTCCTTGTTATTTCAGTTACTTGCAGATGGTGTAATCCCTAATGAATACGGGATCAATCCAAAGCAGAAACTTAAAATTGGCTCAAAGGTAGAATCCCTCTTGTAGCATTCCATTCCATTTCACTTTTTATTATGCAATTATGAATACTGTTGTCTCATTTTCTAGTTCTCGTAGTGACTAATAGGTTTTAATTTATTGAAAGAATCTATTCTTTTACTTAATGTCATATTCTGTATAACCATAAATCCATTGTAACATGTGAACACTTGGTTTCTTGCAAAATTAGGACTGCACTGTATGCTTAATATTTGCAATATCCTTACATAGAAAGATGGGTGTCATGAGTGCCTAAATGGAAATTTAGAATTTTTTGAATAAGAAATGCATTTATTAGGCATGACTTGGTAAATATGAGGGTCAGTCAGATACATTTGTGGATGTTACCATGGACACTCAGCATTGTGTCTGACATGCAATTATTGATTTTGTCACTATGTACCTAGCATCTCTTAATTCTTTAACATGGTTTACCCTGCATGCTTCCCTAATTAAACATGATTTCTAGTTTTAATTCTGTAGATCCTTTTACATTGTAGATGGGACTCAAGGCTTGGTTTGGTTTGGTTTGGCTTTATCCTTTTACATTGTAATTTCAGCGTGCATTGCTTCCTGGTCATTTATATTTTATGCCGCTTCAATGTTATAGAAGAACACATCAGCAGCTGTGAATGATTATTGATACAATTACATATTACTGTAACACTTAACTTGTGGCTGTTTAGATTGCTCGTCGCTTGCTGGGTAAAATTTTAATTGATCTGAGGAATACTCGTGAAGAAGCAATCAGTGTTGCTGAATTGAAGAGTAGTCAAGATCAATCCACTAAAACTGGAAAAGAAGAAGTAGAGTACCAATTGAAGCCTCACAGTAAGAATGAAGATGGCAGAAGAGCGAGTTTCACCAGTGATATCTCAATGGATCAGGATGATGACGATGAGAAAGAAACCAAATACCGCTTGGATCCAAAGTGAATATTTGAACCTTTTGATTCATTATACCCAAGTAGACACACACACAGTTGATAGATTAATTTTTCTTTAGAAATTAGAATATGGGATACATATTATATGAAATAATAGAAACTGAAAGGAATTCTTATACACATTCTATGGAATACACTTGTCTTATTAATTATACCTCTATTTCCTGGTTTGTGTCTGTTAGGTACGCCAATGTAAAAACACCAGAACGACATGTGCGGACACGCCTTTATTTCACATCGGTGAGTAAATGTAGCTAATCATCTTGTCATTAAACACACCCCCCCCCCCCCCCCCCCCCCCCCCCAAGCTGCTCCACACTTGACCTTCCCTCTTTCTTCCCCCCTCTCTCTCTATATATATATATAGGGGTTCCTAGTTTCAGTTGGATAGAATGTAATATGACCCACTAAAATTTGTCCCTTTTTCCCTATGAACCTGAGGTTGTAGATAATTTAATACAATATATAAGTCACGTAATAAGAAATAATCTACTACATACCTATTTAATGAGACAGAACTACAGGTGATTAAATATATGTGAATTATGTCATAATTTAATATCTTCTGAGAGAGAGAGAATGTCAATGCATATAATGTCATTATTCCTTCACAAAATTATCTGGAAGCATCACTGAGGGAATCTTTTTAGTTAATCAAAGCATACCAATAAGAACATGAGTAAGACAAGTTTTTTCTTGAAATTCAAATGGCTTATTCAAGAGGGATATCTCATTTTCTCAACTTTTGGCTGAGTGTGAACAAGAACTTTAAAGAAAAGAAGGGTCTGTTTGGTATCGTTTTTATTTTCAATGTTTTCATTTTTGGTGTTTTTATAAACAAAAACAATAAAAATAAAATAAAAATCACCCATCATTTTTATTTGTGTGAAAACAGTATTGAAAAGTCAGAAACAACTTAAAAGTCTTTCCTAAAAATGGCTTTCCCAAACAAGTTTTCCATATTAGTTTCTATTTTTCTCTGTTTCTGAGAGCAGGAAACAGTTTTAAAAAGTACCAAACACACCCATAGATTTCTGTTACCAGAATTGGCCGCTGACTAAATGCACAGAATTTGAAATCTCATTAAATGGTCAGTTTTCCTGTCCTATATATGTTAAGTGTTAGGGTAGTTTGGTCTTTGTGTCTTATGCTTATTATTATAAATAGGTGTAAGAGGGAAACCCTATTCTTTTGAATCAAATAAACAATACAGCAGCCTCTCTCTTTCTCTCGTTCTTCTTCTTCTTCTTCTTCTTCTCATCTATACATTCAACATGGTATCGGAGCAATATCTTCCTCCTTGAAGGTTGTTCCTCTCAGTCTCCTTCCTGTTCTTGTATACTAGCACGTCTGTTTTACAAAAAAAAAAAAAAAAAAAACAAAATGAAAAAAAAAAAAAAAAAACCAGTATGCTTGAAATTTAATGGGTAATCACCCTATAATCTCCTTTTGATTGTTTGGTCATTATTGATTGAGTTTTTCAATTTTTTTGTTTTTTCGTCAAAACTGGGTGATTTTTATAAGTGACTGTTTGAATCTTTGTTTGTTGGTTTTGTCCCTCCTCCTATCCTAGGGAGCCGACTAGCACCCTAGAGGGGTTTGTTGTCCCTGGTTTGATGTATTTTGGCCCTACCTTGGCTTTTTATTGCTGTTTAGATGCTATGCTTCAGTTTTCTGACTTGTAGCCGATCTGGTTGCTCTGTTCTAGGCTTATCGTGGACTATTTTAGCCTTAGAAGGTGATTTGTTGTGCTGGTTGGGTGGTTTCTGGACTTGTTTGGTATCCGGCTTGTGTTTCTTCACCCTCTTTTTCTCATGTCATGGTTGACAGCTTGGGTCAGGACTCTAAGGGCAAGGAGGAGAGTGGACTGAGTCGTGGTCTGACTCTTGGTGATAGTCCTTCTCTCCAGATTAGTCCGGTCAAGCTTAATGGTCTTAATTACTTGATTTGGTCCCGTTCCTGTAGTCTTGCTATTGCCGCTCGGCGTTTGACTGCCTATATTACTGGTAGTACCCAGCAACCTACTGCGGATAGTGCTTTATCTGCTCAATGGATTTTTGAGAATGCTTTCGTTATGATCTAGCTAATCAGTTCTATGGAGCCTCCTATTAGTTGGACTTTTCTCTTGATGGATACTGCTCACCAAATTTGGATAGCCGCCTCTCAGATGTATTCTCAAAAGGGTAATGATGCACGGGCCTATGAATTGAGAAAGAAGATTAGGGGCTTGGATTAGAAGGATCGCTCTCTTGCAGTCTACTATGCGGATTGAGTGGTTTATGGCAAGAGCTAGATTACTACCAGAGTTTCCAGCCAGTTTGCTCCACGGATGCCGCTATGTTTCAACAAGTTGTGAAAAAAGAGCGGGTGTATGACTTTCTTGTTGGCCTGACTTTGGAGTATGATCAGTTACGGGTTCAGGTATTGGGTCACTCTCCGTTTCCCGCACTGCGCGAGGCTTATGCATTGGTTCAGTAGGAGGAGAGGAGTCGTAGTGCTATGGTACATGTCTCTACTCAGGATTAGTCAGCGATGGTTGCAGCCCCAAAGTCACGTGCTACTCAGCCTAGTCAGTCTCAGGGTGGTGGAATGGGGCCCTTGGTTGATCGGGACCGGTTGAAGTGTGATTATTGTGGGAAAGATAGACATGATAAAGAGCACTGTTGGAAGTTACATGGTCGGCCTACTCGAGGCCGAGGCCGTGGCTGTGGTCGTGGTCGTGGTCGTGGTCGTGGTCGTGGTGTTCGTCCTCAAGCACATATATCGGAGACTACTGCTAGTGCCTTGGGTGACACTAGTTCTCTTTCCCAGGATTAGCTTCACACTCTCAGACATTTGATGGCTCGCCTTGATTCTTCATCTATCTTAGCTCCTTTCTCTTCTGCCTCTTCCAACTTTGCCCACACAGGTATTGTTGCTGGTGCATTTAGTACCTCTTCGTCGTCTCCTTAGATCATTGATTCCGGTGCTACAGATCACATGATGGGTACTTCTAGTTTTTTCCATTCTTATTTCCCTGGTTCTGGGCAAGATAAGGTTAGAGTGGTTGATGGCACTTTATCCTCTATCTCCGGCAAGGGTTCCGTTCACTGCACCTCTTTGCTTTCTCTTTCATTTGTTCTTCATGTTCCTAATTTTTCCACTAACTTACTTTCTGTTAGTAGCATTACAACTGCTCTCAATTGCTCTGTAACCTTTTTTCCGACTCATTGTGTCTTTTAGGAACTGGCTACGGGGACAATGATTGGTAGTGGTAGAGCACAAGGCAGTCTGTACTTTCTGGATGTCGTTCCTCCTCCATCAACTTTGTCCTCTCAGTCTCTTCAATCCACTTCCGGCTCCTCTCTACGTCTGCTTCTTCAGTGGCATCGTCGTTTGGGCCATCCTTCTTTTAGTATTTTAGAAAAACTTTTTCCTTCCTTAGTTGAAGATTGTCCTAGGAATAACTTTGTTTATGATGCTTATGAGCTTGCTAAGCATAAACGTACTTGTTATCCTTCCATTAATAAAAGTACTTTTCCTTTTATGCTTATTCATACTGATGTGTGGGGTTCTTCCCTTGTAGTGTCTACCTCTAGTTATTAGTGGTTTGTCACGTTTATTGATTGTTATTCCTGTGTGACTTGGATTTATTTACTTCGTACTAAAAATGAGGTTTTCTCGTGCTTCCAAAGTTTTCATAAAATGGTATTCAATCTCTTCAATGCTAATATCAAAATTCTTAGGAGTGATAATGAGATTGAATATGTTGATGGAGCTTTCAGGGCATACCTCGAGGAGCATGGCATTCTTTATCAAACTAGTTGTGTTGGCACTCCTGAATAGAATGGGGTTGCTGAACGCAAGAATGGCCACCACCTTGAGGTTGCTCGCTCTCTCTTGTTTACCATGAACGTTCCTAAGTCTTTTTGGGGGGATGCTGTTCTTACCATAGCTTACCTTATTAACCGTATGCCCTCTAGTGTCCTCCACTTCCAAATTCCTCGAGTTTCTTCCTGTACCTTATCCCACTTCTTTCCTTCCTTATCGGGTTTTTGGCAGTGTCTGTTTTGTTCATCTCCAACCTCGTACTTGTGGGAAGCTTGATCCCAAGGCTGTCCGGTGTGTCTTTCTTGGTTATTCTGCTACTCAGAAGGGCTACAAATGCTATGACCCTCACACTCGTAAGCTGGATGTTAGTATGGATGTTACCTTCCGTGAATCTGAGTCTTTTTTCCCGTGTCCTCCGCTATCTCCTCAGGGGGAGAGTGTTACGGATGAGATTGCGGATGAATCATATCAACATGAGTTGTCTTTTTTCCTTCCTAATCAGCGGGCTATTAATTGTGGTGAGGGGGAGCCTAAGAGTTCTGTTGAGAAGGAGAATGATATCGGTGGTCGTTTAGACAGAGCTGATCTTAAGACTTATTCACAGCGTCAGAAAGAGCAAACTTCTCTTGTGCCACCCGGTCAATCATCATCTCTCATGCCAGTTCCATGCCCGGTTTCCACTGACTCTACAAGTAATAATCCTCAGCCTATTTTTTCACTAGTTGTTGATAGCCCTATTGTTGATAATTTGAGTCTTCCTGTTGCTCTTAGAAAGGGGGTTAGAGCCTATACTTAACACCCCATTTCTAAATTTGTGTCATATGGTTCGTTGTCTTCTACATATTGTGCCTTTGTTTCGTCTCTTTCTTCTGTATGTATTTCGCAGGGTTGGAAAGAAGCTATAAATGATCCTAAGTGGAAGGTAGCTATGGTAGAAAAGATGAAACCTTTGAGTAAGAACAACACTTGGGAGTTGGTGTCTCTTCGTAATGGGAAAAAACCAGTCAGATGTAAGTGGGTGTTCACCATTAAGCACAATGCAGATGGGACGATTGAATGGTATAAAGCAAGACTAGTGGCCAAAGGATTTATTTAGACATATAGTATAGACTATCAAGAAACTTTTGCTCCTGTAGTGAAGATGAATTCCATTCGAGTTATTCTTCTGTGTGCTGCTAATTTGGGATGGCCTTTACAGTAACTAGATGTGAAGAATGCCTTTCGTCATGGGGATTTGGAGGAGGAGGTATATATGGATGTACCTCTAGGATTTTGGTCTCAGACTACAATTGGAAAGGTTTATAGATTGAAAAAGGCTTTGTATGGTTTGAAACAATCTCCTCGAGCCTGGTTTGGTCGATTCCTAAAGGCAATGCTGGGATTTGGGTATAAGTAAAGCAATGCAGATCACACATTATTTGTCAAACGCAATGTACATAAGGTAACAATGCTTATTGTATATGTGGATGACATAGTTGTGACAGGTAACGATGAGGAGGAGGTGACTCATCTCAAGATGTAGTTAGCTAAGGAGTTTGAGATCAAAGACCTTGGTCCATTAAGGTACTTTCTTGGGATGGAAGTTGCTAGATCTAATAAAAGCATCTTTATTTCTCAGAGGAAGTACATTCTAGATCTTCTTTAGGAAACGGGCATGTTGGGTTCTCCAATTGAGACTAATCATCATCTTTGTAGTGGGGTTGGTGAGCTTGTGGAGAAAGAAAGGTACCAAAAACTTGTGAAAAGACTGATATATCTATCTCATACTCGGCCAGATATTGCCTATGCAGTTGGGATAGTGAGTCAGTTTATGTATGATCCTCGTGCAACTCATTTGGATGCAGTCTATCGCATTTTGAGATATCTTAAATATGCCCCTGGAAAGGAATTTTGTTCTCTAATCATGGTGACTTGAGGTTGGAAGTATTCACAGATGCAGATTGGGCAGGCTCTATAGATGACAGACGCTCTACCTCCGGTTACTATGCTTTTGTAGGGGGAAATCTAGTCACATGGCCGAGTAAGAAGCAGGCGGTAGTATCCAGATTCAGTGTTGAAGCTGAATATAGAGCTATGGCACTTGGAACATGTGAACTGATGTGGCTTCACTCTTTGTTGAGTGATATAGGGTTTGCTTGCCGAGATCCCATGACTTTGTATTGCGACAACAAGGCTGCTATTAGTATTGCGCACAATCCTGTTCAACATGACCGGACTAAACATATTGAGATTGATAGACATTTCGTTAAGGAGAAGTTGAATAAGGGTGTGATATGTATGCCTTTTGTTAAGTCTGAAGATCAACTGGCGGATGTTATTACGAAGGGTCTTAGTAGTAAGGTCTTTCACCCCATTTGTTGCAAGTGGGGCATGAGGGACATCTTTGCACCAACTTAAGGGGGGGTGTTAAGTGTTAGGGTAGTTTGGTCTTTTATGTCTTATGCTTATTATTATAAATAGGTGTAAGGGGGGAAACCCTATTCTTTTGAATCAAATAAACAATACAGCAGCTTCTCTCTTTCGCTCGTTCCGTTTCTTCTTCTTCTTCTCATCTATACATTCAACAATATATGTAGTTGTTCGACCCATATTAATCTCTACGCGGAAGCTATCAGGCCATTAAATAGATAGTAATCCATATTCAAGGAGTGAATCATTTACATTGAAAGCCATGTCTGCATTATTTCAAAAAATGTCTTCCCTTTCTTCAACCTTGTATTTAGTCCAACAAGATATACTATTGATAAGGCCAAAGCCTATTCAAGTTTCCTCATTAACTTCTTCATATGTAACACAGTTTAGCTTTGCTAGTCATTTTAACTTGCTGAGAATTACTTCTGTTTATCACTCATTTTTATCAGATTGGTGAGGTGTTTATGCGGGTTTTTACACATCCACTGATCTTCTGCTCAGTTATTTTAGATTTATATATACTGAACTCAGTTTATTTTTTGAATAACAGGAGTCACATATTCATTCCTTGATGAATGTTCTCCGTTACTGTAATTTGGATGAATGTCTGGAAGAGGAGGATAGCCTAGTTTGCCATAGTGCTTTGGAGCGTTTATGCAAAACTAAGGAGCTTGACTACATGAGTTATATTGTGTTGAGGATGTTTGAGAACACCGAGGTTGGTATTTCTACATTAACAGAAAGAACAAAAAAATCTAGGTGAATTTACTGAAATTCTTCTTGTTGGTACATAATCAATTTATGTGACAATAAAGTCCTACTTTTTTGTTCCTTCCAAATTTCAATTAGAATATTGTGTTTATATTATTAAGCTATGCCTTATATTGAAGTTTTTACATATTTTATGCTGAATAGGGGGACAAATCAGTAATAAGTAAGCATTTTTTTTATAATATCTTCTAGTAACTCTTAGTCGAGTGTAATTTCTTTTAAAATTGTAAGGAAATACCCTCAATTATAAAAGATACCGAAAAAAAAAAGGAGTTATCTAATTGGACTAAGCCCCTTATTGTATTTAGAGCTAGACACTTAATCATGAAACATGTTTTTTTTTTTTTTTTGTTTTTTTTTTTTAATGAATAAGCAAATTTATTAGAAAAGCATTGAGATGATATAAAGAATACAAAATTCATACCCCCAAGGAAAAAATGCTAAGCTATCGAATCCCCCACAAAATTTACATAAGCTAAAACATCTGAATGAACCAACCCCGTTACCCAATTATATAATACCATAAACACCCACCTCTTCAACCAAGAAATTGAATGAGACACCTCTTGGAATACATGCCTGTTACGCTCTAACCAAATAAGCCACATTAAACAGTGAGAAGCAATCATCCACGCCTTCCGACGTCTCCTCCCAACCCTACCCCCAGCCCAACTTTGCAAGACTGCCAACACCGAACCTAGCTGCACCAAACCAAAAGTCGGTATGATAAGCATCCAAAGCCGAGATGTAACTGAGCAATGAACAAGCAAATGGTCCACCGACTCAATATCACCACAACACAAACAACACCAATTCACCAATATATGCTCACGGCGAATCAAATTATCAATCGTCAGAATACGTCCTAAGGTCGCTGTCCACACAAAGAAAGCTACCTTGGATGGCGTGCCTGACACCCAGACACATTTCCAAGGAAACGAAACCGCATCAACATAAACAACAAGCACACCATAGTACGAAGACACAGAAAAAAGCCCCTTAGAACTTGGACAGATCCAAACCATAGAATCTTCCCATGCACCCCCAGCTTGTAACCCGTATAAGATACCTAACAGCTCCACTAACTGATCCACCTCTCTATCCTGAACCTTACGACGCAACCGGATGTTCCAAACCGCCGCCTATCCTTGCCCTGTTTGAACCGCCCCCACCATAACCTCACAATCTTCTGCAATCCCAAAAATCAAAGGGAACAATTACTTTAAAGAAGTATCCCCACACCACCTATCACGCCAGAAACGGACTCTATCTCCCAACTCTACCTTTAGCTGAAGCCTCTACCAAAACTCCTCCCAGCCCAACCAAATTCCTTTCCAGACACCACGACCATGAGGCTGTCCCACCCTACCCGAAACCCACCCCCCTCTTCCTAGACCAAACATTGCCACAACCACCTTCCTCCATAAATGCTCTCTTTCCCCTACAAAACGCCACAACCACTTACCCAGCAACGCCAAATTAAACATAACCAACCGCCGAACCCCCAAACCCACTTTCTCTTTAGGACGACAAACCCGATCCCATGCCACCAAATGAGAATGAGAACCCTCCTCCTCATCTCCCCATAAAAAATTCCGTTGCAACTTCTCAATCCGCTTCGCAATTGCCACCAGAATCACATGAACTGACATAAAATAAGTCGGGATACTCGACAAGACACTCTTGACCCAAAGTAACCCTCCCTCCTTTAGATAAATATTGTCGCTTCCACCCTGCCAACCATTGCTGCACACGCTCCACCACCCTGTCCCACACCCTGAGGGCCTTGAAAGAAGCTCCCAAAGGTAGACCAAGATACGAAACTGGCAGAGAAGCCACCTTGCACTCCAAAATCGCTGCCAAAACCAGAAGTCGAGCCACCTCACCTATTGGAATTAATTTAGACTTTGAGAAATTAACTCAAAGACCAGACACAGCCTCAAAACACAGCAACACACACCGAAGATGTCCAATCTGACCAGCGTCCGCATCGCAAAATACAAGAGCATCATCCGCATAAAAAAGATGGGATACGACCAAAGAAGTAGGTCCAGAACCCACCTCAAAACCCTGCAACAGACCTTTATGAACTGCCTTTGATAGCAACCGCCCCAAAGCCTCCATAACTAGAATAAACAACAGCGGGGACAGGGGATCACCCTGTCGTAGGCCTCTATACGTGGGGAAAAAACCTACTGGAGAGCCATTGACCAACACAGACAGCCGCACAATAGATATTCAAAATGTATCCACGGCCTCCATCTAGCCCCAAAACCCATCATCTCCAGTATATACAACAGAAACTGAAAGTTTTTGAGAAGAGAAAGAGATAGGAAATGAATGAGACCTCATCCTCTTTTATATTAAGAATAAAGCGTAATTACAGGAGTGCTATAAGGCATGAATTACGGGCCAACTCATTACAGCCCATTACACCAATCAAGGAATAAAAATAAATAAGAATATGTGAATATAATTTCCTATTTTAACACTCTCCCTCAAGCTGGTGCGAAGATATCTCTCAAGCCCAATTTGTTGAGAATGTTATGCAACAATTTGCTCCCTATTCCTTTGGTGAGAACATTTGCTAGTTGGTCCCTAGTTTTCACAAATAGAGTACATATGGTGCTACTAGTGAGCTTTTCCTTGATGAAGTGCCTATCAATCTCTACATGCTTGGTTCTGTCATGTTGAACTGGATTATGAGCTATGTTGATCGCCGCCTTGTTGTCACAATACAATCTCATGGAATCGATCTAATGAATCCCCAAATCTCCTAACAATAGTCTAATCCATAGCAACACACATACACCCTGAGCCATAGTCCTGAATTCTGCCTCAGCACTAGATCGACCAACCATATTATGTTTCTTACTTCGCCATGTGACAAGGTTGCCTTCAACAAATGTGCAATACCCAGAAGTTGATCGTCTGTCAGTGACTGATCCAGCCCAATCTGCATCAGTAAATGCCTCTATACTGAGATGTCCATGTTTTGAGAAATAGAGACCCTTTTCGGGAGAAGACTTCAAGTACCTTAGGATTCTCATAACTGCCTCTAAGTAGAAAGTTCTAGGAGTATGCATAAACTGGCTAACTATACTCACGGCAATGGTAATGTCTGGACGTGAATGAGATAAGTATATGAGCTTACCCACTAGTTGTTGGTATCTCCCCCTGTCCACTGGCTCTCTCCGTTGATCCTCACTTAGTTTCTAGCCCAGTTCTAGAGGTGTATCACATGGTCTACCTCCAAGCATCCCAGTTTCCTGTAGCAAGTCCAGTACATACTTCCTCTAACATATGAAGATGCCATCCTTGAACCGAGCTACTTTAATGCCCAAGAAATACTTCAAATTACCCAAGTCTTTGATTTCAAACTCCTTGGCTAAGTATTCCTTCAACCGAGAGATCTCCTCAACATCATTCCCTGTCAGAACAATATCATCAACTTAAACAATAAGAGCTGTGGTCTTACCATATGAGAAGTGTTTCACAAATAAGGTGTGATCACCTTGACTTTGCTTGAACTTTTATGTTGGCATAGCTTGAGCAAACTTTTCAAACCAAGCCTTAAGAGACTACTTTAGCCCATAAAGTGACTTTCGGAGCTTGCACACTTTACCTTTAGACTTAGCATCCTCAAAACCAGGAAGAATATCCATATAGACCTCTTTTTCTAGGTTTCCATGAAGGAAGGCATTCTTCTCATCAAATTGATAAAGTGGCCAATCCAAATTTGCTGCAAGAGAGAGTAGTATTCTTACAGAGTTCATCTTAGCAACCGGTGCAAATGTATCCTGGTAATCTACCCCATAAGTCAGAGTGAAGCCCTTAGCAACCAGTCTTGCTTTCTACCGTTTTATGGAACCATCTGTTTTGTGTTTTACAGTGTACACCCACTTACACCCAACTAGATTTTTGCCTCTGGGTAACTTCACTAACTCCCAAGTGCCATTCTTGCTGAGAGCTCTCATCTCCTCCATTATGGCATGTTTCCATTCTGGAATAGAGAGAGCATCTTGAAAATTGTTAGGCAGACTCATAGAAGAAATCTTAGACAGAAAGGCTTTATATGAGGGAGACAAATTAGAATAAGAGACATGATTAGTAATAGGATGCTAAGTGCATGACCTAACCCCCTTCCTATTAGCAATGGGAACATCAAGATTTGAAAACTCAGGAGTAAGAGCATTGCGATCAGAATTACTCGGACTTTCAGGAGAGGGGGATGACTCTGGACACTCATCAGGAGAAGAAGTTGGCAGTAGAGGAGGGAAAGTAGTCTCTTGCATCCCGGGTGACTTTCTGTCTATCCTTGTCCCGGACATAAACTTTGCCGGCTTCCTTTTCCACAACAACTGCAGGCTCATCATTCTCTATTTGTTCAACCACTGGTGGTAGTGGAACAGGAATCTCTTTACACCAAGGCTCCCCCTGAAGAGATGACTGTGACACTGGAGAGGTGAGAAAGTAAGATTGAGACTCAAAGAAGGTAACATCCCTGGAGACAAACCATTTGGTAGTGGGAGGATGATAACACTTATAACCCTTTTGAGTGGCAGAGTAACCCAAAAAAACAAGCTTAAGAGACTGAGAATCCAATTTACCACAGTGGGGTGAATGATTATGGACAAAACAAACACAACCAAAGGTCTTAGGTGGAATGAAAAACCCAACCCGAATAGAACTTGAAGTGGAGTTTGTTTTTAAAGGACTTGAGTGGGAAGACAATTAATCAAATAAGCGGCAGTGAGAACCGCTTCCCCCTAATAAGAACGAGGAACACACGTTTCAAAGGATAAACAACGGGCCACATCAATGAGATGACGATTTTTTCATTTGGCAACACCATTTTGGTTAGGGGTATTAGTGCATGAAGTTTGATGAACAATGCCATGAGTTGTGAAATAACGGGCAAGACCAAAGTCAATATATTTCCTCCCATTATCAGAACGCAAAATTTGGACGACCGCACCAAATTGAGTGCAAACCATTTTATGAAAGTTTTGAAAGACAAAAAACACCTCACTCTTATCTTTCATCAGATATACCCAAGTGGTTCTAGAACAGTCATCTATGAAAGTAATAAACCATTTTTGACCCTTTAAAGACACAAAATGTGAGGGGCCCCATACATCAGAATGAATCAAAGAAAATGGAACTCAACTTTTATTAATAGAAGGAGCAAAAGAAGCTTTGTGTTATTTTCCAAGTTGACAAGACTCATACTGAAAATCAGACACGTTATTTTTCTCAAAAACAGAAGGAAATAAATGCTTTAGTAGTAAAAAAGAGAGATGTCATAAATGACGATGCCAAAGCCAAAGGTCTTCCTTGGTGGATGATAACTGAATAGATGAATGAGCCAGCTTGTCTGTTTGATCCAGAATGTAGAGACTATGTTCCTCTCTACCACTATCAATCCTCTTTCTCGTGATAAGGTCCTGAAAAAGACAATGATCAAGAAAAAATGTCACACGACAATTCAAATCACGAGTAATACGACTCAAAGATAAAAGATTTAATGCTAAAATTGGGAACATGGAGGATAGAGGATAAAAGAAGGGAAGAGGTGGCATGAATTAAACTTTTCCCTGACACAAACGAAATAGTACCATCAGCGATACGCACTTTTTCCTTACCTAAGGAGTGGTTATACTCTGAGAACAAATGAGAGGAACCAGACACATGATCTGAAGCACCAGAATCAATGATCCATGGCACAGTCGTATAAGATAGTAATGGACAGGAGGAGGAAGCTAAGTTACCTGAATTGGCAAAGGAAGAAGTGGATGCACTAGTGATGGAAGTAGAGGCTTGACGGTCTAGCAAGTGGTGAAGAGCAATCTCAAAATTTGAGACAAATAATCCCGAAACATCAGCAGCAGGTGAGACAACTGGAGATGAAGATGGTGGCTTAACCGTGTTTGAAAGATGTGCCCGAGCATTGGCCCTTTGGCCTCTAGACTGACCAGACCTACCCCCTCGAGTACTAGGACGGTCTTTTCGGCCACCAGAAGGAGTCCCATGCAGCTTCCAACAAGTCTCTTGTGTGTTGAGGTCTATGGCAATACTCATAGAAAAGATGATCTTTCTCAGAGGAAGGACGAGAACCATGAGGGACACGTTCGCCATCTCTAGGGGTGTAGAAACCTCAGTAGTGGCAGGAGGAAGCATAGCCGAGCATCGACTCTCCTCATTCTGCACATAAGCAAAAGCTTCCTGGAGAGAAAGAAGCACGTCCATGCCTAGAACTCTGCTCCGAACGGGATCATACTCCACATTCAGGCCTTCCACGAACTTGAAGACCCGCTCTTGCTCCACAAACTTCCGGTAACCAACAGAATCAATGGAACATACAGGCTTGTAATTTGTAGGTGATCAAGTCTTTTCCACCCATTGCTAAGGAAGGTAAAATATTAGAGGATAGTCATCTCACCTTGTACTGACCGTTCAATGGAGCGTTGTAACTTGAAAGTTTGGGAGAAGTTCCCCTTCCTGGAGTAAGTAATAGCTATGGCCTCCTAAATATTCTAAGCAATGTCCATAGACAAGTAGCCCTCGTCAATCTCCAGTACAATAGAATGAATCAACCAGCCCATTATCAGAGAGTTAGTGATCTCCCACTGGTCATACCAAGGTCTGTGATACTGGGTGCCTGTACCCTCCCATCAACATATCCTATCTTCCCTCTGATCTTCAAGAAAATAGTCAGACTCTGCAACCATGTTAGGTAATTCTGACCATTGAATGGAGAGGTGGTGATTTTAAGGCCAAGGTTGAGGTTATCAGTCATAGTAGAAGGAATTATAGAACTCTCACCCTGAGAGTGCTGAGAGGTAGTAGAGTCACTAGTCAAATCTGCCATGGAGACTCTACTAATTACTCATCAAACACAATGCCAATCACAAACTCGGAAGATAAGAGTAAAAGAACAAGCACAACAGTCACTATGGATGTATAAGGAATTAAGAATCCAATATGAACCCTTTTTTTTTTTTTTTTGGAAGAAAAGAAGAAAAAGGAAATGAGGCTTGTATTTAACTTGGTCAACACATCAGAAAGAAACCGATAGACAGCAAAGGGTCAAAAAACAGAGGGTCAACACAGCAGAGGGTGTCGGATAAAACCAAAAACAGGCATAGGGGCTGTCGGCTGGGCAGAGGGACTGCCAGTGGCAGTTGGCAAGGCTTGGGCGGCCTACACCAGTGGCCGACTAGGCTAGGTAGCCTGTCGGCAGTGGCTAACTAGGTTGGGAAAGCCCTCGGCAGCCTTCGGTAGAGTGGGACGAGGTTAAGAAGCCTTGTGGCAGTGGCCGACTGGGCTAGGGCCGTTGTTCCGTCTACACAAAATGGATGGGTGGCTTTGTGGTGGTGTATGGGTTTAGGTTTGTGGCTCTGATACCATGAAAGTTTTAGAGAAGAGAAAGAGATAGGGAATGAGTGAGACTTTATCCCCTTTTATATTAAGAATAAAGAATAATTACAAGAGTGTCACAAGGCATGAATTACGGGCCATCTCATTACAGCCCATTACATAAATCAGGGAATAAAAATAAATTAGAATATGTGAATATAATTTCCTATTCTAACAGAAACTCTCAGCTAACATTGTCATATGCCTTCTCAATATCTAGTTTGCACATAATCTCCGCCTTTCTCTGCCTCAACCTCGAATCCACACATTCATTAACAGTAATATTTCCCTACCAGAAAAGCACACTTTAATAGTATTAACTCTGTTTGGTTTCAGTTTTCAGAAATCACTTTTTCAAAAAATTTTACTTTTTCGTTTTTCGTATTTTTTTGTTTTCACTGAATGTTTTTAATATTTCAAGCAATTTTTTTTTTAATTTTTAGCCACATTTAACATAACTACACTTAAAAAGTATAATATTTGTGAAAAAAATCTTTACAAAATTTACTAAATACCAAAAATATAAATAAAAAAATTACGAAAATTCAGTACATTTTTCGTATTTTTGTGTATTTATTAATTTTTAAAAATATTTTTTCATAATTTTTTTTAAATATTAATATTTTACTATTTAGATATATCTAAGTAAGGTGCATCTAAAAAAGTAAAACAATTGCTTAAAATTTTAAAAATATTCACTAAAAACAAAATAATACGAAAAACAAAAAACTCAATTTCCAGAAAACTGAATTCAAAAAACTATAACCAAACACACTGAATATTTCTCTACCAAAACCTTTTGCTTTTAGAGTTGGGGTCCATTTGGAAACAATCTTCTCTGACATGAAGTTTGCCTTGCTGCAATTTCTAATGCATTAATTTAACTGCATTTATGCTGGTAGGATTTTATTGTACAACTTTTTTCTTGTATATAGTTTCATTGAGTAGATTCATTA
Organism: Camellia sinensis; assembly: GCF_055761805.1. NCBI lineage: Eukaryota > Viridiplantae > Streptophyta > Magnoliopsida > Ericales > Theaceae > Camellia > Camellia sinensis. The sequence continues at coordinate 241,199,270 of NC_138961.1, read as the reverse complement.
ACAAGGGACCCTTTTTATATTTGGCCCCCCATTATTATCATCCTTCTAGGGAATTATTTTTTATTTTTTGGGGGAATTAAAACAGGACAGGTTTACCTATTTGCACAATATTAGCATCTGATCTACATTTTGTCTAAGTGCTTGGGGTGAATTCTTTGCATGGCCTTCAAGTTAGGTGGCTCATCTCTCCAACGGGGTTTGATTTGTAAGATAGCTATTAATCCATTGAGGGGCGGACTTCGAGCCCTTGTGGTAGTTTGCTTCACGGTTAAAGAAATGCTTCTCATCCAAATATGCTGAGAGCAGTCTAAACGATGCAAAAGAATTAAATTGATCCCACTGAGACCTTTACATGGAACCTGAGTCCTGCCTAATTATATTACTGGCTGCAGTTACAACCTTGCGTAGAGCTTAAAAACTGTCAGAACCTGTAAGAAATAATGTATAGAGAAAGAGAGAATAAATTGTATGTATTATTATTGATTGATATATGTTATATATTACAAATGGTGAGGGGCTCCTTATATAGGAGATGTAGTGGAGTAGGTGGTAGTAGGTGGTAGTGGTAGGTGTGTAGTAGGTGGTAGTAGGTGGTGGTAGGTGTAGTAGGTGGAGTAGGTGATGGTAGGTTTTAACAGCCCCCCGCAAACTCAAGGGGGATAGGAACTAACCAACTTGAGTTTGGAGAGAGTAACAAAACAAGAAAATAATCTGAAAAATAAAAAATAGATAGGAGACACTGTATGGTCGTGTCAGACCGTTGTAGAAGACTGTATGGTTATGGCAGACCGATGTAGAAGACATTGGCTCGTGTTGGACCGATGTAGAAGACAGTTTATGGGGTCATGTCGGACCGTTGTAGCAGACAATGTTGTGGCAGTTGTTGTGACAGTTTACGGAGTCTTGCTGGACCCTTGTAGAAACTAACCGGAATCAATGTCGAGACAGTTTACAGAGTCTTGTCGGACCCATGAAGGAGCTAATCGGAATCAATGTCGGGACAGTTTACAGAGTCTTGTCGGACCCATGAAGGAGCTAACCGGAATCAATGTCGGGACAGTTTACAGAGTCTTGTCGGACCCCTAAAAAGTTGCACCCTCAAAAGGTGTGCCCAATCTTTCAAAAGGCGTGCCATCAAAAGGCGTGCCCAATCCATAAAAAGACGTGCCATCAAAAGGCGAGCCCAAGTCATAAAAAGGTGTGCCGGACATGATGGCGAGGTGCGTCACCACATTGGCTTGCGCGCCCGTTTTGTCGTCTGGCGTCAAGTGGCGCGCGATGCGCGTGTCTGCCTTGGCTATTTAACCAAGACGGAGGCTGAGGCGAAGGCAGAGGCTGAGACAAAAAACCTGCGAAAATCCTTTGAAAAAACTCTTCCGTTTCTGAGAAAGAGATTCTGGAACACTCTGTTGCCCAGAAAATGGCCTCGTCTTCCCGTTCAGCTACCCAGAATATGGCCTCTTCGTCCCGTGGTCTGCTCACTCTCTTTCCCGACCTCAACGAGTCAACAAGAGAGATAACTGGTGCGGTGGCCAGTGAACCTCAACCAAGCGCCTCTGGTTTTGCTCCGTTGAACTTTCTGATGCGGTCGGTGGAGCAAAAAATGGCGGTGTAAACGGATATTGAGGCCAATCAGTATACATTGAAGTCATGTGTGGAGACCATGACGGCGGTCACAAACTTGTCGCACCGGCTTCAAAGTAGGACAAATGAGGTGCAGCAGTTAAACGCCCAGCTGGCTCTGCTCCAGCGCATGTATAAGAATGCACGAGCAGAGATAAGTGTTCTAAAGGCGGAAAACAAGGAGCTGAAGCGGAAGGCCACCGTGATGTTCCGATTTGGAGGTCCGCCATATGCTGTAGTGGGGGAGCAGGGTGGAGTGAACGTGCTCGGTGGCGTGGGAAACACGGAGACAACACCGGCAAGGGCCGCCCAGGACGGAGGCAAGAAGAAAAGACCGGCGGAATAGGCGAAGAAGTGAGGTCGGTGGGTGGCCGTCTGCAGAAAAGAAAACAAATCTTTGGGTGTTGTGTTTGGTTTTTGTTTTTGTTTTTGTTTTTGTTGTTGTTGTTGTTGTTGTTTTTTTTTTTTTTTTTTTTTTTGTAAAATGGTGATCGGGGTTGATCCCTAAGAGGAATAAAATATGGTTTGGTGTGCAAAATTATATGGTATGAATGGCATGGGAAAAAGATTAAAGTGCATTGGTTAGGGGGATCACGTGGGCAGCTCTGCTTTTCTGTGGGTGATGGGTGTGTGTGTTTATGAGGATTGATTTCACATAGCCATCACCAAACCCAGCCACACAGTCTGGACTCCCCCTAGAGAGAGAAGATAGTGCAGCTCATGCGAGATAGAGAGAACCAGAGAGCCCGAGAGAAGATGCTGCCCGTAGCTGTCTACCTCCAACGGCTGATAAGAAATTTTTAGATCCAATCAAAAAGAAATGAGAGAGAGAGAGCTCGAAGGAAGGCTAAAATGGTGAAGTTTCTGAAACCAAACAAGGCCGTAATCCTCCTCCAAGGCCGCTACGCGCCGGAAAGCCGTGATCATCATATCCTTTGACGATGGCCTCTTAATCGGATCTGGACCGGCAGATCGAGCAGTTGGAGTGCAAGCCACTGCCGGAGGCGGAGGTGAAGAAGCTCTGTGATCAAGCTCGAGATGGGCAACAGCAACACTTCAGGGCAAAAAGGTATGCTTAGCAAAAGATATTCGGTGACCATGATTTGTACAGTGCTACATGTTGCTATATTGTGCTGATGGAGAAGAAGAGAACACAGCAGTTGAGTCTGCAGAAAACTCTGATCAAGAAACGAATCCTGTAGACGATCTGCAAGGAGAGAATCAGATAGCTCCAGCAGGTGAAGGAAAAGATTTTCATGAAAAAGTTGAAGGTTTGTCATCTGATGACCCATTGGGAGCTGGAGATCCTCGTATAGATGTCGGTGATGGTGGAGTCGCTAGGTTTCTCTACTCTGGTGTGAGCTTGGTGAGACAAGGACTGCGACTCGAAGGAGTTGGGCGTGAAGGTGGTGGACTCGAAGAAATTTCAAGGGATGTGTAGAAAATTCTAGCGGACTAGGTTGAGGTCCGGCGGGCGGCTAAGGTGAGGTTGCCGCCCGCCGGGAAAGCGAAAATACTAGGTTTTAAACCAGCTCTGATACCATGTAAGAAATAATGTATAGAGAAAGAGAGAATAAATTGTATGTATTATTATTGATTGATATATGTTATATATTACAAATGGTGAGGGGCTCCTTATATAGGAGATGTAGTGGAGTAGGTGGTAGTAGGTGGTAGTGGTAGGTGTGTAGTAGGTGGTAGTAGGTGGTGGTAGGTGTAGTAGGTGGAGTAGGTGATGGTAGGTTTTGCTTGTATGATTGAATTCTCATCCTCGTGGACTTCAGAATTTATTTAATTGAAAACTGAAAGATTCTTTTGTTAATAGTTAAATTTTCATTATACTGTATTTTGCGGACCAGTGAGTTTCTCAAATTGAATTGCAGGTAGCTTTAGAAGACCCACAAAGGTTCCGCATGGAGATGACTTTTAGCCGAGGTGCAGATTTGTCTCCGTTAGAGGTAATGTATCTTCAATGAATTAATACTCCTATGTAATTAAAAGATTACTTAATAATAGGAAGTGAACGATGGACCATGTTTGTTTGTCACCATGAAATGTACCCTGGTAGCAAACAGACCAACTCCTTCATTGGGTGAATTTTGAAAGAGCTTTTTAAACAGACCGAGAGTAGGAAACTTCTTATGTTTAGGAGGTCTAGTGTACCCAAATTGTGTTAAGCCATCATGATGTTTAGTAATTTCTCCTGATAAATACTGGCATTCACTTCGATGACAAACCTAAGGGGCCCAGTTGATTTTTCAAAAAATGTGAATTGGACCATTTTGCGACTAACCCATGTACAAATTAGACAATTGTACAAGTTTGGCTTTAAGAGTCTACACAGTTTACTTTCTTTATGAAATTTTATTTCATCATCTCTTTTAAAACATCAAGTTACTTTATCGAAAACTGCGAGATTCAAAATGTGTTTTGTTCTATGGCTACGCAAATATTAATTAATTCATTTAGAAAATCACAGATCTTGAACTAGTTAATTCAAATTAGAAAAATTCATGAAATAGGACATTCCTGCAACTAAAAAGGGGCAGTGTTTTCATGTTTATAATGGAAAATCAAGGTTTCAGCCAATCAAGGTGAGAGTGCATCCACAAAGTTTACGTCAAGGAGAAATTGATTTTGGGTTGTTTCATGAACTATACTCTGCTTTTCCATTTATTTTGCAGAAGAACAGCAGTGAAGCTTCTTCATTGCATCAAGAGCACACACTGCCAATAATGGGTCCAGAAAGGCTGCAGGAAGTAGGGTCATATCTGACGTTAGAGAAGATGGAGAAGATGGTTCGGCCATTTGCCATGCCAGCAGAAGACTTTCCGCCACCATCAATCCCACAGGGATTCTCCGGCTACTTCTCCAAAAGTGCAGCGGTGCTTGAGCGCCTGGTAAACCTTTGGCCCTTCCATAAGCATGGAACTGTTAATCCAAAGTAGTAAATCTAAATACCTATACAGTTTCTCTCTCTTTTTCAAATCTAGTTTTTTTCTTCATTCCTCGTCATTTTCCTTTGTTCTTTTCTATTCGTCAAAAAATTGGTAGCTTGAATAACAATCAAAAAGTAAATTTAGGGAGGTCAAGGATCCTTTGTCTCCAAAATCTGGCTTTGTTTGGTAGAGCTTTGTAAATTTAATTCCACCCCTTGGTTTGAGTGTATTGTTTGGTGAGAGTTTTCAAAAATTGATTCCACATCCACTGTTGAAAACATGTCTACCCAATCATCCTCTTGGACGTCCGGCCGGTTGACCGGAACAATGTTCGTTTTTTTTTTTGGCACCTGTTATTTTTATATTTTAAATAAAAAATATTTTCGGAATTTTTTAAAATTTTTTATGAGCTTTGTATAGAATTTTGGACTGTGTGTTTGGTCATGAGTTGTAAGTTTTTAAATCAAATATCATATGTCACATCAAAAATTTCAAATTCAATTCAAAACTGTTTTCAAAACTCATAACCAAACAAATTTTCCACACTCAAATCATAATTTTAAAACTCAAAAATTCAAAATACAACTCTATTCTCAAATCATAATTCTAAAACTCTACCAAACGGTACCTTTATGTTTCCAATACACTTTTATTTGCATGATGTGATGAAAATCTTGAGACATAATCATGTGGTTAAGTGTACATTTGTGCAGTTAAGAGTACCATTGAGACAACGTGATATAAATTTTGGAGACATAGGATCTCATGGTGATTACAAAAGCAAAGAGAGTGGAGTAGGGAGGGAGCAACGGCGGACACATTCTAAAAGTTCCTCTTTAAATCTTATAGATTTTTTGGTATTTATGATACAAAATAGTTAATTTGGCTCTCCCAAAGCCTAAGACATTTTACATGGCCCCTCCAAACTCTTAAGAATTTCACTTAGGTCCTGTAGTTTTTTGGATGTATGATACAAAATAGTGTTCTGGCACCTGAAGTCTAAGAAATTTCTAGGTCGCACTGGTAAGAAGAAAAGGAGAGAGAAATTAAGCACATGAGAGCTAGAGACATACAGTGGAAGAGACATTCCTACTATTGCATCTCTGCAGAGTTATCCCATTACTGTCTGCAGGCCCACAGGCCATGCAAGGTGAAGTACTGAGGCACAGGTCTCTTGCATCTCACACTAGGATTCAAGCAGAATGTGTTGGGCCAAGTCTGCACCCACTGAAAGTGATGGTAAGAACCACCTATTGGTGCCCAAAGCACAACAGTTGAAATAAGGAGGTGAAGAAAGATGATGAACAGAAATGTCTTCATGTTCATGCAGTTTGAGGTTAGTTGCAATTCACATGCATGTGTTGGGTTCTTATACAGTTTATAAAGAGTAGAGCTATATAAACTGAAACAGAAAAATTGTAGTAGAATATTATCTAGAATGATGTGGCTTATTGTGATAGTTTCACGTAAAAACACTAGATTCGTGATTATAAATATAATTTACGGGTTTGCTAATGGCATAATCTGGAAGTAAATACTGTATAATTTTTTGGTGATATAGTATTTTTTGATTATATATTTGGTGAGCATTTACTAATTTTGAATAGGATTTAACCTAGTGGTAGATTTAATTTGCCTTATAGTAGGTCCTTGCATTTTTCATGAGATTTCAAAACCTTCTACTAGAATCCGAGACTTTCAAACTATGGTGTGAGAAATGGGCCTTTAGTATTTTGAGCCATCCAAACATTAATGATCCTTCTACAAAAGAAGAACGGACTTCATTTTTCATTTCTCAGGTACAAGAAATGAGATGCGAGACCCATTAAACATGTGTATTTGTGACATATTAGATTATTTCTGACTTTGATATTCAAATCTAGTCATCATAACATTATTGTTATATCATTTTATTTTTATTTTTTTTGTACATTTCTTAAACTTGTTTCCCAAATAAGCAATATATTCATTAATGTGTATGATGTTTTCACACTCGCACACAAAAAAGAGAGTTCTGCTGAGGAAATTAAATTTTGTTGTCTGGAAGAAAGTTAAAGTTTGTAGTGAAATTTGCACGAAATTAAGATTGAGCTTCAAATGAAAGTATCACACATAACTATATTATTTTGTATAAAAAAAATTATATAACTACTTGATTTAGTTTCTTGTTTTCGTTTGCTTTAGGATTAACTATGAGAAGATAATAAAAATATTCAAAGTCTCACCATTATGCTCACTAAGTAACCAAATACTTGCATGAAAATCTTGTTTTGAGTGGACAAATTTGTCATTGATGTAAAAAATTTAAATTTCACGTAGCCATCAAGGCAAATAGCCAATCCAAGAGAAAACAAATATTAGATTTTTTTTTTAACAGAAAAAAATAATCTGATAATATTTAAATTTAAATTATTTACTTTTTAAATTTAAAATGTGAATAATTTAAATATAAATATTATTAGACTTGAGTTACTTAAAAGGTGGAGATTTTTCTTTTTATTATATGCGTCTTCTAATGACAGTCTTAAATATTGTCAATAAAAAAGAGAATATAAAATGTTAAAATATTTATATATATATATATATATATATTTACATATTTTAATGTATGTTTTATAAAAAAAAAAATAAATAAAAAATAACTTAAAAACTGCCTGCCTTTGTTGTATTTAGGTATAGAAAGGGAGGGCAGGACTGTCAAACGGAAGGATATACTCATGTATTATTTTGAACCCTTTATTTTTTGGTTCCCCACTTATAAATTTTGAAATTTGTTTAAAAAAAATTTCCCTCCCTATAAATAATACTAAAATTATCCTTAAACATTTCACCCATTAAATGCATATCCCCACACCCAAAAAAAACATTCATTCCAAAAAATCTTAACAAAACCTATTAAGAAGAAGACTCTCATCCTTTTCAAAACTCACGATAAAGAAGAAGAATACCGTCTTTGCCGGTTTAATCATTGTCACACTTGGCATGCTTTCTCTCTCTCTCCCTCTCTCTCATTGCTTCTTCAAAACTGAAACTACCACACTTGAAAATATAAAATTCCTACAAGTGTTAAGAATTTTAACCGTTGAAAGTGTTAACAATTTTTCATGTTTGGACCTGTATTCCCGAACAAATAATCTATGTTCGAGAATGAGTTCATGAACAAATAAGTAATGTTCGAGCCTATATTCTCGAACTTGAAAAAATGAAAACTTCTACAAGCTTTAACAATTATGACCGTTCAATAATGTTAAGAAATTTTTATGTTCGGATTTGCATTCCCCGAACATTACTTATTTCTTCTCCGAACAAATAAGTAATGTTCGGACCTGTATTTCCGAACTTGAAAAAATAAAAATTTCTGCAAGCGTTAACAATTTTGGCAGTTTAATGTATTAAGAAATTTTCATATTTTGACTGTTTAATGTAGGTAATCAAATGGTTGTCATTGTTACCGTAAGAATATTGCCGCCAAAAGGTTTTCAAAGTTTTGAGGATGGGTAGGTTTTGAAAGTGAGATTTGAGTAAGATGGATGAGTGGTGATTGGGGTGGGTACTCTCATAAACCCTAATTCATGATCTAGTGGATGTGTAGGTTTAATTATGAGATAGTGTATCTCAAAATTAATAATATCTTTAGTAGCAATTTTATTTGAGATTATTATTATAATAAAAAAAATTAAAAATTAAAAAGTCTAAAATAATTTATGGGGTGAACCCACACGGACGTCATTATAGTAGACGGGGTTAAGTTAGAAAAATTATTTCCTGATTGAGGAGCACGTAAATATAGGGTTACGCATTTCAATTATTATCAAATTATTTATTTAATTTTTGAATTATCAATTGCGTCGATGTAGTTTTATTATTGATTGAATTTATTAGGTTTTTAAAACATTTAATTTAAACTTATTTAGTTTTTGAAAGTATTATAAAAATAAAATATAAATTCATAAATATTGTAAATTAGTAAAATATCTTATCTAATTAAAATTTTATTTTAAAAAAAAATCTTAAAATTTTATATTGTCTATGAAAAGTAGGCGTCAATTCTTCTAGTAATTTTTTGTTTTATAAGTGTAAGGGTAATATCTATAGTATTTTCTTACTTATCTTCTATAGTGACTATTTATTTGCCTTTATCTATTATTATACCGGGCTTTGTTTTTAATTTCTTATTAATTGTTCGTAAGTTTTTCAAATAAATTCTTTTTATAACTTAATTAATGTATTATTTTTATTTTATTATAATTTGTAACAAAGTGTTATTATTTAAATTATTTAATTTTACTCTTTCAGTATGTGTAATACTCATATAATTTTATTGACAGGACTGAGAAATCAGACTCTGATACTTATTTAAACAAATAGTGGGAAAAAGATTTTGAAAGACAAAATAAAAATTTAAATATTTTTCATAAATAAAATCTTAAATTGGTAGGGTCTTTTACTAATTTGTAATACTTATGGAATTATATTTTATTTTTGTGATCATTTCAGGAACTAAATATGTTTGAATTAAATATTTAAGACTATAGATTCAATCGATAGTTTAGGGACTAAATAAATTTTAGTTTATATATTTTAGGGATTGTTTGTAGACTCAATCTATAGTTCAAGAATTAAGTAGATAATTTGGTGATAATTTAAGAGTAGAAAGTGTAATAAACCCTGCAAATATATTTTTGACCAATCACAAATCACAATGGCCTATTTTGGAAAGTAGGTTAAAAATTGATTTAAAAAAAAAAAATTAAATATGAAAAAAAAATAGAGAGATGATGTAATCTAGAAAAACTAAAAAATTAACTTTTTAATCGTGTTGTCAAAATAGGCCCATAGCTTTTGTTATTGCTTAATTATTTAATATAAACTAGTAAATTTTATTTTATTTTTACCAATTACAACACACTTGAAATAATACATTACTGTGACTCAAGATCATTGAATAATTTCTCGTAGGTAAAACGATTGGGATAGACTCCCCTCCATACCTTCATCTTTCCATAAATTCAAATTCACACCGATGATCTGAACCATCTATTTTGTAAATTTCGTAATAAAAGTCATCCATACAAAAAATGAGTTTCATCGTAAAATTATAAATACAAGAACGAAAAATATTTTATTTTATAAAATAAATTATTTAAGTTTACAATCACATTTGTCGTTCATTTTATCAAACAAAATATAATTTTTTCTTAAATTTATAATTTTTCGATGAAACTCATTTTTTATATGAATGATCTTTATTACAAAATTAATAAGATAGACGATTTGAATTATCGGTACGGATCTAAACTGGGACTTAGAAGAAATGTACTCCCTCTGTTCTAAAATATTAATCCATTTTCAAAAATCAACAACTAAAATAATATAAATTTTCTATTTTGTCATTCTTTTTAAATTCATTAATAACAGAAAAAAATATAATTATGACCATTGATATTCTTCAAAAAAAATATATATATATAATAACAAATGGTAATTTTGGAAAATTAATGTTTTTAAAATTCAATAATTGTATTACTAAAAAAAAGTTAGATTCCCTAAAAATGATTATTATTTTAGCATGGAAAGAGTATGGAAAAATAGGATTAATTACACTTTACTCATGGTTTAACAAGGTAACACATTACCTCTCTTAGATTTATAAATATACTCATAAACCCTTCATAATTTGAAGTAATGTGCAAAAATGACGATTGCGTTTGGTAGAGTTTTGTAAATATGATTTGAAAGTATGAGTTGTATTTTAAGTTTGTGAGTTGTGGAATTATGATTTGAGTGTAGAAAATTTATTTGATTATGGTTTTTGAATAGAGTGTTGAATTGAGTGTGGAATTGAGTTTTGAAAGTTTGATTTGACATGTGAAGTAAGAAAATTTGTTTGGTTATGAGTTTTAGGAAGAGTTTTCAAAACTTAATTCAAGTTATTATAACTCATAACAAAACATACTACTTTCACACTACTGAAAATTCTGATCAACACTAATAACCATACTCTTTTTAAAATTCAATTAAAAAAAATTATTATTAACAGAAAAAAACATTAATCAATTTTTTAATTGAAAATACTACAAAGGAAATAAATTTTTTCCAAAATAAATATTCAAAAAATTTAAATCATAAATATATAAATAATTTAAATAATCTAAAAAATTTAATAAGTAAAAAATTAAAATAAATATTCAAAAAATTTAAATCGTAAAAATTTAAATAATTTAAATATTCAAAAAATTTAAATAATTTAAAATGTTAATATTTTAAATTTAAAAATAACTCTACACTCAAATCGTAACCAAACACATAAAACAAAATTCAAATAAGAAATTATTTTTAAAACTCATAACTAAACGCATGACTTGAAACTTCATACTACTTTCACAATTCTACACCCAAATCGTAACCAAATACATAATAAAAAAATTAAAATATTTAAAAATATTTTTATAAAATAGGGTTTGAATTTATTTTTATAAAATATTTGAAAATTTAAAAAATCAGAATCGTAATATTTTGAAATTAAAATATTTAAAAATATTCAAAAAAATTAAAAATTAAAAAAAGCATAACATATTTAAATATTTAAAATCTTAACAAAATTAAAATACTTTAAAAATATTTAAATATTTAAAATATTTAAAAAATTAAAATATTGATTTGAATTGAGTTTTGAAAAAAGTTTTTGAATTATGTGTTTGGTTATGAGTTTTGAAAAGTAATAATTATGTTTTAAATTGAGTTTTGAGAAATGGGTGTAGAATTATGATTTGAAAGCTCCAAACAAACAATATACTCAAATCAATGGATGGAACCATATTTTGAGATGCTTTTCCAAACGGAGCCTTAATTTTTGAGACTTATTTGCTTATCATTTTGGTTCACACCTCTGTAATCATTTTGTGAGTTCAAATTATAATAGAAAAAAGTTGATGAAATGAATATTAAGTTCATATGTAGCACTCACCAAACAAACAAACGTGCCATATGTATTGTAAAATTTTAATCTATTAGTTACGATTAATATAAATAAATGGAGAGGTGAAAAAAGATATTAGGGGTTATTTGGGAATTGATTATTTTAATTATTTTTTTATGTTTTAAGACAAGATGTGTAAAAAATAAAGAAAGTGATGTGATTGGATGTTTTGACATTTTGACTATATTCATCAAAACCTTCATGCCAAACAAGCTCTAAATATTAGAATTTTGATCGATCATGTCGAGATTTCTATTTGATTTCATAAGATTATATTATATGATTAAAATTTTAAAAACTAACAGTCCATACCTATCAAATTATTTTAGTTTATTAAAAAAAAAATATATATATATATATATATATATCAACCATTTGTGAAGTTAAAATAAAAATTTATTGACGTAGATTTTTGTAATAATTTTTTTTTATCACTCTTGATTAGCAATACCTCCACCGTCGAAATGCTTTTTTGGTTTAAATCATCAAGCCTCTTTGATTTAAAAATTACTTTGAAAACTTCATTTATTAATACATTATTTTTATCCTTTCTTTTTTACGTGGGACAAAGTTTCACCAAGATAAATAAAGAAATATAAATTAAAGTTTTGAAAATTTGAAAATAACTTCAAATTTTGCTAAAATAATTCAATAAAATTGACCATTGAACGACACCCGTTTGGAAAAATATTAATATGATGTATTCAAAGTTCATGTCCAAGCTATATATTTGTTATTATATCATTTGTTTCAAATATATGGGTTGCCATCCCATATCGATTGCGGATAATATTCTCAATTATCTTGTTTCAAATATGTGTTGCCATCCCACATTGATTGTAGATAATATTTAGAATAGACTTATAAGATAGCATTGGACACTTCCATTGTGGAGGCGTCCTTGGAAAATCAAAGGAATAAATCTGTGCGGCTTGCCAGCTACCATGCTTAGGCCAAAGTGGACAATACTTCTAGGTGTTGGCTGGGCAATGTGTTGTCTATGCCTCAAGGTAGTAGTTGGGTTATGTGTTCGACATGAACAGACGACTACAAATAATGTACAAGATAGTCCACAATACCTCCGTCATCATAGAAGCGCCTTTTATTAAAAAAGACAGCCCACATAATCAAATTCTCAATAAATTTTTTCACCCTTTTTTTTTTGGACAAATAGATTTACTAGTCAGGTTATCAATAGATTCAATAATGAGAATCAACCATGATTAGATCGGGATAGAAAAACACAACCTTAGAGCTGGCAAATCTGAATGGCCAATAATATTTCATGTACCTCAATGCACAGGGTCGTGTCTAAATGCAAGCATCATAATCAAACATTCAAGTTTTTCCATAAAATACTTTCACACCTAAAACTAATCCCTACTGTATAACAATTTGTTGGAAATGGTTGAAAAGTTTTGGGTAAAAACAGATTTTTTTCCTAATCTTAGTCTATTATTTAGGTGGGACCCGTGCGTCTATTTTGGTGGGTCTAAGTGGTAACGCGTTCTATGCCGCGTTGTGATTCACGTGGTATATTTGGTTGCTCAAAACCATTATCGGATGAATGGGAAATTGAAGCTAAAGCGCCTTTTTATTAAAAAAGACAGCCCAGATAATCAAATTCTCAATAAATTTTTTCACCCTTTTTTTTTTGACAAATAAATTTACTAGTCAGGTTATCAATAGATTCAATAATGAGAATCGACCATGATTAGATCGGGATAGAAAAACACAACCTTAGAGCTGGCAAATCTGAATGGCCAATAATATTTCATGTACCTCAATGCACAGGGTCGTGTCTAAATGCAAGCATCATAATCAAACATTCAAGTTTTTTCATAAAATACTTTCACACCTAAAACTAATCCCTACTGTATAACAATTTGTTGGAAATGGTTGAAAAATTTTGGGTAAAAACAGTTTTTTTTCCTAATCTTAGTCTATTATTTAGGTGGGACCCGTGGGTCTATTTTGGCTGGTCTAAGTGGTAACGCGTTCTATGCCGCGTTGTGATTCACGTGGTATATTTGGTTGCTCAAAACCATTATCGGGTGAATGGGAAATTGAAGCCAAAGTGAGCTCCATGGAAATGGAGTTTTGGTGGAAATTCCTTAAGGTCGGAAAATGGCTTGTCCCACATTGATTTGGTGGGAAGTTTTGAGTGGGTTTATAAGGCATGGAATTGGACCTTGGGGTGTGCCCCAAGGGGTGCCCAAGTTTTATAGAGAGGAAGGTTATGGGCAAAATGGGCTTGACCCATTGGATCCAAAAATCACCACACGAGCTTGACCCATTGGGCAAAATGGGCTTGACCCATTGTCTCAAATCATTTCTTTTTATACGGTCAAACTTATCGTATGACAAATAAATAATTTGAAATATGTGGAGGGAAAAATAGGGACATAAGATCTTGTGTGGCTAGTTGATTAGCCTTACTAATGTCATGCACACAATTTGTTAGCCTCTATAGTAAGGTAGTTGAGTAAAAGCCATGGGATATTTTTGAAAATTTAATAATACCATTGTATAGCATACTTCTTATAACTGTGATGTTAATAATATATTTGTAACGAGTAGAATCAAATTGAATTTATTTATATATTATTTTTTTGGGTATCTGTTACATAATATTCTTAATTTGTTTGTGGGTTCGGGCATTGACTCGAGTTGAGTTGGTATGAATTTACAAATCCTTTGAATTGTGTAGTTTTATTATAGTTGTAGTGTCGTGAACCATTCTAATTTAAATTGATAAAAACAAATTATATTACGTCTCTATTTCAACTTCGTAAGGCCCGTTTGGAAATTTTTTTTATTTTTTGTTTTAATTATTCTTGGATCTTGAGTATTGAATGATATATAAATTTAATTTTTGAGACTTATTTGCTTATCATTTTGGTTCACACCTCTGGAATCATTTTGTGAGTTCAAATTATAATAGAAAAAAGTTGATGAAATGAATATTAAGTTCATATGTAGCACTCACCAAACAAACAAACGTGCCATATGTATTGTAAAATTTTAATCTATTAGTTACGATTAATATAAATAAATGGAGAGGTGAAAAAAGATATTAGGGGTTATTTGGGAGTTGATTATTTTAATTGATTTTTTTATGTTTTAAGAAAATATGTGTAAAAAGTAAAGAAAGTGATGTGATTGGATGTTTTGACATTTTGACTATTTTCATCAAAAACCCTCATGCCAAACAAGCTCTAAATAATTGATCGATCATGTCGAGATTTCTATTTATAAGATTATATTATATGATTAAAATTTTAAAAACTAACAGTCTATACCTGTCAAATTATTTAAGTTTATTAAAAATATATATATATATATATATATATATCAACCATTTGTGAAGTTAAATTAAAAATTTATTGACGTAGATTTTTTAATAATTTTTTTTTATCACTCCTGATTAGCAATACCTCCACCGTCGAAATGTTGTTTTGGTTTAAATCATCAAGCCTCTTTGATTTAAAAATTACTTTGAAAACTTCATTTATTAATACCTTATTTTTATCCTTTCTTTTTTACGTGGGACAAAGTTTCATCAAGATAAATAAAGAAATATAAATTAAAGTTTTGAAAATTTGAAAATAACTTCAAATTTTCTAAAATAATTCAATAAAATTGACCATTGAACGACACCAGTTTGGAAAAATATTAATATGATGTATTTAAAGTTCATGTCCAAGCTATATATTTGTTATTATGTCATTTGTTTCAAATATATGGGTTGCCACCCCACACGATTGGGGATAATATTCTTAATTATCTTGTTTGAAATATGTGTTGCCATCCCACATCGATTGTAGATAATATTTAGAATAGACTTATAAGATAGCATTGGACACTTCCATTGTGGAGACGCCCTTGGAAAATCAATGGAATAAATCCGTGCGGCTTGCCAGCTATCATGCTTAGGCCAAAGCGGACAATACTTCTAGGTGTTGGATGGGCTATGTGTTGTCCATGCCTTAAGGCGGTAGTTGGGCTATGTGTTCGAGATGAACGGACGGCTACAAATAATGTACAAGATAGTCCACATCAACTCCTTCATCATAGAAGTGCCTTTTTATTAAAAATGATAGCCCACATAATCAAATTCTCAATAAATTTTTGCACCTTTTTTTTTTGGACAAATAGATTTACTAGTCAGGTTATCAATAGATTCAATAATGAGAATCGACCATGATTAGATCAGGATAGAAAAATACAACCTTAGAGTTGGCAGATCTGAATGGCCAATAATATTTCATGTACCTCAATGCACAGGGTCGTGTCTAAATGCAAGCATCATAATCAAACATTCAAGTTTTTCCATAAAAGACTTTCACACCTAAAACTAATCCCTACTGTATAACAATTTGTTAGAAATGGTTGAAAAATTCAAGGTAAAAACAGAATTTTTTCCTAACTTTTGTCTATTATTTAGGTGGGACCCGTGCGTCTATTTTGGCGGGTCTAAGTGGTAACGCATTCTATGCCGCGTTGTGATTCACGTGGTATATTTGGTTACTCAAAACCATTATCGGGTGAATGGGAAATTGAAGCCAAAATGAGCTCCATGGAAATGGAGTTTTGGTGGAAATTCCTTAAGGTTGGAAAATGGCTTGTCCCACATTGATTTGGTGGGAAGTTTTTAGTGGGTTTATAAGGCATGGGATTGGACCTTGGGGTGTGCCCCAAGGGGTGCCCAAGTTCTGTAGAGAGGGAGGTTATGGCCAAAATGGGCTTGACCCATTGGATCCAAAAATCACCACACGGGCTTGACCTATAGCGATCTCGGTTTTCCCTCTCATGTTTACTGTATTCCGGACTCGGTTCCGTTGATAATTGTTGTTGTCTGTATTTTATTTTCGTCCTTTAACTCCGTATTTGAGTTTAGAATTGTCTTGGGCGTGTTTCAAACAGGTTAGTTGAGCTTTTGTCCCAACTCTTGTTGCCCAGATTTTTAGTGATCCGCTCGAGCGGGTCTTCTTGTGCTCGAGCGGAGTTTGCATACCTTCAGCAGTTTGTCCGTCTGCAAAAATACTGCAGATGTGTTTTTCACACTCGAACGGATTTCTTTACGCTCGAGCAGGTATCGTTGCGCTCGAGCGGATGTTCGATGTCTGTAAAAGTACTGGAAGAGTGTAATCTACGCTCGAGCGGGTGTTCCTTTGCGCTTGAGCGGATGGAGTTTTGTAGTTGTGTCTTGGCGCTCGAGCGGGTCCAGTTTTTGTGTTTGACGCTCGAGCGTCCTATTCTTCGCTCGAGCGGGTCATACGTATATCAATTGGCAGCTGGGTCATTTTAGATCACTTCTTCAACTCTCACACTCTCTCTTACTTTTCAAAAACCTATTTTGAGAGCTTCTCTCACTACATTTCACCTTCTCTCTAAGGTTTGATCTAGGTCTAGTGTGTTTCTAGCCTTGTCCCTTTCCAAGAAGTGTAGAGCTTGGCTTGGGCTACCTATCAATCTGAAAATCTTGGGATTTGGAGCACTTTCGATTTTCTTCACCACCTCCTTTGAGCTCCGAATTTAAGGTAGGGATAACTACTCACTTTTATAGTTTTTGACATAAACTTTTAGTCTCTTTGATATAATGTTGAAGTTGGGTAAATGTGGGTGTTAGGGTTTTCAATTGTTTTAAGAGGGGTTTGTTCTTTGGGCCATTATATGTGTATTTTGGGTCTCAAATGAGGTTATTGTTGATAGTTGAACCTTTTGGTCAATGTTGAGAAAGAGGGGAGAAAGCCCTAATTTTTGTTATGAATTAATTTATATAATAAATTTGGGAATGTTATGGAAACATGAAATTGAGTTGGGAATAATGAAGTTGGCTCATTATGTAGTAGACTGGTGGAGTTGGACTTAATAATCACTCACCTTTGAGAATTATTGATAGTTTATCTGTTGGTGTATTTATTATCTGTTTAGAAATAACTGCTTTGGGCTATCGGTGGAGGATAGTCTTGATTGTTGTAGACACTGCATGATGATTAGGTGAATTAAAACTAATCAATTTTAGTATGTCATTGAGTATGACAGTTGGAATAATACAACGAATATGTGTATTAATTGGTCATTGTATATGATGAGTATTTGAATACATGGATGCCGAATCCCGCGGTTAAAATTTTCGTAAAATGGCAATTCGAAAATAATTATACATGGGTGTCGAATCTCGCGGATGAAATTTCTATAAAATGGCAATTCGAAAATATCTATACATGGGTGCCGAGTCCCGCGGATGAAATTTCCGTAAAATGGCCACAAGAAAATAATTACACATGGGTGCCGAATCCCGCGGACGCAATTTCCGTGAAATGGCAGTTTGAAGTATTGTTGGCATGAGATGTAGTCTCATTTAAGTTGTTTGGCCAGGTTCTGAGACGTGTTTACAAGTTGAGATTTTGTTAAGTAAAGGATTATGGAACTGGATTGTATTGTATGTTGGTTTATATGAGATAACATTTATCAAGTGCTAATGTTTTAGTTATTGCTCATATTATGTTTAGCATATCTGTATTGGGCGTTGGCTCACCCTATTTGGAACATCATTTTCAGGTGCAGGTGACATGCCACCTCCAAGGACGTAGCTTGGGAGGCTTAGTGGCTGAGAGACCCTTTTTGATTACTTTTTGTATTACATGTATATCAAGCCAAGGGCTTATTTTGTGTAGAGTTAGTACTCTCTTTTTTGTAACCAAGTATTGACTTGGAAAGTTGTAAGTCCATAGGGTATTTACTTTTGTTGTCAACATGTAATACATTCTGTAAGAATACTCTGATTTATGAAATGTGATATCTCTTTCTCGTATCATGGATGTCTGTTTTTGGGTTTATTTTAAGGGCGTTACAACTTGGTATCAAAGCGTACCGGGTTTGAATACTTTAGGTACGTGGGAAGTGATTAGTATCACAATGGGTTTGTCTCGCTTGTTAGAGACTTAGATGTAGTGTTATGTGCTTACGTGATAACATGTTTATGTGGCTATATGGGTATGAGATTTAGTTTCTAGGATGTTGATTGGATCCTTGGATTTCTGTGAATCTTGTTGGAAAAACACTTGATCAATGCTGTTTCTAACCAGAACTCTAGTAACGCCTCGAGACTATCATTATCCAGAAATGAAATTCGTAAGTGCTTTTGTGATTATGTGCTTACGTGGGGTGAATTACAGCTGTCCATTGCATTAGGACGCGAGTGTTATAGCTTCGGAACATTTGTGAATGTGCTAATGTTCTTCGTTACCTTTATTAGGATGTCAAGACGAGGATGTGGTGGTAGGCGAGGTAGGCCTAGGAGGTAGGAGATGCCTATACCGGATGAGATTCCAGCGCAGCAGAAGGGTGTTGGTCAGGCCAATGTGGCCAAGCTAGTAGGTCAGCAGGCCATGGGCGCCTTAGCCCGTGAGATAGCAGGAGCTTTGAGGGAATCCATGGGCATTCTCAAAGCTGAGAATCAAGCCCAGGTTGTTGATGCAGGGCCTTCTTTTCTAAAGAGGGAGTTCTTCCGGTCAAACCCGGATAAGTTTGTCGGTGATCCGAAAGAGCCACTTAAGGCTGATGAGTGGTTGGAACAGATGATTAAGACGTTTGAGATGCTTGGCATCGAAGACGGGGCATTGAAGGTGACTTTGGCATCTTTCCAGCTTAAGGGGGATGCGGGTCAGTGGTGGAAGTTCATGAGGGGTCGTATTGGTGGCACATAGGAGGCCTTTGTAGATGCTTTCCAGGAGAAGTTCTTATCTCCAGCTGTCAGGGAGAAGTTGAGGGACCAGTTTTGTCAGCTCAAGCAGTTGAGTATGCCAGTGGCTGAGTTTGAGGCCACTTTTACCAGTTTATCCAGGTTTGCTCTTGAGCTTGTGGCGTCTGAGGAACGTCGTTGTCTTGAGTTCGAGAAGAAGTTGAGGCATGGGCTCAAGACCAGAGTTGGGGGATCCATGATCCGGGAGTATGGGCGTCTTGTGGATGCCGCGACCCATATGGAGACTATGATGCAGGAGGAGGAGGAGAGGATGAGGGGCTTCAAGAGGAGTCAGGATGGCCAGGGAGATGGTAGGAGGCAGAGGGGTTCTAACCCTCAGCAGTCCCAGAGTGCTTTGGTGAGATCTACCTTTCCAGTACCGAGTTCGGGTTCTAGGAGAGGCAGCCAGGGAGAGTTTACCTGTTTCAAATGTGGTCGACTGGGCCACAAGTCTCCAGCTTGCCCGCAGAGGGGAGGAGGTCAAGGAGTAGCTTCATCTTCGGCTCGACCTCAAAGCCAGAGTCAGGGCAGAGGCCGGTCGTCCTTCTATTACCAGTGTGGTCAGGCGGGGCACCTGAAAAGGTTCTGCCCACAGTTGGGTGGTACACCCGGTGCGTCTGGTTCGAGATAGACACAAAGTTCGCAGTCAGCACAGTCTGTTCAGGCCTTGAGGGCCAATCAGGGGGCTTCATCGTCTCAGTCTGTGCAACAGTCTTTTGCACTGAGAGGTAAGCAGGTTGACCAGAGACCTACCGGGCGCGTGTATGCTGTTACTGCGCAGGATCTTGTATCGGCTCCATCTGTTGTGAGAGGTACCTTTTTGTTTTGCAACTCGGTTGTCAATGCGTTGATTGATACAGGTGCATCCCATTCCTTTATATCTGCTGCATTTGCATCTGTTTTGGGATTGGAGTTGGCACAGTTAGCATCTCCTATATATGTTGTATCGCCTGTTGGGGGCGAATTGATTTTGAAACAAGGATGTAGAGGTTGTGACATAGAGGTCGCCGACTGCCGTCTTTCATTCTCTTTTGTAGTAATGGCTATGTCGGGTTTTGATGTGATTTTGGGTATGGACTGGTTATCGTCATACCGGGCAGTTATTGATTGTTACCGCCAGAGGGTCACTGTATGTACCTTGAGCGGGGATTGTTTCCATTTCTTGGAGGATCGGGTTGGCAGTGTGTTACCACTTGTATATGATCCGCGAGGACGGAGTGAGTTAGTGGTCTCCTCGCTAGCTTTATGAGTAGTGAGTGTGATGAGACCCAGACTGTATTGTCGAGAGTGGTTTGTGAGTATTTAGATGTTTTTCCTGAGGACCTTGTTAGTTTACCACCTCATCAAGAGAACGAGTTCTCCATTGACTTAGTGCCTGGTACGACATCGATTTCCATGGCACCTTATCGTTTTGCCCCAGCCGAGTTGAGTGAGTTGAAGATCTAACTCCAGGAGTTGCTAGATAAGGGCTTTATTTGCCCTAGTGTTTCGCCGTGGGGAGCACCGGCCCTCTTTGCTAAAAAGAAAAATGGTGCCTTGAGACTTTGTATCGATTATCGGAAATTGAATCGGGCTACGGTTAAGAACAAATACCCTATGCCCCGTATAGATGATCTGTTTGACCAGTTGAGAGGATCCCGTTGTTTCTCTAAGATAGACTTGAGATCGGGTTACCATCAGTTGAGGGTCAGGGCGGAGGATATTCCAAAGACGGCATTCCGTACGCGGTATGGCCACTATGAGTTTCTGGTGATGCCTTTTGGGCTCACAAATGCACCGGCAGTGTTTATGGATTGATGAACCGGATATTCTGAGAATTCTTAGATCGTTTTGTGGTCGTCTTTGTGGACGATATTCTGATTTATTCACCTTCGGAGGAGGAGCACGATGAACACTTGAGAGTAGTGCTCGAGTTGCTTAGAGCCCATAGACTGTATGCCAAATTTGGGAAGTGTGAATTTTGGCTAAGAGAGGTTAAGTTCTTAGGCCATGTAGTTTCCGGGGAAGGGGTGTCTGTTGATACATCCAAAATAAAGGCAGTGTAGGATTGGGTAAAGCTTAAGAGTGTTTTTGAGATCCGCAGTTTTCTGGGATTAGCTGGGTACTATCGCCGGTTTGTGAAGGATTTCTCCAGACTAGCTTCGCCGTTGACTAGGTTGACGCGAAAAATGGGTCAAATTTGTGTGGAGTGAGACTTGTGATAAGTCGTTCCAGGAGTTGAAAGTTAGACTTACCACCGCTCCATTGTTGATAATTCCGGAGAAAGGTTTGGGTTATGCGGTTTATTGTGATGCCTCACGAGAGGGTTTGGGTTGTGTGTTGATGCAAGAGGAAAAAGTGGTAGCCTATGGCTCACGTCAGTTGAAAATACACGAGAGGAACTACCTTACACATGACCTTGAGTTAGCAGCCGTGATTTTTGCCTTGAAGATTTGGAGGCACTACCTGTATGGTGAGAGATTCGAGGTGTTCTCGGATCATAGGAGTCTGAAGTATCTGTTTACTCAGAGAGACTTGAACTTGAGGCAGAGGAGATGGATGGAGTTTATTAAGGATTACGATTTCGAGTTGCACTATCACCCAGGAAAGGCCAATGTTGTGGCCGATGCCCTTTGTAGGAAATCCATTAGTGATGTAGCTTGTATAGTCATCCAGGAGTGGGAGATGTTGGGTGCACTTGGTGAGTTCGATTTGTTTCTAGGCGAATCCGTTGAGGCTGCGGCCTTGTTTTCTGTAGTTGTGCAACCCACACTTGTGAATCGAGTGTTAGAGGCACAGAGAGGTGACCTTGAGGTAGAATCCCTCCGAGAGAAGATCTCCAACGGGAAGGCTGAGAAGGGTTTGACTGTGTATCCCTACCTGAGTGTGAGATACCGAGACCGTTTGTTTGTGTCGGAGTCTTGCCAAGAGGAAATACTCCGAGAGTTTCACCATTCGCGCCTTGCGGTGCATCTTGGAGGCACTAAGATGTATCGTGATCTGGGTCGCTAGTTTTGGTGGCGGGGTATGAAGAGAGATGTGGCAGTTTTTGTGTCTAAGTGCCTTACTTGTCAGCAAGTGAAGGCTGAACATCAGAGGCCAGCGGGTTTGTTGCAACCCTTGCCTATTGCCGAGTGGAAGTGGGAGCATGTCACTATGGACTTCGTTGAAGGTCTTCTGAGGACTCAGCGAGGTAGTGATGCCATTTGGGTGGTTGTAGACCGATTGACTAAGTCGGCGCACTTTATTCCTATGCGCGTGAAGGATTCAGTAGATCATCTTGCTGACTTGTATATTTGGGAAATAGTGAGGTTGCACGGGATCCTAATGTCGATCGTCTCAGATAGAGATCCGCGTTTCACTGCTAGGTTGTGGCAGAGTTTGCAAAGTGCCTTGGGCACTAGATTGACCTTTAGCACGGCTAATCACCCTTAGACTGACGGGTAGTCCGAGCGTACTATTTAGATCCTTGAGGATATGCTTCGAGGTTGTGTCATTGACTTTAGTAGGTCGTGGGAGAGGCACTTGCCCTTGGTGGAGTTTGCCTACAACAACAGTTTTCAATCCAGTATTGGTATGGCACCGTTTGAGGCCTTGTATGGCCGACCGTGTAGGTCTCCAGTTTATTGGGCTGAGGTGGGTGATGCACCTTTGTTGGGCCCGGAGTTGGTGAGGGAAATGATGGAGAAAGTTGAGCTTATCCGTAGAAGGCTTGCTACAGCCCAGAGTTGCCAAAAGAGTTATGTCGACCGTAGGAGGAGGCCTTTGGCATTTGAGGCGGGTGATCATGTCTTTCTGAAAATATCACCTAGGCGGGGATTGATGAGGTTTGGGAAAGTGGGAAGTTGTCCCCTCGGTTTATAGGCCCTTTTGAAATCCTTGAGAGGATTGGTATGGTCGCCTATCATTTAGCTTTACCGCCGTAGTTGTCCGGGGTACATGACGTGTTTCATGTTAGTGTGCTTTGGAAGTACGAGCCGGATCCATCACATGTATTGGATTGGACCGACTTAGAGGTTGATGAGGATGCCTCGTATGAGGAGAGACGGTGCGGGTCTTGGATAGGCGGGAGCAAGTCTTGCGAGGCAAGACGATACCCTTGGTAAAGGTTTTGTGGAAACATCATGGAGTGGAAGAAGCCACTTGGGAACGTGAGTTGGAGGTCCGAGAAAAATATCCGGATTTGTTTGTTAACGTTTAATTATGTAATCGGAGTTTTGTTTTGTATTGATAAACCTTAAGAGTATTGAATATTTCTTAAGTTGTAAAACATGGCATATGTTTTAATTTATGGAAGCATTGTTGAGTATGCTTGGAAAATGGAAGTTTATTTTAGCATTGCATATGTTACTTCTGTTTTAGAAATGCAAATATATTATTGGCATTGGGTATGTAATTGAATTGTGGAATATGTGTTGAAATTGGTGAATTTCAAGGAAAAACATGTTGATAATGCATGTTGTCGAATATGTTGTAATTTGCCCCTTGAGAAGGGATGGTATGACCGGTGATGGGTTAGGTTGATATATATTGAATTGTAATATTGCTGGTAATTGAGAAAGAAAAACATGTTTTTGAAACTTGTATCTAATTTTGGGGACGAAATTCTTTAAGGGGGGGAGGTTATAGCGATCCCGGTTTTTCCTCTCATGTTACTGTATTCCGGACTCGGTTCCGTTGATAATTGTTGTTGTTTGCATTTCATTTTCGTCCTTTAACTCCTTATATTTGAGTTTAGAATTGTCTTGGGCGTGTTTCAAACAGGTTGGTTGAGCTTTTGTCCTAACTCTTGTTGCCCAGATTTTTAGTGATCCGCTCGAGCGGGTCTTCTTGCGCTCGAGCGGAGTTTGCATACCTTCAGTAGTTTGTCCGTCTGCAAAAATACTGCAGATGTGTTTTTCACGCTCGAGCGGATTTCTTTACGCTCGAGCGGGTCGAGCTCGAGCGGGTGTTCGATGTCTGTAAAAGTACTGGAAGAGTGTAATCTACGCTCGAGCGTGTGTTCCTTTGCGCTCGAACAAGTGGAGTTTTGCAGTTGTGTCTTGGCACTCGAGCGGGTATTCTTGAACTTGAGCGGGTCCAGTTTTTGTGTTTGACGCTCGAGCGTCCTATTCTCCGCTCAAGTGGGTCATACGTATATCAGTTGGCAGCTGGATCATTTTAGATCACTTCTTCAACTCTCACACTCTCTCTTACTTTTCAAAAACCTATTTTGAGAGCTTCTCTCACTACATTTCACCTTCTCTCTAAGGTTTGATCTAGTTCTAGTGTGTTTCTAGCCTTGTCCCTTTGCAAAAAGTGTAGAGCTTGGCTTGGGCTACCTATCAATCCGAAAATCTTGGGATTTGGAGCACTTTCGATTTTCTTCACCACCTCTTTTGAGCTCCAAATTTGAGGTAGGGATAACTACTCACTTTTATGGTCTTTGACATTAACTTTTAGTCTCTTTGATATAATGTTGAAGTTGGGTAAATTTGGGTGTTAGGGTCTTCAATTGTTTTAAGAGGGGTTTGTTCTTTGGGCCATTATATGTGTATTTTGGGTCTCAAATGAGGTTATTGTTGATAGTTGAACCTTTTGGTCAATGTTGAGAAAGAGGGGAGAAAGCCCTAATTTTTGTTATGAATTAATTTATATAATAAATTTGGGAATGTTATGGAAACATGATATTGAGTTGGAAATAATGAAGTTGGCTCATTATGTAGTAGAATGGTGGAGTTAGACTTAATAATCACTCACCTTTGAAAACTATTGATAGTTTATCTGTTGGTGCATTTATTATCTGTTTAGAAATAACTGCTTTGGGCTATCGGTAGAGGATAGTCTTGATTGTTGTAGACACTGCATGATGATTAGGTGAATTAAAACTAATCAATTTTAGTATGTCATTGAGTATGACGGTTGGAATAATACAACGAATATGTGTATTAATTGGTCATTGTATATGATGAGTATTTGAATACATGGGTGCTGAATCCTGCGGATGAAATTTCCGTAAAATGGAAATTTGAAAATAATTATACATGGGTGCAGAATCCCGCGGATGAAATTTCTATAAAATGGCAATTCGAAAATATCTATACATGGGTGCCGAGTCCCGCGGATGAAATTTTCGTAAAATGGCCACAAGAAAATAATTACACATAGGTGCCGAATCCCGCGAACGCAATTTCCGTGAAATGGCAGTTGGAAGTATTGTTGGCATGAGATGTAGTCTCATTTAAGTTGTTTGGCCAGGTTCTGAGCCGTGTTTACAAGTTGAGATTTTGTTAAGTAAAGGATTATGGAACTGGATTGTACTGTATGTTGGTTTATATGAGTTAAACATTTATCAAGTGCTAATGTTTTAGTTATTGCTCATATTATGTTTAGCATATCTGTATTGGGCGTTGGCTCACCCTATTTGGGACATCATTTTCAGGTGCAGGTGACATGCCACCTCCAAGGACGTAGCTTGGGAAGCTTAGTGGCTGAGAGACCCTTTTTGATTACTTTTTGTATTACATGTATATCAAGCTAAGGACTTATTTTGTGTAGAGTTAGTACTCTCTTTTTTGTAACCAAGTGTTGACTTGGAAAGTTGTAAGCCCGTAGGGCATTTACTTTTGTTGTCAACATGTAATACATTCTGTAAGAATACTCTGATTTATGAAATGTGATATCTCTTTCTCGTATCATGGATGTCTGTTTTTGGGTTTATTTTGAGGGTGTTACATGACCTATTGGGCAAAATGGGCTTGACTCATTGTCTCAAATCATTTCTTTTTATACGGTCAAACTTATCGTATGACAAATAAATAATTTGAAATATGTGGAGGGAAAAATAGGGACTTAAGATCTTGTGTGGCTAGATGATTGGCCTTACTAATGTCATGTACACAATTTATTAGCCTCTATAGTAAGGTGGTTGAGTAAAAGCCATGGGATATTTTTGAAAATTTAATAATACCATTCTATAGCATACTTCTTATAACTGTGATGTTAATAATATATTTGTAACGAGTTGAATCAAATTGAATTTATTTATTTATTATTTTTTTGGGTATCTGTTAAATAATATTCTTAATTTGTTTATGGGTTCGGGCATTGACTCGAGTTGGGTTGGTATGAATTTACAAATCCTGTGAATTGTGTAGTTTTATTATAGTTGTAGTGTCGAGAATCATTCTATTTAAATTGATAAAAACAAATTATATTACGTCTCGATTTCAACTTCGTAAGGCCCGTTTGGCAAAATTTTTTATTTTTTATTTTTTGTTTTAATTATTCTTGGATCTTGAGTATTGAATGATATATAAATTTAATTTTTGAGACTTATTTGCTTATCATTTTGGTTCACACCTCGGTAATCATTTTGTGAGTTCAAATTATAATAGAAAAGAGTTGATGAAATGAATATTAAGTTCATATGCAACACTCACCAGACAAACAAACGTGCCATGTGTATTGTAAAATTTTAATCTATTAGTTACGATTAATATAAATAAATGGAGAGGTGAAAAAAGACATTAGGGGTTATTTGGGAATTGATTATTTTAATTGATTTTTTTATGTTTTAAGAAAAGATGTGTAAAAAGTAAAGAAAGTGATGTGATTGGATGTTTTGACATTTTGACTATTTTCATCAAAACCCTCACGCCAAACAAGCTCTAAAAATTAGAATTTTGATCGATCATGTCGAGATTTCTATTTGATTTCATAAGATTATATTATATGATTAAAATTTTAAAAACTAACAGTCTATACCTATCAAATTATTTAAGTTTATTAAATATATATATATATATATATATCAACCATTTGTGAAGTTAAAATAAAAATTTATTGACGTAGATTTTTTAATAAATTTTTTTTATCACTCTTGATTAGCAATACCTCCACTGTCGAAATGCTTTTTTGGTTTAAATCATCAAGCCTCTTTGATTTAAAAATTACTTTGAAAACTTCATTTATTAATACATTATTTTTATCCTTTCTTTTTTAAGTGGGACAAAGTTTCATCAAGATAAATAAAGAAATATAAATTAAAGCTTTGAAAATTTGAAAATAACTTCAAATTTTCTAAAATAATTCAATAAAATTGACCATTGAATGACACCAGTTTGGAAAAATATTAATATGATGTATTCAAAGTTCATGTGCAAGCTATATATTTGTTATTATATCATTTGTTTCAAATATATGGATTGCCATCCCACATCGATTGTGGATAATATTCTCAATTATCTTGTTTCAAATATGTGTTTCCATCCCATATCGATTGTAGATAATATTTAGAATAGACTTATAAGATAGCATTGGACACTTCCATTGTGGAGACGTCCTTGGAAAATCAAAGGAATAAATCCGTGCGGCTTGCCAGCTATCATGCTTAGGCCAAAGCGGACAATACTTCTAGGTGTTGGTTGGGCAGTGTGTTGTCCATGCCTCAAGGTGGTAGTTGGGCTATGTGTTCGACATGAACGGACGACTACAGATAATGTACAAGGTAGTCCACAATACCTCCTTCATCATAGAAGTGCCTTTTTGTTAAAAAAGATAGCCCACATAATCAAATTCTCAATAAATTTTTTGACCCCCTTTTTTTTTTGGACAAATAGATTTACTAGTCAGGTTATCAATAGATTCAATAATGAGAATCTACCATGATTAGATCGGGATAGAAAAACACAACCTTAGAGCTGGCAAATCTGAATGGCCAATAATATTTCATGTACCTTAATGCACAGGGTTGTGTCTAAATGCAAGCATCATAATCAAACATTCAAGTTTTTCCATAAAATACTTTCACACCTAAAACTAATCCCTACTGTATAACAATTTGTTGGAAATAGTTGAAAAATTCTTGGTAAAAACAGAATTTTTTCCTAACTTTTGTCTATTATTTAGGTGGGACCCGTGCCTCTTTTGTAACGCCCTCAAAATAATACTTAGAAATCCACATTATAGACATGCATAGACATAAGTAAACAGAACGTAATTGCATTCATCAGAGTATTCCTTACTAATGTATTACATGTTGACAACAAAAGTAAATGCCCAACGGCTTACAACTTTTCAAGCCAACACTTGGTTACACAAAAGAGAGTACTAACTCATATCATATAAAGCCCTTGGCTTGAATTTACATGTAATACAACAAAAGATAACAAAATAACAAAGAGTCTTCAACTCCTAGAACCTCCCAAGCTATGTCCTTGGAGGTGGCATATCACCTGAACCTGAAAATGATGTCCCATAAAGGGTGAGCCACAGCCCAACAGAGATATACTAAACCAAATATAAGCAATGACTAAAACAAGCATTTGATAAATGGTTAATACTTAATAACCAGTTTATATCATCATACAGTTCCATGACAAACATGTCCATGTTACATTTCATTTCTCCTTTACTTAACCCAATCATTTCATAAGCATGGCTCAGAACCTGACTAATCATTCAGTGAGACTATATCTCAGATTATAACATTTCCATACTTTACAATTCAAATGAGATCGCAACTCATATTAAAACACTTCTAACACTTCAAATAATACACATATTCGCTGCATTATCACTTCCATTCAATACACATATTTGATGTATTAACACTTCAATTTGATACACGTATTTGTTGTATCAATGGAGTCCATCCCCTATCTCCTCCCAAATAGGTTTGAGAGTCCATCCCCTATCTTCCCTCAAACCATGGAGTACATCCCCTATCTCCTCCCACACAATATACATATTCCAAGTATATAAACAGTTATCATATACAAGGATCAATCAATACACATATTTGATGTATTATTCTAACCGTCATATTCAATGACGTATTCAATGTGATTAGTTTTAGTTTTCCCTAATCAACATGCAGTGTCTACAACAATCAAGACTATACTCCACCGATAGCCCAAAGCAGTTATTTCTAAACAGATAATAAATGCATCAACAGATATAATATCAACAATTTCATTGGTGAGTGATTAAATTATCCAACCCTACCATTCAACTTTATAATTCTCCAATTTAATTTCATATTCCCACAAATTAATTATTCAAATTAATTTATCACATAACTAGGACATTTTTCCCTAATTTACAATATCAATCTTAAGGTTCATTTTCATCAATAATACAACAATAATTCCATTTCTCAATGTCTTACACACATATGGGTTTTATTATTTGAAAACCCCTCTTTTATAAATTACACAACAACCCCAACTTTTTCCAAAATTACCCAACATCACCAACTAATCAAAATGTCCAAAATTAAAGACAAAACTCATAAGATGGAGTAGGGTATCCCTACCTCGAAATGAAGAGACCAAAGGAGAAGATGGTGAAAATCCAAAGTGCTTCAAATCCACAAATTTTCAGATTAAAACGTAGCCCAAACAATCCTCTATCTTTCTTACAAAGGGATTAGGGTAGAAACACACTATAAGTAGATCAATCCCTAGAGAGAAGGTGTGTAGAGAGAGAGGGAGAGTCGGATCTAGGGTTTTGAAACCAAAAGAGATGAAAAAGTGAAGTGTTTAGCTGCTGCTGTCTACTGATATAACACAGGCTCGCTCGAGCGAAGGATTGGTCGCTTGAGCGACCAGACACAAAGAACTCTCGCTTGAGCGTAGAAAGCCTCGCTCGAGCCAAATATGTGAAGCTTTAGGTCTGCAACCCAGAAGCATGCTTGAGCGAGAGAATGCTCGCTCGAGCGAAGAAACTCAAAACATACACCTCACTCGCTCGCTCGAGCGAAGGAACGCTCGCTCGAGCGAAGAATTGCAACCTTCAGGTCCAGAACCAGACGCAGACACAAGCTCGAGCGAAGGACTTCTCGCTCGAGCCACCAGATACAAAACTCAACTCTCGCTCGAGCGAAGGAACCCTGGCTCGAGCGAAGGATCTAAAGCACCGAGCTCGCTCGAGCGACAAAAGCCTCGCTCGAGCAAAGAACCAAAATTCTGGGCAGTAACCATTTGCTCCCAGCCACACCCAACCTGTAATAAACCTGCCCAAAACATCCTATAACTGAAAAATAAGGAATTAAAGGATGACAATAAAATACATACAACAACAAGCTCCACGAAACCTAAGTCCGGATATAACAACCAAATGGGGAAAGACCGGGATCGCTATATCTATTTTGGCGGGTCTAAGTGGTCACGCGTTCTATGCCGTGTTGTGATTCATGTGGTATATTTGGTTGCTCAAAACCATTATCAGGTGAATGGGAAATTGAAGCCAAAGTGAGCTCCATGGAAATGGAATTTTGGTGGAAATTTCTTAAGGTTGGAAAATGACTTGTACCACATTGATTTGGTGGGAAGTTTTGAGTGGGTTTATAAGGCATGGGATTGGACCTTGGGGTGTGCCCTAAGGGGTGCCCAAGTTTTGTAGAGAGGGAGGTTATGGGCAAAATGGGCTTGACCCATTGGATCCAAAAATCACCACACAGGCTTGGCCCATTGTCTCAAATCATTTCTTTTTATACGGTCAAACTTATCGTAAGACAAATAAATAATTTGAAATATGTGGAGGGAAAAATAGGGACATAAGATCTTGGGTGGCTAGATGATTGGCCTTACTAATGTCATGCACACAATTTATTAGCCTCTATAGTAAGGTGGTTGAGTAAAAGCCATGGGATATTTTTGAAAATTTAATAATATCATTGTATAGCATACTTCTTATAACTGTGATGTTAATAATATATTTGTAACGAGTTGAATCAAATTGAATTTATTTATTTATTATTTTTTTGGGTATCTGTTAAATGATATTCTTAATTTGTTTGTGGGTTCGGGCATTGACTTTATAGCGATCCTGGTTCTTCCTTCTTTGATTGTTGTATCCGGACTTAGGTTCTGTGGAGTTGGTTGTTGTATATGTCTTGCTGTCATCCTTTAATTCCATATATTTGAGTTTTAGGATGCATTGGGTGTGTTTCGAACAGATTGGTTGAGCTTTAGTCCCATTCCTTGTTGCCCAGATTTTTGGTGGTCTGCTCGAGCGGGTCCCTTTGCGCTGGAGCGGATTTCCTTACGCTCGAGCGGGCCTATTGGCACTCGAGCGGGTGTTCAATGTCTGTAAAAATACTGGAAGGGGGTAATCTACGCTTGAGCGGGTTTCTCTTTGCGCTCGAGCGGGTGTTTTTTGATTTTGTGTCTTGGCGCTCGAGCGGGTCCAGTTTTTGGTGTTTGACGCTCGAGCGTCCTATTCTCCGCTCGAGCAGGATAGTCGTATATCAGATGGCAGCTAGGTGATTTTGAATCACTTTTCACATTTCCTTTCTCTCTCTTACTTTTCTAAACCCTCTTTTGAGAGCTCCTCTCTCTAGAATATACCTTCTCTCTAGAGATTAATCTAGCTTGAGTGATCTACTCCCTTAGTGTCTTTGCAAAGAGTGTAGAGCTTGGCTTGGGCTTCTTATCAATCCGAAAATCTTGGGTTTTGGAGCATTTCGAGATTTCGTCATCATCTCCTTTTGGTCTCATCTTTTGAGGTAGGGATTCCTACTCGTCTTTACGAGCTTTAACATAGATATTGAGCTTTTTGTATAAATGGTTTGATTTGGAAAGTTAGGGTTTGAGATGTGTTATATTGGAAAGAGGGGTTTTGTTCTTTTCATTCAAACATATGTGTTTTGGGTCTAAAAAGGAGGTTATTGATGTTGTTGATAATATTTGGACCTTTGGGTCAATGTTGAGAAAAAGGGGAAAAATGCTATGTTTGGGTATATTTGGGTCATTAGTGTAATTAATGACATTTATTATGGGAATATGAAATTGAGTGGAAATAATGAAATTGGCTCATTATAAGGTAGAATGGTGGAGTTGGATTCATTAATCACCCACCTTTGAAAATGTTGATAAATTATCTGTTGATATGATTATTATCTGTTTAGAAATAATTGCTTTGGGCTATCGGTGGAGGATAGTCTTGATTGCTGTAGACATTGCATGATGATTAGGTGAATTAAAACTAATCAATTGAATATGTCATTGAATATGACGGTTGGAATAATACATCAAATTTATGTATTGATTGGTTATGTATATGATTTATGCTTATATAAATTGTGTTGTGTGGGAGGAGATAGGGGATGTACTCCATGGTTTAGAGGAAGATAGGGGATGGACTCCTAAACCGGATATTCTTTGGGAGGAGATAGGGGATGAACTCTATTGATACAACAAATCTGTGTATCTATTGAAGTGTTGATACAACAAATATGTGTATCTATTGTGAAGTATGGAAGTGTTTTTTGTGATATTGATACAACAAATATGTGTATCTATTGTGAAGTATGGAAGTATTGTTGATATGAGCTATAGTCTCATTAAATTATTGGCCAGGTTCTGAGCCTTATTCATAAATTGAGAACTAGATAAGTAATGGAAAATGGAAGGAAACATGGACATATTTGTCATGCAATTGAAATGAATTATGAATTGATTTATGTGAGTTAAACATTTATCAAATGTTCACGTTTTAGTTATTGCTCATATTATGTTTAGCATATCTCTACTGGGCGTTGGCTTACCCTATATGGGACATCATTTTCAGATGCAGGTGCTATGCCACTTCTAAGGACGTAGCTTAGGAGGCTTGAGGCTGTTAGATACTTTTTTGTTGTTTTTGTTGTATTACATGTATATCAAGCCAAGGGCTTACTTTGTGTAGAGTTGGTACTCTCCTTTTGTAACCAAGTGTTGACTTGGGAAGTTGTAAGCCTATAGGGCATTTACTTTTGTTGTCAACCTGTAATACTTTTTGTAAGAATACTCTGATGATTGTAATATGAAATCTCTTTTCTTTATCGTGAGTGTTTGACGTTATGGGTTTATTTTGAGGGCGTTATAGACTCGAGTTGGGTTGGTATGAATTTACAAATCCTTTTAATTGTGTATTTTTATTATAGTTGTAGTGTCGTGAACCATTCTATTTAAATTGATAAAAACAAATTATATTACGTCTCGATTTCAACTTCGTAAGGCTCGTTTGGCAAATTTTTTTATTTTTTGTTTTAATTATTATTGGATCTTGAGTATTGAATGATATATAAATTTAATGTTTGAGACTTATTTGCTTATCATTTTGGTTCACACCTTGGTAATCATTTTGTGAGTTCAAATTATAATAGAAAAAAGTTGATGAAATGAATATTAAGTTCATATGTAGCACTCACTAAACAAACAAACGTGCCATATGTATTGTAAAATTTTAATCTATTAGTTATGATTAATATAAATAAATGGAGAGGTGAAAAGAGACATGAGGGGTTATTTGGGAATTGATTATTTTAATTGATTTTTTTATGTTTTAAGAAAAGATCTGTAAAAAGTAAAGAAAGTGATGTGATTGAATGTTTTGACATTTTGACTATTTTCATCAAAAACCCTCATGCCAAACAAGCTCTAAATATTAGAATTTTGATCGATCATGTCAAGATTTCTATTTGATTTCATAAGATTATATTATATGATTAAAATTTCAAAAACTAACAGTCTATACATATCAAATTATTTAAGTTTATTAAATATATATATATATATATATATCAACCATTTGTGAAGTTGAAATAAAAATTTATTGACGTAGATTTTTTAATAATTTTTTTTTATCACTCTTGATTAGCAATACCTCTACCGTCGAAATGCTTTTTTGGTTTAAATCATCAAGCCTCTTTGATTTAAAAATTACTTCGAAAACTTCATTTATTAATACATTATTTTTATCCTTTCTTTTTTATGTGGGACAAAGTTTCAGCAAGGTAAATAAAGAAATATAAATTAAAGTTTTGAAAATTTGAAAATAACTTCAAATTTTCTAAAATAATTCAATAAAATTGACCATTGAACAACACCAGTTTGAAAAAATATTAATATGATGTATTCAAAGTTCATGTCCAAGCTATATATTTGTTATTATATCATTTCTTTCAAATATATGGGTTGCCATCCCACATCGATTGTGGATAATATTCTCAATTATCTTGTTTGAAATATGTGTTTCCATCCCACATCAATTGTAGATAATATTTAGAATAGACTAATAAGATAGCATTGGACACTTCCACTGTGGAGGCGTCCTTGGAAAATCAAAGGAATAAATCCACGCGGCTTGCCAGCTATCATGCTTAGGCCAAAGCGGACAATACTTTTAGGTGTTGGCTGGGCAATGTGTTGTCCATGCCTCAAGGTGGTAGTTGGGCTATGTGTTCGACATGAACAGACGGCTACAAATAATGTACAAGATAGTCCACAATACCTCTTTCATCATAGAAGCACCTTTTTATTAAAAAAGATAGCCCACATAATCAAATTGTCAATAAATTTTTTGACTCTTTTTTTTTTTTGGACAAATAGATTTACTAGTCAGGTTATCAATAGATTCAATGATGAGAATCGACCATGATTAGATCGGGATAGAAAAACACAACCTTAGAGCTGGCAAATTTGAATGGCCAATAATATTTCATGTACCTCAATGCACAGGGTCGTGTCTAAATGCAAGCATCATAATCAAACATTCAAGTTTTTCCATAAAATACTTTCACACCTAAAACTAATCACTACTGTATAACAATTTGTTGGAAATTGTTGAAAAATTCTTGGTAAAAACAGAATTTTTTCCTAACTTTAGTCTATTATTTAGGTGGGACACGTGCGTCTATTTTGGCCGGTCTAAGCGGTAATGCGTTCTATGCCACGTTGTGATTCACGTGGTATATTTGGTTGCTCAAAACCATTATCGGGTGAATGGAAAATTGAAGCCAAAGTGAGCTCCATGGAAATGGAGTTTTGGTGAAAATTCCTTAAGGTTGGAAAATGGGTTGTCCCACATTGATTTGGTGGGAAGTTTTGAGTGGGTTTATAAGGCATGGGATTGGACCTTGGGGTGTGTCCCAAGGGGTGCCCAAGTTTTGTAGAGAGGGAGGTTATGGGCAAAATGGGGTTGGCCAATTGGATCCAAAAATCACCACACGGGCTTGACCCATTGGGCAAAATGGGCTTGACCCATTGTCTCAAATGATTTCTTTTTATACGGTCAAACTTATCGTACGACTAATAAATAATTTGAATATGTAGAGGGAAAAATAGGGGCATAAGATCTTGTGTGGCTAGATGATTGGCCTTACTAATGTCATGCACACAATTTATTAGCCTCTATAGAACGGTGGTTGAGTAAAAGCCATGGGATATTTTTGAAAATTTAATAATACCATTCTATAGCATACTTCTATAACTGTGATGTTAATAATATATTTGTAACGAATTGAATCAAATTGAATTTATTTATTTATTATTTTTTTGGGTATTTGTTAAATAATATTTTTAATTTGTTTGTGGGTTCGGGAATTGACTCGAGTTGGGTTGGTATGAATTTACAAATCCTTTGAATTGTGTAGTTTTATTATAGTTGTAGTGTCGTGAGCCATTCTATTTAAATTGATAAAAACAAATTATATTACGTCTCGATTTCAAATTCGTCAGGCCCGTTTGGCAAATTTTTTTTTTTTATTTTTTGTTTTAATTATTCTTGGATCTTGAGTATTGAATGATATATAATTTTTTATACTTATTTGCTTATCATTTCGGTTCACACCTCCGTAATCATTTTGTGAATTCAAATTATAATAAAAAAAAGTTGATGAAATGAATATTAAGTTCATATGTAGCACTCACCAAAGAAACAAACGTGCCATATGTATTGTAAAATTTTAATCTTTTAGTTACGATTAATATATATAAATGGAGAGGTGAAAAAAGACATTAGGGGTTATTTGTATGGCGATCCCAGTTTTCTTTGTTGTTGAACTGTAATCCGGACTTGGTTCCGTAGATCTGTTGTTGTCTTATCCTCATTTCTATCCCTTACTCTTTGTTTTAGAGTTTTGGGTTGTGTTGGGCGTGTTTCGAACTGGTTGGTTGAGCCTTAGTCCCATTCCTTGTCACCCAGATTTTTGGTGGTACGCTCGAGCGGGTCTCATTACGCTCGAGCGGGGTTTTCACAGTTCCAGTATTTCGTGCCTCTGCAAAACTTCTGCAGGTGTGTTTTTCATGCTCGAGCGAGTTTCCTTAGGCTCGAGCGGGTCGCGCCCGAGCGGGTCTGTTGGCGCTCGAGCGGGGTGAGCATTGTCGGTGAAGATACTGAGGGAGGAGAATCTACGCTCGAGCGGATTGGTTTTCGCGCTCGAGCGGGTGTGTTTTATTCTTGTGTCCTGGAGCTCGAGCGAGTCCAGTTTTTTGTACTTGACGCTCGAGCGTCCTTTTATCCGTTCGAGCGGGAGAGTCGTATATCAGTTGGCAGCTAGGCTATTTTAGATCATTTTTTACATTCTCTCTCTCTCTTACTTTTCTAAAACTCCATTGGAGAGCCTCTCTCACTAGAAACCCACCTTCTCTCTAGGGATTGATCTAGTTAGAGTATTCTCCTACCCTTTGGCCTTTACAAATAGTGTGTTGATCATTGAGGGCTACATTTTGATCCGAGAAATTTGGTATTTGGAGCACTTCCGAGTTTAGCTCTTCTTCTCCTTGGGTTCTATATTTGAGGTAGGGATTTCCTTTTTTTTTTTCTATACTTCGTCTATAGATAGACATGTGGTAGTTTTGTATTGCATGAAAATCATATCCACGTTGGATTTGTTTGAAATCATGAGAAGGAACCTAGGGTTGGTTGTTTGAAAATAGTTATTTTATCATTGATGGTTGTTTTGGGCTAATTGGAGTGTAAACTATCATGTTGTAGTTGAAAGAAGAAAAAGCCCTAAACTATATTTTGATTTGGTAAATTAAAATGGAGGGTAGTTAACCCGTGTTGTAAATCTCTATTGTTAATGTGAGTTGGGTGAAGGTGTTAGTGCCTAAGGAGTTAACTTTGGCTTTGAAATGGTTTTGAAATGAATGTAGTGGACTAATGTGAGTTATGGCTTTATTATCAACGGAATTGGTTTTGTAAAATGAAAGGAATGGAGTTGGTTTTGTGAAAACAAAGGGAAATGGAATTTGTTTTGTGAAATGAGAAAAGTATCTTTGTTATAAGTACAAAAATTGGATTGTTGTTTCTTGAGGGTTAAATACACACATGTGGGGGGTTGTATCTTTAACTACCATGTTAGTGTTGTTGTTGAGTTTGTGGCCTCATAATAATTGAGCCTTTAATAGATGTACTAAATACTTGCATCTAGAGGTTTTGTCCTTGGTCATCAGTGGAGGATGACATGGTTGTGTTGAATTGTCGTGTATGCATCATACCATTGTTGATTGAACATTGTATGTGATGAGATGCTAAAATACATTATATATGTATACCTGTTCGGGGGAAATTAATTATGTGTTCATATAATTTAACACACGGCTTGTATCTTGATAGTTTATGTATATGTGTTATACATGTTGGTTATGCCCTGTTGTGTTTTGATTGGTGGTGTTATACCTTGCGCTAAAAATCAGAGGTACCGTGACCTTCCAGCTAGCGCATGGAGAACTGACTGCGCTGAAAATCTAAGGCACCATACCCTTCCAGCTAGCGCCTGGTAAACTGGCATGTTGTTGTGAAAGGTGTATCTTTGGCTTATTACGCACATAGCTAGTAGAGTGAAGTTTTGTTGTTGATGTTTCAGTATGTCTGAGAATATCATGGATTGTGTTGGTTACGGTTTTAAAGGGCCAAGTTGCCCCATTGGTTTATCTTATGCATGTTGGTGAGTTGTTATCTCCCTTTTTATAACGGTGCACGTATAGATTTGATTGTATCGGGAAGAAGCCAAAATGTCATTTTTGTCTTTTGGAAAGTGTGAAGGAGAACGGATATTTTATAGAGATATATGTTTTGAAAAGGCATATCTATGTATGTGTGGAAAGTGGAAGAGAGCAGTGGGCTTAGTGAATTTATTTCCTAAGGTATTGTTAATGTTATGAAAGATTGGGACGGGGATTAATGAAAAGAAAAGAAAAGAAAATTGAATCGCCTATGGCGTTGATTGAAATAGTTGTTTTCAAGAAAAGTTCATACTTATGTATATTTGTATAAACTGTCATATTACTACCCTAGTATGAGATTGAGCATTCATGAACATAGCTATCTGTAAGTTGTTATTGTTGAGGACCATGTTGAGATCCCTACTGGACTATATGTTCATCCCACGTTGTTGAATCTTTTTCAGGTGTAGAGCAGGATGTGCTACAAGATTTGGATCTTCTTATTTGTTGGCCACGGGGCCTTCATTGTGTTGGTGGAATGCCATATGTGTAAAAGGGTTGTACCCTTCTTCTTGATTTGTTAATGATGTAAGCCCAAGGGCAATTTATCTATTATACTCATGTGGTATTTACTTGCATACGAAATGAGAGCAATGTTATTCACTTCTACGAGTTGAATATACAAGTTTATTTCTACATGTTATCTCTGAAATGGAATTAAGTAAAGGAAATTGGTAATACTTCGAGTAATAAAAAGTGGGGCGTGACAATTTGGGAATTGATTATTTTAATTGATTTTTTTATTTTTTTAGAAAATATGTGTAAAAAGTAACGAAAGTGATGTGATTGGATGTTTTAACATTTTGACTATTTTCGTCAAAACCTTCATGCCAAACAAGCTCTAAATCTTAGAATTTTGATCGATCATGTTGAGATTTCTATTTGATTTCATAAAATTATATTATGTGATTAAAATTTTAAAAACTAACAGTCTATACCTATCAAATTATTTAAGTTTATTAAAAAAAAATATATATATATATATATATCAACCATTTGTGTAGTTAAAATAAAAATTTATTGACATAGATTTTTTAATAAATTTTTTTTATCAGTCTTGATTAGCAATACCTCCACTGTCGAAATGCTTTTTTGGTTTAAATCATCAAGCCTCTTAGATTTAAAAATTACTTTGAAAACTTCATTTATTAATACATTAGTTTTATCCTTTGTTTTTACGTGGGACAACGTTTCACCAAGATAAATAAAGAAATATAAATTAAAGTTTTGAAAATTTGAAAATAACTTCGAATTTTCTAAAATAATTCAATAAAATTGACCATTGAACGACACCCGTTTGAAAAAATATTAATATGATGTATTCAAAGTTCATGTCCAAGCTATATATTTGTTATTGTGTCATTTGTTTCAAATATATGGGTTGCCATCCCACATCGATTGCGGATAATATTCTCAATTATCTTGTTTCAAATATGTGTTGCCATCCTACATCGATTGTAGATAATATTTAGAATAGACTTATAAGATAGCATTGGACACTTCCATTGTGGAGGCGTCCTTGGAAAATCAAAGGAATAAATCCGTGCGGCTTGTCAGCTACCATGCTTAGGCCAAAGCGGACAATACTTCTAGGCGTTGGCTGGGCAATGTGTTGTCCATGCCTTAAGCTGGTAGCTAGTTTGGCTATGTGTTCGACATGAACGGACGGCTACAAATAATGTACAAGATAGTCCACAATACCTCTTTCATCATAGAAGCGCCTTTTTATTAAAAAAGATAGCCCACATAATCAAATTCTCAATAAATTTTTTGACCCTTTTTTTTTTTTTTGGACAAATAGATTTACTAGTCAGGTTATCAATAGATTCAATAATGAGAATCGACAATGATTAGATCAGGATAGAAAAACACAACCTTAGAGTTGGCAAATCTGAATGGCCAATAATATTTCATGTACCTCAATGCACAGGGTCGTGTCTAAATGCAAGCATCATAATCAAACATTCAAGTTTTTCCATAAAATACTTTCACACCTAATACTAATCCCTACTGTATAACAATTTGTTGGAAATGGTTGAAAAATTCTGGGTAAAAACAGAATTTTTTCCTAACTTTAGTCTATTATTTCGGTGGGACCCGTGCGTCTATTTTGGGGGATCTAAGCGGTAATGCGTTCTATGCCGCGTTGTGATTCACGTGGTATATTTGGTTGCTCAAAACCATTATCGGGTGAATGGGAAATTGAAGCCAAAGTAAACTCCATGGAAATGGAGTTTTGGTGGAAATTCCTTAAGGTTGGAAAATGGCTTGTCCCACATTGATTTGGTGGGAAGTTTTGAGTAGGTTTATAAGGCATGGGATTGGACCTTGGGGTATATCCCAAGGCGTGCCCAAGTTTTGCAGAGAGGGAGGTTATGGGCAAAATGGGCTTGACCCATTGGATCCAAAAATCACCACATGGGCTTGACCCATTGGACAAAATGGGCTTGACCCATTGCCTTAAATTATTTCTTTTTATACGGTCAAACTTATCGTATGACAAATAAATAATTTGAATATGTGGAGGGAAAAATAGGGAAAAATAGGGACATAAGATTTTGTGTGGCTAGATGATTGGCCTTACTAATGTCATGCACACAATTTATTAGCCTCTATAGTAAGGTGGTTGAGTAAAAGCCATGCGATATTTTTGAAAATTTAATAATACCATTCTATAGCATACTTCTATAACTGTGATGTTAATAATATATTTGTAACGAATTGAATAAAATTGCATTTATTTATTTATTATTTTTTTGGGTATCTGTTAAATAATATTCTTAATTTGTTTGTGGGTTCGGGCATTGACTCGAGTTGGGTTGGTATGAATTTACGAATCCTTTGAATTGTGTAGTTTTATTATAGTTGTAGTGTCATGAACCATTCTATTTAAATTGATAAAAACAAATTATATTACGTCTCAATTTCAACTTCGTAAGGCCCGTTTGGCAAAATTTTTAAATTTTTATTTTTTGTTTTAATTATTCTTGGATCTTGAGTATTGAATGATATATAAATTTAGGTTGCGTTTGGTAGAGTTTTGTAAATATGATTTGAAAGTATGAGTTGTATTTTGAGTTTGTGAGTTGTAGAATTATGATTTGAGTGTAGAAAATTTGTTTGATTATGGTTTTTGAATAGAGTGTTGAATTGAGTGTGGAATTGAGTTTTGCAAGTTTGATCTGACATGTGAAGTAAGAAAATTTGTTTGGTTATGAGTTTTGGAAATAGTTTTCAAAACTTAATTCAAATTATTATAACTGATAACAAAACATATTACTTTCACACTATTGAAAATTCTGATCAACACGAATAACCAAACTCTTTTTAAAATTCAATTAAAAAAATTTATTATTAACAGAAAATAACATTAATCAATTTTTTAATTGAAAAGACTACAACGGAAATAAATTTTTTTCAAAATAAATATTCAAAAAATTGAAATCATAAATATTTAAATAATTTAAATAATCTAAAAAATTTAATAAGTAAAAAATTAAAATAAATATTCAAAAAATTTA
Source organism: Camellia sinensis (assembly GCF_055761805.1). Classification (NCBI taxonomy): domain Eukaryota; kingdom Viridiplantae; phylum Streptophyta; class Magnoliopsida; order Ericales; family Theaceae; genus Camellia; species Camellia sinensis. The sequence continues at coordinate 241,157,724 of NC_138961.1, read as the reverse complement.
AATTGTAAAAATTTAAATAATTTAAAGTGTTAATATTTTAAATTTAAAAACAACTCTACACTCAAATCGTAACCAAACACATAAAACAAAACTCAATTTAGAAATTATTTTTAAAACTCATAACCAAACACATAACTCGAAATTTCATACTACTTTCACAACTCTACACCCAAATCGTAACCAAATACATAACAAAAAAATTAAAATATTTAAAAATATTTTTATAAAATAGAGTTTGAATTTATTTTTATAAAATATTTTAAAATTTAAAAAATGAGAATCGTAATATTTTGAAATTGAAATATTTAAAAATATTAAAAATAATTAAAAAATTAAAAATGGATAACATATTTAAATATTAAAATTTTTAAAATCTTAACAAAATTAAAATATTTAAATATTTAAAATATTTAAAAAAATTAAATTATTGATTTGAATTGAGTTTTGAAAAGAGTTTTGAATTATGTGTTTGGTTATGAGTTTTGAAAAGCAATAATTATGTCTTAAATTGATATTTGAGAAATGGGTGTAGAATTATGATTTGAAAGCTCCAAACAAACAACACACTCAAATCAATGGGTGGAACCATATTTTGAGAGGCTTTCCAAATGGAGCCTTATTTTTTTAGACTTATTTGCTTATGATTTTCGTTCACACCTCTGTAATCATTTTGTGAGTTTAAATTATAATAGAAAAAAGTTGATGAAATGAATATTAAGTTCATATGTAGCACTCACCAAACAAACAAACGTGCCATATGTATTGTAAAATTTTAATCTGTTAGTTACGATTAATATAAACAAATGGAGAGGTGAAAAAAGACATTAGGGGTTATTTGGGAATTGATTATTTTAATTGATTATTTTATGTGTTAAGAAAAGATGTGTAAAAAGTAAAGAAAGTGATGTGATTGGATGTTTTGACATTTTGACTATTTTCATCAAAAACCCTCATGCAAAACAAGCACTAAATATTAGAATTTTGATCGATCATGTCGAGATTTCTATTTGATTTCATAAGATTATATTATATGATTAAAATTTTAAAAACTAACAGTTTATATCTATCAAATTATTTAAGTTTATTAAAAATATATATGTATCAACCATTTGTGAAGTTAAAATAAAAATTTATTGACGTAGATTTTTTAAGAAATTTTTTTTATCACTCTTGATTAGCAATACCTCCACCGTCGAAATGCTTTTTTGGTTTAAATCATCAAGCCTCTTTGATTTAAAAATTACTTTGAAAACTTCATTTATTAATACATTATTTTTATCCTTTCTTTTTTATGTGGGACAAAGTTTCATCAAGATAAATAAAGAAATATAAATTAAAGTTTTGAAAATTTGAAAATAACTTCGAATTTTCTAAAATAATTCAATAAAATTGACCATTGAACGACACCAGTTTGGAAAAATATTAATATGATGTATTGAAAGTTCATGTCCAAGTTATATATTTTTTATTATATCATTTGTTTCAAATATATGGGTTGCCATCCCACATCGATTGCGGATAATATTCTCAATTATCTTGTTTCAAATATGTGTTGCCATCCCACATCGATTGTAGATAATATTTAGAATAGACTTATAAGATAGCATTGGACACTTCCATTGTGGAGGCGTCCTTGGAAAATCAAAGGAATAAATCCGTGCGGCTTGCCAGCTATCATGCTTAGGCCAAAGCGGACAATACTTCTAGGTGTTGGCTAGGCAATGTGTTGTCCATGCCTCAAGGTGGTAGTTGGGCTATGTGTTCGACATGAACGGACGGCTACAAATAATGTACAAGATAGTCCACAATACCTCCTTCATCATAGAAGCGCCTTTTTATTAAAAAAGACAGCCCGCATAATCAAATTCTCAATAAATTTTTTGACCCTTTTTTTTTTTGGACAAATAGATTTACTAGTCAAGTTATCAACAGATTCAATAATGAGAATCGACCATGATTAGATCGGGATAGAAAAACACAACCTTAGAGTTGGCAAATCTGAATGGCCAATAATATTTCATGTACCTCAATGCACAGGGTCGTGTCTAAACGCAAGCATCATAATCAAACATTCAAGTTTTTTCATAAAATACTTTCACACCTAAAACTAATCCCTACTGTATAACAATTTGTTGGAAATATTTGAAAAATTCTGGGTAAAAATAGAATTTTTTTCCTAACTTTAGTCTCTAATTTAGGTAGGACCCGTGCGTCTATTTTGGCGGGTCTAAGTGGTAACGCGTTCTATGCCGCGTTGTGATTCACGTGGTATATTTGGTTGCTCAAAACCATTATCGGATGAATGGGAAATTGAAGCCAAAGTGAGCTCCATAGAAATGGAGTTTTGGTGAAAATTCCTTAAGGTCGGAAAATGGCTTGTCCCACATTGATTTGGTGGGATGTTTTGAGTGGGTTTATAAGGCAAAGGATTGGACCTTGGGGTGTGCCTCATGGGGTGCCCAAGTTTTGTAGAGAGGGAGGTTATGACCAAAATGGGGTTGACCCATTGGATCCAAAAATCACCACACGAGCTTGACCCATTGGGCAAAATGGGCTTGACCCATTGTCTTAAATCATTTCTTTTTATACGGTCAAACTTATCGTATGACAAATAAATAATTTGAAATATGTGGAGGGAAAAATAGGGATATAAGATCTTGTGTGGCTAGATGATTGGCCTTACTAATGTCATGCACACAATTTATTAGCCTCTATAGTAAGGTACAAGAAATTGCACTTTTGGCGACTACTTTTGGCGACGACGTCAATTTTTCATCGCTAAAAGTATATTTTTGGCGACACAGTGATCAATTTCGTTGGTAAAAGTATACCTTTACCGACGCAACTTGTTGTCGTCGCTAAAAAGGCATAACATTATTTTAGCGCCAATTTTTTTGGTTGGCGCCAAAATTTCAAAACTTTTATCTACGAGGCTTATGTTTTAGCAACACAATGAGCGTTGCTATTAGTGTGCTTACTTTTGGCGACGACAAGTTGGCGTAGGTAAAGAGTTAACCATTTAGCGACGATGACACTATTCGTCGGTAAAAGTTTTGCTAGTGGAATGATTTGATTTAGTGATTTGTGTTTTTTATTATAATTTTTGAAAGAGTTTTAAATATTTTAGTTACTTAATTGTAAAATTAAAATGATCATTGAATTAGATCACAAAATGAACCCATTGAACACAGTTTTAAGTTGAGATGACTAATTTGAGATAATTTAAATTTTTTCAAAGAATATGGTTAGATTATCAATTTCAATATGTTTGTTTTTATTTTCAGGAACTAGTTTCAAAATTTTTTTTCCTAAAAAACTAAAAACAAATTGGGTGAACAAAAAAATACTTATTATTTTTGTATATTTTTATCTTTTAGGTCATAAATACTTTTTAAAATTTTAAAAATATAATTTTCAACCACAACAATGGCGTCTCTCACCCCTGGCATCCTCTCCAAACTTCTCCAAAATCTTAGCAACACTGTCGCCGGAGGGTATCGACAAGAAAGTGGGTGTGAAAGGAGAGATTGAGGGTTCGGGAAAAGATGGGTTAGAGAGAGAGAGAGTCTGCCTTCTCTCTAGAAATTGCCTAAATTTCTAGGGTTTTCTCATTCAATATTTCGTTGATAATGGCTGATCTCACATCTGATTTACGCAATTTGGCTACGATGGCTGATGGGTTAGTGACTGAAGGTTCTCCTTCGCCTAAGGGGAGTTCGCACATCGTGAAAGATTTACTGTTGGAGAGGGATTTGTTAACATTGATGGACATCGTGAAGCGAAATGGGGGTAAAAATCAGTCTTCTGCCTCCGAGATCATTTTGGGTATGAGCCCTAGGGCTTCGATTGGGGTTCAGTCCGAGGTCCCTACTCCTAGTTCCTTTGTCGAAGCTATGGGTGGTCTCTGTTTCGAGATCCGAGACCTTGCTCAGCAACAAAAGCTTTGTTTTGGGGGAGAAGTGGCGTCGAGCCCTGCCGTTGTTCATTCGCAGGTATGGCTAAGGACTTATGGGTCAATTGCTTGGGCTGTTTGAAATGCCTGATCATTAGATTTTTCTTAACTAATTCATGCATTGAATCAATTTTACAGCACTGCTACAAATGTTGAGATTGAGTTGCCTGTTCCAGCCGATGCTACCAACCCAAATGTTTGGACATCATTGGGATCTGCTTCATATGCACCAGAAAATGATGCTTTGATCTGGAAAATTAAATCTTTTCCTGGTGGTAAGGTGAGAGTTTACCTCAATTTTTTCTCAGTGTATTGTTTGCTAGTAATTTCTTGTTCATGGCTATTGGTTATGTGGGGCTACAGTATCTTTTCCACTTGCAATTTTGACATGGAATTTTGACACTCTTTGCAAATTCAATTTAGGAATATATGCTTAGAGCGGAGTATACTCTTCCCAGTATAACATCTGAAGACGCAGCTCCTGAGAGAAAAGCTTCTATACGTGTGAAGTTTGAGATACCATATTTTGTTGTTTCAGGAATCCAGGTTTCCCCTCTCAAATACAATTTTTTTTATTTTAATTTTTTATTGAATAGAAAATTCAGATATTGTTGCATGTATATCTACAATGCTTCATTCTTTCTGTGTCTGCTGTGTTTGCGTCTTTTTTTTCATTTTTTTTAATCTATCTAGACAAAGGTGGAATGGATAAAACCAAACCTTGTGTTCCAATCAGGAATGATAAACCAAAACCAAACCAAACTTTGTGTTCCAATCAAGTGGGAGGATTCATACTTGATGTGGTTGAACACTCAAATCTGATGCAGGATATCACTCCCTGTTACGTGCATGTAACCATGCACCTACCATTACTGCCCTGCTCTCCTTGATCAAATCAACAAATATAAAAAAAAAATAATAATAATAATAAAAAAAGGTTGGTTGTTGGACTGAGAATACTATTTCACTCACTTTCCAGGATTGCATGATACATAAATCTGCATTTTGTATGACTCTTATTTGGGTTTCATTATGCCCTGAAATGCTTGTCCTCCCAACAGAGGTCATGAATGACTCTGAACGACTGCTCCTCTGTAACTACCTATTCCAATATTACTTTCTTTTGACTCTGCATTAAAAGGGCCAACCTGCTTTTTAAATTCACAGATGTGGATACAAAAAAAGGCCAAACTACTCTCTGTCTGTCTCAGCCATTTTGGCACTGTAATTTGTCATTAGCCATTGACAGAAGTTGTGCTTGTTGAAGTGGTATTCCTGCTCCTGCACTGTATTTCCTTTTAGAATAGAATAGCATGTTGAACTTAGAGATGTGGTTTTCCACAGATGTTAGTGATTGAGCATGATTGAACCTATGTATTATAATTATTCTGATTCTTGCTTGCTGCTTTCTACTGCTGGGATGTGAAACTTCTAAACCTTAAGCGAAGGGGTTGATGCCTACTTGCCCTAGTTCTGGTCTTGTTCTTGTTCTGAGGAGTGAACAGTGCCACTGGTTTTAACTTTGAAATTTATTTTATTTTATTCAAGTTGGTTGGGGAAACTGCTTTGGTGACTCTTCATGATGATGTATTCCTGCTGTTTGGTTCTTCTGGATGCTCAGTTTGGTTCTGAACGTAACGTAACAACCATAATAAAATAATATCCTTTATTTATGTAAATGTTGTGTTTTGTAGGTTCGTTACCTAAAGATTATCGAGAAAAGCGGCTACCAGGCTCTTCCATGTGTGAGATACATAACCATGGCCGGCGAGTATGAACTAAGACTTATGTGAAAATCTACTTCCACCTGTTGGTGTTCTCAATCTCTACAAACTCGCATGATTTTGCACTTTCGTGGGCAAAATGAGCCTATAGGAGAGTTAAATTGCCCCTATCCAGACAAATAGCTAATTGAGCAAATTCTTGTGCGTCCGTTTTCTTTGTTGAAGTCATTGTTGATTATCAACCAGAGGTTTGTAGAAGTTGATGTTTACTAGCAAAGTTTATTCATACACTTGTGAAAATCAAGTTAACTTTTGTGAATTAAAGTTTGTTTGTTCGTGATATTTTTTTGAACTCGTCCGCTTTTTATGTTTTTATTATTAATTCAAAAAACCGAAGGTATATGCATCAGCACAAGATGATTGTCATGGTAATTTATGTATGATAGAAAAGCCTTGTTCTTGTGATGTCAGAGCTTCATGTGTTCACTTACATGATCATCTGATGTCCACTTGCATTACAACCTAAACTGATTGATGTGCTCTTTGACATCAAGGCATTAATCTTTCCTTTGGCAGGTACGCATCTTTTGGATCCGAATATGCCTACCCACAGGTCAGTAAATTCAAATCTCAACTGCTAATGGGTATTTTGGTACTCCAGTTAGTTCTGGAAAGGAATATGTGCACAATCGTGATGTGTTCTGTCTATTTTTTCAGGGTGTCTACAATCCTCACATGGGTCAGCATTACCTTCAAATATATGGCGTACCAAGCACAGTTAACACAAATATTGTCCCATATGGACAAATGGGTCATCCTCTCTCTGGCAACCATAGGTATCCAACCATTCAGGGCTATGTGACACCAGGTCGTCATGTTTTGCAATATGGGGGACCCCTCGTTAATGGAGTTACTACAGACACTATTACCATAACTCAAGCACAATACCTTGCAGGTAAATCTCTCTCTCTCTCTCTCTCTATGCTTTGAGCTGGGAAATGAGTGTGAAAATGATGCATACCAGATTTGGCATATAGCCAAAAAAATTATCAACCTGGAGTTGCTACTAGAATTTTGTTAACAATACATATTTGCGTATGTGCATACGCCTAAGTATATAAATGTCCATCCATGTTACACACAGACATGCAATTCTAGAAGCATTACAGTTTTGATTGTCAATACAATGATCATTAAGTAGAGACCAATTCATTCTTGCACAGATCCAGGATCATGTGAGATGTTTAGGATCAATAAAGATGTGTGATTATGACTAAACTGAAGGTAGCTTGATGAGGCATCCTTTTGGCTGCTTTATGGCTGATCTAGCAAGTTTTTTTCTTCTTTTTCTTCTTAGAAGCTTCCAACCAACCATACAACTTTTGGTTAATACCTTCCTATATGATGTTTAGCTCCTGGCAGGAGCTATTGTTGAACTAAAGGGGTTAAAAAAAAAGAAAATGCTATTTCAAATCTGCCTTCTTAGAAGAACATATTGATGAAGAAGATATTCTCTAAGCAATACTATATCCTATAATAAGGTTATTTATGTGATGGTTGGCACTGCTTTAAGGGTGAAGTTTTAGGAATTGTTGGTTTGATTATGCTCCGCAAAGTTGTTACTCTGACCTTGTAAGGATTGGTTAGGACAGAGATATTAGTGGCTAATATTGTCAGTATTAGTAAAGTGATTGTTCTCTTGTTAGTATTGGAGCTTGAGGATTTGTTTGAATATTTGCATCCCCAATAGCCAATATGAACAACAATGCCTTTCATCTTGGCTAATTGTATTCTTAAGTATCTTGAATTAGATGTCTACTAAGCGAAGTTATCTCCCAACATCAAAATAATAATAATAATAATAATAATAATAATAATAATAATAATAATAATAATAATAATAATAATAATCTAAGAACTAATTTGATTGCTGTTTTTTTTTTAGTATCCTGAACTACTGGCATCTGCAATGCTTGCTTTATGTTGATTTATGATTATTGATGCAGATTTTTGGTAAGATTTCTCTCCCTCCCTCCCCCCATCTCTTTGTGTTTGTGTGTAACAGAAAATGACATCTAATTTCAATTGGTTTCCAGTGATGCAAATCTCCAGCTTCTCTTCACTGTTGGGGAGAACACAAATTTCCAGCTTGAAAATGATATTGGATTTCTATCAGTTTTTTGCTCATACCTTTCAGTAGATGTTTCGTGTAAATAGTGAATTGTGCATATTTGCTGGCTGCATACAGGTATTTTCACAGGACAAATCCATTTATGAAGCTGTGGAGAATGCATTCATCACAATATATGTAAGGAAGATTCCAGTAGAAACTGCTAAAAACCTTTTACATTTTGCTATAGATTCAAACATTGGTGATCTTGCAGCTCTGGAGTTTATAGTTGGTGCCTTGGTATCCAAAGGTGATATAACTACAAGCACGGTATGCTTCTCTCCTCGTCTTTCAATAATCTTTTACAAATCGTAAGTTAGTTGAAATCTTTTGGTTGAGCTATTTTTGATGATATTCATAGGTGGACAAAGAACTACATTTTTGTCATACTATTCATGCATGCTTGGAGCATAAGAAGTCTAGCTCTTGCCAAGATTGAGCTAGGGTTGCAATTGACCTGAGTTGAACCAAACATTTGGCAGTTTGAGCTCATCATGAAACAGTTGGGTTGAGCCATACTATCTTTTATTTCCTTTCAATTTGAACCCTTTCCGAGGTATGCTATGGATATATGCTATATCCTTTTGTTTTATCTTTCTGCTGAAAAATCTGCAATTTTGTCATTGATATGCAAATTGAAAAATAATGATGTTAAATAAAAGGATAAAAATGATTTATACCATTGTAAAACTTAAATTAGTAGATATCGGACAAATATGTTGTTTACATATATGCTTTTCTGATTTTGAATGATCTGTCATGCTTTAAGGCTTTTGCCTTTTCAAAATTGGTGAGGAGAGTGCATCACATATTTATTTAGTTCATTTTTACTCACAACAAAGTTTTTATATCATTATAAATACATGACTCCCCAGTTATTTTCAAGTGTATCCACTGAAGATTCGGAGAAATGAGGTAAAAATTGAAATCTATTACTTACATGTTTGAATTAAGTATTGTTTCTTGCATTGTTTCATTTATCATCTGGGAATTTTTTGTTTTGCAGGTCTTGATAGATACAGATCACTGCTATTGTATAATTCTAAATGCAGATGGTGGGGCAGCATTTCCTAGTGAAAAGACTGCACAAGATTGCAGTTCTAGTGATATTTCTTCTTTGAAAATCAACACTGGTTCTGGAAAGACAGAGAAGACAAAGGTTTGATGTATTCATTAGTTTATGCGAAGAATACTAGTATTTGTTTCATGATTTGCTTGAGTTTCTGATTTTTTTTTTTTTTTTGGTTGTTGTTGTTTTTCTTCGTTATCCCTAACGTGAAATAATGTTCTTAATTATGAGCTGAATAATTGTACTGTGTTTCTATCCAGTTGCTCACCTAGGGATGTGCTATTGTTGTCTTAAGAAATCATGACTATATGTCGTGCTGGACGAAGTATATTGTGACTATGTGCTATTTGTTGTTCTTCACACCATAGTTTGAGTAGCAGTTGTCTCCAACTATATCTATATATCTCAGGAGTGATAGTTTTGTTTGCTTTACATTCCTTAACTTATCCAGGGTTGAGCCTACAACTTGATCTTAGTATTTCTATTATTTATTGTGTATGTTTTTCAGTTGCCACTTTGCTGCTGATGAACAATCACTAAACTAGTGTTTTAATTCTTAAAAATTGATGGGATTTTGCTTATATATTATATATAAGGGTCAGAATTTCATTTCAATACATTATTTTAGTTAGCTTGGAAATAGAAACATGAGGAAAGCATAAAAAAATGTTTGTAAACAAAAACCAAAACCTACCTTAATGGATAATTGAACATGGCTACACTAAACAAGGTTTACGAATTGCACTCTCACACACACACACACACATATGTATATATAAAAGAAGAAGAATAAACATAGACAACAAGAGGGTGATATGCACAGACTTATGCGTAATTGTTTACGATCTAAAACTAAAGCAGATGAGAGAGGTTGAAGAATAAAAAACTAAAGCAGTTGCCTACTTGAATATAAAACTCAAGTAAAGCAAAGTGACTATTTCCTTAGTCTGCTCTTGCCATAAGAATTATTGACACAGCTTCAACAAGGAGGGACAACAAATATATATATATATATATATATTGTAAGCAAATAAATAAAAAGAAGACCCAACCCTATACACTAAATCTATAGATTCTATATTGAGGTTGTGGTACTACTTGAGGAACTTGGACACCATGCTCCATTCCAAGGCCCTGCTGTAAGTGTGAGCCTTGTGCACTGGGTATAACCTTTTTTGTCTAGATTGCACTCTCCTCTTGTTGGTTTAGCATTAGGCATGGCTGGCTGAGATGCAAATTAGCAGCCTCTTGATAAATATTTTGGTCAAAGATAAAACTTGAAAATCTGAAATCTTAACTTTTGTCAAGTGTTTTCATAAAATGCTAATTGATTACACCCCCAAACACATAACACACAATTTCTTCCTCATTTAAGAGAGTGGAGGGCTTTGGTTTGTTCTAAAGTAATAGCATCTTAATGGGTTGGTAGTTTGTGATTGCAGAGTTCTTGCCCAAGTTGCATACTTTGGTTCTCACTAACAATCAACTAACGAATTTGGTTGAGATTGATCCTCTTGCATCACTCCCTAAGCTGCAGTTTCTTAGTCTTCTTGATAATAATATCACTAAATGCTTTCAATTTTAAGTGATCATGGTTAGAGCACAGGATCCATTTCACAAGAGCTGACTTGAGATACCTCTAAATGAACGATCATGCACAAAAATTTTGGCATGATCAAGCAACTCAGATTATTATGTTCTTCCTCTTCCATGATTATGTCTTATGTTATTTTATTTTGCAGCATGTAACTCTAAATTAAGTTAATAAAGTTTGATTAAGTAGCATGTACTTGTTATTTTGAAATGATAGTTGAAATGGGAGAATAAATGGAGGGAGCAAAGTCATCATTGGAGCAACATTGCTAATATATAGCATTTTGTCTCTTTTTATTGCTAAATTATAACAATATTCAACATGTAGCTATTGAACCATTGGAGACTAGAAAATTCACAAGACAGCACTAGGAAACCATAGGAGATTTTTTTTACTTGACAGGAATACGAGAACTGATAGGCTGCTTCTTAGTAGTGATATGGCTTTGATAACATGTAAATATTGGAAACAAAAAGTGGAATTAAAATTTGGTTAAAAAAAAAAAAACTAATGGCTTTGCGCAGAAAACAACACCTGACCTAATATTACACTAGTGATTGTGTAAACCAAGTCAAATCTAATTTACTATAAACTTACAACTAAATGATTCTTGAATATTCCAATACAAATTTAAGTAATTTCATATCTTTGAACAATGCTTTTCAAATGATAATTTAATTGTGTCTTGGTTGTGCCACTTGATAGTAAATTTGTTTGTGCTAGGTGTTTAACCCAATTTAACAGGGATTGGCACAGGGGAATGGCCCTTTTTCTTTGTTTATTTATGTTAGGTGTTCTAATATCATATTAGATGATGTTATTGTTAATGTCTACTTTTCTTTTTTAAATTGCAGCAAAATTAAAATGGTAATAGAGCTGCTTGAGGGCATTCATTTTGTTTCTTCTGTGGAGGTCATTTCTCTTGGTGCCCAAGCTGGTATTCATCCATGGATAATTTATGACATTATTTCTAATGCTGCTGGAAATTCATGGTAAATTATTGTTCACAATTCTTTACTGAGGATTATGTTGTGTGTTTAAAATTTAAATATTTCTAGTCCTGAAGCATTCCTTATAAGCATTCTGATCTGAAATTGCCAATTCTAGATCAGGCACAACCTTGATAGATGAGACTGCTAATAATCTGATTTGCACCATGGGCACCAGTTGAGACCATGGCACTGATTGGCACTCTCTGTTTCTAACAATGAACTGATTTTGTAGAACCCATGCCTTTAAAGAAATTAGCTGCAAAATTTATTGAACACTGAAAGCCCTTCTTGTTATGTGCTTACATGTATACACAAACATGGGAACATCTGTTTACTTTCAAAGATCTGTGCATTTTTATACTAACTCAATAGGTATTCAAGGCTTTGGTAGTTGGTGTTGGTAAATGTAAATGCTGTAGTTAGTTTTTTTTTTCATGACATTCCTGGAATTTGCTAGCGTTTTCTTAAGCAGATACTGTGTTACCTTGCTACTAGACATCCTTCCGTTGGATTCAATTTTATAGGGTTTTCAAGAATCGTGTTCCCCAGTTGCTAAGGGATAATCAAACCAAACATCTCCTGAATACTTTGTTCAAAATTTGGTAAGTCTTCTCATGTTGTAAGTTTCTTAGTGTTGTTCAAGTGTATTATGAGTAATTTCTTTACTTCTTGACTTTGAAGTTAAGTTCAATGGGGATTTTGGGTGAATTAAATGCTAACTGCAGTTTTATAATTCCATTCAAATTATGCTTCCTTTCTTGTGGTGGATTTAGCATTTAGGACATTTACTTGAGGACCATCTGCTAAATGCATACTAAAATTTTAGACTTGAACACCACTCGGTAATCATTTCTTCATCAATGAATTTGGACACATTGAGACTTTCAATAATGATTTTTGAGATATTAATACTGTAAGGTAGACCTCAATTCAGAATCACATTCTTAAATGGGTCTCTTATCCACTTATTTTTTTAAGAACTCATTATTGATAAAATAAAGTAATGTACGAAATAAGTTCACATTAAGAAAACTTATGTTTTTATGAAGTAGAAAATAGAAAAGACTTATTTGGCTAGGCATTGAAGTGTAGAAGTGCTAATGTGAGAAAAAAATAAGCTAGTTATCTTAAATACTAGAATCCTATTCAGCTTAATCACTTTATTGGAAAGACCTTAAGTGGACAGCTTTGTCATTCTAATCTAAACAAATTCTTGTTCAAATCTTTGAACTCTTATTCAATAGAGATCTCTTTGTGAACTGCAAAGCTAAAACTAAACCAAACCAAACTAAGCCTTGTGTCCCCAATCAAGTGGCGTCAGTTACATGAATCATTTTCCTCTATTTCGCTCTATCAAGGGCTGGATGAGTCAATTATGCCTGATGGGTTTTTGTCCAACTTGAAGGGTATTGTTTTGGATATGGCCAAATCATGTACATTTCCTCTTCCACTTCTGGCAGTTGCTTTTCAACATCTAATAGCAGGTATGTATCTGCATGATTTACAGTTTCTCACAACCATAATCTGTAGGTGGCAGCTATTAATGTTTTGGAGCAACCTGATACTCATTTTGTTAATTTCTAATTGTCCTTTCACAAGCTCCTCTCATGGTCATGGAAATGATGGTGATGACACATTCATCAAGGTTGTTCTCATGAACTAATTTCTTTTATATAAAAGTTATATTATGTGGCTTTTTTACTTGCTTTGAGGTTATGTAAATATTAACATGCCATTTGCTAAGTAGACACACCTGTTCTTGCACAGGCTTGGGAGAAAGTATATGGGGTGAACATTACCAATGCTGTCAATATGGTACAAACTTATTTATGAAAAAAAATATTAATAAAATGTCATTCCGAGTCAAGTCTGCTGCATCAGATGGTCAATTAGGTATCATATATTACACTGCAGAACAACATCTGTTGTCTCTCTTAAAGTTTGTGCTGACTAAAAGGCATTCTACTGGTGGTCTTTTATTTCTTTGTAGTTGAGGTAATAATGCCATTGTCGTATATCTATTATAGATGTAGTGTAATAAGTTGCTTGTTGCTTTGATAATTGTTTCAGATATGTTGAAAATTTGCTGCCGAAGTCTGGATACGACTTGTATTGCTCATCAATAAATTGCATCTCTAGATTATGCTGGTCCATTTTCTCTTAGAAGTGGGAGTTGTTTCCTGACTACAGATAACTATATATCAGTTATAGAATAAATAGAAAACTTATGTTTAGTAAAATTTACCCAAATCTATATGTCGTTTTCAATCTATAACTTTAGTAAAAACATATAAGATTTACCCAAATCTATAAGTTATTTTTTTTATAACCTTTTTTATAAGTTTAGTAAAAAAAAAAAAAAAAGGTGGCTTCAACTAGATCATCATTTATTATGAATGAAAAATGAAGTACAATTCAGAAATTGAAATAGTTTCACAAACACACAACCAAATCGATTTCAATTAACCCATTGTGGTGTACTTGAATTGAGTGTTTTTATATAACTTACTCTCCTAGTGTAAACATGACAGCCACTGAATTAGTTTGAATTTTTACTTAACTTAACTTCTGTTAACCTGATGGCTTAAAAGTTACTAAGAATTGTATAGTTTTGAGGGTTGTTTGAACAATTGATGCAACTTGTTTGGTGGATACTTTTGTGGCATGATGCTGTGTTGCGTTGAATCTGGTGTTGATTGGCTCTGTTCTGTGTGCTCTGCCTCTGATGCAGCTTTTGATTGATGCGATCTGTTTGTCCTGATTTCTGATTTGGTTGAGTTGTTTTGTTGCTGGTTTTGTTTGATTTATTTTCTGACTGTTTTAGTAAATGAGGTAAACTGTTGCGTCAATTCTGATTTGGTTATATGATTTTGTTTGGGTTGCCAAGTTGAAATGGTTTTCTGAACTGGTGATGATCTGTGTTGAATCAGTTTGCTGATCTGCTATTCTTCTGGTTCTGCTGTGATGTTGCTGCTGTTGCTGAGATGCTGTGGTGATGCTGCTGTGATGGTGTTTGTTACGATAAGGTGCTGCTGTGTTGTTGTTGGATGTTTGCTGGTGTTGCTAGTGTTGTTGATGTTTGGAAGGGTGCATGACTTTTTGTCCAATCTGTAATAGATCAGGTTTTCATTAATGGGGGTTGTCATTAGGTGTAAGTTCGGGCAACTGTGTTTTGGCTAGAAGGGTATGGAGGGGGTATTTTGTGTGATTTCATATCCATGTTATTAGTTTGTTATAGTGGTGCCTGAGGGATGCCTCTTGTAAATCTGTAAATTTTTTAAAAAATTATAAATGAGTTTCAATTATTTTTGCCGTTGCAAATTTGTCGTTGTTAAAAAGTGAAGCTTTCTCAACAAATAATTAGTTGGTAAATGTGTAGCTAAAAGTTTATTTTTGCCGACTCATATTGTGTTGCTAAAAGTGTATTTTTTGCCAATGTCAATTTGTCGTTGCCAAAACTAAAGCTTTATCGACAACCAAATCGTTGGCAAATGGCAACATTTACCAATGTAAATGTGTCGCTAAAAGTTATTTTTCCCCACTCATATTGTGTTGGTAGAAGTGTATTTTTTGCCAATGCCAATTTGTCGTTGCCAAAAGTAAAGCTTTAGCGACAAACAAATCGTCGGCAAATGGCAACATTTGCCGACGTAAATGTGTCGCCAAAAGTTTACTTTTGCCAACGCATATGTTGTTGCTAAAAGTATATTTTTTGCCCATGCAAATTTGTGTCGCGAAAAGTGCCACACAATCATCCTATTTGAATGACTTTTACCAACGCAAGGTAAATTGCCGACGATGGATGGAGGCTTTTAGCGACGACTATGTTCGTCGCTAAAGGCATTACTTTTACCAACGCAATCATAATTTCGTCGGCAAAAACTTTTGCCAACTCACTTTTGCCTACGGGTTGCCAACGTAGCTTTGTGTGTCGGCAAAACTCTTTGCCAACGAATTTTTCCTTTTAGCAACATATTTTGTTGCGTTGCGAAAAATGCAATTTCTTGTAGTGGTGGTTGAGTAAAAGCCATGGAATATTTTTGAAAATTTAATAATACCATTGTATAGCATACTTTTTATAACTATAGCGATCCCGGGTTTACCCTTGTTGTACTGTGATCCGGACATGTGTCCGTGGATGTTGGTAGTTGTTTATTATCTTGTTTGCATCCTTTTTACTTCGTATTTGAGTTATAGGATGTGTTGGGCAGGTTTGTTACAGGTTGGTTGAGTTTAGAAACCAAAACTAGTTGCCCAGATTTTGACCTGTCCGCTCGAGCGGGGGTGTTGGCGCTCGAGCGGGAATTGCACCCATCCAGTATTTTCTGTGCAGTGTTGGACGCTCGAGCGTGGTATTGGCCGCTCGAGCGGGGTTGTGTGAGTGCCGCTCGAGCGAGGAGTTGGAAGCTTGAGCGGAGACCTGGTTCTGTAAAAGTTCTGGGAGTGGGTATCCGCTGCTCGAGCGGGATTGTTGGCGCTCGAGCGGGAGTCTGTGAGTGACGCTCGAGCGGGGTGTTTGACGCTCGAGCGGGTCGACTGGGTTTAAGTTCCGTGTTTTGACTTTTCAAATCACTTTTTCACTTTCCCTTCTCTCTCCTACTTTTCCAAAAACACCATTGTTGAGCCTCTCACTCTAGAATTCTACCTTCTCTCTAGGTTTTGATCTAGTAGGAGTGATTTGCTCACCTTTGGCCTTTACAAAAAAGTTGTTGATCGTCGAGGGCTACTTTTTAATCTAAAAATTTCGAGATTTGGAGCACGTTGGGTTTTGTCTTCTTCTCCCTTGGAGCTCCGAATTTGAGGTAGGGATATCCTACTCCTCTCTATGGATTTTGTCTTTAAATTTTTGTATTTTGAGATGTTGGGGTTGGTTTGGTAATCTTGTGAAGATTTGGGGCTTTTGTGTTATTTTACAAAGGTTGGGGTTTTATTTATAATAAACCTAGATGTATGTTTGGTATAGAGAAATGGAATAAATGTTGAATCATTGATGAAAATGGGACCTAAGGGTTGAAATGGTAATTATGGAAAATGACCTAATTACATTGTTGATTAATTGAGATAATTAATTGTGAGAAATGAGGAAATGAAATGGAATTGTTGAGATTGGGAATGTATGGGATTAAAGGGTGTAGTTGAATTGTTTATCACACACCGAATTGAAATGTTGATTGAATATCCATTTGTGCATTTATTTTCTGTTTAGAAATAATTGATTTGGGCTATCGGTGGAGGATAGTCGTGATTGTTGTAGACAATGCATGATGATTAGGCAAACGGAAACTAATCAATGGAATGTGTCATGGAATTTGACGGTTGATAGAATACATTAACTGTATGTATTGAGTGATTGTATATAGAACCAATGTGTTTGTGTACGTTATGTGTAGAGGAGGAGATGGGGGATGTACTCCGTGGTTTAGGGGAAGATGGGGGATGTACCTCTAAACCGGATAGTGTTGGGAGAAGATAGGGGATGAACTCCGTAGATACAGCTCATATGCTTGTCTAGAGAAGTGAAGATAGAGCTCATATGCTTATCTTTGTGAAGTGTGGATACAACTTATATGCTTATCTGTGAATATGGGATATTGTTGTTATACATATCTGTTGAGAATGTGGATATAGCTTATATGCTTATCTGTGAATGTGGGATATAGTTTTTATACATATCTGTTGAAATGATGATAGAGCTAACATGCTTATCTGTTGAAAAAGAGAAAATGAAAGGTAACTTG
Source organism: Camellia sinensis (assembly GCF_055761805.1). Lineage (NCBI taxonomy): Eukaryota > Viridiplantae > Streptophyta > Magnoliopsida > Ericales > Theaceae > Camellia > Camellia sinensis. The sequence goes on along the minus strand of NC_138961.1, from coordinate 241,140,485 downwards.
GACTCATAAGTCGTATGACATAAATATGTGATTTATGTGAATGTATCAATGTTGGCCATCTACCAATTGCTAATCTTTTAGTCATTGTTCATGGTTGGTTTAGTGTATTTCTACTGGGCTGTGGCTCACCCTATATGGGAATATCATTTTCAGGTACAGGTAGCATGCCACCTCCAAGGACATAGCTTGGGAGGCTGGAGGCGGACATACATTTGTCGTTTTATTTTTGATGTATTACATGTAAATTCAAGCCAAGGGCTTAATGTGTAAGCGAGTTAGTACTCTCTTGTTGTAACCAAGTGTTAACTTGGAAAGTTGTAAGCCTTTAGGGCATTTGCTTTTATTGTTAACATGTAATACTTTTTGTAATCAAACCTTGATAAATGGAAGAATGTGGAACTTTTACATATCAATGAATGTCTTATTTGATGGGTTTAATGTTATTATTTTGAGGGCGTTACAATAACTGTGATGTTAATAATATATTAATAACGAGTTGAGCCAAATTGAATTTATTTATTATTTTTTTGGGTATCTGTTACATAATATTCTTAATTTGTTTGTGGGTTCGGGCATCGACTCGAGTTGGGTTGGTATGAATTTACACATCCTTTGAATTGTGTAGTTTTATTATAGTTGTAGTGTCGTGAACCATTCTATTTAAATTGATAAAAACAAATTATATTACGTCTCGATTTCAACTTCGTAAGGCCCGTTTGGCAAAATTTTTTGTTTTTTATTTTTTGTTTTTTGTTTTAATTATTCTTGGATCTTGAGTATTGAATGATATATAAATTTAGGTTGCGTTTAGTAGAGTTTTATAAATATGATTTGAAAGTATGAGTTGTATTTTGAGTTTGTGAATTGTGGAATTATGATTTGAGTGTAGAAAATTTGTTTCACTATGGTTTTTGAATAGAGTGTTGAATTGAGCGGGTAATTTAGTTTTGAAAGTTTGATTTGACATGTGAAGTAAGAATATTTGTTTGGTTATGAGTTTTGGAAAGAGTTTTCAAAACTTAATTCAAATTATTATAACTCATAACAAAACATACTACTTTCACACTATTGAAAATTCTCATCAACACTAATAACCAAACTCTTTTTAAAATTCAATTAAAAAAATTATTATTAACAAAAAATAACATTAATCAATTTTTTAATTGAAAATACTACAAAGGAAATAAATTTTTTTCAAAATAAATATTCACAAAATTTGAATCATAAATATTTAAATAATTTAAATAATCTAAAAAATTTAATAAGTAAAAAATTAAAATAAATATTCAAAAAATTTAAATCGTAAAAACTTAAATAATTTAAATATTCAAAAAACATTAAATAATTTAAAATGTTAATATTTTAAATTTAAAAACAACTCTACACTCTAATCGTAATGTCACGACCCCAAACCGCCCCTAGTAGTTTGGTGCCGTGATGGCCAGTAATCCGTAATTACCGAAGGCCAACTTTTCAAAACTTAACACAATCAGAGTACGAATATAGGGGGGGCTCACAAATGCGGAAGCGATAAATCAATTACAAGCGGTCCATAAGAGCTGTGCGTAGATTAAAGCAGTGCCAAACATTTCCAATTAACTTCACAATTTAAATACAACAAGGTACAAAAATACATGTTACATCTTGATCAAAAGGCTTCTCGAGCCGACATATACAAAATACAGCTAATACAAGTCAAGAAGCATGATTTTCAAGAATTCGCCGACATGCAAAACAGGGCATCGCCGACGTAAATACAAAGTAAGGCCGACAAATACACGAATCCAAAACAAGTATCCCAACGAACTAGGCGTCGCCGCCGTCCTGCTCATCACCTACATATATATAGAGGGGTGAGTACAAAACTCAGTGAATGGTACTAAAAATAAAGGTTTTACATGAATAAAGCCGAGGTCCTTCAAAACGAAACACACCAAAACTTTAGCAAGGCAAGTGATGAACCGTATTCATCGTCAAATATCGTAACATCGGCGAGACAAGGGATGAACCGTATTCATCATCAAATATCGTAACATCGGCGAGACAAGGGATGAACCGTATTCATCATCAAATATCGTAACATCGGCGAGACAAGGGATGAACCGTATTCATCATCAAATATCGTAACATCGGCGAGACAAGGGATGAACCGTATTCATCATCAAATATCGTAACATCGGCGAGACAAGGGATGAACCGTATTCATCATCAAATATCGTAACATCGGCGAGACAAGGGATGAACCGTATTCATCATCAAATATCGTAACATCGGCGAGACAAGGGATGAACCGTATTCATCATCAAATAACAAAAGCTGTACGATCCGTAATCGTTTGGTCAAAAGTATTGCGAAAGTTTAGAGTCCTCCAATACAAGGGACTTGTGCACTTGGTACCGCGAAAGTTTAGAGTCCTCCAGTACAAGGGACTTGTGTTACTTAGGCCCGTAGCCCGATTTAACAAGGACCGTATCCTTTTATACTAGGTACTGCGAAAGTTTAGAGTCCTCCAGCACAAGGGACTTGTGTTACTTAGGCCCGTAGCCCGATTTAACAAGGACCGTATCCTTTCCAAAGATGGCATCAAAACAAGGAGTATACTTGACTCATCAAACAAGAGCTATTTATTCATGCTATCAAATACTTTTGTCAAAACAAGCAAGCAAGATTTATCAAAACGAGTATAACATAGCTTTATCAATAATACCACTCACCTAGTTCTTCAGGTGTAGACTCAAAGCAAATATCAAGGACCTACAATCACATGGCAAGTCACATTCTCAAAGCAAGCTCTATATATACATGCAAATGATCTCGGCATTCTTGCCAGATCCAAGTCAAAGACAAAGCAAAACAAGCTGGGAGTTAAATCACTGCTCCCGCTCATAAAACACACCGGGTACTGACCAGGACTAAGCCGAGGTCCCGTTAAACAAAGCCAGGAAAAATCTGGGTTTCCTTTGGAGAATATGAAGAACATGATCATTGAAAGATGGATGCAAGCTCACAACTTGTTACAAAAATCTGAGTTTCATGCCAAGAGTTCAAAATAGGGACCTGGGTACCCGTTCAAGAAAGTCAAGCAAGAACAAACACAAAACATGATTTTCGTTCCAAATTCTTCGATCAAAATGGGACTTTGTTCAAGAACACATGAAAAACCATTTTCTCTTTCTAAAACCAACTCCAAAACGATGCATGACATGCAACACAAATCCGATCATGCAATGCAGCTAGATATTCAGCAAGAACAACCAAAGGAGATCAAGATTCTAACCTCAAAACTCGGATCTAACGGTTTAAGCCTCAAAGATCAAGCTTGGAAGACTACTCTCACTCAAGAACTCTTCTTCCTCCTCCCTAGAGCTTCTCTCTCTAAAACAAAGATTTGAGACAAGAAATGATTTGTTTCAAGGTCTGTCGGCTGCCTTAACAAACAGCTCGGACACGTGGCATTACCGGGTTGGTTCAGCTCCAAAAAGGTGATTGATGGACAAGACAAGTCTCTGACAAAGCTTATGCAGCAAGCTCGGGTGAGACACATCGGCAACAAGATGACATCGGCTCAAAACAAGGATCCAGCAACAGGATAACAGAACATCGGCTAGGGAGGACGACACTTGACTAAGCTGTGCCACACCTTGGCCGGGGTGCGCCACATCTCGGCCTAGGCCATACCTGCCTGCGGACAAGGTTCAAGTGCGGAACATCTCGGCAAAGAATGCCCGAAGTGAAGATGGGGTTGAACAAGATCTCAAGATAGTTCTAAGTACAAAGGGTCAAAGGCGGACTAAGCTCAAGATGATCTCGGCTACACACACACACTAAGTAAGGAACAAAATCATGCAAGCAACTTAAGCAAATCAAGCCAAGATAAAACCTTTAAATTAACATAAGCGGCAAGACCATGCAAGAATGTACGCAAATATGGCAAGAGCAAGGTGAGGGTTGTCACATCCTACCCCCCTTAAAGAAGTTTGGTCCCCAAACTTAGATTACCTTGTTCCCATAACAACGCCGGATAACGGACTCTCATGTCCTCTTCCTTTTCCCACGTGGCTGCTGTGCCGTAATGCTCCTTCCATTCGACCTTTACCATCGGTATCGATCTGTTCCTCAATTGCTTCACTTGTCGGTCAATAATTCTCATTGGCCTTTCTTCGTAGCCCAGATTCTCATTAACTGCGATTTCGGAATGATCAATTACATGCAGTGGATCTCGGATGTACTTTCTCAACATCGAAACATGAAACACATTGTGGACTTGGCTCAAATCTGGCGGCAAAGCAAGTCTGTAGGCAACGGGGTTAATTCTCTCAAGAATTTCAAATGGTCCAATATACCGAGGTGCTAATTTACCTTTCTTCCCAAATCTGGAAACTCCTTTCATTGGTGAGACTTTCAGGAATACGTGATTCCCAACTTCAAACTCTATCTCATTCCTTCTCTGGTCGGCGTAGCTCTTTTGTCGGCTCTGGGCAGTTTTAATCCTCTGTTGGATAAGCTTAATCTTTTCTGTTGTCACTTGAATCAATTCGGGACCAAGCAGAGCTCTGTCTCCGACTTCGGTCCAACATATCGGCGACTTACATTTTCTCCCATACAAGGCCTCATATGGCGCCATGCCAATGCTAGCTTGGTAACTGTTATTGTAAGCGAATTCCACTAAAGGCAAATGTGTTCCCCAACTTTCTTGGAAATCCAATACACAAAGTCTCAGCATATCTTCGAGTGTCTGAATTGTCCTCTCTGTCTGCCCATCTGTCTGGGGATGAAAGGCTGTACTAAACCTCAGCTCGGCTCCGAAAGCTCTCTGAAGACTCTGCCAAAATCTAGAAACAAATTTAGGATCTCGGTCTGAAACAATTGATATCGGCACTCCATGAAGTCTGATAATCTCGTTCACATATAGCAAGGCAAGTTGATTGGCGTTGAAGGTAGTCTTAACGGGTAGAAAGTGTGCTGACTTAGCTAACCTATCCACAACAACCCAAATTGAATCCATACTTTTTGGTGTTCTCGGCAACCCAATCACAAAATCCATGGAGATGTGCTCCCATTTCCACTCAGGAATCGGCAAAGGTTGAAGAAGTCCTGCTGGTCTTTGATGTTCTGCTTTCACTTGCTGACAATGTAAACACTGGGACACGAATTCGGCTATTTCTCTCTTCATATTTGGCCACCAGAAGGTCTGTTTCATATCTTGATACATCTTGGTGTTCCCTGGGTGGACAGCAAACTTGGAACCATGAGCTTCCTGCAAAATCTTTTTCTTCAGCTCTGGAATGTCGGCCACACATAACCTTCCTTCAAACTTGAGTACTTGGTTTTCGATGGTATACCCTGGTCTCGGCTTCGTGTCAATCTCCTCGGCAATTTTCTTGAGGAAGTTATCCTCCATCTGTCTTGTCTTTACTTCATTAACGATAGTCGGTTCTGCTGACATCATGGTTAAACACGCCAAATTTCCATCTGACTTCCTGCTCAAAGCGTCGGCTACACTGTTGGCTTTACCGGGGTGATATTGAATTTGCATATCGTAGTCTTTTAACAACTCAAGCCACCTTCTCTGCCTCAAATTCAGTTCCTTCTGAGTGAATAGATACTTTAAGCTCTTATGATCTGTAAAAACCCGACAAGTAGCTCCATACAAATAGTGACGCCAAATCTTTAAAGCAAATACCACGGCCGCCAGTTCTAAGTCATGGGTAGGATAGTTTTTCTCATGAGGTTTCAACTGACGAGATGCATAAGCTATAACTTTACCTTTCTGCATTAGTACACAACCCAAACCCTTGTGCGATGCATCACTATAAACATGGAATTCTTCGTTACCTGATGGTAGTACAAGTACTGGTGCTGTAATTAACCTCGTCTTCAGTTCCTGGAAGGCTGACTCCCGATCTTTAGTCCATTCATACAGTGTTCCCTTCTTCGTCAGTTGCGTTAATGGGATTGCAATCCTTGAGAAATCTTTCACAAACTTTCTGTAATAACCTGCCAAACCCAGAAAACTACGAATCTCGGACACATTAGTCGGTCTCGGCCAATTCACTACGGCTTCGATTTTGCTAGGATCAACTGAGATACCCTCTTCATTAATCATATGACCCAAAAATGAGATGGTAGAAAGCCAAAACTCACACTTGTTAAACTTCGCATACAATTTCCGTTCTCTCAAAATCTGTAAGGCAAGTCTCAAATGGTTTTCATGTTCAACATCACTCTTGGAATAGATCAATATATCATCAATGAAGACAACTACAAATTCATCTAAATATGGTTTGAAGATTCTGTTCATTAAATCCATAAATGCAGCAGGGGCATTGGTTACTCCAAAAGGCATTACTAAAAACTCGTAGTGGCCATATCTTGTTCGAAAGGCAGTCTTCTCAACATCTTCGGCTTTAACTTTAAGCTGATGGTAACCAGACCGAAGGTCGATCTTAGAAAAGACTCGCGCTCCTTGTAATTGGTCAAGCAGATCATCAATTCTAGGTAACGGGTACTTGTTCTTAATGGTGACCTTATTAAGTTCTCTATAGTCGATACACAAACGGAGTGTGCCATCCTTCTTTTTAACAAATAGAACAGGTGCTCCCCATGGTGAAGTGCTCGGCCTAATAAATCCCTTATCTAACAACTCTTGCAATTGCAGTTTCAATTCTCTAAGTTCAGCGGGGGCCATTCTATAAGGTGGTTTGGAGATCGGCTGCGTTCCCGATATAATATCGACCGTAAACTCTATTTCTCTATCGGTCAAGTGGCCAGGCAATTCATCCGGAAAGACGTCGGGGAAATCACTAACAATCGGGATGTCGGCTAAGTTAACATTTCCATTCTGATCACTCAGTATACTACACAAGTAACCTCGACACCCTTTCTGAATCAACTTACAGGCCTTAATGGACGAAATCAAGTATGGTGGGGGCACTACCCCTTTACCCTGGAAAGTAACCTCGGTTAGGTTTGGGGGTCTCAAGGTGACACTTTTCGAAACACAATTAATAGATGCATTGTTCGCGACTAACCAATCCATTCCCAGTATAATATCAAAATGAGCTATGTCTAGAGGCATCAGATCTACTAGCAATTCAACATTCTCAATCACAACAACACATGCTCTGTAAATGGATGCAACAAACATAGATCTCCCAGATGGAGTAGATACAGACAACACATAATCAAGGGGCTCTAGTTCTCTATTAATTTTCTCAGCAAACTTAGTAGATATAAACGAATGAGTAGAACCCGAATCAATTAACACATAAGCATCTTGGGAGCAAATTAGTAAAATACCTGACACCACTGCCTCAGCATTCTGAGTGTCTCCTGGTACTAATGCAAACACTCTGCCCTGTCTTATCTGTACTCTCCCAGCATTTCCCTTCTGAACGGAACCCGAGGTATTTTCTCCTTTCTTGTTGTTATCAGTCTTTGTTTTGGGGCAATCCCTCACATAATGGCCCATCTCGCCACATTCATAACAGGCTCCAGACGTTCGTCGGCAGATCCCGAAATGCTGTTTCCCACAATCCGAACACGTCGGTTTAACACTCCCTTCCTGCCTTAGGTTACCAGTACTGTCCATGTTCGTTCTCTTCTTGGTGTTCAGCTGTCCTCGGCGATTGTCATAGTTCTGTCTCTTTCGCTGGTTTTCTCCCGAGCTCTGGTATCGGTTCAAATTAGCTTCGGCGTGAATGGCTTTGTCCAATACTTCGGCATAAGTCGGCATATCGAGTAAACTCACCCTGTCTTGAATCGGTCCACGAAGCCCACACTCGAACTTCCTGGCCTTCATATATTCGTCGTTGGTCATGTGAGGTACAAACCTTACCAGTTCAGTAAAAGCGCGGTCATATTCTGCCACTGTTCTGTTGCCTTGCGTCAGAGTATGAAATTCGGTAGCCTTGCGGTTTCGAACACTTAGGGGAAAATGTTTCTTGTAGAACAACTCTAAAAATCGGGTCCAGGTCAGATCTGGATTGCTCCCTCTAACCATCGTCCACCATCTGCGAGCATCATCATCCAATGTGAATGCTGCCAACGTCACTTTCTGAGCGTCGGTGCTAGGGAAGATCTCGAACAACTTCTCCATTTCTAAAACCCATGCCTCAGCCTTCATCGGCTCTATACCCCCAGAAAATCTCGGTGGTCTCATTTTCTTGAACTCTCTGATCAAAGCTATCGTGTCATCCCCATATAAGGCGGGTTGCTGGGGAACTTGCGGCACTGGCGGAGGTGGAGGTGGAACTACATTTCGGCCGTTGGTCTGCTCGGCCTGAGTCGACGTAGTACTAGCGAACTGCTGCCTGGTTTGCCTCAACTCGCGGGCCAAACCTTCAACCAATCTTTCCAGTCTGCCCATTCTATCTTCGGGTTGATCTCGGCCAAGCGGTGGTCTACCTCTCCTCATAATGCTATGAGCGTGCAAAGTATGACTTTTAAACAAATAAGCAAATAACCACATAGGCAAGCAACAAATAAGTATATCAGGACAATGCACATTCCACTCAAACAACAATTACCATGATGCAACCCTAACATCTTTCTAAGGGAAAACCTATGCTCTTCAGGACTCAAAGTGTGTGAATAACGTATACCGAGGAACTTGTGCTCTGATACCACTCTGTCACGACCCCAAACCGCCCCTAGTAGTTTGGTGCCGTGATGGCCAGTAATCCGTAATTACCGAAGGCCAACTTTTCAAAACTTAACACAATCAGAGTACGAATATAGGGGGGGCTCACAAATGCGGAAGCGATAAATCAATTACAAGCGGTCCATAAGAGCTGTGCGTAGATTAAAGCAGTGCCAAACATTTCCAATTAACTTCACAATTTAAATACAACAAGGTACAAAAATACATGTTACATCTTGATCAAAAGGCTTCTCGAGCCGACATATACAAAATACAGCTAATACAAGTCAAGAAGCATGATTTTCAAGAATTCGCCGACATGCAAAACAGGGCATCGCCGACGTAAATACAAAGTAAGGCCGACAAATACACAAATCCAAAACAAGTATCCCAACGAACTAGGCGTCGCCGCCGTCCTGCTCATCACCTACATATATATAGAGGGGTGAGTACAAAACTCAGTGAATGGTACTAAAAATAAAGGTTTTACATGAATAAAGCCGAGGTCCTTCAAAACGAAACACACCAAAACTTTAGCAAGGCAAGTGATGAACCGTATTCATCGTCAAATATCGTAACATCGGCGAGACAAGGGATGAACCGTATTCATCATCAAATATCGTAACATCGGCGAGACAAGGGATGAACCGTATTCATCATCAAATATCGTAACATCGGCGAGACAAGGGATGAACCGTATTCATCATCAAATATCGTAACATCGGCGAGACAAGGGATGAACCGTATTCATCATCAAATATCGTAACATCGGCGAGACAAGGGATGAACCGTATTCATCATCAAATATCGTAACATCGGCGAGACAAGGGATGAACCGTATTCATCATCAAATAACAAAAGCTGTACGATCCGTAATCGTTTGGTCAAAAGTATTGCGAAAGTTTAGAGTCCTCCAATACAAGGGACTTGTGCACTTGGTACCGCGAAAGTTTAGAGTCCTCCAGTACAAGGGACTTGTGTTACTTAGGCCCGTAGCCCGATTTAACAAGGACCGTATCCTTTTATACTAGGTACTGCGAAAGTTTAGAGTCCTCCAGCACAAGGGACTTGTGTTACTTAGGCCCGTAGCCCGATTTAACAAGGACCGTATCCTTTCCAAAGATGGCATCAAAACAAGGAGTATACTTGACTCATCAAACAAGAGCTATTTATTCATGCTATCAAATACTTTTGTCAAAACAAGCAAGCAAGATTTATCAAAACGAGTATAACATAGCTTTATCAATAATACCACTCACCTAGTTCTTCAGGTGTAGACTCAAAGCAAATATCAAGGACCTACAATCACATGGCAAGTCACATTCTCAAAGCAAGCTCTATATATACATGCAAATGATCTCGGCATTCTTGCCAGATCCAAGTCAAAGACAAAGCAAAACAAGCTGGGAGTTAAATCACTGCTCCCGCTCATAAAACACACCGGGTACTGACCAGGACTAAGCCGAGGTCCCGTTAAACAAAGCCAGGAAAAATCTGGGTTTCCTTTGGAGAATATGAAGAACATGATCATTGAAAGATGGATGCAAGCTCACAACTTGTTACAAAAATCTGAGTTTCATGCCAAGAGTTCAAAATAGGGACCTGGGTACCCGTTCAAGAAAGTCAAGCAAGAACAAACACAAAACATGATTTTCGTTCCAAATTCTTCGATCAAAATGGGACTTTGTTCAAGAACACATGAAAAACCATTTTCTCTTTCTAAAACCAACTCCAAAACGATGCATGACATGCAACACAAATCCGATCATGCAATGCAGCTAGATATTCAGCAAGAACAACCAAAGGAGATCAAGATTCTAACCTCAAAACTCGGATCTAACGGTTTAAGCCTCAAAGATCAAGCTTGGAAGACTACTCTCACTCAAGAACTCTTCTTCCTCCTCCCTAGAGCTTCTCTCTCTAAAACAAAGATTTGAGACAAGAAATGATTTGTTTCAAGGTCTGTCGGCTGCCTTAACAAACAGCTCGGACACGTGGCATTACCGGGTTGGTTCAGCTCCAAAAAGGTGATTGATGGACAAGACAAGTCTCTGACAAAGCTTATGCAGCAAGCTCGGGTGAGACACATCGGCAACAAGATGACATCGGCTCAAAACAAGGATCCAGCAACAGGATAACAGAACATCGGCTAGGGAGGACGACACTTGACTAAGCTGTGCCACACCTTGGCCGGGGTGCGCCACATCTCGGCCTAGGCCATACCTGCCTGCGGACAAGGTTCAAGTGCGGAACATCTCGGCAAAGAATGCCCGAAGTGAAGATGGGGTTGAACAAGATCTCAAGATAGTTCTAAGTACAAAGGGTCAAAGGCGGACTAAGCTCAAGATGATCTCGGCTACACACACACACTAAGTAAGGAACAAAATCATGCAAGCAACTTAAGCAAATCAAGCCAAGATAAAACCTTTAAATTAACATAAGCGGCAAGACCATGCAAGAATGTACGCAAATATGGCAAGAGCAAGGTGAGGGTTGTCACACGTAACCAAACACATAAATCAAAAGTCAATTAAGAAATTATTTTTAACACTCATAACCAAACGCATAACTCGAAACTCCATACTACTTTCACAACTCTACACCCAAATCGTAACCAAATACATAACAAAAAAATTAAAATATTTAATAATATTTTTATAAAATAGAGTTTGAATTTATTTTTATAAAATATTTTAAAATTTAAAAAATGAGAATCGTAATATTTTGAAATTAAAATATTTAAAAATATTCAAAAAAAATTTTAAAAAGCATAACATATTTAAATATTAAAATATTTAAAATATTTAAAAAATTAAAATATTGATTTGAATTGAGTTTTGAAAAAAGTTTTGAATTATGTGTTTGGTTATGAGTTTTGAAAAATAATAATTCTGTTTTAAATTGAGTTTTGAGAAATGAGTGTAGAATTATGATTTGAAAGCTCCATACAAACAACACACTCAAATCAACGACTGGAACCATATTTTGAGAGGCTTTCCAAACGGAGCCTTAATTTTTGAGACTTATTTGCTTATCATTTTGGTTCACACCTCTGTAATCATTTTGTGAGTTCAAATTATAATAGAAAAAAGTTGATGAAATGAATATTAAGTTCATATGTAGCACTCACCAAACAAACAAACGTGTCATATGTATTGTAAAATTTTAATCTATTAGTTATGATTAATATAAAAAAATGGAGAGGTGAAAATAGACATTAGGGGTTATTTGGGAATTGATTATTTTAATTGATTTTTTTTTATGTTTTAAGAAAAGATGTGTAAAAAGTAAAGAAAGTGATGTGATTGGATGTTTTGACATTTTGACTATTTTCATCAAAAACCCTCATGCCAAACAAGCTCTAAATATTAGAATTTTGATCGATCATGTCGAGATTTCTATTTGATTTCATAAGATTGTATTATATGATTAAAATTTCAAAAACTAGCAGTCTATACCTATCAAATTATTTAAGTTTATTAAAAATATATATATATCAACCATTTGTGAAGTTAAAATAAAAATTTATTGATGTAGATTTTTTATTAATTTTTTTTTTATCACTCTTGATTAACAAAACCTCCACCGTCGAAATGCTTTTTTGGTTTAAATCATCAAGCCTCTTTGATTTAAAAATTACTTTGAAAACTTCATTTATTAATACATTATTTGTATCCTTTCTTTTTTACGTGGGACAAAGTTTCATCAAGATAAATAAATAAATATAAATTAAAGTTTTGAAAATAACTTCAAATTTTCTAAAATAATTCAATAGAATTGACCATTGAACGACACCAGTTTGGAAAAATATTAATATGATGTATTCAAAGTTCATGCCCAAGCTATATATTTGTTATTATATCATTTGTTTCAAATATATGGGCTGCCATCCCACATCGATTACGGATAATATTCTCAATTATCTTGTTTCAAATATGTGTTGCCATCCCACATCGATTGTAGATAATATTTAGAATAGACTTATAAGATAGCATTGGACACTTCCATTGTGGAGGCGTCCTTGGAAAATCAAAGGAATAAATCCGTGCAGCTTGCCAGCTATCATGCTTAGGCCAAAGCGGACAATACTTCTAGGTGTTGGCTGGGCAATGTGTTGTCCATGCCTCAAGGTGGTAGTTGGGCTATGTGTTCGACATGAACGGACGGCTACAAATAATGTACAAGATAGTCCACAATGCCTCCTTCATCATAGAAGCGCCTTTTTATTAAAAAAGACAGCCCGCATAATCAAATTCTTAATAAATTTTTTGACCCTTTTTTTTTTTGGACAAATAGATTTACTAGTCAGGTTATCAGTAGATTCAATAATGAGAATCAACCATGATTAGATCGGGATAGAAAAACACAACCTTAGAGCTGGCAAATCTGAATGGCCAATAATATTTCATGTACCTCAATGCACAGGGTCGTGTCTAAATGCAAGCATCATAATCAAACATTCAAGTTTTTCCATAAAATACTTTCACACCTAAAACTAATCCTTACTGTATAACAATTTGTTGGAAATGGTTGAAAATTTCTGGGTAAAAACAGAATTTTTTCCTAACTTTAGTCTATTATTTAGGTGGGACCCGTGTGTCTATTTTGGCAGGTCTAAGTGGTAACGCGTTCTATGCCGCGTTGTGATTCACGTGATATATTTGGTTGCTCAAAACCATTATCGGGTGAATGGGAAATTGAAGCCAAAGTAAGCTCCATGGAAATGGAGTTTTGGTGGAAATTCCATAAGGTTGGAAAATGACTTGTCCCACATTGATTTGGGGGGATGTTTTGAGTGGGCTTATAATGCATGGGATTGGACCTTGGGGTGTGCCCCAAGGAGTGCCCAAGTTTTGTAGAGAGGGAGGTTATGGGCAAAATGGGGTTGACCCATTGGATCCAAAAATCACCACACAGGCTTGACCCATTGGGCAAAATGGGGTTCACCTATTGTCTCAAATAGCATACTTCTTATAATTGTGATGTTAATAATATATTTGAAACGAGTTGAATCAAATTGAATTTATTTATTTATTATTTTTTTGGGTATCTGTTACATAATATTCTTAATTTGTTTGTGGGTTCGGGCATTGACTCAAGCTGAGTTGGTATGAATTTACAAATCCTTTGAATTGTGTAGTTTTATTATAGTTGTAGTGTCGTGAACCATTCTATTTAAATTGATAAAAACAAATTATATTACGCCTCTATTTCAACTTCATATGGCCCGTTTCGCAAAATTTTTTATTTTTTGTTTTAATTATTCTCGGATCTTGAGTATTGAATGATATATAAATTTACGTTGCGTTTGGTAGAGTTTTGCAAATATGATTTGAAAGTATGAGTTTTATTTTGAGTTTGTGAGTTGTGGAATTATGATATTAGTGTAGAAAATTTGTTTGGTTATACTTTTTGAATAGAGTATTGAATTGAGTGTGTAATTGAGTTTTGAAAGTTTGATTTGACATGTGAAGTAAGAAAATTTGTTTGGTTATGGGTTTTGGAAAGTGTTTTCAAAACTTAATTCAAATTATTATAACTCATAACAAAACATACTACTTTCACACTATTGAAAATTCTGATCAACACTAATAACCAAACTCTTTTTAAAATTCAATTAAAAAAAATTATTATCAACAGAAAATAACATTAATCAATTTTTTAATTGAAAATACTACAAAGGAAATAATTTTTTTTTTCAAAATAAATACTCAAAAAATTTAAATCATAAATATTTAAATAATTTAAATAATCTAAAAAATTTAATAAGTTAAAAATTTAAATAATTTAAAATGTCAATATTTTAAATTTTAAAACAACTCCACTTTCAAATCGTAACCAAACACATAAAACAAAAGTCAATTAAGAAATTATTTTTAAAACTCATAACCAAACACATAACTCGAAACTCCGTACTACTTTCACGACTCTACACCCAAATCGTAACCAAATACATAACAAAAAATTTAAAATATTTAAAAATATTTTTATAAAATAGAGTTGGAATTTATTTTTATAAAATATTTTAAAATTTAAAAAATGAGAATCGTAATATTTTGAAATTAAAATATTTAAAAATATTCAAAAAAATTAAAAAATTAAAAAAAGCATAACATATTTAAATATTAAAATATTTAAAATCTTAACAAAATTAAAATATTTTTAAAATATTTAAAAAATTAAAATATTGATTTGGATTGAGTTTTGAAAAGAGTTTTGAATTATGTGTTTGGTTATGAGTTTTGAAAAGTAGTAATTATGCTTTAAATTGAGTTTAGAGAAACGGGTGTAGAATTATGATTTGAAAACTCCAAACAAACAACACACTCAAATCAATGGGTGGAACCATATTTTTAGAGGCTTTCCAAACAGGGGTTGCGTTTGATAGAGTTTTGTAAATATGATTTGAAAGTATGAGTTGTATTTTGAGTTTGTGAGTTGTGGAATTATGATTTGAGTGTAGAAAATTTATTTGGTTATGGTTTTTGAATTGACTGTTGAATTAAGTGTGGAATTGAGTTTTGAAAGTTTGATTTGACATGTGAAGTAAGAAAATTTATTTGATTATGAGTTTTGGAAAGAGTTTTCAAAACTTAATTCAAATTATTATAACTCATAACAAAACATACTACTTTCA
This sequence comes from Camellia sinensis, assembly GCF_055761805.1. Classification (NCBI taxonomy): domain Eukaryota; kingdom Viridiplantae; phylum Streptophyta; class Magnoliopsida; order Ericales; family Theaceae; genus Camellia; species Camellia sinensis. The sequence goes on along the minus strand of NC_138961.1, from coordinate 241,125,207 downwards.
CACTATTAAAAATTCTCTTCAACACTACTAACCAAACACTTTTTAAAATTTAATTAAAAAAAATTATTATTAATAGAAAATAACATTAATAATTTTTTAATTGAAAATACTGCAAAGGAAATAATTTTTTTTCAAAATAAATATTCAAAAAATTTAAATCATAAATATTTAAATAATCTAAAAAATCTAATAAGTAAAAAAATAAAATAAATATTCAAAAAATTTAAATCGTAAAAATTTAAATAATTTAAGATGTTAATATTTGAATTTAAAAACAACTCTACACTCAAATCGTAATCAAACACATAAAACAAAAGTCAATTAAGAAATTAAGAAATTATTTTTAAAACTCATAATCAAACGCATAACTCGAAACTCTATACTACTTTCACAACTCTACACCCAAATCGTAACCAAATACATAACAAAAAAATTAAAATATTTAAATTTTTTTTTATAAAATTGAGTTTGAATTTATTTTTATAAAATATTTTAAAATTTAAAAAATGAGAATCGTAATACTTTGAAATTAAAATATTTAAAAATATTCAAAAAAATTAAAAAATTAAAAAAACATAACATATTTAAATATTAAAATATTTAAATATTTGAAATATTTAAAAAATTAAAATATTGATTTGAATTGAGTTTTGAAAAGAGTTTTTGAATTATGTGTTTGGTTATGAGTTTTGAAAAGAAATAATTATGTTTTAAATTGAGCTTTGAGAAATGGGTATAGAATTATGATTTGAAAGCTCCAAACAAACAACACACTCAAATCAATGGGTGGAACCATAATTTGGGAGGCTTTCCAAACGGACCCTTAATTTTTTAGACTTATTTGCTTATCATTTTGGTTCACACCTCTGTAATCATTTTGTGAGTTCAAATTATAATAGAAAAAAGTTGATGAAATGAATATTAAGTTCATATGTAGCACTCACCAACCAAACAAATGTGCCATATGTATTGTAAAATTTTAATCTATTAGTTATGATTAATATAAATAAACGAAGAGGTGCAAAAAAACATTAGGGGTTATTTGGGAATTGATTATTTTAATTGATTTTTTTTATGTTTTAAGAAAAGATATGTGAAAAATAAAGAAAGTGATGTGATTGGATGTTTTGACATTTTGATTATTTTCATCAAAACCCTCATGCCAAACAAGCTCTAAATATTAGAATTTTGATCGATCATGTCGAGATTTCTATTTGATTTCATAAGATTATATTATATGATTAAAATTTTAAAAACTAACAGTCTATACCTATCAAATTATTTAAGTTTATTAAAAATATATATATCAACCATTTGTGAAGTTAAAATAAAAATTTATTGACGTAAATTTTTTTAATAAATTTTTGTTATCACTCCTGATTAGCAATACCTCCGACGTCGACATGCTTTTTTGGTTTAAATCATCAAGCCTCTTTGATTTAAAAATTACTTTGAAAACTTCATTTATTAATACATTATTTTTATCCTATCTTTTTTACGTGGGACAAAGTTTCCCCAAGATAAATTAAGAAATAAAAATTAAAGTTTTGAAAATAACTTCAAATTTTCTAAAATAATTCAATAAAATTGACCATTGAACGACACCAGTTTGGAAAAATATTAATATGATGTATTCAAAGGTCATGTCCAAGCTATATATTTGTTATTATATCATTTGTTTCAAATATACGAGTTGCTATCCCACATCGATTGCGGATAATATTCTCAATTATCTTGTTTCAAATATGTGTTGCCATCCCACATCGATTGTAGATAATATTTAGAATAGACTTATAAGATAGCATTGGACACTTCCATTGTGGAGGCGTCCTTGAAAAATCAAAGGAATAAATCCGTGCGGCTTGCCAGCTAGCATGCTTAGGCCAAAGCGGACAATACTTCTAGGTGTTGGCTGGGCAATGTGTTGTCCATGTCTCAAGGTGGTAGTTGGACTATGTGTTCGACATGAACGGACGGGGCTACAAATAATGTACAAGATAGTCCACAATACCTCCTTCATCATAGAAGCGCCTTTTTATTAAAAAAAGATAGCCCACATAATCAAATTCTCAATAAATTTTTTGACCCTTTTTTTTTTTTTGGACAAATAGATTTACTAGTCAGGTTATCAATAGATTCAATAATGAGAATCGACCATGATTAGATCGGGATAGAAAAACACAACCTTAGAGCTGGCAAATCTGAATGGCTAATAATATTTCATGTACCTCAATGCACAGGGTCGTGTCTAAATACAAGCATCATAATCAAACATTCAAGTTTTTCTGTAAAATACTTTCACACCTAAAACTAATCCTTACTGTATAACAATTTGTTGGAAATGGTTGAAAAATTCTGGGTAAAAACAGAATTTTTTCCTAATTTTAGTCTATTATATAGGTGGGACCCGTGCGTCTATTTTGGCGGGTCTAAGCGGTAATGCGTTCTATGCCGCGTTGTAATTCACGTGGTATATTTGGTTGCTCAAAACCATTATCGGATGAATGGGAAATTGAAGCCAACGTGAGCTCCATGGAAATGGAGTTTTTGTGAAAATTCCTTAAGGTTGGAAAATGTGTTGTCCCACATTGATTTGGTGGGAAGTTTTGAGTGGATTTATAAGGAATGGGATTGGACCTTGGGGTGTGCCCCCAAAGGTGCCCAAGCTTTGTAAATAGGGAGGTTATGGGCAAAATGGGGTTGACCCATTGGATCCAAAAATCACCACACGGGCTTGACCGATTGGGCAAAATGGGCTTGACCCATTGTCTCAAATCATTTCTTTTTATACGGTCAAACTTATCCTATGACAAATAAATAATTTGAAATATGTGGAGGGAAAAATAGGGACATAAGATCTTATGTGGCTAGATGATTGGCCTTACTAATGTCATGCACACAATTTATTGGCCTCTATAGTAAGGTGGTTGAGTAAAAGCCATGGGATATTTTTGAAAATTTAATAATACCATTGTATAGTATATTTCTTATAACTGTGATGTTAATAATATATTTGTAATGAGTTGAATCAAATTGAATTTATTTATTTATTATTTTTTTGGGTATCTGTTAAATAATATTCTTAATTTGTTTGTGGGTTCGGGCATTGACTCGAGTTGGGTTGGTATCAATTTACAAATCCTTTGAATTGTGCAGTTTTGTTATAGTTGTAGTGTCGTGAACCATTCTATTTAAATTGATAAAAAAAAAATTATATTACGTCTCGATTACAACTTCGTAAGGCCCGCTTGGCAAAAATTTTTATTTTTTGTTTTAATTATTCTTGGATCTTGAGTATTGAATGATATATAAATTTAATTTTTGAGACTTATTTGCTTATCATTTTGGGTCACACCTCTGTAATCATTTTGTCAGTTCAAATTATAATAGAAAAAAGTTGATGAAATGAATATTAAGTTCATATGTAGCACTCACCAAACAAACAAGCGTGCCATATGTATTGCATAAAATTAGGATCATGCATTTTTCTAACTCTTTTGTTTATCTTGGCTTGGAGTACTAGGTGAGTCTTTACTCGCTTTAACATGTCGCGTGTGTGTGATTGTTGCCATGTCTAGCATGCTTACCATGAGGCTAAATGCTTAAATGCTATAACTCTTGAATGCCTGTGGATGAAGGCTTGTTTCTTAAATTGGAATGATTTGCGTAACGTTCATATGCGATCACTTTTTCAAGTGGTACATATTTCGAAACAATTTTCAAAAAACAGACATGAATCAAATGTTTTAATTCTTGCAAGTTAGTCTATACTTGTGTGTGCGCATCACATAGTAATGCTAGCCCAATAAAACTGGAACAAGAGCATATAATGTACATAAGATTCATATCATGATTAGTAGAGGCCGATATTTGATCGGGCAAGCGGGGATGCTCAAATTCATTCATGACCTTCCCCTCTCGTACCTAAGTTTCTGAGCCGAGACAATCTTGGTGATAATGGATACGTGGCCTTTGGCACAAGTCATGGGTTTCCTAAATTTCCTCAAAATAAAATATTTAGGTGGCGACTCTATATTTGGCAAAGCAGTCCGTTTTTGGCAATTTGATTCAAAATCGATTTTCCAAAAGATTTGCCAGATTTGGACTCTTTAGTGTTTATCAATTTCACATTGCATTTGTGAGATTAGATTCAGAACCACGGGAGTCCGAACTGTAGGGCTTATTTCGAACTTCCAAAAGGGGGCGCGAAAAAGTCGAGCTACACCGGCCACCTATGCAAAATCAAGCAGTGCCCTTTTATAACAAAACAGAGTTGGTTTTGAGGTGAAAAACAGTGTAAGCGTTCTACTATGCAACAAAGGTATCTAGTAACAAAACAGTGTCCTTCTTCGGGTAGAAATGCATTCATGCATGAACCCTCCCTCGATCGTCGGGATCTATGAAGTGATGTTAATATTAATGTTGTGCTTGAAGTAGTGGCTTTGCAATACCTAATTCATTTCGTATTGTAATTATTTAATTAGCTAGAGTAGTTAACTAATTATTTTATTTGGCTTGTAATAATTAGTTAAGTAGTTTAGCTAAATTATTCATTTGGGTTTGTAAAAGTTAATTAATTAGCTTAGCTTTAATTAGTTAGCTAGTTTATTCATTCGGACCCTCCTGTGTAAGGGCGCAATGTTGTAATAATGTGTATGTCTTCCAACTCCACATCTTTCTCCCTTTTATTTACCTACTTATGATGGTTAGATTAGGGCTTCATGTTTTGTTTAGGATGTTCCATTGCATCCACTTGTTTTGCATGCACCGAGGCTCGGTTTATCATTCTAACTTGCATTGTTAGTTAAATACTTCTTTGAAAACATGCTTAGACCGCATGCTATCAAATTGTTTCACATGCCATGTTAAGTAGCCGAGCTTAGTAATTGCATATCGCATGTGTTGCATTAGTCATGTTGCATAAGTTAGGATCATGTATTATTCTAACTCATTTATCTTTCTTTGGCTTGGAGTACTAGGTGAGCATTTTCGCTTTAGCATATTGCATTTGTATGTTAGTGTTGTCTTGTCAAAGCATGTTCACCATGTTGCTAAGTGTTTAAATGATAAACTGTTTGAATGCCTGTGGATGAAGGCTAATTGTTGGAATTGGAATAATTTGGGTAATGTTCATGTGCGATCACTTTTTCAAGTGGTACATATTCGACACAATTTTAAAAACAAACATGAATCAAGTGTTCCAATTTTTGCAAATTAGTCTATACTTGTGTACAACACATAGTAAGTTAGTGTAATAAACCAGAACAAGAAAATATAATGTAAATAAAAATCACATCATGATTAATAGAGGCCAATCTTTGATCGGGCGAGGGGGTGGTCAATTCATGACCTCTCCCTCTCGTACCTAAGTTCCCGAGTTGAGACAACTTTGGTGATGACGGACTAATGACCTTTGGCACGAGTCTTGGGTTTCCTAAATTTTTCAAAAATATTTAGGTGGCGACTCTGAAATCTGGCAAAACGGTCCATTTTTGGCATTTTGTTCAAAACATCAATTTTCCAAAAAGAATTGCTGGATTTGGACTTTTTTTGTGTTTTCACTGTTTCACATTGCACTTGTGAAATCAGATTCTGAACCACAAGTAAATTCTGAATTGTAGGGCTTATTCGTCTTCCGAATGGGGGCATGAAAAGTCGAGCTACAGTTTCTGGTGACTCTACTAGGGAGATTTAGAGAACTTGACTTGAAATTCATGATATGAAATTTTATCTACATTTATATGTTTCTTTGCATTACATTTGCATTGGTGCGCCTAAGTCACTGTTTTTGCCATCTGCTATTCCTAGACGGTTTGCCGGAAGCTTGCCCAAAAGCTTGTCAAAAGGCTGACAGGTCGTGGGCTCTACCATAATGGGAACACAACCCTTGGGTCTAGACTACCGATGTACCATTTGATCCTCCTTTCACTTCTCGGTGTTAGGTGTGAGAGGTATATTAGGTAATATTGCCAAGGTACCTTTTTGACCATTCGACCTAGTTGCATATAGTAAAGCTATAGTGACTATTCCAACTTAGGACAGGATGCCACCCATTTGCAGGATGTTGTGAAACCCATTTGTTTGAAATAGTACAGCCTAGATCATGCCAAAAATCTAGGACAAGGTAACCCTACCCCCTCATGGGGGTGTTTTGGTTCTTTTACTTGATATGTGCCTTGTCAGTGAAACTGTATGGGGTGGTTCATATCAGTATGAATTTGAGAACGAAGTTTAATGGGGATTACAGTTCAACTATGTGTTTGACTATTGTGAATTGGGGCCGAAGTGTTGTCCGAGTTTTGATTGTGTTTTTCTTTCTTTCTTTTTGCTAGGTAGTTTACCATCATAGCTTCAGAAAGAAATGATATTCCCCAAGTTGTGTGGACCCACTTTGGCAGGCTTTGTAAAGCTCAAGACCTTGTTGGTGGTCAGCCTGTGTTAGTCTCGCTTCCGTCGGTCACTTGACGAAGAAGGAACAGACAATAAGGAGCGTCAGTATAGAGCACTCCGCAAACACCTATCCGTTCCCACTCAATCAATTCGCCAGCATCTAGTTCACCTAGACCAGCAATGGCACAAAACACGGCACAGAACACAGCACAGAACGTCAAGGAATTCGCTGCCATGATGACGACTTTCCAAAGAACCATGGACACTGTAAACCAGAGGATGGCTGCACAAGATAAGATTATTGCTAATCTACAACGTACATCTGGGGCATCCGTATCAAACTTGCATCCAATCCCGGCTGCTTAGCCAAACCTTGATCTACCCTTACCGGTTGAAAATCTGCCAATCCCGAATCCTCAAGACATGTTTCCCCCAACTCTAGCATATCGGCCTCCAGTTCAACCTCCTGCAAGGATTTTTCCTTTTGATATCAATGAAATTAATCCAGCCTTAGTCAAGATTTCTAGATTGGAGAAAGCATTGAAGAAATCCCAAGGTTTTAACTCCATTCCAGATATTGAAGATGGGTACATAGAAGCTTTCGTCAGATTACCGGAGAAATTTAAGATGCCCCAAATCGACAGATTCGATGGGAGTGGGGATTCGATTGTATATGTCCGGTTAATTTCGGATGTATTAAGTCCCATGGGTTTGTCTCAGGCACAGAAGCTTTCGTTGTTTGGGAGAACCTTGTCTGATGTGGCAGCCATCTGGTACATTAAGTTGGAGGACTCAACAAAGTGGAATTAGGAAGAGTTATCTCAGGTGTTTGTCAATCAGTATTCATATAACACCCAGATAGAAGTAACCATTAGTAAGCTGGAGGCTACTACCCAGAACCCCAAAGAATCATTCATTGACTTTGTTGCCCGGTGAAGAGCCAAGGCAGCCCGAATGAAAAATAGGCTTGCCGAAAGAGAACAAGTCCGACTAGTGGTCCAGAACCTTGAGCCAGACATGTTGCAAAGAATGATAGTGGCACCTTTATCCACATTTGCTTCCTTACATGAGCTAGGGGTCCAGATTGAGAGTGCATTCAAACAGGGCATCATTCACAGAACAAGCGAACCTACAAAAAGGCCATTCTCCCGGAGTACCAATGCTAGCAGTAGCACTATTCCGCGGCATGTAGATGTTAACAATGTCGTCACAACAGCCAAGATGGCTAATCTGTTTGCTACTGCCACAACCTCACAACCTTCACAAAACACCGGTCCACCCCAGAATCAAAGAGGTTTTACTCCCCTCCATATGAGCCCAACCCATGCCCTTAAGCTATTAATGCAGAAAGGGCATCTCAAGCCTCTCGATCCTCGGTAACTTCCAGACCCATTGCCACCCAAGCATGACCCTACCCAGTATTGCATTTTCCACCAACAACATGGCCATTCCACAGACATGTGCTACCGTCTACGTCATGAGATCCAGGATCTTATTGACAACAAAGTCATCGCTCCACCTTCCAAACCCAACGTAACAACCAACCCACTTCTTGCACACAACCAAGTCCCTCCATCCAGAAAAATTAACCACATCCATACACTACCGCCCACCTTCAATCCTAGCACATACATTACCTCGTCCCACCTACCAAAGCCGGAGATGGTCATTCCAGAAAGCACAGACATGTGCATGCTGGATCTAACACCACAAACCCAATCCAAGCCCATAGCAGTAGAAACGGAGAAAGAGAAGAATGCACTGAAAACAAGGTCATCTGATACCCGTGTCATAGAAAAGGAGGTCTCGCTCGCAGAGGAGTATGATCCCAGTTTGTATATTGTGGCCATTGACCAATCAAAATCGATAGTCATACTGCTGGACTTTCTCAGCATTAATGTTATCGGGGAAGACCAAATGGCACAGAATCAGAATGAGTGGCCCGAGCAAGGCTTGAATGACTTGGCAAACTTAGAAGAGGATCTGGAGGATCTTTATTTCTATGACGAAGAGGATACGAGCTGTGTACAGATAGGATAGTGGGACCCGAGCCAGCCAGAAACAAACAATAGATGGTTGAGTAAGGAAGAGTTTGATGTAAGGGAACAAACAAGAGAGACTGGGACAGAAGAGGAAATCATTGGTAGGGGCAAGGCTAAGGCTGCCCCTTTGACTGAGAAAGAACAAGCACTGGAACAATTTCAAAGGGAAATAATAGAGGAGATCCAAGCGAAGATAGCTCTGGAACAGAAAAGGGGAAAAGATAAAGAAAAGGTTGAGTCCACAACCAGTAATGTTCAAAATACCAAGAAAACTGAGTGAGAACCCAATGATCGGAAGGCAATGTTAAAGAAACTCAGAAAATACAGGGATACTAAAACCTGAGTTATAATAGAGGAAGAATGGTATGATGACGGGGCACGTGATGTTAACATGTTCAGAATAAAACCTGATAGTAGCCCAGTCATGACCGCGGGGGAGTGATGAGAAGATAACGATCTAAGCCACACATACACGGATGAAGGGTGGAAGGATGATACCCCTGATGATACATGGTATACTGATAAGATTGATCATCTGACCCGCAATGGTCGATACTTTAAACCCCTGACTTTAGATCAGCCAGAATCTTCCAACAAAGAGGCTGAGAAAGCAAATGAGAATGATGCTGAGGAAAACCTAGTCTTAAAATAGCTAAAGAAGATCCAGGCCGACATATCCATCTAGAGACTGATAATGGCGTCTCGGGAGCACAGACAAGCCCCACTCGAAGCCATGAACCGAACCAAACTACCCATTGACACCACCGCTGACCAATTGGTGTCGTTAGTCACCTCTGGAGGCGTTATGCCAGTGATATCCTTTACGGATAAAGAGTTGCCTCCCGAGGGAACCAACCAAAACCGTCCTTTATATGTAACCCTGGAAAGCCAAAAAAATAGATTCCGGTGGTGTTAGTAGATACCAGGTCGGCAATTAATGCATATCCCGTGAGAACTTCCTATGTCATCTGTTTGAGGCTGATTGACTTTACACCCATGACCCAAGCTATCCGGGCTTATGACAATACAAGCCGGGATGTTATGGGAACATTCCAAAACCATATCCTAATCAGCTTGTCCAAACATGAGGTGGAATTCCATGTCATGGATGTTCCAGCAACCTTTAACTTGCTACTGGGAAGGCCCCAGCTCCACCAGATGAAGACTGTGTTGTCAACCGTTCACCAACTAGTAAAGTACCCCTTTCAAGGTGGGATTGCTACTATGTATGGCAATTCTGCAATTCACCCTCCCCAAGGAACTACCACACCAGTGCTAAGAATCATACACGAGGAAGAGGATGTATTTCTCTCTGACTTTTCTCTGGCAGAAGCTCGGTTGGTCCAGAACATCATAGCAAAAAATGAGAGAAATTATATGAGTGCCCAGTTAATCTATATGATGAACAAACAAGGGCATGTGCCCGGATCGGGACTAGGCCGAAGTGGCAGATAGGGAGGTTTTGTTGCAAAGGAGATGAGTCATAACGCCCACGCTTTCGGGATGGGATACAAACCTACCACTACATACTGGCAAAGAAAGGGGGAGGAGTTGAGGGGAAGAATCAAAGCAAAGAAGACTGGGAAATAGTATGAGTTAGTCCACAAACCTATACGGGGAACCATGAACGGACGCTTTGTCCACCAAGGGGAAGATTTCCCCTTTTGTGGATTCTTAGAGCCTTGGTATGACTGGGAAACGAAGACTAGGTATCCTGGGTTCGAAATCTTCTTCGGGCACCAGCTACCAGAAGAGGATGATGAGTAGGCAGACCTAAGCACTGTTATTGAAGATAAGGAGTTGTTGGGAAAGGCATTGGCTGACTTACTAGCGAGTTCTACTGCTGGAGTTGAGTCCACCAACTTAGGGATAGTTTTACTATCTCAATGATCGGGGATAAACCAGCAGAGGATTTTTCTAGTCTCATCATGGATGCATCTGAGGCTCCGCGTTTGATCTGCAAGTTTGAGAAAGACACCGTTGGCAATTTTAAATCGGATAGTGAGTTCAAGTCTGATTCCACTGAGTCTGTGGAGTCGGAATTAGATTCGAGTTCTTTAGAGTCTGACATCTCCGGGACTGGTAACCCGGATGCCAAAGTCCTGTCCCAGTCCTCTTTTTCTTTTTCTTTTGAGTCCACTGTAACTGAAGATCCAGACTTTTTGAATGGGAATGCTGTAAATGTTGCCTACTTCTTTGTGCCTTTGGTTTGTTGTATTGATCTTAATTTTCAAGATTTTGACGTAAATGAAGAGGAAGAAATTCCCCAAGTTTTGAAAAACTTGGTTGATTTTGAGGAGAAGAGACATGTTAAGCCCTATACAGATGAAATCCTATCAATTACCGTGGGTACTGAGGAAGATCCTTGCTTGGTCCACATTGGGTCCACGCTGTCTTCAGAAGAACGCGAGCATTTAATCGCTTTATTAAAAAAATTTAAAGATGTTTTTGCGTGGTCCTACGAAGACATGCCTGGAATCAATCCTGAGATTGTACAACACTAGATTCCTCTTGACCCGGAGGCCCGGTCAGTTAAGCAAAAGCTACACAAAGTATGCCTAGATTGGGCTTTGAAGATCAAAGAAGAAGTTACCAAACAGATTGAGGTAGGGTTCTTACTGGTATCTGAGTATCCAACATGGTTAGCCAATATTGTTCCAGTCCCAAAGAAGGATGACAGAATCAAAGTTTGTGTCGACTTCAAGGATCTGAATAAGGCTAGTCCGAAGGATAATTTTCCACTGCCGCATATTGATGAGTTGGTAGACTTCACCATGGGCCATGCATTGCTCTCATTCATGGATGGGTTTTCCAAGTATAACCAAATTCTGATGGCACTCGAGGAAAGGGAGAAGACCGCTTTTACTACTCTGTGGGGCACCTATTGCTACTGAGTCATGCCATTTGGGTTGAAGAATGCTGGGGCCACTTATCAAAGGGCTGCAAATTCTGCACGACATGATCCACAAAGAGGTTGAGGTGTATGTGGACGATATAATTGTCAAGTCCAAAAGACCGAGAAGGCCACTACACCGCCTTAGAGAAATTCTTTCAGCGAATTAGGGAGTATAGATTGAGGTTGAACCTGCAAAAATGCACCTTCGGCGTAACAATAGGAAAAATACTAGGATTCTTGATCACATAAAGAGGAATTGAGGTAGATCCTTTCAAAATCAAGGCCATCTTAGAAATACCACCACCAAGGACTGAAAAGGAGGTGCGCGGCTTTCTGGGTAAAGTGCAATTCATAAGACGATTTATTTCCAAACTAACCTTGACTTGTGAACCACTATTTGGTCTCCTGAAGAAAGGAAAGAAATTCCAATGGGATGATCGTTGTCAGTTCGCTTTTGAACACGTTAAGTAGTATCCGCAGAATCCGCCTGTATTATCACCGCCAGAACCGAGAAAACTGTTGATTTTGTATTTTTCAGTGACAAATTCAACCATGGGGTCTATATTAGCTCAGGAGTCAGAGGCCAAGGTGGAGAGAGCCATTTACTACTTGATGAAGAAAATGCTAGATTACGAAACCCGTTACACTTCCCTTGAGAAATCTTGTCTAGCCTTGGTATGGACAACCCGGAAGTTAAGGCACTACCTGTTAGCTCACTCTGTAATCCTGGTTTCGAGATTAGATCCCATCAAATATCTCTTTGAGAAATCAGCGCTTACGGGTAGGCTAGCCTGTTGGTTGCTTCTTCTCTCCGAATTTGATCTTACATATGTTACACACAAGTCGGTTAAAGAGAGAGCTGTAGCAGAATTCCTAGCAGATCATCCAGTAGAGGGGGATGAAGTAGTGGAGTACTTGTTCCCAAATGAAGATATTCTACAAATAAAAGAGAAAACATGGACGATGTACTTTTACGGAGTAGCCAATCAATACGGTTATGGGATTGGTGTGTTGTTGATCGCACCCAATGACTCTCATATACCCTTAGCCTTCAAACTCTGATTCAAAGTATCCAACAACGAAGCAGAATATGAAGCGTGTATTGCTGGTTTAGAAGCCACCCTAGAACTAAGGGCAAAAAGGTTGGACGCATCGGGGATTCGAACTTGGTTGTATCTCAAGCCAATGGAGATTGGCAGGTTAAAGAGGAGAAAATGAAGGTTTACCATCAGGTCTTGGATATGTTGATTCCGAGGTTTAAGAAGTTAACGTTTACCCATTTGCTAAGATAGAACAATCGATTCGCTGATGCACTAGCAACTCTATCTTCTATGGTAGACATTCCATTGGGAGTCAGGATGCGTTCGATCATTATTGAATAGAAGTACACGCTGGCCTATGAAACTATTGTCGCGATAGATGAGGCTTCAGACAAAAACCCCTGGTACTATGATATCTGAAATTTCCTGGAAAATGAGGTGTATCTGACAGGAGCAAATGCCAAGGACAAAAAGGGAATATGGCGCCTGTCCGTTCAATTTATCTTCTGTGAAGGCAAGTTGTACAAAAAAGGCCATTTAGAAATGCACAAGCTATGAGTTGAGGAAGAGGAATCAGAGCACCTTATGAAGGCCATCCACAGAGGAGAGTGCGAAGCCCACATGAACGGTGTTATGCTCGCCCGAAAAATCCTTAGGCAAGGCTACTATTGGTCAACCATGGAAGAGGATTGTATTGGTTTTCTGCGGCGCTGCCACAAGTGCCAGATTCATGCCAATCGCATGAACATACCACTTTCTAAACTCTACAACATGACTTCACCATGACCATTTTCTATTTGGGGAATAGATGTTATCGACGCAGTTACGCCAAAGAGGTCAAACAGGCATGAGTTCATTCTGGTAGCAATCGACTACTTCACGAAATGGGTAGAAGCCCAGTTCTACTCCGTGCTGAAGGCGTCGCACGTGGCTAAGTTTATCAAGAACAACATCATCCATAGGTATGGGGTGCCCAATGAGATTATCTCTGATAATGGGACACATTTCAAGAAAGAGGTGATAGATTTTCTTGAGAAATATAACGTGGTTTTCCATAAGTCATCAACCTACAGGCCATAAACCAATGGACCTGTCGAGGCTGCAAACAAAAATATCAAGAGAATTCTGCAGAAAATCGTAGAGACTTACAAGGACTAGCTAGATAAATTGTCGTTTGCGCTCTGGGGCTATAGAACCCTGAGAGGCTCGCTAGGCCGAAAACCTGTAAAGGCGACCTAGGCAAAAGTTAGAGCATGAAAAATTAGAAATAAAGAAAAACTGAGCTCGCAAGGTTGAAATAAAGGGCGACTTTGGCAAAAGTTAGAGCGCAAAATGAGAGAGTTAAAACCTGAGTGAACCTGAAGCGAACTACGTAAGGCCTGATTTCCATCTTTGGGATACATAGGCAACTTCGTCCTAAAGTTCGATCGTAATCATCTCTAACTCAACTGTCCTGTCCATTTGTTTGATTAGGTCATCTTTGTTCGTTATTTATAAGCTTGGTTATGATCTTCGTAGTTTGGTTGTGATCTTTGTTTTGAGAAGAAAACTCATTGTACAATGTATAGCATAGGTGGTATTCAATCAAGGGCAGTTCTAATCTTCCGATTTGGGGTTGTACATCTCAAGAATCGATTCTATGCGTGTCAGGTGGTGATCATTTTTGAAAATAGTTTTGAAAAGTTTTAATAAAAGTTGATTTTTCTCAAAATTTTACCCTTTTACAACTTGGACCATTTTGGGACCAATAGAAAAAATTTCAATACTCGCAACTTTAATTTTATTGATTTCAACATCTAGTACATTCTCCAACTCTTTGCTACAAGTTGAAGTTGCTTTTACATCATAAAAACGTGAAAAAAAAAGATCAAAGCAATAAAACTAAGGGCACATGAGTCAAGTGTTCCCACGTCCTCCGTTCGTACTGGCAGAAGTCCTTGCAACTAAAGTTGGTCCAGCTTGTGCCTCGTCCTCGAGCCAAGCCAAGCATTCGCCAGAAAGGGCATAACTGAAACTAGGGTCAGGGCCAGAAGCTCTCTCGTCCTCCAAGTAATGAGGTACCTAGCCAAGTGTGAAGCATGAATTGGGAATGAAACCGGGTATTCCACCCCCTCTTCTGGGCAAGTCTGATCATGCCTGAATTGGCATCTAAACCAAAAGGGGAAATAGAATACACAATGTATGAGGCCAATCAACTGAATACTCGATTGTCAAGTCATGTTGTAGCTCATCTCAGCTAAGTCAAGCCAGGGGCAACACCAAGCTATGTCGGCTGCAGACCTGTGGCACATCCAGTTGCACCACCATCCCTCATTTAGGAAGTCCACTGGGCATTGGCAAGAAAAATACGCTCGAGCTGAGTAAACTGGGCAAGAGTCCATCACCTTCAGTTTGTCCATCAGCCAAACCTGGGAAGGGATGAAAAACAAGAGAGATTGAAGAATAGAGAGATATATGTTGAGAGAAAAGTAAGGAAAGGGCTTTGAGAGAAAATAGAGTATGAATGTCAAGTGATGTGAGAAATATATATGAGATAGGATGGAAAACAATACCTGGAGCAGTAGTGGACTACCCGCAAGCCTAGTGGTCTCTCGCTAGTGAAAAGCGTCCAAACCCATCAAGGTCTCGGCCAAGACCAAACCAATGCAACTCTTACCTTCTTTCAGGTGTTGGGTTACCTTAATCAACTTGATATTGGCTTCACCGAAACTAGGGGCGAGAAGATCATGTGCAAGCATACATAAGCACAGGGTGTGTTGCCGAAAACCTCGCTAGAGGAGGTCGCCTCAGTCACCAATGTTAGAAAATCGATCAATCAAGATGGGCATATCTAGCTCTCTATCGTGGGCCAAGGATCAAGCTTTGTGTAAGGTAAACCCACACATCCGTCCCAAGGCTAAGGCATGGCCAAAACGGGACTAAAGTATGATTTCCTCATCGCGCCAGGATTCCATTAGTGCCCGAAATTCTTCAAGAGTTAGGCATATTTCTTGTGCTCTGAAACAAAAGACATGCGTAATTGGGTCCCAGCATCGGACCGCGACATGAAGGAACGGAAAACAAAGTGGAATACAGCTCAACAAAAAAAGTGCATTTTTGTTGAAACCCCAAAAATTTACCCTTTTCATAGCGTCTAAAGTGGCTATCCAATCCGTGAGTTTCTCAGCAAGAAATGGCTCCATTTGTGGAAAAAAACAACAGCTAAAATGAAGTTCTGGAGAAGAAATCACGAAAGAGGACCATTTGTATAAGACAAGGCTGTAGTGGGGGCCAATTGTCAGTTTTCTGATGGTTTTTCACATTGGTGGCCGGCAGGCCACTTCTCCTGGCCGGCAACCTCCCTTTTGTGGCCAGCAACTCCCTTTTCTGGCCTGCCATCCACTTGTGTGTTGGGCAATGTTGGCAACCTGGTTTTTGTCTTGATCTTGGTGTTGTTCGATCTTGTTTTGTGTCTTTTGGTTTTCGCAAGTGTGTATAGTTGGTTTTGTTGCTTTATTTATCGACTTGTTGCTTTATTTATTGAGTTATGTTGTATTTTTGTCGTTGGTCGGCTCATTATCCGATCAAGAACATTATTCTAATGCAAGCATGTTCGATTTCAATTTGCATGTTCTGTTTCATGTAAATATATTATTCATGGTGCCGTGTTCATGCTGAAGAACCAAAAGTTACTCGTGGTGCAATGCTCATATTGTCGAACCAAAACTCTTTTCATAAAAAAACTGCAAAGGTTTTATTCCGATCATAGATTTTACAAAAACAAGTACAAGTTTCAAAAGCATAAGTAAAACCTATTTGAAGCTATACATGTGTTGAACTACCAAAACTAAAAGAAACTAAGCAAAAAGGGTCTAAAACAGCGCCAATCATCTGAAGCTCGAGAGGCCCTTTTCGTCCTCTTCCTCAGAGGGGACTCAGAGGCACTATCTCCAATGGCACCGCTATCAGAACCAGACTTTGAGCCCCCACACCCTGCATCGGAGCCAGCCTCGGCGTCATCTCTACTCTCCGATCCCGAGCTGGCATCATCATCCCCGCCCTTAAACTTAGAATGTCCACCCACTGTCTCCTTAGAGGCACTAGCCTCGTCATTATCATTGCCACTCAGGACGGGTTCTGAAGGACTGCTCCAGCCTCGGGCACTCTTGTCCCCACCTCGACCATGACGCTTATCTCGGCTGCGTCCTGGGGCCTGCCTCTCTCGCCCCCTGCTGCTAGAGGAGGTACTGCTGGTGCTGTTGCTGCTAATACTGTCGCTACCACTAGTGCCCTCGGTACAGCTGGGCCTTGAAAAACACAAGTGTCGTCATATTAAATACAATATGTATAGTTACAGGATACAGTATAGCAGAATGAGCGCCATACAGAAAACAGATGCAATATGATTACAGTGCGTGAGTACAATGTTATAGTGTATGAGTACAGTGTGCCAATGCAATGTATCGGTATAGTTTGGGGAAGGTTACAATGGAGATGCCAGTGTATGAGTGAGAATATGGTAATGTAGTGCACAACAGAGTTAATAGTGAAATGCATACTGAAATGGAGAAAATTACTTGAATACCGTGGAGACCAAGCAGCATCTCTTTCCTCTGCACCATGCCCATCAAAGAAGCGACCAGGGCGAGGAGGCTCTCTGTATACTCAATGGGTGCCTGCAAGTGCATTTGTCCGATCAACATCTGGAACAAACATATTTTCAATAGAAATGTGGGGGTGCAAATTGTAAAGCGTGGTCTATACCTGAGACGCGCCCCGCACTTCGACATACTCGTGCCTTGTCTCTGCTAGCTCGATCAAAATCTAGTAAGCAGTCCCATTCGGCCGCCAACATGTGAGCACGGTGGGAAGCTCTGGCCAATGAGTGGTCTGCCCAACAGGGAGAGCTCCTCTAGTATGGGCCCTGGTCGCCTGAGTCGCCTCACCCGCCATAGGAGCTCCTACTCTATTGCCTGTGTGAGCGCCCGTCAGAGAAGGCATAAGATAGGTCTGAATAAATGTCGTGTAGTCGCCCTCTCCTCTAAAGAAGTCAGCGTCTAGGCCTACCATCAACTGTATGATCGCATCAACTGATAGGCTATCCGCTATCCTTATAGATGTTGGGGGTGGCATCGGAACAACTGGATCGGGCGAACCCGCGGTCTGGCATACAAACCGCTTGCTTAGAAACCAGGCAGGGTAGAATGGTCCCTCTAGTAGAATCCAGAAGCGAGATGTGCCCCAAGCTCCCGCATATTGGTCCCTCACCCCGGCCGACATCGTCGCCCATAATTGCCATGTGATCTATAAACAGAGAATATAAAGATTATTAGTTGCCGTCAGTTGCCAAAGTATGAATTAGTGCAGTATTAAAGCAAAAATGATTGTAAATTTTGGGTTACCTCGTCGGCGACCACTATATCGAAATAACGGCGGAAGAAGGCGAAGGTCTCACGACTCTGGCACTGGCACCGACTGTTGTACCGTCGTGAGAAAGAGACAATAAGGGGGATTTTCTTTATAGGCTCTGGAGCGAGGGCCAAAAAATACACGTAAACCCATAATTACAAGGAAAGGGCAGCGATGTTATCAACAGTGTCAACAGATATAGAAAATGCAAAGCAGAAAGCACAGGGCATGAGCAGATACAGAAAGTGCAAAGCAGAAAGCACAAGTTTTGAACAGATATTGAGCAAAAATAAAGCAAGAAATGTGGGACAGAAAGCATAAGTACAAAATCAAAAAGTGAGGTACATACCTCCCAAGCTCTCTAGTAGCCTCCAACTCGCTCTCCCCTCCTTCAGGAAGTAGAGCTTATATAGCCGTAGAGGGTGGCGAGGCCAGCTCTGCTCTAATCATAAAATCGCACCCAGGGCAGGGTCATCAGGGTGCTTAGTAGGTATAAACCTATGGTGTTCCACCTGTTCAAAAATAAGGTGGTACCGAGGAGAAACATCAGGAAACCCTGGGCATACTGCTCCATCTCCTCTTGTATCTCGGGCTTGCTTCCGCAGAATCGATTGGCGAACCAACTGTATCTCACCATGGCCAGTTGGTATAAGTGTGGGCGCACCACCAACAGGTGGATCCAAGCGGCCTCCCACTCGTCCATATCCGTGTCGAAAGGGATCGGATCACCCCCTACTCCTAAGCTTGTGATCATGACAAAGTCGTAGGAAGTCATCGACATCTCCCCGACAGTAGAGAGGTGGAAGGAGTTGGTGGTATCCCACCACCTCTCCACCGGCGCTCCGAGAAGTGGCCGGCTCGCTATGAGGCGTTACAGTCCAGAGCAGAAAAGGCCAAAGCCAGTCTCATCGACGATATGGCGAACCCTGGCAAGGAGCTTATCATACCAATCCCTCGCTGTCGTCGCTCTATACCCCTTGTAGACACGGGAGTCTCCCTGTGGCAGAGAAAAAGAGTGAATCAGGCAGTGATGAAAGAGCAATCAGATGAAAGGCAATGCAAGAAATGCAGTTAAAGAAAAGGCAGGAATGCATGAAAACAGAGTTCATACCTCAGTAACGCTGGAAGAAATGTGGGAGTATGGCTTCCTCAGAAGGAGATCCTCTGGTATGCCACGAGCAAATTCATTGAAATGCCTAATGCCTCCAGGTAATAATATATGCATGCGAGGATGATATGTCGCCGGATCGAATGGCCGCACTCTCAGTGGTAACGGCTCTGGCTCGAACTCTGGCGCAAACTCCGCCTCAAGGTCAGCCTCAATGTCCTCTGCCACCCCGCGCAGCCTCGACAACTGTTGGCTCCTCTACCTCGGCTATAGGTGGAAACACATGTGGAACCTCGAGAAGAGCTCCGTCGTGAGGTATATCGTTTACCATCTGGGAAAATGGGTGAAAAGTGGGTGAAAATGAAGAAAAATGGAGAAAAGAGAGAAAGCTTGAAAAAGTCAACCCTAGGAGAGAGAAAATGGAAGAAAAAGTCAAAACTCAGGAAAGCTCCTGAAACCCGAGAGAAACTAGAGAGAAACAAGCCTAAAGTGGTAAAAATCCAAGAAAAATGTCGAAATCAAATTCTATTTGGTTCAAAACGTAGAGAATCAAGAGAGTTTTATGAAAAAAGTTTGCATGGGGTGTTGGAAAGCGTGCATAAAGCGCAAATCTAGAGAGAGGAAGCACCTAGAAAGAGAGAGGGAGGATTTTCGGTCAAGGGTTTGCGAGGAAATAAAGTATGAAGGTATATATTTAAAGACCCATGTGTGAAAGGACAAAATTACCCTGAAACTGCCACAAGTGGCCGGTAGGCCATATTTGTGGACGGCAAGAACAAATGGTGGCCGGCAAGTGGCCGGTGGTCCTCACTTGTGTCCTGATGCTATTTTGTGCCTTTGTTTCCCGAGTAGTGTATGGAAGGTTCTTGTTTTGAGTTCAGATTGATTCTAGGGAAACTCGAAACTGAGTTTGGGCACGCAAACGTTCTCCATTTACCAAGATGAATGCGCCCTGCTTGCCTACATGAATGCGGCGTATCCTTTTTAAGCATGTCACAACCTCTCCGAGAGGTAAACCGGAGGTCGTTACTTTCATTACTGTTATTAGTTCTTTTTTGTTGCATCGAATATGCATTTTCACATACACTTATGCTGCACGCATGCCCGGCATCATTCATGATTCATGAATTGAGTATGCGCATTGAGTATGCTTTCAATTAACATTGTGCATCGGTTGTCTGTCCTGCATGGAACATGCTTTATCATTATGTTGAGTTGTCATCTTGTTTAATTTGTGCATCTATTGCACCTGTTCACTTCATACCTTGTTTTATTATCTCCGTGGGTTTCGTTTTCCGAGGCCTTTCAATCTTGTTGTGTCTAGTTTTGAATCGTTTGCCCGTTTTATTGATCCAACCTTTTCTCCTCTCGCGTACAACGCGTTAGGATTACAAATCGGTTAAAAACATCGGGTGCGCCCAATGTTCACACCACCCTTTCTCCTCTCGCATGCGACGCGTTAGGATTGCAAATCGGTTAAAAACATCAGGGCGCCCGGTGTTCACACCACCATTCTTTCTCTCGCGTGCAACGCGTTAAGATTGCAAATCGGTTAAAAACATCGGGCACGCCCAGTGTTCACACCACCCTTCCTCCTCTCGCTTGCGACTCGTTAGGATTACAAATTGGTTAAAAACATCAGGTGTGCCGGTGTTCACATCACCTTTCCTCCTTTCACGTGAAACCAGTTGGGATTGTTTCCTTTCAGTACGCCTGGAATACCATCTTTTCACCCTCTCTGCGTGAGGCATAATTTGGGTTTGGAACCTTTTTCGTTCTCCCTCTGTAAGACGTTGCTTGACTTATATTTTCTTACATCCTTTCTACGTGTGACGTAGTTTGGTTTGTGCTTTTGATTGTCTCCATCGCATAAGACGTGTTGATTTCTTTGCGTCTTTCTGTGCGAGACACGGCTTGATTTGTTTTGCTTTAATTTATGTTGCATTGCTTTGCTTCATTGCATAATCATAAGTTATTTTTCCTACATGTGTTTTGCTTCTTGCCCCTAAACTACGCTAGTTTAATTCCTTCCAAAGGGATACGTAGGGAGCTTGCGAGCGCAACCATTTACTTTATGTCTTGTTTGTTTTGCCCAAGTTCTACGGCCTCGTCAAAAGGTCGTCTTTAGGCTTTGACATTCACTCGCGTTATTTCATGACTTCGAGTTTTGCCAAAGAGGGACAACTGTAGACACCTCATTTTTGACCGCCCTTACAACTTGGGCACCATCACTTGCACACCCAATGATGAATGTATATGCTTGTCAAGTGCTCGAAAGTCCTCAGCGGAATACCACAGCTTTGAGTCTTAGAACCCTACAAACCTTGTGCCTTGTCTTTGCACCAAAGCCTCAACCTTTCAAACTTGAAAAACTTGGGACCTGCAGGCCTATTTTTGTAGGTTGTCAGCCCCCCCTTTTGGCTACCAGCCACCCTTGTGCCTTGACGGCCAAGAGTGTGGCCTGCCAGCCACAAGTGTGTTTTGCAGATATTTTCTGCCAGTTATGCCGGCTGTTTGCACAGGTGCTTGCATCTGCTCCCACATGTATGGATGGATGTTTCTGAGGGAGTGGCCTGTTTTTCTATAAATATAGGACCTCCTCTCCCATTTTTTAGGGCTAGAAAAATTGGAGCAAAATTAATTCTCTCTACAATTCTCTCTCTCTATTTTGAAATTTCTTGAGCTTTTGCCTACACACTCTTAACCAAACCTTACCATCTTTGAGCTGAAGTACTTTTAAGCCTTACTTGAACTCTTGAGGGTGTGTTTGTGTTGTATTGTTGCTTGGAAGTGCTCTGCTCTTCAAGAGGTATAAGGCTTAGCTTGTTTTCCTTGGTTTTGTTTGCTATTTTCCTATTATTTTCCTACTGTTTTTGGGTTGTGTAAACTCTATAATTTTGGGTTGAAATTTGTAGTTTAAGGCCTTAAATGGTGGAGGGGTGGTTCACCTCTCTTTCCATCTTGCTTCTCTAGCCTTTACCTTTGTGTTTCCCACATCTACACTATCTTTTTTTAAAGCTTTTAAACACTGATTTTCAGAGTTATTTCAGTGGCTAAAAACATGTTTTGAAGTCCAAAATTAGAAGGGTTAGCCTCTCTTCCTTGTGTCTTATTTACTAGTTTACATAGCTCTATGTTTTAGCTTATTGCTCTAGCTATTTCTGTCTTAATTCCAGCATGTTTTAGGACTTATTTAGCACTGTTTTAGGACTATTTTTTAGTTCATTGTTGCATTTGAGCTTTGTGTTGTATGCTTGTCGTGCAATTGTCCTCAAAGGTTTGGTGGTTTAGGCCTTAGCCACCATCTTATTTGAGTTAATAGCATTTATTTTATGCTTTCCATACTTGTTTTCACCCCTAATCATATCTACAACCTCCCTCATTTCTTGGTTTTTGCTTTGCTTTGAAAGTTGGTTCAAACTAGTTGCTTGTTTAAAGCATGAGATTGAGATCGTATGCTTAATGGTTTAATCTCTTTGGGGGTTCATTACCAATGGCATGACACTTCTCTCATGCTTAAAACAAACACTTAGTTTGATGCTTCTTTCCATTAGAGGACTTAAACTCACTTTTGGACTTAATTGATTAAAGAATTGAAAGGTAACTAAAATGGAGTAATAAAATTGGAGACTAAGGCCCTATTTGGGGACTTACCTTTTTAGCCAAAAAGTCAAAAAGTTACCTTTTTAGCCAAAATGCCAACAACTCATATCAAAAAGTCAAAGATTCTCTTTTCTCTTTACTTTTTGCACATCTTTTCGTAATTAGCCAAAAAGTCATCCCAAACATACAAGTTTTTTTTACCTACTTTTTTAGCCAAATAGCCAAAAAGTTACTAAATTAGCCTGTTCCCAAACGAGGCCTAAAAAAGGGCAAGATAATAATTTGGTTTGGGTTCAATCGGACGTTAATTGAACCCTTGAGTCTTGAGTTGTTTCATACTCATGAGTGATGCAAACGGCTCAAGATGCATTGTCAATAAGGAGGTGGTTTTGAGAGTCTTGTTTTGTTGCATTCATTGAACTTGCACACTCTTGGTTCATAGGCCATCATGCAATGAAATTGCATCCATTGATGGTTTGTGAATCAAATTTACTACTCCTTTGAGCTGTCTAATGATAAGGAGGGGTAAGTTGTGCAAACAACCCTTGAGTCATGGGTTTCCTAAATTTCTCCAAAATAAAATATTTAAGTGGCGACTCTGTATCTGGCAAAGCAGTCCATTTTTGGCAATTTGATTCAAAATCAATTTTCCAAAAGATTTGTCAGATTTAGACTCTTTGGTGTTTATCAATTTCACATTGCACTTGTGAGATTAGATTCAGAACCGCAGGAGTCTGAATTGTAAGGCTTATTTCGAACTTCCGAAAGGGGGCTCAAAAAAGTCGAGCTACACCAGCCACCTGTGCAAAAATCAAGTCGTGCCCTTTTATAACAAAACAGAGTTGGTTTTGAGGTGAAAAACAGTGTAAGTGTTCTACTGTGCAACAAAGGTATCTGGTAGCAGAACAGTGGCCTTCTTCGGGTAGAAACGCATTCATACATGAACGCTCCCTCGATCCTCGGGATCCGTGAAGTGATGTTAATATTAATGTTGTGCTTAAAGTAGTGACTTTGTAAAAGCTAATTCATTTCATATTGTAATTATTTAATTAGCTAGAGTAGTTAACTAATTATTTTATTCGGTTTGTAATAATTAGTTAAGTAGTATAGCTAAATTATTCATTTGGGTTTGTAATAATTAATTAGCTTAGCTTTAATTAGTTAGCTAGCTTATTCATTCGGACCCTCCTGTGTGAGTGCGCAATGTTGTAATAATGTATATGTCTTCCAACCCCACGTCTTTCTCCCTTTTATTTACCTACTTATGATGGTTAGATTAGGGCATCATGTTTTGTTTAGCATTCTCCATGTTTGCATCCACTTGTATTGCATGCACCGAGGCTCGGTTCACCATTCTAACTTGCATTGTTAGTTAAATACTTCTTTGAAAATGTGCTTAGACCGCATGCTATCAAATTGTTTCACATGCCATGTTAAGTAACCGAGCTTAGTAATTGCATATCGCATGTATTGCATTAGTCATATTGCATAAGTTGGGATCATGTATTGTTCTAACTCATTTATCTTTCTTTGGCTTGGAGTGCTAGGTGAGCATTTCGCTTTAGCATATTGCATTTGTATGTTAGTGTTGTCATGTCAAAGCATGTTCACCATGTGGCTAAGTGTTTAAATGATAAACTGTTTGAATGCCTGTGGATGAAGGCTAATTGCTTGAATTGGAATAATTTGGGTAATGTTCATATGTGATCATTTTTTCAAGTGGTACATATTCGAAACAATTTTCAAAACAAACATGAATCAAGTGTTCCAATTTTTGCAAATTAGTCTATACTTGTGTGCAACACATAGTACGTTAGTCTAATAAACAAGAGCATATAATGTAAATAAAAATCGCATCATGATTAGTAGAGGCCAATCTTTGATCGGGCAAGAGGGGTGCTCAATTCATGACCTTCCCCTCTTGTACCTAAGTTCCCGAGCCGAGACAACTTTGGTGATGACGGACTAATAGCCTTTGGCATGAGTCTTGGGTTTCCTAAATTTCTCAAAAATATTTAGGTGGCGACTATGAAATCTGGCAAAACAGTCTATTTTTGGCATTTTGTTCAAAACATCGATTTTCCAAAAAGAATTGCCGAATTTAGACTCTTTTTGTGTTTTCACTGTTTCACATTGCACTTGTGAAATCAGATTAAGAACCACAAGTAGAGTTCGAACTGTAGGGCTTATTCGTCTTCCGAATGGGGGCACGAAAAGTCGAGCTACACCTTGGCATCAAGAAGGCTAGAGATCAAAATCTAGCTTTACTTTCTAAATTGGGATGGAAACTCATTAACAATGAGGGAGGAATGTGGATTGAGGTATTAAAAGCTAAGTACTTGAAAGGTAACCACTTTCTGAACTGGTAGAAGAATAACAGAACCTCTCATGTGTGGAGAGGAATGCTGCATTCTAGAATCATTTTAAGAAAATGTGCTAAATGGTCTATTGGTAATGGCACTACTGTTAACATTTGGAAAGATTGGTAATGTGGGGAGAAACCTATTGAGGAAGTCATGACCTCAAATTCTCCTATACCATTAAGGATATCATTGATGAGGAAGGTGATTGGGATGCAAATTTAATTAATCAAATCTTTTCCCCAATTGTGGCTGCCTCTATTATTAAAGAGAAACCTCCTAAATACAATTCCAACCTAGATCTTCTAGTTTGGAAAGGGGCTCCCAATGCAACTTTTTCCACATCTAGTGCCTTTAAGCTAGCTTCAAATTATGATGGTAAAGAGGAGGATTGGCGGTGGTTATGGAAAAAGAAAATTTCACAAAAGCTGAAAGGCTTCTTTTGGACTATCTTACATGGCAAACTCCTGACCAATAGCGTGAGATTGAAAAGAGGGATTTCAGATAATTCTTGTTGCCCATTTTGCAGTGAAACTGGGTATCTTAACCATCTATTTAGAGCATGTTTCAAAGCTAAGAAAGTCTAGACTGTTGTCAAAAACCAGCATTGGTACTTGCAGATGATCGATGAAAATTGGATGCTTTGGCTAATCTCTAACCCCAAAACGAAGGCTAAATTTGGTGCCAAGTCTGCTTGGAGCATTGTCTTCTTGGTCACACTTTGGAAAATTTGAAAGAACAAGAACCTCAAAGTCTTTGAAAACAAATTATCTAATCAATTTAAGAGTTTGAAATTTATTCTTGATTACTCCAATGAAATTGATCTTACTTTCAACTTATCTATTATTAATCCCAGACCTCCATTTAGACTAATTAAATGGTCTCACCCTCCTGTAGGTACTCTGAAATTGAACACGGAAGGAAGCAAATGGAGCAAGGGACCAATGGGTTTGGAGGTCTCATTCGGGATGAGAAGGGAGCTTGGATCTGCGGCTACTATGGAAGGATGGAAAGTTGTACCAGTCTTGAAGTTGAACTATGGGCGGTGTATAAAGGCCTAGCAATCATTCCCCAAAAAGGCTTCAATAAAGTGAATATGGAAACTGATGCCCAAGAAGTTGTGAAACTACTTGTAGAAGGCCCTAGAGAGAAACACCGTTATAGAGGTCTGGTGGAAGATGCAAGGATCATATTCAATGGCTGCCAGTGCACTACCCAACATGTTTATCGTGAAGGAAATCTCTGCGCGGATGCTCTACCCAAATTGGGAGCTGCTCAATCTGAAGACATCTTAGTTGTTAATGACCCTCCTGCTGAGATTAGGGAGCTGCTAGTTGCAGACATGTTGGAGTTGGGTAGGGAGAAGGTCTAGTCCTCTGTTTTGGGTATTATTTTCCATTGTATAAAAAACATAAAAATAAAAATTTTGGGAAAATGAGTTTGGCTAAAATAGTCAAATAAAAACAAAATAAATTAAAATAGTTAATAAAATGAAGTATTGCATTTAAATCATAATCATTTTACTTTTTCTCTCACAATCATCAAATCAACTATCATCTCAAACCTAATTTTTTTTAATCAGGTTAAAATAACTAAAAAGTCAATTAAAATAACCAAATTCCCAAATGAGTCATAAGTAAAATTACTATAAAGATCTTAAAATTTGAAAATAAAAATCCTTTTATGCTTAGTCTACCTTGTCCACTCTTCACCCAATCCCCACCATCTATCACTATTACTAAGGCTGCAAACAAGCCAAGCCAAACTGAGCTTTGGTGAGCTCAAACTCAGCTCATTTGCTCTGATCGACTCAACTCAACTTGATAAAATTTTTATTATTATTATTTATATCATTTAATACATAAATAATGTGTTTATGTTATTTTATATATATATATATATATATATATATATATCTATATTATTTAATATATAACTAATATATTTATTATATAATTTAAATAAAAATCAACAAGTCGAAAGTCGAGCTTAATCGAATTCAAGCTCGGCTCCTTTACTAAATGATTCGAGCCAAATCATGTCTTTAACGAGCTGAGCTGAGCCAACTCATAAGTAGCTCAATTCATTTGCAAACCTAACTATTACCACTCTCCCTACCACTCGCCACCCCTCCCCTTCCTCATGTTACCATGTGTCACTATACTATGCATTTCATGATCACCATAAATATTCTGGCCTACAAATATACAGGAGACCACAAAAATAAAAATAAAAAGAAGAAAGTGGGATTCATTTATTGACTCCTTACAGCAGCTAGTTGCTTCTTAAGGTTGAGGACCTCCAGAGCATAGGAAGCCAACTGAGCCTTGAGCTTTGTGGAAGCCTCTTCAAATTTCCTGTTCATGACATCCAACTCTTTCACCACCTCCTCGTATCTAATTCGAAAGGCATCGGACTTTGCTTGTGTCCCTCGCAGCCTCATCCTAAACTTTGCCTTTTCCATACAGTTGCTGACTTCACCCTGTTTATGTAAGAAGCGTTACATATACAGAAGCAAACCAAGTAAAAAAGATCATGAAATTAACAGTTCAAATCCAAGCTCAGTTTGTTTGCATATACTTGAAGCACAACTTGTGGCTGATTAGATGGCAATGACGATCATTTTTTCCCCTTCTAATTATATAGGCTATCAATCCCTACTAAGTGTACATCATATGTTCAGTCAAGCTACTACAGAACCCACACTTGGGAGTCATGTACCATTTGTTTTGGCAGAAAACTTTTTATGAATTTTTTTTTCAAAAGATGTTTTCCATATGTCTGGTGCCGATCTTAAAAACTAATGTGTCAGTGGTTGTATTGCTGGTGGTGAAGGTGGTAAAAGATGCACCACCTATTCTATAGGTAAGAGATGCAAAACAGAATTTTTACCGATAAATAAATAGTAACATGGACACTTACACTCTGCATTTTCGCTTCCAGTCTGGAAAGCCGACCAGTCAGCTCCTCCACCTCAGACTTTGCCTTCAGTAACTGTCAGTAAACAACCATCATATTACTTGCTATCCCTCGATAAATTGAGGTGAGAGAGATAAGAACAAAAACCTACATTGTCATGATAATTTTCCCCACACAAATCCACTTCAACCTCAGGGCTCTGCTGCTCTTCAATCTGAGCCATTAACTTATCCCTTTGTAATAATAAGAAGCTCGTTTTTAAGAATCTGCCAATGGAAAATACACAATTAATTAAACATAGCAGTACCAGGAATCCTCAAAATAGTTTTCCCCTCTTTTGCAAGTAGAAATCAATTTTTTTTTTTTTTTTCTGGGTGGTGTAAAAAACTCTAGCCTATTGGTACTTCGTATAGAGCCAAGATGAAACCTGGAAGTCATCTATCAGAACTGAACCCTTATGTAAATCTCTGACTTCGTTTAACAAATCTTCCTTTTCTTCATTGAGCACACTTTACTCCATCTGAAGCTTCTCTACTTCCACGCAAGCATGATGATGCTCTGAAGCAAGCATTTGTAGTTTTGACTTCAAATCCTGAAGGTAGAATTAGCTAAATATGCATACCAAGCAAGTCACAATAAAAAGAAGTTCTATAAACAAGTGATAGCAAAGTGGCACTTACTTCTACTGACTTTTTACACTGTTCATCAGCAACTTTAAGCTCATTTCTTAGCCTATCATTCTCCAGGGATTTCTCCATACTGCAGGAAAATTAATAGTATGAGGCTATTGTTAATAGTATGAGGCTATTGTTTTCTGAATTGGTACCAAAAATAATTTGTATAAAGTTGATCCAAAAGGAATACAGGTTGAAGATTCTGTGCACTTGATATGCTATCAGCCTGTCAGAGCTTGGTGCAGAGAGTATGATAAAAACAAGGGCAAGGCAATTCAGGAATTTCTCATGGGATATGCATTGGGTCTTGAACCGAGGTTTTTTTTCAAGTATTTTGGGTTTTGAACCTAGTCGATGCTTTTGTGTTTATGTTAAAAGAAAAGTTTTTGTAAATATAATTGAGAAGCTATTTAAAGCCAGAAGTGCAGTAAGTTGGCACCACTAGGAAGTATAATAACTAAAATTATACCAATGAACCAAGTTTCTGAAAAAAAAAAAAAAGGCTAAACAAACCTGCAGTTCTTTTCCAATTTCACATTTTCCTCAGAGCATGTCAATCTTTCCCGAAGGACCTTGCATTCTTCTCTACAGGATGCTAACTCATTTCTCACCTTACAAGTTAAAAAATATTCATCGTCAAAACACGTGACACCAATTTGTAAGCAACAAAAACAAAATTGTGGACTGTAAGTTTAATTTTCTGCTGTAAAAAGGTAGATACTGACTAACAACCCAAAACAGTTGAGACTTTTGTTGTCCTAAGAGTAAATATTGTATAAAGATATATGTGAAGCTGGAACAGAAACAACTCTATGAAGTCCGATAAGAAACCATTTCAAACAAATCAAAAGGTGGATTATTCATATGCTTGAAATCCTGAGTTGGTAATTTCCCATTTGAAAAATCTAGAAATCCTTTAGATGTTGATTTGTGATTATGTATCAATTTTAAGCAGTAAATAACAATCCCAATCAAACAATCAAGACAAATCGACACAAAGATTTTACGTGGAAAAATCACAATTGGACACCTCTAGTTGTGATAAAAAACCACGGGCAACAGCCACGAAACAATCCACTAAGAAGATATAAAGGAATTACACAGGTATACTCTCAATTACCTAGCGAATCCACGTCCGAATTAAACCAATCTCTATGTGTCTCTTCCAACCCCGTCTTCACCTCAGAATTGCCTTGACGATGAGCCACTTCAGAATCCACCAAAGCTTCAGGCTCAAATTCTTCAGAATCCACCGAAGAACAACTCTTTCTTTTGTGTAGAACAAAAAAAAACAATCATTTGATGTATACTCTTTAAACCATGAGTTGAATACTCAATCAAATATCCCCAGATATAAACCTTAGAACCCAAGAAGAAAATCTGGAGAAGTAATCCTAAGATCTGAAGAAGTAATCCTAAAATCTAACAGAAATCCGTACTTATAGAAATCTGGAACTGCTAGGCTCGCTCGAGCGAAGACTCTCTCGCTCGAGCAAGGAACCAAAAACACGTGTTTTCCATAAGTGGCTTCCCTCAAGCCACGCACCCTTCGCTCGAGCATACATTCATCTCTTTCAGGTTTTTACACAAACGCAGCCTTCGCTCGGGCGGGATAGAAGTTGTAGACTGGTTCTTCCCAGTTGATGTTTGGACGGACTACAAAGATACACAGTTGGGAAATGTTGGAAGTATTCAAAAATATGCCATATATTTAGTGGCTGCTACTATTAGTGGAAAGAAATGCAAAATTACTTTAAGGAGTCAAATGTAATTTAAAACTGTTTAGAATTGTAATTTTATGTATTTTATTTCTAATGTTCAGGTTAATAGAGGTGGACGATATAAAAACTGGAGTTGTTGAAGGTGTTTCAACAAGTGATTTCAGTTGTATTAAACTTGCGTTGCCTAATTTATTTTCTCAATTGAGATTAAGATACAAACAAAAAAGTATTAAGGTTGATAAAACATTGATAAAATATTCCCCCCTTTGCACACCCAATGCTAGTGGGTTGGTCAGAGTAAATATTTATGATCGGAGGTTAGACGGTAGTGACAGTTTGCAGGCGTGGTTTATTTTCCCAGTGGATTGTCAATGCGAGTTAGTCTATTATGGGAATGGTTATTGTTCAATTAACGACAAACAGGTGCCATGGATGGTGAAGTATCTACTTGAAAATTCGAATATTAAAATGGGGGTTATGTATTGTAAAATAAAGGGGTATCTGAAGTATTCTACGAGTGACATGCCAGAAGATTCGCAAATAAGGGCCCCCTCTATTGTTGTGTTATCTAAAAAATACACTAACGATAATGTTGATGTTTGGCATTGCCCTCCAACGAAGGCCATTCCGATTCTGACACGGACTAAGTCTGTTGGTTTACCGGAGAGGCGAAGAGATTTGTTGTTAGGAGGTTTTGGGGAAAGTGGTTCAATTATTCATGAACGCAAAGGTCGTCTGAGTTTGTCAGAGATTGATGTACGCAGAGGTGGTGATGTGGTGGGTCGTTGAACACACCAAATATAATCACTAAACTATACCAAATTCAATCAGAATAATGGCAAATCCAGGTATCGATCCACAGGGACTATTGTGAAATTAAACTAATTTAATTGTCAAATTCCTAAATTAATTTTGATAAAAAGATTGGTTGTTTATAACCTAATTTAATAACGAATAAATTAAACTAAGGAATTAAATTATCAATAATAAATGAAATTGGGTTTACTGAATTGGGGGAAAAATCCTAGGGTAGAGGATTCACCACTAACCACATAATTAGGGTTTCCAATTGAAATTAATTATGCTATGATTTGAACGGATTAATGCTTCGCAACTACAAGCTCAAAGCATTTAACAAGAAGATCATCACATTCAATGTACGAACACGAACCATCTCAAGTAATATGAATCGTTTACTCTAAACTAGGGTAGTGATACGACTCGTTCCTCGTAGCATGGTTTGTCCCATACCTTGAATGTGAAGGAATAGAAAACTCATGTATGGATAATATTCAACAATCACAGAAAGTCAAATATTCGAAGAGATAATGAAAAATATAATAAAGAAACTTCTAAATCACCATACAAATGTTCAAACCTTTACATAATTTAAAATCAAAAAGAAAACAAAATAATTACATGGCTAGGATTTCATCAAAACCCTAGAAAAAGAGACTAGCCACTCATAGAGGAGTGGAAGGAGGTAGATGAAGAAGGAACCGCCATTGGAGACATCCTTGAAACTTTTGTTTTCCTCCTCTTTTCCAAACCCTAGCCTCTCCCTTTTGGTCAAAACAACTTCAGAACCCTAATCCAGCATTTTACTTGCCTTTTTATACTTCCAATTTCGTCCAAACAGGTTTAAAACGTCGGTTTGACTTTTCCAGAAAAAGTCAACGCACGTGCGAAAAAGTCAACTCTGTCCAAATTCTGTCTTTTTGCCCATTTTATGCTCCGACAATGTACAACCTGATTGACACTCAACACACATAAAGTATACAGTTTGACCAACAAGTGAAGTTAAAAGATTCTAATTAATGGCCTCAATGATGTACATTTCAGCTTTAATCACATCCCCCAACTTACCACTTGCTAGTCCTCAAGCAAGTAAAATAAAATAAAATTAAACAAAATCTATCTATTTCCTCTTTCGTGGGAAAATGGTTGCATTTAGCATATGCAACAAGCCTTTAAACCACAAGGTTACCCCAAGTGGACGAGTAAAGTCTCGTGAGGGTTTCCAGAAATGATACCCACAAACATTAACATATTCATATATACTCAATAACAAATGACCACACTACTCCACCTAACAAGCAACTTATGTGCCACTACAGTGTGATATTGCGACATCATGAGTCATTAAAGGCACAGTGGACAAGCACGAAGGAACCTATTGAGTCAAAACCACAATTCAGTTAATACAAAAGTAAAGTTCTCTGTACTTGTGCATGCTAGTAGACAAGCCATGAGTACCCTTGGTGTAAAGTGCAATCTCCATATTAGTTAACTATCCACTATAATAGCCCAGTGTAACTCATAATAACACCCAACATATACAGAAAAACTAACCTGTTGCAGCCATGATTTTCAAAAGTTGTTTTTTTTTTTTTTAAATGATTGTGCATTGTCCTGATCCATTAAGCTTTCTAATCAACCCATATAACAAGCATTGGGCCAATGACTCCCAAACCAGATGATTTTAGGGCACTAGGTGTAAAGACACCCCTACGAGCTTAATAACTCGAGTTGAAAAGGTTATGAATCCGAACAAGTCATTCTTCTTATTTTTTCTTAACTGTGCAATGTCCAAGTCCCTTAAGCTTTCTAATTAACCCATGTAGCAAGTTTTGGGCCAATGACTCCCAAACCAGACAGTTTTAGGGCATTAGGTGTAAAGACACCCCTACGGGCTTAATAACTCGAGTTAATTAAAAAGGCTACGAACTCAAACAAGTCAAGTGTTTTTTTTTTTTTTTTTTTTTTTTAAGAATCTTGGCTCCTCATTTATTCTTTTCTGCAACTCTAGCTATTATCAATGATGTACACCAGGGATTATAATAAAAAGATCACCGCTATGATAGTGTGTTCATGTGAATTAAGGCATACTCATGACAAATGTACTAAAACCACAAACACAGACAACTCTTCTCGTGCAAACATCGCATGCAAGTATCTACCCAATAAACCCTTTTCATACAAGTCTGCTATGCTCTCCAATAAACATATGCAAATATCATCACCCTACTAGCAAAAAGTCACATCAAGTGAAGTAATGCAATCACGTGAAACAGGTATAAGCATGAATTATGAGCCAAATAGAAATGCACAAAAGAAGATATAACCCTCATCCCCCAACTTGAATATGACATTGTCCTCAATGGAAAAGCAAAGAGAAATGAGAGAATATTGCCAGAAGTATAGGTGCACATCCAGGTAGGCAGAGAGTAACATATACACACTTCACACTTTCTTTTTTTTTTTTGAAGAAAAGAAAGAATTAAATAAATAAATAAATAAAAATGACATTAAATTAAATTAACTAAACTATAAAATAAAATAAACTAAACTAAATTACAAATAACTAAACTACAAAAGAGACTAAAGTATAGAATAAAATAACCTAAACTAAACTTTTTTCTTTTTTTTTTAATTAATAGAAGAGAAGAAAATAAAATAAAATAAAAACTAAACTACTTAATAATTAAATGAACAATTACATCATAGAATAAAAAAAATAAAATAAAAATAACATCACTAACTAAACAAATTAAATTTAAAAATAAAAATAAAACAATTCACAAACTAATGAGAATCAGTAACGAAACAATTTAAACTAAACAAGTATAGCAAATAAAAAAAAAAACTAAATTAGGATTATTGTTAGCACCATGATATCTGAGGTTTTTTTTTTTAATGAAAATAGAAAATAGAAAAATAAAAATAAAATAAATAAATAAAATTCAATTTTTTTTAATATATAAATAGAAAATTATAAATAAAATAATTGTATATTTATTTATTTATTTTTAAAATTTATTTATGTATTTAGTAAAAATTTATTTACTTAAATAAATTAAAAATGAAAGTAAAATAATAATAATAATAATAATAATAATAATAAAATAAAGCAAAACAACCGCACCAACTCATGCACGAACACGTACCTGCCGGGCTTTCACAATCTCGCGCAAATTTTTTTTTTTTTTTTTTAAATCAATCGTCGTCCCGCACGTGCGGAGCCTAAGCCGCACGTGCGGCTTGGTCAACGTTCTCCCGCCGCACGTGCTTATTAAGCAGGGCCAACTTGTTTTGTGAGAATTTTTTTTGCACCATGGGCGTGCACAGTGCCGCACATGCGGGAAATTTTTTTTTTTTTTTTTAATTTGTATTGGTTTACAATTGAACATGTATAACAAAAAAAAAAATTTTATTTCTAAATTGAACAAGTATAACAACTATTTTTTTTTTTTTAAAACACAGAAAATAAACATGAAAGCATTTTTTTTTTTTTTAACTAACTCTCAGCACCTAACAAAAGGCACCAGAGTTATGGCATAAAGTTGGCACTTCAGAATCCCCCAGGTAATAAAACCCAGCGTAATTTATAGCCTTCGGGCTAGTACAACCCAAATATACTTAACCATTTCTACCTTCAATTGACATCCGAAATAAATATAGCATATAAGAACATAACGAAATGCCCACTAAAGGTATAATCTTCACGCGAAAACCACGGGTACTACTTTTCTCCCTAACTGTGTTTGTAACTTTCCCTATTCTCCAACAAGGTGACAGACTAGGTTGATTCGGTATCCAGAATCGAGGCGCATAAAGCTATCTCAACCTATGAGGCTGCCATACAGAGTTCAAGCCGAGGTAGTTTCAAAGTAATCTCCACACCCCCGGGTATTTAAACCAGACTCTAGTCTCGGAAATCCCAAACCTTTGTGTTCTAGGCTTTGCCATTCAAACTCTAGTTTCCACCGTCTCAGTTGGTCTCCTAGGAACTCACTACAAACACGGTTAGGTGGCTATACCAGACCGTCAGATGCCGTTCGGGCACGGCTAACACCAAAGGAATTACACCTTTAGAGGATTTAAAGTCTCTTAGACGCAAATAAAGCATGACGAGAACAAAAAAAAAAACAAAATAGCAAAGAAGGGAAAGAAAAGAGAATAAGGAATCAATCTATCAATCATAATAAAATGGGTCCATCAAACCCCTGGATAAAGGAAAATGATCCTTCCTAGTCGAGGAATTTAGTCTCCTATACTCAATTCACACTCGCCACCAGTAGTGGTTCGTGTGGGGACTAACTCTCCTCCCTCATTCTCAACAACGGTGATGCCCGATTTCTTGGGCATCACTTGTGTGGGACTCACCCACTTGCTATCTGAGATGGGGTATATAATACCCGCATCCAACAATTTTAATACCTCATTCTTCACCACCTCTTTCATGTTAGGATTCAGTCTCCGTTGCATTTCGCGAAAAGGTTTGGTGTCCTCCTCTAGGTGTATATAATGCATGCACACGGAGGGATCTATCCCTTTCAAATCAGCCACTGACCACCCTATAGCACTCCGATGTGCCACGAGAACACTCATTAACTGACTCTCCTGCTCCGCAGTCAAGTCAGATGCAATGATAACTAGTAAAGTCTCCTAGGGCCCTAAAAATGCATACTTGAGTGTGGCCGGAAGTGGCTTCAACTCAAGTGTAGGTGGTGTGACCAAAGATGGTGTGGCAGGCTCTCTCGATAGAGGAGGAAGTGACTCAAACCGGGCTTTCCACGGAAGAAAATCCGGTGTAGAAGAAGAATTAAGCAAGACATTCACCTCCTCAACTGACCCAGCAATATCAAAATTTTCAAACCCAAAATGAGCTAGACAAGCCTCTAAAGGGTCCTCTACAAGAATGGAGGGCAAAGCCTCCTCCACAATCTCATCCACAACATCCACTAATAAGCACTCCTCTCTCTCATGAGGTTGTTGGGATGCTTGGAAAATATTAAGTTTCACTTGCATGTTGCCAAATGAAACTTCCATAACCCCGGTCCGACAATTGATACATGCATTGGCCGTGGCCAAGAAAGGTCAACCTAAGATCACCGAGATTTGTTTCTTAGAACTGGCTACCAGTTCCATATCTAACACCAAAAAGTTAACAGGGAAGTAGAACCTATCAACCTTAACTAGCACATCCTCAATCATGCCACGTGGCACTCTGAGGGACCGGTCAGCCAATTGAAGAGTAACAGTAGTGGGCTTCAACTCGCCAAGCCCAAATTCCTCGTACACAGAGTACGGCAACAAGTTGACACTAGCCCCTAAAACCAATAAGGGCCTATCAATGACATGGTCCCCTATAATGCATGCAATGGTTGGGGCACCCAGGTCCTTAAGCTTAGGAGGTGTGTCATTCAACAAGATGGAGCTTACTTGCTCCGTGAGTAGGACCTTTTGGGACACATGTGTCCTAGATTTACGCTTTTGCGTACAAAGGTCCTTCAAAAATTTGGCATATGATGGTACTTGCTTAATTGCCTCCAACAGGGGGAGGTTGATTTTCACCTGTTTAAAGACCTCCATAGATGTCGCCTTCTTATTAAAAGAGGACGGTGTATCAAGGCATTGGGGAAAGGGTGCCTTAGGCACATATGGAGTGCTAGGGACTAAGTCATCCCTCTTAAGTGTTTCCCCCTCACCCTTGCTCTCATTATGTGTACCCCGTGGTCACCCTTCTTAACTCTAGTTGCATCAGACGCAGCTGACTGAGGCTCTAACTCCCTACCACTTCTCAAAGCAACCACCGCCTACACTTGCTCATGTTGCTTACCATTCCCCCCTGAACTCTCTGCCCCGTATTGTCCCTTAGGGTTGGCCACAGTTTGACTTGGTAATTTTCCCTCCTCTCTCCGATTCATGTTGTTAGCCATTTGACCCAATTGGGTCTCTATCTTGGCAATAGAGTGAGTGTGGGAGTGAACTATCGGTGCTAACCCCTTAAGTTCTGAGAGAACTTCCAACACCTGAGTCTCAAAGGCAGAGTTGCCCTGAGGAACAGGTGGGGGTTGTGGTTGTGGTTGCCGGTATGGTTGTGGGGGTCGATAAGGTTGCTGTGGTTGGTAGGATAATTGGTTAGCGAAATTATTGAAATTCTGCCTTGGTGGTGGAGGATTGTAAGAAGTGCCTTGTGAAGGGGGTCTCCATGGGAAATTAGGGTGATTTCTCCATCCCGGATTATATGTGTTGGAGTATGGGTCATTACCCGGGTTGGAGAATCCTTGAGCCACATTCATATGCTCTTGGACTAACTCCGGAAATTGTGATGCCGAAGGGCACTCACTCAAGTCATGAGCAGGGCTCGCACATATAACACATGCCTCACGGAATTGAGGCTGATCTTGCTGGGTAGGGGCATGTCCCGTAGCTAATAAGTGGTCTATCTTGCGGGACAGTGCCTCTACTTGTTGGGCAAACTCTAAGTTTTGCCCAACCTCATAAATGCCCCCTCTTTTCGGGGCTCCAACTACTGGTTGCCGGACTTGCCGGGCTGCGGAGGCATGGTGAAGGGAATTATCACTTAAGTTCTCAAACAATTGCCATGCCTCGGCATCATTTTTAGACATGAATGTCCCACCACAGGATGAATCCACCATTTGGCGGTGCGGCTCAGTTAAGCCATAATAGAATGTTTGAACAAGTTGCCATCAGGCACTTGGTGGTGGGGACATTGTTGGAGAAGGTCTCGAAGTCTTTCCCAAGTCTCATGGAATTGCTTGCCATCCATTTGAACAAAGTTTGTGATGGCTCGCCTAAGTTGGTTGGTTTTACCTATGGAAAAGTACTTCTCCAAGAACCGTTGCTGTAATTGGTCCCAAGTTGTGATTGAATTAGCAGGTAAAGAATTTAGCCAGTGTTTGGCTTTATCCTTTAATGAGAATGGAAACAATTGCAACATTAAGGCCTCATTTGTGAAATTCTGAATCCTCACTGTCGAGCAAATTTCCAGAAATTCATTCAAATGCTTATAAGGATCATCATGAGCTAGTCCATGGAATGATGAGAGCATTTGTATGGTGCTGGATTTAATCTCATAATGAGCGGCAGTGGTGTTGGGTAATTGGATGCATGATGGTGATGTATATGCAGTGGGTGTAAAATAATCCTTGAGTGTCCGGTTAGGCACATTCGGGACATTAGGATCTGCCATCTCTAATGGCTCAATGTATGAATATGAATATTCAAGCCTAGGAACACGGGCAGAGGCCCTAAGTCTCCTAAGGGTCCTTTCTAGTTCAAGGTCCAAACTCCACAATTCAGGGCAACAAGAACGATGCCCGTGCATACACTACCCACACACACACACAATAAGTTCAACTCGGTGCACTAAGTTACGAAAGTGGAATGCTAAAAAGGAAATACTCACAGCGGTTTAACGAAAACGCTTTACTCGTCTTGCGGGTGCTTGGCGTGTAGACGTTGTCTCCAACCCCCAATTGAGCTTTGACTTTCGTTTTAGCACTTTAGTTCTTTGCTTGTGAGTGTTTACTTCTGTTTACTCACTTTAGTGCTGCTGTTTGTTTTTTTTTTAAGCTCGGCTGTGCTCCACTTGCACTTCAATGATAGCTCCAATTTCAAACGCTCTGCACACTTAGCAACACCAAAAGCATAAAATCCTAAACTAAAAATTAAAATAAGAATGTAACTTTAAATTAACTAATTTCGCCAGAAGTCCCCGGCAACGGCGCCAAAATTTGGTGGGTCGTTGAACACACCAAATATAATCACTAAACTATACCAAATTCAATCAGAATAATGGCAAATCCAGGTATCGATCCACAGGGACTATTGTGAAATTAAACTAATTTAATTGTCAAATTCCTAAATTAATTTTGATAAAAAGATTGGTTGTTTATAACCTAATTTAATAACGAATAAATTAAACTAAGGAATTAAATTATCAATAATAAATGAAATTGGGTTTACTGAATTTGGGGAAAAATCCTAGGGTAGAGAATTCACCACTAACCACATAATTAGGGTTTCCAATTGAAATTAATTATGTTATGGTTTGAACAGATTAATGCTTCGCAACTACAAGCTCAAAGCATTTAACAAGAAGATCATCACATTCAATGTACGAGCACGAACCATCTCAAGTAATACGAATCGTTCACTCTAAACTAGGGTAGTGATACGACTCGTTCCTCGTAGCATGGTTCGTCCCATACCTTGAATGTGAAGGAATAGAAAACTCATGTATGGATAATATTCAACAATCACAGAAAGTCAAATATTCGAAAAGATAATGAAAAATATAATAAAGAAACTTCTAAATCACCATACAAATGTTCAAACCTTTACATAATTTAAAATCAAAAAGAAAACAAAATAATTACATGGCTAGGGTTTCATCAAAATCCTAGAAAAAAAGACTAGCCACTCATAGAGGAGTGGAAGGAGGTAGATGGAGAAGGAACTGCCATTGGAGACATCCTTGAAGCTTTTTTTTTCCTTCTCTTTTCCAAACCCTAGCCTCTCCCTTTTGGTCAAAACAACTTCAGAACCCTAATCCAGCCTTTTACTTGCCTTTTTATACTTCCAATTTTGTCCAAACAGGTTTAAAACGTTGGTTTGACTTTCCTAGAAAAAGTTAACGCTTGTGCGGGAAAGTCAACGCTGTCCAAATTCTGTCTTTTTGCCCATTTTATGCTCCGACGATGTACAACTTGATTGACACTCAACACACATAAAGTATACAGTTTGGCCAACAAGTGAAATTAAGAGATTCTAATTAACGGCCTCAATGATGTACATTTCGGCCTTAATCATGATGACACTAGTGATGTTGATCCTGGTCTGTCGATTTCAGAGGTTGGTGTTAGCAAAGAGGAAGTTGATCGTAGAGGATCAGTTGTTATGGATGCAGCAGAATTTTCTAATGTTGTACGAAATGTAATCATCAGTATAAAAAATAGTGATGTAACTCAAGATGTAATAGTTGATGATAAGGGAAATGTAGTAAGGAAATAAAATTTTGAGTAGTTTCATAAATACAATTAATAAAATTTTTCATTAATCATGACAGTGGTTACATTAACATCAAACCATTCTCTCATTTTTAGGGACATTGCATCTAACCAACTACTGTCCCCATTTGTTAATAAAATACAAGGAATTCCTCATCTAATAGTGAGATCTGGTTGGACCTTAACAAATACATGAAAATCTTTCTAGCAGCCTACTAAATTCTTCATTAATTCGGTAGGGACTGTTGAGTATTTGATGTCGTCTATGACGTTGTAGACGGCGTCTTGGTCGTAGTCCTTGAAGCTTATTCTGCCGGAGAAGTAATTGTGTCGTCCGAGGCTTCTGGCCCAGGCAGTTTTGCCTGTTCTTGAGGGTCCTTCGAGGTAGAGGGACCCCCCTTTTAATATTCAAAATTTCAAGTCGATACTTCACCATCCATGGCACCTGTTTGTCGTTAATTGAACAATAACCATTCCTATAATAGACTAACTCGCATTGACAATCCACTGGGAAAATAAAACACGCCTGCAAACTGTCACTACCGTCTAACCTCCGATTATGCACTCCTTCGCTCGAGCGAGCAAGGGCGGACATGCAACTCTAAATGCAAATTTACATTTTGCTTCGGGGGCGCTGCCCCTCAACCCCGCCGTGGTGCTGCCCCGGACCCACCAAGGGGCGCTGCCCCCTCGACCCCCGCGAGCTGACCAGGCAACTCGATCCCCGTCATAATCAGCGAAGTGACAATCTTGAAAGAATTAACATCACAAACTTCTCTTCAAGGCACAATTCGGGTTGGATTCGCATCTAAACATTCATAGCCTCACTAAAATAAAAAGTGCGAAAACAAATACAACTTAAAGGAGTTTTGTCAAACGGGGTTGCCAAGAATAAAAACCTAATAATCTTCCCCTTTGGCAATGCCGTGACAAAACACACCTAACAAATAAAATCCTAAACACCCCAACCCTTACAGCTAATAAAAACAAACTTATTTCTCAAGGTCATGATCTGCAAAACACCTATTAATGCCACAAGAGTATATGAAAAAGCAATAAACATATGGATAGATTATCTTGAAGCATTTGAAGCATGAGATGGAAAACTTGAAGCATGAGATGGAAAACATAAATAGATGCGACTTGGAGATTATAAGAACATGTAGCATGAAAACCTAAAAACTACGACACATGCACCCGACACATGGCATGAATATGGCATCAATACATGAAATCCTAAGACACATGCACCGGACAACATTACTCTCCCTTTTTGTCACGAATTGACAAAGGAAGCTCAATCAACTAAAGCAAGATCATAAACCACATAAGCAATGATAAGATTATGTAAATATCAGGAGCATGCAAAAAGGAAATAATAAAGAAGCAGTGCATAGCATCATGCAAACCAACTAAAGTCAATCTCCCTTTCACTCAAAGCAACCACAAACACTGTACATAAAACAATGAACAAAAAGAATCCAACTAAAATAATATGGTGGAGAAAGCAAGGAATTTCAGAGTTGTATCTTAAAACACACAAGATTATCCAAGAAGCACAATTACTTGAAAACACAATGTGCACAGCCTTTAGAAGATTCCTTATGAAAGAAAGTGATGCGTTATGTGAAAAGCATAGATCCCATGATAAAAGTGTGTGTGTGACTCTTGGAGTTCGACAAACACTAGATTCAATCCTAGTGGTGATCTGAAAGTTGGACCTCCGACAAGAGAATCTAAGCACAACAAGGGAAAGTCAAACCACTAGGAATCAAGGGGTATTTGGTGAGGAAAGACGGAGGCTCCCCCTCAATCAATTAATCCTTTATTTTTTTCTTTTTTTTTCACATCTTTTTCTTTTCTTTCTTTTGCACATCCTTTTTCTTTCTTTCTTTTGCACATTTTTTTCTTTTTCTTTTTCTTTTTCTTATTCTTTTGCATACTCATTGGCGGGTGACACGCTCAAGAGTATGGAAACCGAACCAAAAAAACATGAATATAATAAGGATGGCCTGGTTGGTGACTCTGAGGTAGCCTTTTCCTTATGGCTGGACTACAAAGAATAGAGGGGAAAGCTGTAAAGATGCAAAAAGATGGAAGGTGGTTAAGAGACTCAACATCACCCATGATATGCTTGTATAGGTCAATTCCTCTAGAAACGCAAAAGATCAATGACAGAAGTCCAAAGAGAAAAAATAATCACTAAGGCGGAAGACTTCAAAATTTGCTAATCCAAGAGTGTGTACAGAATGAGACATACTGATCAAAAAACACACACTCCAAAATGAGTAATGACCACAGAAAGCACACATATGTCAACATGTAATGGATATTCTCATCAATTCCAATATGCACCAAAGATTACTCAAAAATTTCAAGCTTGCAAAACCATACTAAGAAAATCGTTTTGGGATTTTTTTTTTTTTTAAATAAAGCAAGACAAAAAAATGAACAAGCACACATGTAATGACAAAAAAAAACACACAGAAACCCAAAAACTAAAACGACAAAACAAATTAACACAAGTCAAGTTTTCTCACCCAAACCGCTTTAGTATAAACAAAGTTGTGAGCATTGCGGTTCTTGGGTGGTGTCTTGACATTGTGGTTCCCTTTGCTTTCAATGAGAACCCGTCTCGACTTGGTTTCCAACTTCCTATTCCTAGGACTAGACAAACAAAACCTCTGTTCACGATTGGTTTCAAGCAAATCAAAATAACGAGGTCTAATATGACCCTTAACCTCATTACAACCAATGAAGTGTCTCTTACCCCATGAGATGTTAGAATTTCTTTCATCTTTATGAGACACTCCCATGCAACTTATAACAATAAGGGCGAATATGACCATGCATACCACAATGATGACAAATAAAAACAAGGTGTACAGGGTGTACCTTCTTTTCTTTTACCTTACCAACTCTAGGAAGTTTGAGAAGTCCATCCTTATGTTGAATTTTTTGTTCTCCCTTTCCTTGAGTTCTTGTTTCATGAGATGTAGATGCACTCTGTTTTTGCTCTTTGTTATCACCAAAGCCAATGCCACTCTTGTCAGAACAAATTTGTTGAGACCCAATGATATTGTCCAAAGTCTTTGATCTTTTGTTCCAAAGACCAATGGTAGCCATAGCACACTTGAGTTCTTCTTCTTTCTTGATCATTAGTTCTTCCAAAGCAACTTGAGACATCTCGAGAGTTTCAATTTTTTCTTCATATGTTGCATAGATTTGCTGTAGCTCATTCCTCTCTGTCTCACAAGTCAAGAGTTTTGCATAAAGAGCTTGTCGATCATTAGCTATCTTGATGGCATCGATCCTAGCCTCGAAAATCTCCTCATTTAGTTTGACATTCTCACTTTCACATGCTGTGAGTTTCATAGTGAGTTTGTCATTCAATTTGGATAACTTAAGAGATTCCTTATACAACTTTTCATAAGCTTGCTCAAGCTCTTCATCATCACTCTCCGAAGATTCATCATCAATGGCATTCTCAACCGACCTCTTCGGATACTTGGTTCGTCCTTCAGTTTCAGAAGCCGCCATGAAAGCAATGAATTGTTTATGTCCCTCTTCACCTTGATCTTCATTGTCACTTTCATCTTTATCAGATTCTGATTCATCATCCCAAGTGATAGCGAGGGCTTTCTTCTTCCTCAAACGAGTGGGGCATTCTTGAGCAAAGTGACCAAATCCTTGACATTCATAGCATTGGACTCTTTCAGAGTTCCCTTGTATCTTTCCTTTCTCCTTCTTGGCTATAGAATTAATTTTGAGTTTATCTTTGCCTTTAGATTTATGGGTATGAGTAGATTTTAAAAGATTAGGATTCTTTTTCAAAAAAGATTTTTTAAATTGTTTAACAAAAGCAGCCGTAATCTTGGAATCTATCTCACAATCCTCATCAGAATCCTCTCCAACTCTATGAG
Organism: Camellia sinensis; assembly: GCF_055761805.1. NCBI lineage: Eukaryota > Viridiplantae > Streptophyta > Magnoliopsida > Ericales > Theaceae > Camellia > Camellia sinensis. Next base: position 241,081,325 of record NC_138961.1, on the reverse strand, counting down.
CACTACTAAAAGCAATAGCATCTTTTTGTTTCTTTTTGAAATTCCTATGTTCTTCATAAGTTTGGAGATTTCCAACCAACTGATCCAGCTTGAGGTTGTCAACATCTTGAGCCTCCTCAATAGCCGTAACTTTTGGTTGGAACCGATCGGGCAAGAATCTCAAAATTTTTCCCACAACTTTGGATTCTGGTATTTTTTTCACCTAAATTGAAGCTAAAATTTACAATGTCACTCAACTTCGCATAAAATTCATCAAAGGTCTCACCATCTTTCATTGAAAAGTTTTCGAAACTAGACGTGAGCCTTTGAAGTTTTGAGCGTTTAACAGAAAGAGTGCCCTCATGAATAGTTTGTAAGATATCCCAAGCCTCTTTTGCGACTTCACAATTGCAAATACGACTAAACTCTTCAGGTGTGATAGCGCAAAAGAGAGAATTGATAGTTTTACTATTCCAGCTACTATTTTGGTAATCAATTGGGTCCCACTTATCAATTTGTTTGGGGAAAGTTACTCCATCAACAGTAATTGTTGGTTCGGTCCACCCATTCATGATAGATTGCCAAACTTTTTCATCTATTGATTTCAAAAATGATCTCATCCGAGCTTTTCAAAAAGAATAATTAGATCCGTCAAGTAGGGGTAGTCGAACCATAGAATTTCCCTCACATATTGAATCCATTATCACAAATCAAACAAGATCTCGTTCTAAAAGAATATTTTTTTAAAAAAAATAGAACGACCTGCTATGATACCAATTGAAAAATCTAGAAATCCCCTAGATGTTGATTTGTGATTATGTATCAATTTTAAGCAGTAAACAACAATCCCAATCAAATAATCAAGGCAAATCGACACAAAGATTTTACGTGGAAAAACCACAATTGGACACCTCCAATTGTGATAAAAAAACTACGGGCAATAGCCACAAAACAATCCACTAAGAAGATATAAAGGAATTACATAGGTATACTCTCAATTACCTAGCGAATCCACGCCCGAATTGAACCAACCTCTATATGTCTCTTCCAACCCCGTCTTCACCTCGGAATTGTCTTGACGATGAGCCACTTCAGAATCTACCAAAACTTCAGGCTCAAATTCTTCAGAATCCACCGAAGAACAACTCTTTCTTTTGTGTAGAACAAAAAAAAAACAATCCTTTGATGTATACTCTTTAAACCATGAGTTGAATACTCAATCAAAACATCAAAGAAAACTAGCAAAATATCCCTAGATATAAATCTTAGAACCCAAGAAGAAGATCTGGAGAAGTAATCCTAGATCTGAAGAAGTAATCCTAAAATCTGACAGAAACCCGTACTTATAGAAATCTGGAACTGCGAGGCTCGCTCGAGCGAAGAGTCTCTCGCTCGAGCGAGGAACCAAAAACGTGTGTTTTCCATAAGTGGCTTCGCTCGAGCCACGTACCCTTCGCTCGAGTGTACATTCATCTCTTTCAGATTTTTATACAAACGTAGCCTTCGCTCGAGCGAGCAAGGGCGGACATGCAACTCTGAATGCAAATTTGCATTTTGCTTCGGGGGCGCTGTCCTAGACCCGTCAAGGGGCGCTGCCCCCTGGACCCTCGCGAGCTGACCGGCGCTGTCCCAGACCCGTCATAATCAACGAAGTGGCAATCTTGAAAGAATTAACATCACAAACTTCTCTGCAAGGCACAATTCGAGTTGGATTCGCATCTAAACATTCATAACCTCACTGAAATAAAAAGTGCGAAAACAAATACAATTTAAAGGAGTTTTGTCAAACGGGGTTGCCAAGAATAAAAACCTAACACCATTCAACTACCATATACAAGACATTCTATTGCTAACATCCACATTAACGTGCTTTGTTGGGTAAAATTGATCACCACCACCACAACACCCCCCCCCCCCCCCCCCCGCGCAAAACAAAATTCCCCACCTAGCAGACATGAAAGTTCATGTCAGACATCCTTATGAAGCAATTGGGAAGTCACATATGACTCAAGTAATACTTTGCAAAACATGCAGACATATTCTTCTACATTTATTCTGAGGTTGAATTTTAAATTTTACCTCTGATATTCCTTCTGATAAAAACGTAGTCTCAGCATTATATAATCTTCCTTTCTCTTCTATGGCTTCAATGGAAGCTTTCTCCTTAGCAGACCATATGGCCTTCTCCTCCTCCATTGCCAAAAGAGCTTCAGTGAGTTGCTGCAAAATATGAGATAGAATCAGACAAACAACATTACAGCTAGATACAAAGGATTAAAAATAGATCATCTTTACTATTCAACTACCATAGCCAACTCTTCCTTTTCTTCGACCAGCATGTTTTTAGAGCTTTCTAGTTCTTGATTGTAGGATGTTGATTTTTCTAAATGTGATCTCTGGAATAAGAGAGAAATATAAGATGACAGATTAAAAGGATTGAAACAAGAAATCACACTACCATAATAATATGACAAATAAAAGTCTAACTAGAAATTAGGAACTTGGAAATCACGAAATGAAAAGGAATATATGGGAAAGCTTACAAGGTCTGAAATCTCTTCCTCTAAAGTATTCATTTTTGAGTTTGACATGTTCAAATTGTCAGATAGAGCTTGCAGGTCTGAAGCCAAACTTTCACTTCTAGAAATGGCCATTTCTTTTTCCTCATTTGCTGTTGCTAATTCCTCTTCTAAAGAGGCAATAGTTGTCTCCATCTCAAATGCAAGAACTTCTAGCTTCTTGTATTCATCCTTAACGTCAGGAAAAAGCAGAAATAAAATTTAGAACTCAAGTATGCAACTTGTTCTGAACAATATAACACTCTCAGAAAACTGCAAAAGGAGAAAATTCTTCCTAGCTAAGCGAAATTGCCAAACGTCAGACAGAATTCCAACAATTATATAAGGAAAAAGATAAAAAGAACAGAAAAGAAAAGAGAATATCCTCCCCCCCCCCCCCAACAAAAAAAGAAAAGAAAAGAGAGAAATAAAATTAATAGTTCTTTTGTAGACAAGTTAAATTCATATAAGTAAAATTAATATGATTTGTTTGCTCATTAAATAAAATTAGGAATATATAAGATTTCCTAGATATATGGATATCCCAATCTTCATGTTCATATTTAGAATCCAGACAAAGATATCTTCACTGCGAATGACTGATAATGAAATCATAGTATCAGCAAAACATGTTGAATTTTTATGATTCAATATGCAGGACAAAAAAATCACTTCAAATGATTATTCTAGCTTTGGAATCTATTATCGCAACTCCAATATGCTAACTTTGCTTTCTTTGCATTCACTTTAAACTGTAAACGTGTTCTAGACTTCTTAACAAAGGCAAATTTAAAAATTTTCTTTTATCCCGAATCATGTGTCTTTCTCGTAAGACTGAGAGCAGTAAAAAAAAAAAAAAAGTATCAAATCGCACCATCTCTGAAATAGGTAAATGCCTCTTTTTCTCTTGAAGTCGTCAGAATTATTCGTAATAAGATATTGGCAACAATTGAAAAGGTCTTATCAATAAAATTTCCACTTATCTGCGATCTAGGCATAGGTAGAAATCCATTCTATAATTCTTCTCATTACCTCTCGTGGGAAAATGATCCCACTTCGAGAACAAATATTGGACTGGGAAGAAAAGGGGGGGAAAAGTTAAGTCTAAGCGCATATGGCACGAAAAGGAAATCCGATTTCGGTAAGACTTGATATGAATCGTAGTTCAGAGTCAAGTCGGTTCAGCCATCAAATTTAAGCACAAGCTTCTTTTATTTTATTTTTTTTGGATAAATCACAAAATGCTTTTCCATTTTGGCATTGGTATATGTGAGGTGCAGACCTTCACTATTTAGGTTGAGCGGTGAGATTAGTTGACTTATATATTGATAAGTCTGCACCTAGGCATGTTGGCTAAAGCTAAGCCATCTAACACTTAATTAGTCCATTTAGATCCATATGAAGTTGTTCTGCATATTTTCCCCTGCCTTGCTCTCTACATCAAAAATATTGTAAGAGAACATTTATGGATATACTTTGTTTCAATGTATCTAATTGAAGCCCACTTCTTCACCTGGAATGTCTGGTCATAGGAAACAGAAAGACCCTTTGCCCTTCTCGGATCAAACACATTTGAACTCCTGTCAATAATGGAATCACGCTTCCTCCCAGCAAGTGACTCCCGTTTGCTGATATCACGCTGGAGAGACTTTTGGGCATGCAATTTTTTTAATTCTCTCTCCGCGCATGCTTTTTCGCCCTACAAATTAGAAAAAAAATGCTTTTTCAACTTTGTTTTTGTTTTCTCGAGATCCTTTCTCAAAATTTCCTTTTCCCTAGCCAAGGAGGAAGATGATAAACACGATATTTCCTTTTCAAGAGTTCAAATTTGAGAAGGGAGCTCAGACTTTTCCAAATCATGTTGTTCGGAAAGTTCCTGCAAGAAAACTAAGCATGTCATAAAAGGCACATACCAAAAAAATAAAACAGAACTGAAAGTAACTTACAGATAATGCCTTGTCAGAATCTTGAACCTTTTGACTTAATTCTTGAATCTGACTGTGGAGATCCACAGATTGATTGTGCAAAAGAAGCTGCATTCAACCATCCAGACAAAAAATTCTCAAAAATGGTTAGAGTGAGAATAATCTCACAGATTTCAATGTAGACATGCACCTTCTCATTTTCAAGTTCATTGACTTTGTGCTTCATACAGTGGTTCAACCTCTCTTGGTTACTAATAATAGATTTTAGTTGCATCGAGTTATCGCATGCCAAAGACTTGAAGTCCTGCATCACAATAATTACAAGAATAGAATAGTCATGCAAGGATTCAGTTGACAGATGATCTACAAATATAGCACCAGAATGAACAAATTCTGTAAGGTGAAGACTTGACATATAGTTAAATAACTATTACACAAACTAAATGAAATTTTTTTGAATGGCCAAGTATTCAAGATTACTCTCAGTGAAAAGGTTCAATATAGCAGAAAAACTCTGGAAAAGTTCATCCACAATCAAAGAGACTCTCTCAGCAAGATTTCTTGAGTTCTGTACTTCTGATGTTATTTCTTGCACTTCAAGTAATAGCTTGATCGTGGAGTCAAATTGTCCTCCTAAATGATGCTTGCAAAACATTAATGCTGTGTTTAGTTGGGGGATTTGGGAAGGGATTTGGAAAGGGAAATGGAAAAGGTAGGTGAAATGTGAATAAATCATGCCTATATTTCACATAGTTTCACACACCTTTTCCCTTTCCCTTTCCAAATCCCTCCCCAAATCCCCCAACCAAACACAACATAAGTTTCATAGGCTTGGGAAAAAAATCATTTATATGATAAAAAACTACCATAATTTCTTGTAATAATAGTATAATATTATAATATGAGTCCAAAAGAACCATCAGCAAAATTGTAAACAAGCAAAAGATGCATACATCAATTGTCCTGACAGATTCCACAGAAGTAAGTTGTTCGCATGCAATTCTAGCCTCCTCCCGTGCATTTAAAAGCTCTTCATAAAGCTGCAAAAATAAGGCATTCATAAGAAAACAGAAAGAACATTAAGACCAACCACTCACAGGCACATTACAACCACAAACTGAGAAGGCTGAGATGCACATACATCTCCCTAAAAATAAAAGTGAAGCAGGCTTGTGTTTTCTTTTAGGAAGATTCACTTGCATCGAATCCATTTCAGTCAATAAAAAATAAAAATAAAAATAAAAATTTAAAAATATTTAGGAAGACCAATAAACCTTTCTTAATTTGCAGTCAATAGAACAACTTCAGTCCAGTCAACCAAAACCAAGACAAGAAAACAAATTTATAACTTTCCCTGGGTATTTGGAATCTAAAGGACAAGACAATTAATGACCTCGAATTCCTAAAATTACACCACCTACACCCCAAGTGCAAGACAGATTTATAACAAATCAAAATACAGAAAGAGGATGAAGTTTTAATACAGCATCCAATAAAATATGCAACCACATAAGGCGAGAGGAAGACATCATTAGACAAAAATGACAATAGAAAATAAGCTGTACTAAAACTCTAATTGATTACATGGAACATAACTCTAATATGTGGATGGAGTGCATTGATCAATACAACTCACATCGAGCATTTCTGTTCACAGCTCCTTTTTTAAATTAATTGACTAAGGAACCAATGAGTTATTCTGCATTCTTACACTTAAATAGCAGAGCACTCAAAGCATGAATCAATCGACACATGATTACCTCTTCATACCTCTCCGTGGCGCATATGTTCTGCTCTGTTGTTAACTCAACAACACAATCCAAATTTCGTTGGCTTGAAGACTTCTCCACCTCTAACATGTTAATCTGCAGGATAGACAACAAACTGAAAATGACGTATAATAAAAAACCAATGAGATGGAAATTTATAAAAGAACAGCAACAAAGCGATGATATAGACTGAAATTGACAAACCTTTTCTTGGAGTTGCTTATCACAAGAATAGCCTCTGACTCCCTCAAACTTTTGGTTGCATCCCTGTGAATAGTACTTTTATCAAGATGATATGTAGAATAGGCATTACATTTCTCATGCAGACATAAATCAGCCTCGGCCAACTTTCTTGTTAAGGAATCAACTTCTATCTCACTCATAATCTTCTGCAAGTTGGAAAGGGCAACTAATCAGATACCACAGCAAGTAAATGTCTTACAGAAACATTAATAACAAGGAAGCAAGGATAATAACCTGAGTTTCAAATTTTAAAAGCAAGTCTTCATATTCTGCTTGTAGTTCTTCTAACTCAGTGTTCTCCTGTCAGACAAACAATTAATAAAGTGCCAAAACTTAAACAAGAAAATGATGAGAAAAAGACAAATAAGAAAATGAAGAGGGAGAAGATATTATACAAACCACAAGTAAACTTTTCTTCCTGAGTGGTGCTTTTTTCCGGTTAGTAACATGTAACAGAGCACGTGAATCTGGAAGAGTACAGTCTTCGACTTCTTCCTTCAGTTTGCAGGGGTTATCCATGCTGGCATCATCAACTAGCTCTTCAAAAGGAAGAAGCGGTCCCATATCACGCTCAGATCTCATGGGTTTCACAGCAGAAGCCTTTGCATGGACTACTGAATTCAACTAAAGCACCATGAAGACATGAACGTTAGATTATATCTATGACAAACTAAATTATTGCATATTTGGGAAAATCAAATATTTTAATGCCACATTTACTTTAAAAGTATATTTAAGAGTTGGCTAACAAGCCAAGTTAAAAATTAAAGAGATACCCATAGATATTTATGAAAATATAATTGCATGTATATAATTTAAATTTAAAATAAAAAAAAAAAATCAGCATATGGAAATTTCTAAATGTAAGAATCAGCTTTAAACAAATCTTTCTTGTTCAAATAGATCACAATGACATACAATACAACTTGGCTCATCTGGACAAAGCAATAAATGCCAACAAGCTTGAGGTCAGGTGAACATATCTTTTCCACCATTCATCTATATTTAAAGCTAGATGCTCTAGGGAAAAAATAAGTTTTCATGGAACAAGCCCCCCGCCTCCTTCTCTAAATTAAAAGAACAAAAATAGAAGAATACCATCCCTTTAGAGAAACAGTTCTCATTCTTCTATACCATTATAAGCCATCATTTTTTCTCACTGCCATGCCACTGTTATAGTATTTTTTCTTTTTTTGACAAGGGTATATTAAATTAAAAAGGCACCAAGGGTGTGCCAGTGCCACCAATGCACCAAGAAACACAAACAAGAGGAAAACATCTACTTATCAAAAGTATTCAAAATTCTGTACAAACTCCAAAAATTAGTTCAAAGATGGCTCACTACCACCTGAAAACCAACTATACAATATGCTTGTAACAAATAAACACTTACTTCCCCAAGAGTCTCCCTTGAAAGATTACCAAAGCACCAGGTATCACGCCTCTTTCCCTGCAGCAAGGGAAAAAAATTCAATTTGAGCACAATAGATACATAAATATAATAAATAAACATATATGTATATATATATATATATAGAGAGAGAGAGAGAGAGAGAGAGAGCCACACAAAAGACAAGAAGTTAGAGAAATAGCCTGGAACAGATGATATGAGGCAATTAAAACAAATGAAAGCCACTTCAGACCTATCTTCTAGCACAAGTCTTCTCTCAAAGTTATTCATTGACAATTCAGTTTATTGTATGCTTTCCAATGTTCAGGAGGCAAAAGTATACTGATTATTTCCAAAATTCCTTAAGATAAGGCTTAGTGGTGGTTCATGGAACCTATTCCAGGTTGTCATTGGATCTCATATACGCAAATTCAAACTAGATGGAATTGTAACAAAATTAATAAAGAAGACTCTTTAGGCCAACCACTGTTTTGGTTTCATAATTTGATCTAATCATGTTGGATTTAGGTAACCTTTGACGTGTTTACGACCATAATAAATCTAAGAAAAAGCGTAATCAAAAAGTAATTTAGACAACTGACATGAATAGTTATTTACCAGGAAGCGAGAGAGTGAGTCATTGTCATAGTACCTTCTTGGGCTGATCACGATTCTCATCCCTATTTGAGTACAACACCATTGAACTCAAGTTTTCAATCTTCTTAGCTTGCTCTTGCAACCTCTTTTCACGTTCAGCTTGGGCTTTCTTTTCCTCCTTCAGCTCCATAGCTAGGGAGGTGATGGCCGGCAGGCCATCTCCCATGGCCAGCAGCCTCTCCCTCAGTCTCCCTGATCTCCTCTGTGAAGATCCAGTTGTTTGCTGCAGTGGAGTTCTGTTATTTGTACTTTTGAGGTCTTGTTTTGGTCCTTTCGGACTTGATTGTGTTTTTGTTTAAGACGTAATAGCATTCCTTTTGTTTACCGAGTTGTAATTATCATCGTTCTATTTATGGAATTGTTGTAATTTGTTTATCGAGTTATATTTATGTTGATTAACCTGTTAAGGTCTTGGCCAATATTTGAATTTAATTTTATTTTTTGATAAAATAAAATTTGTTCAAAATTTTAATTTCAAATTTTGATGGAAAAAATTTAAATCTGGTTTTCGCTTCTTCTGAATTTTTGTACAAGTTCGAATATGTTCAAAACAATTTTTTATCTGTTTAAAATTTAAAATCCAACAAGTTCCTATCTGTTCTATAACCGAACAAATTCAACAAATTCAAATCGAACAGGTTTGATTCAAAACCAAATAAGTCGTGTAGCTGTTCATTCAAATCTGTACCGTCACAAAATCATCTATAAATATGACAAGTCCTCATTTGGATTTTTCATTCAAAATTTCGTTCTCCTCTACTGCTTCAATCTTTGTATTTTGCTGCATTAATTTTTTGTGAGAAAGAGTGTATATACAAAATGTATTTGTTGTGCGAATAATTTGTAGTGCTGTAATTCATAGTTGATCATTTTATCCTGAGAGATAGACGTCCATATTCTGAAAGTACCATGAAGAAGACGAATATATGTCTTAAGGATATAGTGTTAAACACTAGACTTGATCAGAATTTTTTTCAATAAATACATAAGGTTAGTATATAATTTACTTTCAATTTATTTATGTATATTAGATTTTAATTTTATTTTTGTAACAAAATAAAAATCTGTTTTTATTTTATTGTATCTTTTATATTAGTTTGATTCTTGTTATCAAACAATCTCTCTCATTCCTTTATTTCTTTTGTATTTCGTTTGTTGTTAAGTACACAAATAGAGTTTTTTTTTTTTTTAAATATAGTGAAGATTGTCCAACAATCTTAAGACAGATTATTTTTTGGAGTCTTCATTGTATTTATTTTTTAGTGCTTTCACAAAGTGATATTCTGACTGAAAAATACAAATAGTAGTAATATACCATTTATTTTCTTTGACAACTAGTAGCAATATACTGGTGTCATTAACAATTGCAGAATATTAATTTGTGTTACAGAAAATTATTGTGATATTTTATTTTTCTAGTTTTAGTAATAAGAAAAGTAAAATTATTTTGTATTATAATTTATTTTCTGGTTTTAGTAATTAAGAAATTAATTTGGTTTTGGTTTTGGTTTTGGTTTTTTCTGATTTTTTGTAATCAGATATTATGGCTGTTGAAAGTAGTACTCCAAATCCGATCATTACAACGACTCTGGTCCCTATCAAGAACCATGTTCAAGTTCCAATAAATCATGGAGAAAAATCGAAAAAATTTAATGGCACTGAGTTTTAGAGATGGTAGCAGAAAATGTTATTCTATCTTACAACTCTAAATTTGGTCCGATTTCTCCATGAAGAGGCTCCAGTACTTTGAGAGGATGAAAGTGATCGGCAAGTTGTTGTCGCTGTAGACACTTGGAAACATTCTGATTTTCTGTGCAGAAACTATATCCTCAATAGCCTTGACAACATGCTATATAATGTTTACAGCTCTCCGAAAGCAGTAAAATAATTGTGGGATTCTTTGGAAAAAAAATACAAGACAGAGGATGCCGGCACAAAGAAATTTGTTGTCGGTAAATTTCTGGACTTCGTTATGGTAGACTCCCAAACGGTAGTTTCTCAAGTTCAAAATTTTCAATTAATTTTGCATCATATTTATTTTGAAGGTATGTCTCTTTGCGAGTCTTTCTAAGTCGCTGCTTCAGTGGAAAAGTTACCACCGACTTGGAAAGATTTCAAAAATTATTTAAAATATAAACGCAATGAGATGATCATAGATGAATTGATTGTAAGACTAAGAATTGAAAAAAATAACCAAAAAGTTGAAAAGAGGAATAGTAAAAATTATATTGAGTCCAAGGCTAATGTGATTGAACAAGTGCACAAACCACATAACAAAAAGAGGAAGTTTACTGGAGATGGTCCTAAACAAGGTGACAACAATGGCAATAAAAAGTTCAAAGGTAACTGCTATAATTGTGGCAAGAACGGACATCGAGCTTTTGATTGCCGCCGCCCTGAGAATGATCGCGGAAGTACAAACAAGAAGACCACCAATCAAACTAATGTGACAGAACTTGATAACATCTCTGATAGGATAGATGACATCAATCTCTCTGTTGTAGTGTCTGAGGCTAATTTAGTTGGAAATCCCAAGGAATGGTGGGTTGACATTGGAGCAACTCGTCACATTTGTGCGGACAAGAAGATGTTTATTACTTACAATGAAGCTGCAAATGGTGAACAACTTTTCATGGAAAATTCTTCTACTTCTACTGTGGTTAGATAAAGAAAGGTGATCTTGAAGATGACATTAGCGAAGGAACTTACCCTCAACAACATACTGCATGCACTAAACATTCAGAAGAATTTAGTTTCTGATTCTTTGTTAAATAAAAATGGTTTTAGGCTTGTATTTGAGTCTGATAAATTTATATTAACAAAGAGTGGTATGTATGTTGGTAACGGATACATAAGTGATGGTCTCTTTAAGTTGAATGTAATGACGGTTATACCAAAACTTGCTATTAATAAGAATAATATATCTTTTACTTATATTCTTGAGTCAAATTTATTACATGGTAGATTAGGACATGTAAATTTTAATACTTTGCGTAGATTAATTGGTTTGGATTATATACCAAAATTTGAAATTGATCCTAATCACAAATGTGAGATTTGTGTAGAAGCGAAACTAACTAAGGCTCCGTTTAAATCGGTTGAAAGAAAAATCGAACCTCTAGAATTAATTCATACTGATATATGTGATCTTAAATTTGTTCAAACTAGAGGAGACAAAAAATTATTTCATAACATTTATCGATGATTGCACAATATATTGTTATGTATATTTACTTAGAAGTAAGGATAAAGTCTCAGAAATGTTTAAATTCTACAAAACTAAAGTTGAAAATCATCTTGGTAAAGGCATTAAAATGGTTGGAAGTGATAGGAGTGGTCAATATGATGTACCTTTAAATGAATTTTGTGCACAACATGACATTATTCACCAAACTACAGCACCCTATTCTCCACAACAAAATAGAATTGCTGAAAGTAAGAATAGAACCCTTAAAGAAATGATGAATGCCATGTTACTAAGTTCAAACTTACCGCTGAACTTGTGGGGGGAAGCAATATTGTCTGCTTATTATGTTCTTAACAAAATACTCCACAAGAAAACCAACCGCACTCCTTATGAATTATGGAAAGGTCGACCACCTTCCTGTAAATACTTAAAAGTGTAGGGATGTTTGCCAAAAGTTGAAGTTCCTATTCCAAAAAAGACAAAGATAGAACCAAAAACAATGGATTGTGTGTTTATTGGTTATGCTCAGAATAGTAGTGCATATCGGTTTCTGACTTATAAATCAGAAATACTTGATATAAATGTGAACACTATTATAGAGTCAAGGAATGTTGTGTTTTCTGAACACGTCTTTCCTTATAAGAAATGACGAGAATTAAGTTCACATAAAAGAACTTATAATTGTACACAAAGTCAAGAGACTAATAACAATCAAACACAAGAGACTAGTAATGGTCTCGACTAGTAGGATTTAACTAATGATGAACCAAGACGAAGTAAGAGAGCTAGAACATCAAAATCCTTTGGTCCAGATTTTTTGGCATACTTGTTAGAAAATAAACCTCAAAGCTTTAAGGAAGCAATGACAGGTCCTGAAGCACCTTTACGGAAAGAAGTTGTTAATAATGAAATTGAATCCATTATGCAAAATCATAGTTGGGAATTGGTAGATCTTCCACCCGATTCTAAACCTCTTGAATATAAATGGATATTCAAGAGAAAAATGAAAGCAGATGGTTCAATAGCCAAGTATAAAGTAAGACTTGTGGTAAAAGGTTATAGACAAAAGGAAGGTCTAGACTATTTTGACACATATTCCCTTGTGACAAGAATAATATCCATTCGCATGCTTATTGCTATAGCAGCGTTATATAATTTAGAAATACATCAAATGGATGTTAAAATAACTTTCTTAAACGGTGATCTAAATGAAGAGATCTATATGGAGCAACCCGAAGGGATTGTAGTGCCAGGGCAAGAAAAAAAAGTTTGTTGGCTTGTAAAATCTCTTTATGGATTAAAACAAGCTCCTAAACAATGTCATAAAAAATTTGATCATACTGTGCTTACTAATAGGTTTAAGATAAACGAATGTGACAAGTGTGTCTATGTTAAAAACACTAACCAATGATATGTCATAGTTTGTCTTTATGTGGATGACATGCTTATCATTGGAAGCAGTCAAAATATGATCAAATCAACTAAGCAAATGCTGAATAGAAGATTTGATATGAAAGATATGGAGGTCACAAATGTTATATTAGGAATGAAAATTCCTAAAACATCTGATGGGTATGCATTATCTCAATTTCATTATATTGAGAAAATTCTTGGCATATTTATCAAGGATGATATGAATGTAGCTAGAGCACCTGTAGATATCAGTTTTCATTTATCGAAAAATAAAGGTGATGCGGTGTCTCAGTTAAAATACTCTCAAATCATTAGAAGCCTAATGTACCTGATGAATTGTACTCATCCTGATATAGCTTATGCTGTCAGTAAATTGAGTAAGTACACTAGTAATCCTGGAGAAGACCAATGGAAAGTGATTATTCGGATTCTCAGATATCTATGATTTACCCGTGATCATGGTTTGAACTTTACTCGATATCCTACAGTACTAGAAGGTTATTGTGATGTCAATTGGATATCAGATACTAAAGATTTAAAATCCACTAGTGGATATGCCTTTACTCTGGGAGGCGCTGTTGTTTCTTGGAAATCCATGAAACAAACATGCATCGCACGATCCACAATGGAATCTGAGTTCATTACTTTAGACAAAGCAGGAGAAGAAGCAGAATGGCTTCGCCACTTCTTAGAAGACATTCCAATGTGGCCTAAACCTATGCCAGCTATTTGTATTCATTATGATAGTCAATCTGCAATAGACAGGGCAGAAAATCATATGTATAATGGTAAGTCACGACATATTCGTCGTCGACATAATACTGTAAGGCAATTGCTCTCAAATGGAACAATCTCAATAGATTATATAAAATATAAAGAGAATATTGTGGATCCATTAACAAAATGTTTGACTAAAGAGCAAGTGTATAGTTCATCAAAGGGAATGTGATTAAAACCTATTACATAAGCGTCATCATAATGATAACCCTACTTATATGACTGAAAATCCCAAGATCTAAGTTCAAAAGGACAACTAAGTTATGTGTGGCTCACTAGAAATTACCAAGGGATTAAAATTCCCTACCCATTCCTATGGTGAGAGTGATATTTGCAACATGTGTTGTATGTAGGGGCTTAAGGATAAACTTTGCTTTTAATGATTACTTATATCTTGATTTAGGCATAAAAATCAAGACGAGTATAAGAGATACTCACAATAAGAATCACCTATATGAGTGTCGAACTAGGGTCAATTCTATGAGAATAAAGAGGCTAAATTTTCTAGAAGCACTCATGAACAACCAGGAGCGTTCAAGGCCAAAATGAACACAATCGTGAGAACCACGATGTGTTAGAAGATATTTTGTGTGAAATCTATTGTCATGGCTTACACAAATGGCTGAACAATTGAAGACATCCTGTCCATTGGTTAGCTAGTAAGTCCGATAGGTTATCACTAGGGAAGATTCAAGGCCGAAAGCTACCTATCCTGATGCAAGATATTTTCGATTTATACCCTTTCGACAAATTCTGCATATTGTTGCATTTCCGTTGTCATCAAATTCCATTCATATGGGGGATTGTTAGAAATGGTTTTGAAAAATCAAATTTTTCCTAAACTTTAGTCAAATTTTTAGGTGGGGCCCATATGCCAAATTTGGCGAGTCTAAATGGTAACGCGTTCTATGCCGCATTGTGATTCACGTAGTATATTTGGTTACTCAAAACCATTATCAGGTGAATGGGAAATTGAAGCCAAAGTGAGCTCAATGGAAATAGAGTTTTGGTGAAAATTTCTTAAAGGTTTGAATAAAGGCTTGTCCTACATTGGTTTAATGGGCAAATTTTTGTGGGTTTATAAGGCGTAGGTTTGTAACTTGGGGAGGGCCTCAAGGGGCACCCCAAGTTTGTAAAAGGAAGAGGTTATGGGCAAATTAGGCTAAACCTATTGGACCCAAAAATAAACACGCATGCGCGTGCCGCCGCCGCCGCCGCCTGTCCGGTCGGTCGGGTGGGTTGGGCTTGGGGGCGAGGGCGGGGGCGGGTGCGTGGTGTGAGGTTGGGCTGGGCTTGTCCGACCTAATATCTATCTTTTTGGCCCAAAAATATTTGAATTTTATTTTATTTTTTGGTAAAATAAAATCTGTCCAAAGTTTTAATTTCAAATTTTGATGGGAAAAATTCAAATTTGGTTTTCACTTCTTCCGAATTTCTATACAGATTCAAATCTGTTCAATACAATTTTTTATCTGTTCAAAATTTAAAGCCCAACAGGTTCCTATATGTTCTATAACCGAACAGATTTAGCAAATTCAAACCGAATAGGTTTGATTCAAAACCAAACAGGTCTTGTATCTATTCATTCAAATCTGTACAGCCACAAAATCATCTATAAATACGACAAGTCCTTATTTGGATTTTTCATTCAAAAATTTTGTTCTTCTCTACTGCTTCAATCTCCGCATTTTGCTGCATTAATTTTATGTAAGAAAGAGTGTATACACAAAGTGTGTTTGTTGTGCGAATAATTTGTAGTGCTGCAATTATTCGTTGTTGATCATTTTATCTTGGGAGATAGACGTCTGTATTCTAAAAGCACCAAGGAAAGGACGAATCTGTCTTAAGGATACAGTGTTAAACACTGGACTTGATCAGAATTTTGTTCAATAAATACATAAGGTTGGTATTTAATTTACTTTCAATTTATTTATGTATATCAGATTTTGATTTTGTTTTGTAACAAAATAAAAATCAGTTTTTATTTTATTTTATCTTTTATATTGGTTTGATTCTTATAATCAAACAATCTCTCTCTTTTCCTTTATTTCTTTTGTATTTCGTTTATTGTTAAATACACAAACATATATTTTTTTTTTTAAATACAGTGAAGATTGTTCAACATAAACCTCTTCAAACATTTACAATGCCTTGTAAGGCAAATTCACTATCTTTGCTGTTGAAGGGATTGTGTATAGAAAGGTAGTAATGGCTGTTTTGGACAGCCATGAAATGGATGCCTTGGATGGGAAGGGCTACATGGAAAAGATGTAGTGGCTGTGTGGCGAAATAATGCCTCGTAGTGGCTATGTAGAGAATATGTAGTGCCATTAGGAGTGGATGGGTGGCCCAATTTAAGAGGGAAAAACTTATGGCTGCAATTGCCATAAGAAAATTGAAGAAAAAAATAAAGATAAATTTGACTTTTTGTCAAAATTATTATTGGAGTTAAATTTACAATTCACTCCAAAATACAAGGAGATAATGTATAAATTTTTAAACTTGAAGGGCTTAATGTATTTTTGAACTAAATTAAAGGGGATAAAATGTAATTAATCAGGAAAAAATGGAGAAATAAAGAAATCGAAAGGAGTTTATCCCAAAATGATTTGGTTGGTCAAAATTCATTCGGTTTTGTGTAACTAATCCACAACTGCACGTGTACAGCGTACGGTCTCATCTTGCGGCTGTCACGGTCTGGTTTGTTCAAGACAAATCTCCGCAATAGGGTCCGTCAGATTCATTCACACATTCTTGTGGAGTTTTTTTATGTAAATTTTGTTGTGGACCCACTCAAATCAACTTCGTCTATTCCGCATCCTTTATTTATTATTTATTTTCATGGGGAAGTCTTAAAAAGTTAGTGACCTACCAAGACAAAAAAAAAAACAAAAAAAAAACGAATACATGCAATAAATTTTGTTATCAAAATGTAGATAACTTTTGATCAGTTAGACCATCTTTAATTCTTATTTAGCTATTTTATAAAATTTAAATTTTTTTTGACTTTAACGGCATTATCAAACTCATATTAAATAAAAGTAAAATTAAAAATTTTATTAAATTAAAAGAGTATTTAATATTTTAACAAATTTTAGAGGGGATCGTTGATCGACCACATGGTAAATGATTGGATTTGGAAAGATTTTCGGAAAATTTACTCTAGACCAGACAACCTATCAGATGAGCAGTAGGATTTAATGACACAATTAAAGTGCATCATATTAGATCAAATTTTTATTTAAATTTGATGAAATATTTGAGTAAGCGTTGGAGATGCTCTTACTAATACATTTATATGATATTAAAAATGAGTTAATTACCTAAAAGCCGTACTTACAAATGTTATGGTAATTTAGGTCCTATTTAAGATTTTTTAAACCAATAAGTCCTATTTAGTAAAACTAGTTTTTCCCAATTTTAAAAATTAAGAACATTATAAATTTTGTATACTAATGTTCCAGACAATTGTTTCACTAACTGATGAAAAAAAGACAAAACATGAGATTAAATATTTTTTTTCCCTTCTACTTATTGGGTTGATTCAACTATTTAATAAAATCGAAAATATTATCAGTTTTTTTCAGTTTTACAACTGAGAATATTATCAGTTTTTTCATTTTTAACGTTTATTTATTTTTTTCAGTTTTGCACATCAATGTTCCATCATCATCCTCCTTTATAGACACAAAATTTGCTATTTTACACAAAAAAATAATTCAATTTTTTCAATTTTTTCAAAAAAAAAAATGATTTTGGTTTTCAGAAAATTCTACTTTTTTTTCGTAATTTTTTTTTCAATGAATTTTTTTAATATTTTAAGCATTTTTTTTTCATTTTTAGACACACCCAACATACATACACTTAAAAAAGTATAATATTTGTGAAAAAAAATCTTTAAAAAAATCACTAAATTCCAAAAATATATAAAAAAATACAAAAATTCAGTCTATTTTTTGTATTTTTACATATTTATTAATTTTTTAAAATATTTTTTCCACAAATAAGGTGCATCTAAAATTTTTTTAAAAATTGTTTGAAATTTTAAAAATATTCACTAAAAATAAAAAACAAAAAACAAAAAATTCTGTTTTCAGAAAACTAAAACCAGACACATTGATTGGTCTTTTATTTTTTTTTTAGTTTTTTCAATTTGAAAGTTGATATTTTAAAATTTTGAAAATCAAAATAAATGTCAAATCATTATATTCTTTTATAGATAATCATAAATGATGAACAATCATTGTTTCAAGGGCAATTCTGGCTATTAAAAATTTAATGGGACTTAAAGGTTTAAAAAATCTTAATTAAGACTTAATTATGGGTAATGCACCAATAAATCCCAAAATAGAATCTTTTGCACTATTTAGTCCTATGTTTAATCTTATGAACCGATAAGTCCCATTTGGTAGGTAAGGACAGTTTTAGATAGGGGTGGGCGCGGGTCGGTTGCGGCCACGGAACCTCCAATCCGCCATCCATCCGCCAGATTGATGGATTGGAGAAAATCAATCAGTATCCGTCCGCCAATCCGGCGGATGTGGATTGAGCAATTTGGCGGATGGATGCAAATCGGTTTGGCGGTTTAAAATTTTATAAATTTTCAATATAATTCAACTTGTGCACTTCCTCAAAAAAAGAAGAAGAAAGTATTACAATTAATGACTTAAAAAAATATTACAATCACTGCATGTCTCATTCGAAGTAAGAAACTTTGAAACTTTATAATATCACAATCACTACATGTCTCATCCACATACTACAATCACAGCATGTCTAATCCACATAAAGTATTACAATCTGTGATTCTTAAAATATAAAAACAATTCAAACCACCAAAACCATGAACAGAGCAGCAGTAAAGATTGTATGTCTCTGTATTATTACATCTATATCTGTTTTTGAAAACAAAAATCAACCAGCATATATCATATTTTCTATTTATTATTTTTAGAGATAGATTTAAAAACCAAAAAATATATTCAAGTTGAAAACTTTTTTTCAACAGAATATTTAAATCCTTTTTTAATTGAAAACACAAACAGAATATTTAAACAAATTGAAAACACAAAGTCTTATAAATTATTAGGGGTGCTCGCGGTTTGGCGGTTCGGTTACGGCCAAAAGAATCTCAAATCCCCCATCCGTCTGCCAGATTGGCAGATT
Organism: Camellia sinensis; assembly: GCF_055761805.1. Taxonomy (NCBI): domain Eukaryota; kingdom Viridiplantae; phylum Streptophyta; class Magnoliopsida; order Ericales; family Theaceae; genus Camellia; species Camellia sinensis. The sequence continues at coordinate 241,062,261 of NC_138961.1, read as the reverse complement.
GGAGAAAATCAATCCGCAACCGTCCGCTCGTCATCACGCATCCGTTCAAAATGCGGCAGATTGATTCGGTTCGGTCAGTTTTGGCGGATCGGTATATCCACTGCTCACCCCTAATTTTGGACATGATGTTAGCGTTTGTTGCCTCATTTGTTCTGGGGTAATATTGGGATTGTGCAATGTTAAATTGACAAATGTATCCAAAAAATGTGCTATAGCTTTTTTTGTTTTTTCCTCCTATGCGATCTTCATGGAAGAGATGAACACGGTAACATTTAGAATGGCAATGTAAATCCGGTGAGGATTGGTGTGTGTGCTAATTTTTTTAAGTTGTAATGTTGAACCCGTATTCGTTGTTTCCAATTCGAACGTTGTTTCCACTCCCAACATTCATTTGGCCATAGGTACACAACAACAAAATTGGACCTCATACCTGCAAAACAAAAACAAAAAAACAAACAGGGCTTCCCTCCCCCCCTTCACCTCCCAGATCCTCCATTAAAGAATAAATGAAACAAAAACACAATACACCACAACACGCCAACATCCCACAAAATCATCAACCCAAAAACCCCCACCAAAAAATAGCCACTCTTGTTAAACACAACAACCCAGACTAATGTCAGAAATCGCCTCCGATCACCGCCGGTACTAAAAAACCACAGCAAAACCACAGACTTTCAGACAGTAAGACACGATTTTCATGTTGCAAGAAACCCACATCAACAAATGAAATTTCCTACACCGTAAATCACTATAAAAAACACAGAGAAAAGTGACAATGTAAAAACGTTACCCCCTCCTCTCCTAAACACACATCCAACACATCAACAAAGTAGAATTCACCGTAATTCCACCAAAAGGGTAAATAGGTAAACCCTCACTAGAACAAATCAAAAGGAAATATTCCTTACTAGCTAAATAGGACCAAATGGTTTATAAGAAAAAACACAACTTTAAATGGAGCAACATTCCCTCAATTGGAATTTACTGGTAATTTTTCCTTTTTACTAGATAACTTCATTAATTATGTCCTTATAACTAAGCAAAACAATTCTTCGATCTAATATCATGCACCCCTTAAAATAGATTTCTCAACAACTTTTTTTAAAATGTATTTCTATAAGTAATTTCATTTTTTAAACAAATTGAAAATTTAATCATATCACGAATTGATTAGATGAATGTTTTCTAAATATTATTAATTGGTCTAAAATTCTCTCTGTCTCTCTCTCGCAGTTCTTTAATTATTATTATTATTATTTTTTTTTTGTGACTGTCACTAGAAAATATAAGATGGTGGAAAACTTTAAGGTTGGTAAATGTCATCTTCTCTCGTACATCGTTGATTGTGAGCACTTTGATGAAGATTTGAGTAATCATTGAAATTAATATTTTTCTTTTGATTCTTTAGTAATTCTTTTGATTCTTTAGTTTATGAATTATGTTATATATACTAATTAATATATTAACTAGTATACTAACAGATAATGTGATATAATTTTAGAGGTTTTGGATATTTATAATTTGTATAATAAGGGGAGTTAGTGATAATTACATAACACTAGTTGATATATTAGTATGTACAATAATTGATGCGTGTAGTATCACCCGTTAGTTTATAAGTTAGAATATGGGGTTAAGGGAAAAAAATAGTAAAAGGATCATTAATGATCTATTAAAAAAATATTTTGATGCACGTTTCTAATTTAAAATGAAGTTGAACTAATATAATAAGCATGATATGAAGGTGCCAACCATGAAAAAACTATTCAATGAGGTAAGCACAAGAGACCCAAAAAATAATTAATACACTCTAAACTAATCTCACAATCCTACCAAAAACAATCACTAATGTTAGTTGTGCCCACACTTTGACAGGTACTAATAATCAAAGACAATTCATGGGCACTTGAAACTTTCAAAAAAAATTATTAAAAAAAATAACTAAAAAATGTTCTAAAAATGGAAGGAGTCATTGTCGTGTCTTTATGGGCACAACAAGCTACTGGGAGGGTGGGTAGATTTATTTTGGGCTTATTTTTATAATCTAAACTGTTTATTTTAAAGGACTTGTCGAGTAAAATATTTATGAAAAAAAAATTAGATTGATTAGATATCTGTTGTCACATGACTAGATCACATTTATTTTTTAAAAAACGAATGGCAAACATGATTTTGATAATTGACCAATCAATTTTTTAAAAGAATTAATACCTGATAATGTGGCTATTAATGTTCAACTTAATTTTTTACATAAATAATTTACTTGATAAATTTTACAGGTAAACAATTTAAATCATTAAAATAGAATCGGAATGAATCTGCCTAAGGCCTCACAACAACCTGTTAGAAATGGTTTTGGAAAAATCAATTTTTTTCCTCAACTGTGGAAAAAAATTTGTCTTTTCCTCAACTTTGGTATAATTTTTAGGTGGGACCCATGCGCCAAAGTTGGCGGATCTAAGTGGTAATGCATTCTATGTCGTATTGTGATTTATGTAGTATATTTGGTTGCTCAAAATCATTATCGGGTAAATAAAAAATTGAAACCAAAGTGAGCTCCATAGAAATGGAGTTTTTGGTGGAAATTCCTTAAAGGTTTGAATTAAAGGCTTATCTCACATTGATTTGGTGGAAAAACTTTTTATGGGTTTATAAGGCTTGAGTTTGTAACTTGTGGAGGGCCCCAAGGGGCACCTCAAGTTTGTAGAAATGAGAGATTATGGACTAAACCCATTGGACCCAAAAATAAATATAGTCGTCGCCGCTTATCTTTTTGGATCAAAAACATTTTAGATTTTTAATTTTCTAAAATTAAATTCTTACCTCTTTTTTTTTAAATTTAAATTTTGAAAATAATTCCAAAATGGTGTCCAGATTATTCCTACACCCAAACAGGTCCATATCGGTCCAATATAAACCGAACAGATTCAATTATCTGTTCAAAATTCAAATCGAACAGGTTGTATATGTTCAAACAGTGTCGAACAGGTATTATATCTATTCAAACAGGCTTGCTACCTGTTGGATTCAAACCGAACAGCAACCAAGTCATCTAGAAATAGGCAAGCTCTCATTTGATTTTTTCACTGAATTTTCATCTTAATTCTGTTGTTGTTCTCTTTGTATTTTGCTGCATTATTTTCCTTGTGAGAAAGAGTGTAAACACTAAGTGTGTTCGTTGTGTGAATAGTTTGTAGTGCTGTTACTATTCACGGTTGATAATTTTATCCTGAGAGATAGACGTCCACAATCTGAAAGTACCGTAGAGAAGACGAATCTGTCTTAAGGACACAGTATTAGACACTAGACTTGATCAAAAATTTTGTTCGAGAAATTAATAAGATAAGTAATTAATTTAATTTCAATTTTAATTATTTTTTCTTTTTCAGATTCTGATTTTGTTTTAGTAACAAATCAGAATTTGTTTTTATTTATTTATTTTTATATACTGTTTTGATTTTTGTAATTAAACAGGCTCTCTTCTCTTTAATCCATTCTTCGAATACAATGAAAATTGCCGAACACAACCTATTGTGCCTTATGGGTACAACACGACAAGAACCCTCTCATGTGAAAAAATACGGATCATATTCATTCACCCACGTCACATTAAAGTTTGAATTCATGTTAAACCTCCAAATGCAAATCCTAAGTAGCAGAAACAAATTTCAGACTTCATAATCATGCAAGCAAACATGTCTGTTGAAAAAAATATAGAGAGAGATTAACAATTTAGATGTTTAAATTTGTAGAGAATAAATGAGTGAGGTCTATATAATCATGTGTAACAAATCAAAAAATAATATTGTTTATACTATATTATTGTGGGTCAATTTGATTTTTTTTTTTTCTTTTTTTTTAAAGATCTCAAACATTTTTAGTTGAAAAATATGAGATAGGCTGTGACAATTTGTTTTTACATATAATTGTAGTAAGTTGGGAGAGGTCTTTCACTTTGGATTCAAAGGAAGTCAGGTAAGTGTATCTATATTGTAGTTAGTTAATCTACCTCTCATCTGTCGCACCGTGTTTCTTCTGATTGTATTTTTGTCTTCCATATTTGGTGCTCTATTCACTATTTAGTAGTCTCCTTGACAGATCAGGGTCAACTTCAAGAGGTTGGTTTAGTGGCTTGAGATTTAAGACTTATATGTTCCTTTTAGGTCTCAAGTACAATTCTTTCAATTAATATAAATTCCTTGAAAGAAATCTAAATGAAACTTGCTTCGAAGGCTTATTCAGATTATACTCAGTCCGAAACGGTCGATAAAAAATATAAATAATAAAAATTAGCTGTTGATTATATGATTTTTTTTTTAATTTTCTTTAATAGCTAATGTCTTTATCAGAGTGGGCCAAACAGAATATGTGAAGCTTATGCTTGCATATACGTTCAAATGCTCTCAACATCATTGTTTTGGCCAATACACACCTATATAATATAATATAATATATAGTTCATAAAATCAAAGTGCATCTGAACTTCTAACAAAGATATTCCCCAAGAAACAAAAGATCTCCAAGACAGAGAAAATGCCTGTAAACACAAAGCTTATGTCAGTATCTGAAAATTTTGAAGTTTTCTGATATTTCTAAATTATTATTTGCACAATTAAAATAAAATAAAATAAGGGAAAACATACAAAAATAAAAATAAAGCAAAATAAATTCTGAGCATCACATTTGTCACTATGTTTTGAATTTTTTTTTTTTTCATTATTACATTTTAATTTGGGTAATTCTCGTTCTATTTATAATACATGTGAAAATAATTTAATAAATAATAATTCACAGGCCACATTCAACCAAATTTCCTATTGTATGTTAAAAAAAACATAATGGTAAGAAGTTTATGTAAGATTAACTTAACAATGGTTAAATGATCGGAATTCCCGTGAGGATATTTATCACGCAAGATGGAATCAACAATCTGGAAGCAAAAGTTATTCAATGGTTCTAAAAACTTGTATATGAAGAACACATCCTGCCATTGCCTTTATAAACACAATGGCAACCATTGTCAAAAGTTACAACCTTTGAATACAATGTATCCATTGTGTTCAAATTTAAATACTTAACTTACCAGATTGTTCCATTTCCTTGCGGGAAGGAATACACTAGCCATTGGATTTTAATCAAGTATGCAGAGACACACCACATTATGGTGTGGTCACACTTAATCTAACATCTCCCACTTGATCACATCATAATGAGGTGATAAACCTAAGTTTGGCATGTTTACCTTGGTACCAAAATTTTCCCTCATGCCAACTTTCATCTATGAAATTACCTCATAGATCGACGTCTGATCGTGACTTGGCCATACGTGCGCACGTTTTTGCCACCAATCTGACTGCACCCGTACGAATGTGTTCTCCCACAGACAACACACTCCAAATGACTTCAATTCACTATATTTCAAATGAACGGCATCAATTTTCAGTGCTGGGTTCATAGTCCATACCCAATCACCATTGACGACTTCAGCCGCATACATTTTTCATGTGTCGACCTGCACTGAAATTATTGTTAAGTACTTCCTTTAAGACTCATTCTTGAAGGTTTTCCTTAACATACCTTATCAATGACTTTTTGCTGATCAAGTAGACAATATCATCTAGTAGCACGTTGCATATTATGAACTTTACATCTCATGCTAATTATGATATCCGTACCTTGTCAGTTCCTCTATCTTGTTACCTGACCAAACACATATTTTTATGCAAGATAGAGTCGCAAAACATCGGTTATCTAGGCATCCCTAGAGTCATCCGACTATGCTCTTATATAAGTAGCTAAACCACCTAGTTAGGCATTTTTCAATCGCAAATTAGCTACATGTTCTCTGAATTTTCCCAGAGACAACTCTTTGGTCATAGGGTCAGTCACCATCTCTTCTAAGGGTATATAATTGACTTTAATTTCACCTCTCTCCACTATGTCCTAAATGTAGTGGTAACTTACATCAATATGTTTTCCCTTAGAACCATTTGCTCCACTTTTTATTAATGAGATGGCGGACTGATTGTCACAAAACATATTGATCGGTTTGGCAGGTATACCTAATTGTAAACTGTCAACAAATCATTTTATCTAGACCGCATTACTTACGACTGTGCTGCAAGCTATGTATTTAGCTTCCATAGTGTATCTTGCAACACAACTATGTTTCTTACTTAACCAAGAAACTGTTGTTCCACCAAACAAGAACACATGACCACTAGTAGATTTTCTATCATCTACATCTCCTGCAAAATCTACGTCAGTGTATCCTTTTATGTCTAAATCACACAAACCAAAACATAACTTCAAATTTTTAGTGCCTTTTAAATATCTGAATATTCTTTTGACTGCTTACCAATGTTTCTTACCTGGATTGGATTGAAACCTACTTACCAATCCGACTGCATGACAGATGTCAGGTCTTGTGCTTGTCATAGCATACATTAGGCTGCCTACTGCCTGAGCATACAGGACATTTCTCATTTCCTCAATGTCAGACTTAGTTTGAGGACTCATACTTTTACTAAGACTTTATCCCTTGCAAACAAGTGTGCTTAAAGAATTACAGTTATCCATATTAAATCTTTTGAGCACTTTGTTTAGATATTTCTCTTGATCTAGATATAATAATTTTGAATTTCTATCTCTTGAAATTCTAATTCCTAGAACATAGGTTGCAAGACCCATGTCTTTCATTTCAAATCTAGATGCCAAGAAAGTTTTGGTTTTTATAATCATATCTGAACAATTTCCTGCTAACAATATGTCATCCACGTATAAAGACAATATTGCTAATTTATCATCATTTTTCCAGATATAAACACAGTGATCTAATGGACTCACAACATAGCCCATTTCTAAAATGGCTTGGTGGAATTTCAAGTACCATTGTCTTGAAGATTGTTTAAGTCCATATAGAGATTTCTTCAACTTGTAGACTTTATCCTCATTGCCTTGATTCTGGAAACCATCAGGTTGCATCATATAAATTTTCTCTTTTAATTCTCCATTGAGAAAAGCTGTTTTAACATCTAATTGATGCAATTTCAAATCCATCCTGGCTACTACCGCCATTAGAATCCTTATTGAGGCAAATTTTGCAACATGAGATTATGTATCTACAAAGTCTATTCCAAGTTGTTGAGTGAAACCCTTGGCTACTATTCTGGCCTTGTATTTCTCCAAACTTCCATCTACTTTGAATTTCTTTCTAAGAACCCATTTGCAACCAATGGCTTTTCTTCCATTTGGGAGATCAGTTAATTCCCAAACATCATTTTTCTTGATCGAGTCAAGTTCTTCATTCATTGCCTCAAGCCATTGTGTAGCATCATTGCTACTCATTGCTTCATTATAACTAGTAGGATCATCTACTAAGTTATTAAGTTCTTCAACTTGAAAAACATAATGATCTTTCAAAAACGTAGATGGGCGTCTTGCTCTCTTACTCCCACTTATCTCAGGATTCGAAGCAGGTAAAACATCATCATGTAATGTGCATTTCCTCCCAATTTTAGATGGTTCTGGGAGAATATGTGGATAGTGTGACAAAGAAGGAATAGAAGAATCCTGAGATACTTCAGAGAACAATTCAATTTGTTCAAGAGGAGTAACAAGATCAGTGGATTCTAGAAAAATAGCATCTCTACTTTCTATTAATCCACATTCTGGGTGATAAAAATGATAACCACTCCCATTTTCAACATAACCAATAAACTTGCATTCCCAAGTTTTGTTTCCCAATTTATCCCTTAAAGGTTTGGGAATAAGTACATGTGCTTTACATCCCCAAACTTTGAGATTGTGAGTATTAGGTTTAGTACCATGCCAACATTCGTAAGGAGTTAGAGGTTTGGATTTTGTTTCGACTCGATTTAAAATGTATACAGCGGTAGACAAACTTTCTCCCCAAAAATGAATAGGAAGATCAGCATGAGCCATCATAGACCTAGTCATTTCCATGAGAGTACGATTTCATCTTTCGGCAACCCCATTTTGTTGTGGTGTGTATGGCATTGTAAACAAATGTTTTATGCCATTATCCTTGCAGAAAGAATCCATAGCTTCATATTCGCCACCTCTATCATTATTCAAATGTTTAATGGACCGACCAAGTTGCTTTTCTACCTCTAATTTATATTCCTTAAACTTGTCAATTGCGTTTGATTTGTGTTTAAGAAGGTAGATATGTCCATATCTGGAATAATCATCAGTGAAAGTAATAAAGTATTCCATACCTCGATGAGTTTTAGTTCTTAAAGGGCCACAAATGTCCGAATGAATTATTTCAAGTAATTCCAACGATTTTCAATGTTTGAAAAATGGCTTGCTAGTAATTTCGCCTTTGATACGTGGTTCACATATATCAAAATCATCATAACATACTTTAGGCAATAAGCCACTTTTAACCATTCAAGACATTTTATTTTTATTAATGTGACATAACCTTAAATGCCACAAATAAGAACTATTACTAGTAGAAACATGCAAATAATCAGAAATACAGACTTTATTATCAATAGGAAGAGAGTACGTGTCATTTACTCGTACACCTTTCACTAATGCACTTCCTTTCTTAATCAATACTATGTTAAATCTAAAAGTAACCTCAAAATCGTTTTGAGTTAACACCGTAACTGAAAATAAATTTCACCAAATGTTGGGTACATAAAGCACATCATGAAGCACATCATGAAGCACAATAGAAGTTCCATTAATAGAGAGCTGACAGTTGCCGATACCTAAAACATCACTATAGGAGTTGTTGCCCATGTATATCCTGTGTTCACCAATCTGTTTATCAGTAAATTCTACAAAAATGTCCTTGTTTTGCACAATATGTCTAGTTGCAGCAGAATCAATCCACCATGAATTTGATGAAGGTTCAAGCACTATTGCTTCAGAAACTATCATAGCAACAGGATTATGATCCTTTTTCTACTTCTTTTGAGGACAAGTGGCTTTGATATGACCTTTTTTACCGCACTTGTAATATGGGCCTATCTGATGCTTGTGATGTTGTTGTTTTTGCCATTCTTGCGGTTTCTTCCATTATTTCTGAAATCCCTTCTTCCATTTTTTCTTGAAAGAAGTCGTCTTTTTCTTGTTGAATGTTGTGTGGGTATTATTATGTGGTTATGGTGAAGATTGTGTCATCAACAAGTTAGAAGACAATCATTCTTTACGCCTGTGCTTCATTCTTTCTTCTTCCAAAACTAAGAGTACAAGCAATGTTACCATTGAAATCTCTCGTCCGCTATAAGTTAGAGATGTGATAACATGATCCCAAGACAATGGAAGACTATTAAGTATGGTAGTTACTTGCATCTTGTCCGGCAAAGAGTGACCAGCGTTGAATTATTCTTTAGCAATTAATTCCATTTGATTGACATGATCACCAACACTATCATTATCATTCATACGAGTGTTATTATATTTGTCCAAGAGCAATTGAATTTGAGTATCCGATCAAACGCCATACTTACTTTCTAGTGCTTCCATTAGTTGTCTTGCAATTTCATGTTCTTCAAAAAGCGGAATAATGTTATCTTTCGTATTATGTAACATAGTTGCCTTTGCCGTTGCATCATCTTCTATCCATTTATTTTGGAACCAACTAGAATCATCATTTGGTTTAGAAGTGGATAAAGTATGCAATGTTTTCTCATGTGTAAGAAGATAAAAAATGTAGTGTTTCCATGCTCGGAAATTACTTCCATTAAGCACATCGATTCTTGAAGAATCCATGGTATTTTTAATAGCCATATTAAAAACAAAATGTGTTACTATGAAAATTCAAATGTGAATATTACAATATTAAAATAAAAAATAAAAATAAGCAAAATTAAAAACAACAACAGGTCTTAATAAGGATAAGCCTCGTAGTTGTTGAATCGGCCCTTGTGATGAAGATGATGTGAAGGAATAGAACAGTTCTGTTGCCTTGGGTAAGAAGAATGATAAAAACCTAATGGCCTTTTAATCCCAACACTTTGCTTATAAGTATTGTAATAATAGTTACGAGCCCAAGAAACACAATGGTGTCTTTTAAACAATGTTTCTTTGAATGTTTTCCTTAGTAACACCCTTGGATAGCCTCCTCCTCGAATTTTTTCTTTTGAAGATGTGGTACAAGTACCCACAGAAAAATTCTGGAAATTCTGGCTTTTGAATGACTGAAAACGGCCTTGAAATGAGCGAGGACGAGCCAAAAAACCCCTTGAACCAAGCTGCTGTCGGTTCAAGGTTTGGGTGGAACCAGCTTGAACCGGCTTGGGTGGAATCGGCTTGGACCACTGGTCAACGCACGGGTCAACGTGCGGATCTGGGCGCGGACCTAGGCTGGAACGTAGAGCAGCGCCCTGGGCAATCGGGCGCTAGTCGTGCAGGACTAGGCTGGCACGTGAGTCTGCGCGCTGGGCTGGTTGGGTCGCGGACCTGGGTTGGCCTGCGCGCTGGGCTAGCTGCGTCGCTGGCTTGGGTTGTGATGCTGGACTGGGCTGCGCTTGGATATGGGTTGCACCTAGGCTTATGGGCAGTGCCTAATTCTGGGCTATGCCTGGGTTTATGGGCTGAAGAAAATCCTTTTTAATTTTAAAACCCAATGGTATAGATTTCCTTGCAGTAAACTTTATTTTGGGCCCTCTTTTTAATTTTGAATACAGCCCAAACCTCTTAGTTTGCAAAACAGAGTCATCTTCTTCGCACTGTATATTCCGGTCGTCTTCTCCGGTGATAGGAGTCGGCAACCACACACTGAAATTTGAACTTTAAGGATCAAATTTTCACCGTTTTTCACAATGAATATTACCATTGTGATCAAAATTCTGTGATGAACAAAATGGTGCCAATTTGGAGACCCAATTAGAACCGAAAAATATTTTATAAAATTGGTTCCAACGGTACAATTTGGCTTCACTTTCGGTAAGGGTGTTCGCGGATCGGTTTTATGCAGTTTGCGGTTCGGTTTTGACCTGCCCGCATCTATACGGTTTGGGGAAAAGTAAACCCACAACCGCTAGCAGTGCGGTTTACAGTTTGTGCGGATAGGATTTGCAAATGTGAGGGCAGTTGCGGGAGGTTTGCGATTTACACTTTTTTTCTTTAAAAATTAATTTTTGAGTTTTTTTTTCCCATCGAATTTAGGCATCAGATTCATTTTATATATTTGTGATCATCTAACAACAATTTTCTGATGAGTTTACAGATAAAAATTGAATATCAATTCATTAAATGAAAGTACTCAAAACAAAGAGACCCTACACTAGCATTTTTGCCATGAAAAAAATGTATATCAATGCATTAAAAAATGTATATCAATGCATTAAAGGTTGTACTCAATTAGAATTGTCAGTTCAGTAATCAATAATCAAACTAGAAGTTCCATCGACAACCAGAAGAAAAATTTTATTAGGAAAAAGTGAATAAGTCACCAATGAAAATCATATAAGAAACCAAGTTTAGGACTTGATAATTTTATGGCATTAAGAAAGTTGAGAAATACTTAAAAATAAGGATTCTAGTGTTATAAAGAATATAATGGTGCTCCTGTTAAAATTGCAAAGTTGGTATATAAAAAAATAATAATAATAATAATTAAAGTGCGGGCGGTTTTTGCGGGTTGCGGGTTTAACCCGCGACCCGCCCGCAATCCGCAAATTTGTCATATTTTAAATCGCACCCGCCCGCATTATATTTGCGAAACCGCCCATTTATATGCGGGTTGGGAAGTTTGAGCGGTTCGGATAAACCGTTGCCCACCCCTAACTTTCATCAAAGTTCGGAACAATAGCACCACCAACAATTATTTTCTTTGGATAGTTTTCTGGGAAAACAACAAGTTGGTGATGATTAAATAAACAAATGGAATTCACCAATGCCGAAGATTGACGATCAATAATTTTTTGAATTTTCGATAAAAAGAGTTCGGAAACTTTTCTTTCTTCCGGACTATATTTCAACATTTGCGATAATGTGTAAACCTGCTCTGATACCACTGTAAGATTAACTTAATAATGGCTAAATGATCGGAATTCCCGTGAGGGTATTTATCACGCAAGATGGAATCAGCAATCCGGAAGCAAAGCTTATTCAATGGTTCTAAAAACTTGTATATGATGAACACATCCTGCCATTGCTTTTATAAACACAATGGCAACCATTACCAAAAGTCACAACCTTCGAATACAAAAACTAACAACCACAATTGTCATGAAACAATATATCCATTGTGTTCAAATTCAAATACTTAACTTACCAGATTGTTCCATTTCCTTGCGGGAAGGAATACACTAGCCATTGGATTTTAATCAAGTATGCAGAGACACACCACATTATGGTGTGGTCACACTTAGTCTAACAGTTTAAACAATGATAAAATCCATTCGATAATAAATATTATTTGTTTATTTTGAAGCGTGAGGGAATGGAAAACATAACACACACACACAAAAACAAAAAACAAAAGTAGTATTTTTTTGGTTTTTTAGTTGAATAATGTTATGTGTACAAATCGATATATTAATTAGTATATTAATAGATGATATGACATCATTTTAAAAGTTTTGGGTATTTGTAATTTGCATAATGGGTGAGGTCAGTAATAATATCATAACATATGTTAGTATACTAATTGATATATCAATTGGTACATGTAGCACCACTATTTTTAGTTTTTTGGATTTGTTCCCAAATACCACCTAACATTCTTGAAAATGACAGTGGGCACTTTGAATTAGGAGGCTAAGATTATGGTTTTGGCTTATCTCAAATTTTCATCTTAATTTGAAATAGTATTTGGGTTTGTTAGACCTGTTTCGAGATTGATTTTAGTTTGATTTTAGTGATCCGAATTGTTCACTTTTTAATAGTCGTTAAGTAGAATATTCACACAAAAAATTAAGGTAATTGAATATCGGTAACTATATATTTGAATTATATTTGTTTTAAAAATTAAACGACAAATACAATTTCAAAAATAGTCATCCATTTTTTGTGATACAAATCTGATTTTAACATATAACTACCAATGTCTGATTATCTTAAATTTTTGTGTGAGTATTCTACTTAACGAATCTTAAAACGATTCGGATCATCAAAATTAATCCCAAATTAGGCCTATCAAATCCAATCGCTCTTTTAAATCAAGACGATCAACTTGAGGGAAGCCAAACCCAAGATTAATTGGGACAACATAACTAGCCTTCCATTACCCATCACTAGAGGTGCAACTTGGGTGGACTTAACACAAGTAACCCGAGTTCAGTCTGAATTTTTTTAGGGCTTGTGCAAGATATTTTTAAATTCGGCACAGGTTTGAACAAAAATGTAGAAATCCGAATTAAATTTGAACAAGTTTGGACAAAAATATCAAACAACTCACGAGTAACCCGAAACCCGAATGACTATATAGATATATAAAAATATTAAATATACATATCAATTATTAGCCATTACATGATATTACATTAAATTATATTGAATATATATTATATACACAAATAACACAACATAAAATCTTTTATTATTATTATTATTCTTACTCAAAAATTGCAAAGACTATCATAGTGGCATCTCTCATCCATTACATAAATTATTTTGATGTTAGTAATGATTCAAAAAAAAAATTATAAATAGAGTTTAATTTTAATAAATTAATAATTTAGTTGCACAAAAAAAATGGAATTTATGTGCAATTCGAACAATTCGAATTTAACTCGGATCGGATTTAGACATACTACCTCGAATTACAATTCAAACATAGACAGATCTCTCAGCACAATAAGTCGAATTTGAACCACCTTCCAATCTGCCCAAATTTTCCCTAATTGCACCCCTAACCATCACACATGGATGCATGTTTAAAACAAGTTTGAAGCGTCTTGTTTGGCAATAGATTTTTTTAACTTTTTTGTTGTTTTCTTTTTTTTCATCTTGTCTGCGTGATGTAGATAATCTTAATTATTTATACTCTTTAAAATTCCATAAAAATATAGATATATATATAATTACATATTATCTAAAAATGCAAAAATAATTGAACTTAAAGTTATTACCAAATTGCTATCATTTCCTATCATGAAATTGCATAATAGATGGGACAAACCAAATACAATTAGCCTATGTTTGGGAAGTGGGTTTTGGAGTTTTTTTAGCTAAAATAGTTACAAAAAATAAAATAAATTTTTTAGTCTAATAAGACAAAACATTACATCTAATCAAAATTATTATATTCTTTCTCTCACAAAAAAATCAAAAAAGTCAAAAATCCTTCCCAAATCAAACTTTTTAATCCCAAACTAAAATAATTAAAAAAATCAAAAAACTAAAAAACCAACTCATTTCTCAACCAAAGCCTTAGGGTCCTGTTAATGATAATTCTGAGGACTGTCACAAAAATAACAAAGTGTCAAAATAATTATAATTTTTACATATTTTTTAACATTAATAACAGTTTTAAAATTATTTTTAACATTTTATATACAATTAAGGAATACAGGCAAAAGAAATGGCTGCCAAATTATGAGGCAGACACTGCACAAGACAAAGTGACAATCCACTACCATTACAATCACATCTCAGAACTATACAAAATGTAATCAAATTGTAATGAGAATAGTGAGTTAATAGTAATTAGCTTTCGTTTCGAAAGAGTTAAAATAATTTAATTTTTTAATTTTTTAGTTTTTTTAATTTGATCTTTTTAGTTTCGTTTAGTTTTTATTTTTGACTTTTTTAATTTTTGTAAGAAAAAAAGTGTAATGATTATAACTTTGATGTGACATTTTATCTTATTAACTTATGCTTCTAATTTTGTCTTTTCTACTTTTTTAGCCAAAACCAAACATAGCTTTAGGGTAGATAACAAGTGTACCATTTAAAAAAAAAAAAAAAATTGTTCATTGTGTTTGATTTCAATTTTATAAATTGAATTTTTTATTTTTGTATATTTTTTTTTTTAGTGAATATTTTCTAAATTTTAAGTACTTTTTTTACTTTTTTATATGTACCTTACTTAGATATATCTAAAAAATAAAAAATTTTGTAACAAAATATCTTTAAGAATTAATAAATACACAGGAATGTGAAAACATACTGAATTTTTGTATTTTTTTTATATTTTTGCTATTTAGTGAAGTTTTCAAAGATTTTTTTTCACAAATATTATATTTTTTTAAGTGTATTTATGTTAGGTATATCTAAAAATTAAAACAATTGCATAAAATATTAAAAAAAATTAGTAAAAATAAAAAAATATGAAAAATAAAAAAATTTAATTTAAAAAAAAATGAATCTTGAAAGTGAAACCAAACAAGCTAGTTGCTGTTTATTTCTCTTTTGGATTCAGACTTGTCAAGTTGTCACCACCCATTTATGAGGATCTGGGCTGCTTGTGTACCCAGCACAGCACTGCTCTGTTACTTTATGGGCTCATTTTGGGGTCTGACTTAATTATTCGAACTATTCACATTTTAAAGTAAATTAAGTAAAATATATTTTTACAAAATTAAATTAATCAGATATCGTTAACCCTTTCATTTACTCACATTTGTATTCATTTTAATATTTTAAATCACAATGTCATTTATTTTTGTAGATACAAATGTGAGTAGATGAAAGAGTTAACGATATTCGATTAACTTGTTTTTTTATAGGTACGTTTTACTTGATATATTTTAAAACATGAATAGTTCGGATCACTAAATCTGATCCCAAAATGAGCCCATAAGACATTACAACAATGCCTATGCTAGGTGCACAATAGGCACCCCAGATCCATTTTTTTTTATGACCACGTTTAAAAACAAAAAAACATATACCGTAAGTTTTTATATTATTCATTTACATTTACTTTTCAAAAGATAAAAAAATAAATTAAATTGACATGCTTATAAATTATTATATTTTTTAATATAAAATTCATTACAAGAATAGTGTGATAGTTGCATTTGTAAAATTGTGAAAGTATATGTCAAGTTGTGTACATAGATTTTGTCTATATATCATTATTAAAAAAAATAAAAGAAAGTTGTATTTAAATTCTGAATTTGGTGAGAAATTTGTTATGAATATAATTTTCAAATTTTTTATTTATTTTTATTCTCCACATATCTTTTCCACAAGTTGAGATTGAAACACAATTTGGAGAAGCATTTATATGGACAGTGTACACATACATTGTTTACATTCAACTAAATAGTTGCATTTAGGTAAACCAACATTGGAAATATGATAGCTATTTTTATTTTATTTTTTTTCCCTTTTCCTTGTACAAAGAATAAAAGACTTTATTACTGTCAATCTATATCAATTAAAGATTATCATTATATTTGTAGCTTGTGCCATCCTAGTAAAATAACTATTTTAAACATTTTCATGGGCTTCCTTAATTACTTATTTCAAAACATAATGAATTTTTGGAGACTAGCTTCCCTCTAGTCTTAATCTGAATTGAAGAGAACTATTTGGACATGTGAGGCTCATTAGGAGACCCATTTCAACGATCTAAACTATTCATTTTATCAGACTTTGCATGTATTTCATCCATAAATAAAAAATTTAAAAAAAAAACAAATCGATCTAATATTTGTAGTCGCTTCATTTTATAAAATTTATCTCTAAAAAAATTAACGGCCAATACGTTTTAAAAATAAATCATTAATTTTTTTTTAATACAAATTTGATAAAATAAAGGAATTACAAATATCGAATTTATCTAATTTTTATTTTTATTTTTACGGATGATATAGATGTAGGGCCCAATAAAATAAATAATTCAGATCATCAAAATAAGACCCATAATAGGCTCCACCGGCCTAAACAATCCTCTTCAGTCTAAATAAGGATTGAAATTAAACCTTACCCTAATGTACAATAGAACAACAATCATGTGTTCCTCTATTTAAGCGTGTAAAAAACAGCAAAATATTTGTTGAAGGATTACACTTCTCTCATATTTATATCTCAATATGAGAGAACTTGAAGAGCCTGTGGAGCACACCACATATTCCGTTTCGATGATTTGAACCGTTCATTTTTTAAGACTTGTTGTGTAAAATATTTAAAAAAAAAATCAAGATAATCGGATATCGGTAACTATATGTTCGATTTAAATTTGTATTACAAAAAATGATTGATTATTCTTGAATGATTATTCATGAAATTATATTTGTCGTTCATTTTTTAAAAATAAATATGATTTAAATATATAACTACTGATGTCCAATCATCTTAATTTTTTACATAAATATTATATTTAACAAGTCTAAAAAAGTGAACGATTCGAATCATCGAAATTGATTCTAAAATAAGTCTACTAAATTTAAATACTCTCTCAAATCAAAATAATAATTTACGAGAAATTAAATCCTATTGAAAAATATGTGACACTAATAATGTACTTATAAAACATTAAGAAGAAGGAAAAGTCTTCTCCAATAATGTTTTCAAGTTGCCAATTTCCTTTGATTTTGATTTTTTCAATTCTCACGATAAAAACAAAATCAATGGTACAATAATTGTACGGGGAGGAAATAATTCTCCTCGTATAATCCTGTTGACCAAGTCCACGCTCCTCCGTACGACGTCGCTTTGTCACCTGAAAACACAAACGTGAGCTAGCCGGCGGGTGTGTGCCGGAAACCTCTCCGATGCCTAAGTCAGAAAACTTGACAAATAGACAAAGCTCTAAGTTCTCAGAAAGATTGTGTTCAATTACCTCGTCCAAGGTGATGCTTGTGAGCTTTTATAAGTTTCCCGTGGCACAATCCTAGTAGGGCTTGTATTTCTCCATGCAGAGTCCTCCTAGGATTCATTCTCCTAAGGATAATGCTTATCCTTTTACACCCTCCCCCACTGCTTAAACCAAGTGGGATGGTTTTCTTTATGGCCGAACTTCCATTTGACCGAAGTAAAATTGGCTATACCGAGCCACAGAGGGCCGAACTATCCTTAGCTCGGTCTTCTGCGCCAACTCCTTACTTCGGCTGCCCTGTTTAACCTTGATGTGCTTAGATCAAACTTCCAAGTAACAAGTTCTGACCGTCCTAACCATTGTATGTCACGACCGATTTAATTCCGAAACCGGCCTTCCCAGAACATACTGCGACCGGACTAACTGAGACCGGCCTAACTGTGAGTTGCCTCCAGACCGGAGTAGTTTTACTCTTCCTTGGGCCGAAGTAATCTCACCTCCTTGGGCCGGAGTGAGTCAATATCTCCTCAGAACCGGAATAAATCTATCGTTCTTGACCGGAGTAACTCTAACAGCTTTGGCCGGAGTGCCTTTTATCTCTCCTGGGCCGGAATACCCTTGCGGCCTTTTCACCAAGGCCTTGGTGCTTTGGGCCACGAAGCCCATCACATAGCTCGGCCCAATTTTTACCAAAAATTACCCTCTCAATTGCCCCTTAATTCCATCTGCATTGCATGATTGGGATTACCAGTCCACCAACCGAGCTGGCGCCTGTTTTAAGCATTTCCAGCTGAACTAAAAATACTTTAGCCTCTCCAGCCGTGCTAAAAAACTCTCGAACTTTTAAGCCGAGCTAAATTTTACTTCGGTCTCCGTTTTGTCCGGTAAAAAACGTCTCTCCAATCATAGCGTCTGTAACGCTTCCCATTCCAGTGACACGTGGTAGGCTCTGATTGGCTAAGGACGGCTGTCACGCCGTCTTCGTGCTTCGTGAATTTAAAACAGTTCCCGCCCTTTCTGCTTTTACACAGGACAGTCCCTTTCATTTTTCGACTTACTCACTCTATTGCTGTTCATCTTCTCTCTCTGAGCTTTTGCTTTTTAAACTATTATCAAGCTAGTGTTTCTTCGTTTGCTGTGACCGTTCCATCTGTAGTTCCTTCTTCAATCTGGTAAGTAAATCCATTCTCTTCTTCTGTTTTCGCTTATGTTGCTTTCTATGCTTTTGCGAAACATTTCTTCCATTTTTGCTATGCTTCTGTATTTTTACGAAAAAACCAATAGAACTCATGTGTGTATTAACTATTTTGTAGGAAAATAGTCTTAGATCCAAAATCACCTAGCAACCGGACTAGGATACTGTTTGTGTTATGTATGTAGATAGATTCAGAAAATAACCAAACTAGAACTTGTAGGAATATCAGTAGTTTCTTCTGAACCACTCTAGCCGAGATAAGATCACCGAACAAGCTTGCACATACCGAACTAGGTACTTCGGTCTATAACCGAGCTAAGCTTTCGGGGCCAAGCCGGTTTTCTTCGTTCTTAAACCGAACTCGGAAAGCCGCCCCTAGAGGCTTAACCGAAGTTACTCTATTCACACTACAACCGATTTAGGCCTTGGGGCTAAACCAGCTTTCTTAGTTTTTTAGACCGAACTCGGAAAGCTGCCCCTAGACGATAAACCGGTCTAATCTGCTCAAAACCGAGCTAACAAACCTTTTGATAAACCGAGGTAGAACCAGCCCCCTAAGCCGAAGTAGGATTTGCATATCTTGCTTATAATTTGTAGCGCGGTCCAACGATCTGTGCTTAACCCCTTTGTTTTCTACCTTGCAGACTTAGGTTGCCCAGGCATTCCTGCGTGTGCTCAACCGAGCTACTGAGCCTAATTTTTGTACCGAAATAATTTATTCATAAATTATACAACAAATGGGTAAGTATAGATATTTAGTCGAAACCCCTGGTGGCATGGCCGAATTTAGGCAAGATTACCAGATTCCTGATGATGTCCAACTGGTGTTGGCCAAGAAAGATGCTACTCCCTGGGACAATGAAGGCTTCGTCCCTTTTACCCTTCAATCCATAATAGAAACTGGACTACGGTTTCCTGTCCAACCACTAATCTGCGAATTTCTTAGACAGACTAGGTTGTGCCCCACCCAACTGTCCACCAATACATATCGTATTATAATGGGAATAGCCGCATTAAACCACCAAACCGGACTAAATCTTGGTCTGGCCGAGATCTTTCATCAATACTCTATTGGCTCAAAGAATGCTGGGTGGGTCTATTACCTTAGAATTCGCCGCCGTCGAGAGAAGATAATTAAACACACTCCGGACAAAGATCTTAATGATGATGATTTCTTTTGGGTCTCTGGGAACTTTGAGGATTTTCAAGCTCAAATTCCTGGCCGACCTATAAATTGGAAAATGGGAGAGCCTGGTAATTTAACTTCGGTCTTCTTCCTTGCATTTTATTTCGGTTCTTCAGTCCATTGACCGAACTAACACTTATCTTTTTTGCAGATTTTGCCCACCTCCGTTCTCTATATAGTTATCCCAACCTTGCAATTTTGCGAGCCGCACTACGGTGCCAAGAGAGGAGTTGGGCTAAGCTTCTGAATTTTGAGCCGACCTACCGGTACAGCGGTCGCCGAAAAGCAAGGGTAACCGATTTTCTTCTTGAGGAAGACCCAGAACCGGACCCAACTTTGCCCGAAATAAGACTTGTTCCATTAACTGCTGAGGAAGAAATGGCAAAGAAGAGCAGAGTCAGGGCCCTTCTAACTTCAACAACCAGAGCCGAAGTACAGCCATCCATCGAGGCACAACCTGCCGTTGTGGCCCTCCCTTCTCAGCGGCCTTCATCATCTCGCCCTTCCAAACGCGCCCGACCTACATCGACCGAACAGCAACTTGTCGATGAGGTTGAATCCATCCCCCAGAGTCCTCAACCTTCCCCTCAACCGGAGCAAACTGACCGAGCTGAATCTCCGAAGTGGGCTCCGCCGCTGACCTTCAACGATCGAAACATCAAAACCACTGACTCGGTCGTAGCTGAAAAAGACCACCAACTGGCCTTTAACCTGGCCAAAAGTGTGTGCCTCCCCAAGGACATGGAGCACCACTTGAAGCAGCTGAACACCGAAATGAAATCAATTCGGTCTGCTTCCAAGTCCATGATCTTGGTAAGTAGCTCTGTCTGTTTTTTTGTCTAAAAATTTTTTCCAACTTTTACTTCGGCTGAGATGAAATTTTTGTTTTGCCAGGCCTTGCAAAAGAACAATGTCACTTATAGGAAAGTCCAAGAACTCCGCAAAACCACAAGGCAGGCGATGGCGGAAGCCGAAGCAAAGGCGGCCGAACTACTACAAGCCGAAAAGAAAATGGCCGAGCTAGAAGCGGAGAACGGCCGTCTTGCCGATCTAGTTAGTTCGGCGGAAGCGGAGAAGCATAAAGCAGCCATCGTTATGAAGGACAAGTATCTGCGGGAGTTGTTGAAGCTTGAGAAGAGAAAGGACGCCGAAATAAGCGAACTGAAAAAGAACATGGAGGCGGTCGAAAAGGAGGGGTACAAGCGGGTTACAAGGAGGCGGAGGAAGCCTATGTCAAGCAATGCGATGCCGCCAAGGAGCTTTTCTTCAAATGTGGCTGAAGGGCGGCTGTTGAGCAGCTCGGTCATGACCAACAGACCGAGGTCTACGACCCTCCAGAATACTTCATACCGAAGTCCCTTGTGGCGTATGCAGACGCTCTGCAACAAGAGTTTCTGGAGGACTCAGACACTGATGACTCCTCTGTTCCTGAAGACATTCCGGTTGTTGGTGTAAGCCCGTCACTTCGGTTGGAGCCCATGGTAGAGGACCCTCCTATTGAACAACCAAGTGACACCGCGGTTCCGACCGAAACTAACCCGGCGACCGAGCGTGATCTTCCCCTTGAAACCGGTTTTCAAGTTGATGGTGATGCGGCCTTTGACGCTGAAATACAAGAACTCTTTTCTTGACTTTGTACTTTTTCTTTTGTTATTTCGTCTTTGTAACCGGGCTATGCCCCTCTTGTACTTACTTTTTTAATGAATGGAAATTTTGCGCAACTCTTACTCCGGTCTTGATGTGTATGCTTGCACTTGTGATGTCTTCTAATTACTTCAACTGTTATTACGGTTTAGGCTGGTTGAAATATGCTTACTAGCCAACCACTCCTTAGCCGATATGATTACTTCGGTTGAGGAGTACCAAGTGTTGGTTTATTCCAGCCAACCACTCTTCAGCCATGCACTTACTTCGGTTGAAGAGTAACAAGAGTTGGTTTATTCCAGCCAACCACTCTTCAGTCTTGCACTTACTTCGGCTGAACAGTAACAGGTGTTGGTTTATTCCAGCCAACCACTCTTCAGCCTTGCACTTACTTCGGCTGAAGAGTAACAAGTGTTGGTTTATTTCAGCCAACCACTCTTCAGCTATGCACTTACTTCGGCTGAAGAGTAACAAGAGTTGGTTTATTCCAGCCAACCACTCTTCAGCCTTGCACTTACTTCGGCTGAAGAGTAACAGGTGTTGGTTTATTCCAGCCAACTACTCTTCAGCCTTGCACTTACTTCGGCTGAAGAGTAACAGGTGTTGGTTTATTCCAGCCAACCACTCTTCAGCCTTGCACTTACTTCGGCTGAAGAGTAACAAGTGTTGGTTTATTTCAGCCAACCACTCTTCAGCCTTGCACTTAGTTCGGCTGAAGAGTAACAGGTTGGTTTATTCCAGCCAACCACTCTTCAACCTTGTACTTACTTCGGCTGAAGAGTAACAGGTTGGTTTGTTCCAGCCAACCACTCTTCAGCCTTGCACTTACTTCGGCTGAAGAGTAACAAGTGTTGGTTTATTCCAGCCAACCACTCTTCAGCCGTGCACTTACTTCGGCTGAAGAGTAACAGGTGTTGGTTTATTCCAGCCAACCACTCTTCAGCCTTGCACTTACTTCGGCTGAAGAGTAACAAGTGTTGGTTTATTCCAGCCAACCACTCTTCAGTCTTGCACTTACTTCGGCTGAAGAGTAACAAGTGTTGGTTTATTCCAGCCAACTATTGAAGTTAGTTTTTCCAGCTAACTTATAGTATTTGGTTATTCCGACCAAATGTCCTGCAGCCTGGATCCTTATTCTGGGCTTAGGAAGGGTGTTGGTTTAATCCAGCCAACCTCTAAATTAGTTTTTCCATCTAACTTAGAATAGAATGCTTGCAATATACTTAGTCTTTCAAGCTAACTTTTACAAAGAATAATTCGTGCTAAAAAGAATTTCTCATTTTATTGAAGGAAGAGGAAATTACATATGTTTGAAAAGGAAAAGCTAAAAGTAAAATAACTTGAGATTGGCCGTGTTCCATGGCCTAGGGATTGCCTTGCCATCCTTGTCTTCTAGGTGGTATGCCCCTTTGCCTGCTAACCCAACCACCTTATAAGGACCTTCCCAATTTGGGCTTAACTTGCCGTCTCCTGGGATCAAGGTGTTTCCCATTACTTTGCGCAGTACCCAATCGCCAATTTTGAATTGTCTTGGATGAACCTTTTTGCTGTATTTTCTGATTAACTCTCGTTGGTATGAGGCGATGTGGACTAATGCTCTTTCTCTTCTTTCTTCTGCAAGGTTGAGTTCTAGGGCTATGGCTTCTCCATTTAAGTCTGGATCAAAATTTTCGCTTCGAATTGTGGGGAGGCCAACTTCTAGTGGGATCACTGCTTCCATGCCATAGGCTAAGGAAAATGGTGTTTCTCCAGTTGATCGCCGAGGTGTGGTGCGGTAAGCCCATAAGACGTGAGGAAGTTCATCCGCCCACTTGCCTTTTGCTTTCTCTAGCCTTTTCTTTAGTCCATCCAAGACGACTTTATTTGATGCTTCAGCCTGCCCATTTGCTTGAGGATAAGCCGGTGTGGAATTGTAGAACTCTATCTTGTATTCTTCACAAAAGCTTCTGAAGATTCTGCCGTCGAACTGAGTTCCATTGTCTGAGATCAGTGCTTTTGGTATGCTAAACCGAGTGATAATATTTTGCCAAACAAACTTCTTCACATCTTTTTCTTTGATTGACGCCAATGCTTCTGCTTCCACCCACTTTGTGAAGTAGTCTGTTGCTGCGAGGAAGAATTTTCTGCCCCCGGGTGCTGTTGGAAGTGGTCCTACTATGTCTAGGCCCCACATTGCGAAAGGCCATGGGCTAGTTAAGGGTAGGAGTTCTCTTGCTGGTTGATGTATTTGGTGCGCGAATTTCTGGCATTTTTCACACTTCTTCACATATTTCTCTGAGTCTGCTTGCATATATGGCCACCAATATCCTTGTGAAATAGCCCTGTAAGCGAGCGACCTTCCCCCTTGATGACTTCCACATACCCCTTCATGTATTTCGAACAGGAATGCTTCTACTTTGCTGGGATGAACGCACTTGAGGTAAGGCCCAGAGAACGACTTCTTATATAATGCCAAAGATGGAGATAGCCAAAACCGCTGCGACTTTGCCCTTATTCTGTTGGCTTCTTTTTTCTCTTCTGGTAGGATGCCGTCTTTCAAGAACAGGATGATGGGATCCATCCAAGAAGGGCCTAATTCTGCGCAACATACTTCTTCTGCTTCGGGGTCTTCTATGCTTGGTCTTGGTAAGAAGTCGATGAGTAAGGGATGAGGGATTGATGTATTTGCCATTGAGGCCAGGCCTGCTAGTTCATCCGCTCGGCTGTTTTCCTCCCTGCCTATTTGTTCTATCCTTACCACATCAAACTTCTTGATCTCCGTTCTGACTAACTCTTGGTACTTGGCCATTCTGTCGTCCTTTGCTTCGTATTCGCCAGAAATTTGGTTTACCACCAGCAGAGAGTCACTGTATACCATTAGTTCGGTTGCTTTCATGAAGTGTGCCGATTTGAGTCCTGCGAGAAGCGCCTCATACTCCGCTTCATTGTTGGATGCTGGGAAGCCAAGGTTGACTGCTTGCTCTATAACCAGGCCGTCTGGAGAGATGAGGACTATGCCAAGCCCTGCACCATGTCGGTTGGATGCTCCATCCACAAAGAGCTTCCACATCTCTCCAACGAATAGTTTCCAGCAGGTGGAAGGGTCAGACGATGCCGTGGGGTCAAGGATGGTGTTTTCTTCAAAGTCCATATTGGCTGTCTGCCCTTCGTCCTCTGTTTGAACTGCTGGTGAGCCTTTGTTCGTTGCTTCCTTGTTGTCCTTAGTATGGTCTGCCTTGGTGTTTGATTGACTACCTTCTGCTAGGGGTTGCGCTATTCCGGCGTCAACTTCGGTCCCTAGTTCGGTTGTGTCAGTTAGGTCGACTGGGCAGATATGATGACTTCCAGGAGTAAATTCTGCGACGAAGTCTGCCAAAGATTGGGCTTTTATTGCTGTCTTGGGTTGGAACTTGATGTCGAATTGTCCCAACTCCACTGTCCACTTCAAAATTCGCCCACTAAAGTTCGCCCTTTCAAACAAAGCCTTCAGTGGAAAGGCCGTGAGGACGACTATGGTGTGGGCATGAAAGTAGTGCGCCAATTTTCTGGATGCCATCATTAATGCTAATGCTAGTTTTTCCAAGGGCAAGTACCTTGTTTCGGCTCCCAACAATGTCTTGCTGACATAAAAGATGGGCAAGTGTTGTATTCCTTCTGCACGAACCAACACTGCGCTGACTGCGTGCTGAGAGACTGCCAGGTATAAAAAGAGTTCTTCACCAGGTACTGGAGTAACAAGTAGTGGTGGGGAAGACATATATTCCTTCAAGCTTTCCAGAGCTCGGTCGCATTCTTCATCCCACTCAAACTTGGCCTTTAAAGCTTGGAAGAATGGTCGTAGTCTGTCTGATGACCTGCTTATGAACCGGTTGAGTGCAGCCGCCATGCCAGTGAGATGCTGCACTTCTTTGACTGAGTTTGGTCTCTCCAACTCCTGGATTGCTTTAATCTGAGAGGGGTCTGCTTCTATACCTCGGTTGGTCACCAGGAAACCCAAGAATTTGCCAGATCCAACTCCGAATGCGCATTTGGAGGCATTGAGGCGCAGCTTGTGTTTCTTCAGGATCTGGAACATCTCGCCTAGGTCTTTAAGATGGTCATTCTCATCCTTGCTTTTGACCACCATGTCGTCGATGTAAGCCTCCATTGTTCTGCCTAACAATGGTTCGAACATCTTGGTGACCATCCTTTGGAATGTCGCCCCAGCGTTCTTTAGGCCAAAGGGCATGACCTTGTAGCAATATAACCCCCTTGGTGTTGTGAAGGATGTGACCTCCTGGTCTGGTTCATGCATGGCGATCTGGTGGTAGCCTCTGTATGCATCTAAAAAGCTAAGTCGGTTATGCCCTGCCGTTAGGTCCACCAATTGATCTATCCTTGGTAGAGGGAAGCTATCTTTGGGGCACGCCTTGTTGACTGTTTTGTAGTCGACGCAGACACGCCATTTACCATTCTTTTTTGGCACTACGACTGTGTTGGAGATCCATCTTGGGTAGTGCACTTCCCTTATTGCTCCTGCCTCCAGCAGGTTGCCTACCTCTTCTGCCACTATTTCGGCGTGGTGGAGTGCCGATCTGCGTGTGCGTTGAATAACAGGTCTGGCGGATGGGTGGACATTGAGTTGGTGGCTGATGAAGTTTGGATCAATGCCTGGCATGTCGTAAGGTGTCCAGGCAAACACTTCGATATTAGAGGTCAAGAATTCCAAGACCTCTAATCTCTCAGTGTTGGACAGCGATGAGCCAAGCAAGAAGAACTTATCCGGGTTCTTCTCATCTATTTTTACCTCCACCAAGTCCTCCACCGCTTTCTGATCAGCCTCTTTGCCGACATCCGCGAATAGTTCATTACTTTCTGGCTCTTCCACCGAATAAACGTATCCTTTGGCAGCTCGGCTCCCATTCGCTGTGGCGAAGCACTGTTTTGACATGATCTGATCGCCATAGACTTCTTCAATTATACCGGCGTCATTGGGGAATCGCATTACCTGATGGTATGATGACGCTACCGAACGCATGGCATGCAGCCATGTTCTGCCCAGGATGATGTTGTAGGTGGAGGGGACCTTCAATACCCAGAACTCTACTTGTTTTGTTACACTTCCTGCTCTGACTGGAATGATTATTTTGCCGACGGGCCACTCTGGCATGGAGTTGAATCCAATCAGGGGAGAAACTGCAGGTGCCAAGTCTTTGTCTTGCAGCTTTAGTTGCTTGAATGTGTCGTAATACATGATCTCACATGAACTACCCTGGTCAATCAGAATCCGCTTGACGTCAAAATCCTTGACTCGGAGAGTGACAACTAGGGCATCATTATGGGGACAGTAAATTCGTTCCAAGTCCTTATCCGAAAAGGACATGACGTTTGTTGTCTCTGTCCTCCCCTTCTTGATGGCAGGTTGGGCACTTAATACTTCCCTAAAGTGTTCAGCCTTCTTGATTGAACCCCTGAGCTCGCATACGCGCTCAGGTTCAAAAACTCCATGAATTACATTGATAATGCCTTGAGGTGGTGCATCGATTGGCATTCTATTGGGATGGTCATTATGATCTTGGGGGGCCGGTTGCGCTCCTCCTTCAATGTATTTGTCCAAGTGGCCTGCTGCCACCAATTCTTCCAAGTGCTGTCTTAGTGGCGTGCAATTCTCAGTTCGGTGCCCCTTTTCTTTGTGGAAGGTGCACCGGGATCTGTCGTCGTAATTCTTCTGAGCTTCCCCTAGCTTGGCTGGCCACTTCACAAATGGCTCGTCCTTTATTTCGCTCAGAATCCGATATATTGGTTTTTTGAATACTGTTGTTATGGCAGTGCGGATTCTCAACCATCTTTTGTCTGGGTCTTCTCCGTTATCTCGTCTGCCACGCCCGTTTTTATTCTGCCGATCCACTGTATTGACCTTTGCTGAGGTCTTCTTTTCTGGTACTACGGTTGCACTAGATTTTGCTTTTGCACGTGCGCCATCCTCTTCTACCCTGATGTGCTGATGCACTCTCTCCATCAGGGCCTCCATGGTGAGGGGTGGCGTCATGGTAATTGAATCCCTTAGTCGGTTCCCTACTGGTAGGCCTCTTTTGTATTGCGCAATGGCTAGATTGGTGGGGCAGTCTCCAATCTGGTTGAATGTTTCCCAGTAGCGACTGTTGTAAGATCTGAGGGTCTCTTTTTCTCCCATGTCGATGGAGAGTAACTGATCTATCTCCACCGGTGTTTTAGTATTCGTCCGAAACCTCGTTACGAACGCTTCTGCCAATTGGGCCCAGGAGGCTATGCTGCCCTCTGGGAGCTTTTCGAACCAAGTCAAGCCTAGGTCGCCCAGACTTGACGGGAAGAGTATGCACATTAGGGCCTCGTTTCGCCTGTACACAGCCATGACTTGGCGAAAGTGGCTCAGGTGTGAATACGGGTCCGTCTTCCCTTCATATGTATTGAATTTCGGCTGAAGGAAGCCTGATGGTAGGGGCGCGCTTTCGATTGTTGGGACAAACAGCGAAGTCTGTAGTCTCGCCAATGCCTTGTCCGTTGGTTCGTAGGCCGGTCGCGGTATTGGCATTCCAACCTCGACGCTTCCATGCGTCCGAGGAGCCAACCGTTGTAAGGTCGAAACTCGGTGTGGATCCCTTGCCCTGGCATCCTCCTTGCATCGTGCTTTTTCTTCTAGTACGGCTCGTAAGTCGGATGACCTGGGTAGCTCTGTTTGTCTGGATCTGGTTTGGTGTGAATGTGAAGGCCAATACGTGCTTCCTTCAGTGTATGATCTTTCGGATCTCGTCCTCTCAGACCTGGAGTGACGAGTCCTTGAAGATAAGGAGTGAGTGTCGCCTGTCCTGAGGCTTCTGCTCTCTCCTTGGGAGGGTGTAGTATTCCTACTACGATTCTCTGAGTGGCGAGGGGGCGTTTTGTGCTTGCGCCCCTCTCCTGTCGCCACCTCTTTAGTCTTCATCTGGCGTTTTAATGCTTCCATGTCCGCCGCCATCTTTCGAATTAATTCATCTTGTTCCTTTACGCGATCTTCCAGGGCTTGAGGATCAATCCTCCTCCTTTGCCTGTCGGGACTTTGAGAGTGACGAGGGCTGCCATTCCGCCTTCCCCTGCCACTCCTCCTGGAATTATGTTGTTGGGGCTCCAAGTCCGCCATGGGAGGGACAGCAGGTAATCCTTCACGCCTTGCGCCCCCTTCTGGAGTTAGTCCGTCGACGGCGGACTGCGGCAAGTCTTCAATGTGTGCCATTGAATGAGAAAAGGAGAAGCTTAGTCAAGAGGTTTTTTGTTCTTGTTTGTTCTTCCCACAGACGGCGCCAATTGTACGGGGAGGAAATAATTCTCCTCGTATAATCCTGTTGACCAAGTCCACGCTCCTCCGTACGACGTCGCTTTGTCACCTGAAAACACAAACGTGAGCTAGCCGGCGGGTGTGTGCCGGAAACCTCTCCGATGCCTAAGTCAGAAAACTTGACAAATAGACAAAGCTCTAAGTTCTCAGAAAGATTGTGTTCAATTACCTCCTCCAAGGTGATGCTTGTGAGCTTTTATAAGTTTCCCGTGGCACAA
The DNA here is from genome assembly GCF_055761805.1 of Camellia sinensis. Taxonomy (NCBI): domain Eukaryota; kingdom Viridiplantae; phylum Streptophyta; class Magnoliopsida; order Ericales; family Theaceae; genus Camellia; species Camellia sinensis. The sequence goes on along the minus strand of NC_138961.1, from coordinate 241,033,011 downwards.
TCCTAGTAGGGCTTGTATTTCTCTATGCAGAGTCCTCCTAGGATTCATTCTCCTAAGGATAATGCTTATCCTTTTACACCCTCCCCCACTGCTTAAACCAAGTGGGATGGTTTTCTTTATGGCCGAACTTCCATTTGACCGAAGTAAAATTGGCTATACCGAGCCACAGAGGGCCGAACTATCCTTAGCTCGGTCTTCTGCGCCAACTCCTTACTTCGGCTGCCCTGTTCAACCTTGATGTGCTTAGATCAAACTTCCAAGTAACAAGTTCTGACCGTCCTAACCATTGTATGTCACGACCGGTTTAATTCCGAAACCGGCCTTCCCAGAACATACTGCGACCGGACTAACTGAGACCGGCCTAACTGTGAGTTGCCTCCAGACCGGAGTAGTTTTACTCTTCCTTGGGCCGAAGTAATCTCACCTCCTTGGGCCGGAGTGAGTCAACATCTCCTCAGAACCGGAATAAATCTATCGTTCTTGACCGGAGTAACTCTAACAGCTTTGGCCGGAGTGCCTTTTATCTCTCCTGGGCCGGAATACCCTTGCGGCCTTTTCACCAAGGCCTTGGTGCTTTGGGCCACGAAGCCCATCACATAGCTCGGCCCAATTTTTACCAAAAATTAATGAATTGCTTTAACGGATGAGTTACATGCATACGTGCAACTTTTCATTTCTGTATTTCCTTTATAGTTATTGATTTTTGTTTTCCTTTTTCCGATCAAAGTCCAAAGAAAAAAAAAATCGATCAAATCGATTGGATCGGATCAAATCAATTATATTTAGGCCAAATTTAGCTACTACAAAATAATTCATCTTTTTTCCATCACATTACCTATCTACTTTTATGCACATCTTTTCGTAAAAAGACAAAAAGTACACTTATTTAGGTCATCCTAAACAACCCCTTAGTCTGCTTTTTAACAAGAATCGGTTTGCTCGATTTTTAAATTTGATTTTTTTTTTAATTCGGTATTAGTTCAAACACTTTGTGTACTGAATTAAACCGAAACCGACCATTTCAACATATATTATATATAATCTAATAATATAATGATATTAATAAGTATAATAAATTATTAATTTTATCATCTTTATAACATAAGTTTGGGCTATTTTGAGAAGATGATTATAATCAGCTTTTTGATAAAAAGCTGCTTATAAATAGTTTTTTTGTGAGAGAGGAGGTGGGTTATAATCTGAGAAGCGGATTATAACCCACTTTGTAAACTCTTATTATATATAATCTTAATTCTAAGTCATTATTCTTGAAATTTTAGTATTTTTTAACTTTTTTTGTTTTTATTTTTGTTAATTTAGGAATTAAAAAGTATTTATTAAATGAATAGATTGGATATATTTAAAATGGTGGACAAATAACTAATTTAATATATATATATATATATATATATTAGTGATTATATTTAAAAGCTGCTCAAGTTTGAAAGGTTCTAAACCGATTAAAGCTCACCGAATAGAACCGATTAAACGATTCGATTTAGTGCGGTTTGATGCGGGGAGTGGTCTACATCAGTTTAAAATAACAAAATCAACATTATCGATTTAGTAAAATTTTTTTATCTAAATACTGATCGTACCGAATCAATAGTGTAATTTGGTTAGTTTGGTTAAAACAATAACACAACAGCAATTTCGTAGGGGTTAAAATGTCAATTGAAAGAATAAAAGAAACTTCTGTTTATTAGGACTGAGCAAAAAAATTGTAAAATTCGTAATCCGATTTGGTCCAATCCAATCTATTTCGGTAGGTTTGGATTGATTTTTTGAATCCGTAATTCAGTTCTAGATTGAAAAATTAAAAATCCATAGTCCACGGATCGGTTCCGAATTGAACCACACGGTTTCAGATTGTAACCGATCCGAACCGTATACAAATAGCCTATATTTATATTGGCAGTGGCTTTGCTCTAGTCCAAGATCGGATTGGATCGTGCTGTTGGGCCCATGAGGGCCCACCACGGGTCCCGTTTTGATAATCTGAACCGTTCAATGTGTAGAACTCGTCAAGTACTATATGCTTGTAAAAAATCACATTGATCGGATATCGATAACTATGTGAATAAAACAGTTTTTAATCAACCGTTAATTTTTTCACCGTCTATTTTTTTTATACAAAACTGATTTGATCACATAACTATTGATATCCGATCAACGTGATTTTTTATAGGTATGTAGTACTCGACGAGTTCTACACATTCAACGGTTCGGATTATCAAAACGGGCCCAAAAAATTGGCCCCATGGACTGAACTGGACAGGTCCAGTCTTGATCTCAACTTGAGACAAGCTAGACCCATTTATATTATACACCCTCCTGCATAGTATCTTCTCTTATTCCATATAAAACTTAAACCCAAACCTAAACCCACATAGCATATTCTTTTATTGCTTTTGTTTGTTGGTTTTTAATTTTAATTTGTAATGTTTTGAATACTTATAATGGAATCAATTTTCTTATGGTTGTTTAAATTCTAGAACAGTATGTCACTACTGTGGAAAAACATGTCGCTATTGTGAAACTAATATGAGCTATGTTTATGTTTTTATGAAATTAAAATGTCATATATTTTTTTGTTATTTAATTATGTGAATCCGTGGTTCTAAATTGATCCGATCTGTGTTTAAATGGATTGGTTCCGATTGGTTCTATGATACTGATTGGTCTGATTTTACCTCAATCTAAATCAATCTGGACCATATTCACCCCTACTATTTACACATATTATACTCGCAATATATATTGTATTTTTTTATATGTTATGAACAAAGTCTTATAAAATAAATGTAATAAGATATTTATTATGTGTAAATAAAAACACCCTAGCAAAGGAACTCAACTCAACTATTTAAATTTGTATTGTTGAAATTAGAATTTTTTGAAGAAGTTAGGTACACTATTTATCAAAAACTGAAATGTGAGAAAAAAAATTCAAAAAATTATTTTTTTCTCAACCTCTGTGACCAAAATTGGAATCCTAAATTCCACAAATGTAGATTCCAACTATTCACCACACCACCAACTCATCTCTGTGGCCAAAAAGAATTTTATATATTTGGATATAATAATGATTAATAAAAAAGAAAATTAATGCAATAAATAAAAGAAAAATTTATCATCCATACAGCAGTATCGTAAAAAAATTATAATTTTAATTATTAATATTTATAATATTTATCTTTTTTTTTTTGATAATTTTTTTTTTCCCCTAAACACCATCAATGAGTTATTTTTTCATAAATAAAAAGTGACACAGTGTACCAACCAAGTACATGATCTTCTTTGAGCTGCTCATCCGCAGTAAGACACGCTAACCCTTGTTCCTCAAAAAAAAAAAAACTGTTAAGAGTTAGAGAGAGAAACTTGAGAGAGAGAGAGAGAGAGAGAGAGAGAGAGAGAGAGAGAGAGGCAATTCATCTCTATCTTGTGCTGGTTTTTTGGCCCATTTTTTGGATTGTGTTGTTCAACATGATCGTGCTCTTCTTCCAGATTGCCCAACCTTTCTGAATACAAAAAATTCACAGTAATAATACTTGGTGAGTCCTTCAATTCCGCTGTATTCTCCATTATTTTTTGTTTCTGCATAGCTCCGTTCATGGTGTTTCTGGTTATGTTATGCGTAGATATGTATATACATTTCCTTTCTCTCTCTCTCTCTCTCTCTATATATATATATATATACATATAAGACTATATGTATTTTTTCGTTTTTGTTTCTGTAGTGGCACAAAATGAAAGAGACCGAGATGGAAACTAAGGATGTAACAATGGAGGCTCTCAAGATGGAATCTGTGGATTTGGTACGGACTCTGGGACTACAGACTCGCTTCTATATTCTTCTTTTTTTGTTCTTTCGAGGGGTTTTTTTTTTTTTTTTTTGTATATTTTTTTGAATGTGCGTGGTTGTTTTTCTGGGATTGGTACTGGGTCAGTGGTGAATTTGAATATATGAATTGAATGTGCAGGAAAGCATACCGATTGAGGAGGTTTTTCAGAATCTGAGATGTAACAGAGAGGGACTCACATCCGAGTCTGCTGAACAGAGACTGGGCATTTTTGGGCACAACAAGCTTGAGGAAAAGGAGGTGCCTCCTACATTTATATTGCTTTTTAACGTTTCTTGTTGTTGTTGGTGTTGATGATGATGTTTGTCTTTAGATTTTTATTTTTATTTTTATTTTTTTTGCTACTTAAATTATTTATTGGGATGTTGCAGGATAGTAAGTTTTTCAAGTTCTTGGGGTTTATGTGGAACCCACTTTCATGGGTTATGGAAGCTGCAGCTATTATGGCCATTGCACTTGCCAATGGAGGAGTAAGCACTAGTTCTTTGTTGTCCCTTTGTCTTGTTCTTGAGAAAATTTGTTTTGTTTTATTTGGTTTTTGTTTTTGATTTTAAATAAATAAAAATTTCTTTGAACAAGTCAAGTTATGTTAGGATCAGATGAGTGCAGGTGCTCTCTTTTTTGAGGGATAAGTCAGTGGAGGTTCTTTTTTTATTTATTTTCTATTATATATATATATATATATGTATATATATTTTCCTTGGAACTGGGTAAGGACAATTTTAAAATTTATAGTTTAATTTGTTTTGCCTCTCTGCAAATTTTCACCAACCAGACAGGACATTTATGTTTATTTTGTTCCCAATGGTTTTTATTATTTGTGTGGATTTTTCTTATAGGAACTTCACATTTCCCGTGTTTTGCAGGGAAAACCACCTGATTGGCAAGATTTTGTTGGAATCATTACCTTGCTTGTTATCAATTCAACTATAAGTTTTATCGAGGAGAACAACGCTGGTAATGCTGCTGCAGCTCTCATGGCTCGTCTCGCTCCTAAAGCAAAGGTAATGGAGTTTGGATTAGAAGTTAGTTGTCGTCTTGTACTTTGCTATGAGTTGTTGACTTAAACTTTCAAATCTATTGTAAAACACAATTCAATAGTTCCACCTTTGCATGTTTATCTGTCTTTGCCTTACTTGTTTATTTAAGTTTGGTGTATGAATTACTACCCATCTTCTCCGCTAAATTGATTAAATCTAAAATGAAAAATCCATAGGTTTTTCGAGATGGGAAATGGAGTGAGGAAGATGCAGCTGTTCTTGTTCCAGGTGACATAATTAGTATTAAACTTGGGGATATAATTCCGGCTGATTCTCGTCTCCTTGATGGTGACCCGTTGAAAATAGACCAGGTGCTGTTGACCATCATTCTTTCGTTCATCATTGAAGTAGGTTGATTTCATCTTCTAATAGTTAAGCTATTTTACTTGACTACCTCTATTCGGGCTTTGCAGTCTGCACTGACTGGTGAGTCCCTTCCTGTGACGAAAGGCCCAGGGGATGGGGTTTATTCAGGATCTACTTGCAAACAGGGAGAGTTAGAAGCAGTGGTCATTGCTACTGGTGTCCACACCTTCTTTGGCAAGGCTGCTCACCTTGTGGACAGCACAAACCAAGTGGGCCATTTTCAGAAGGTATGGACAATCAAA